>NC_069658.1:88708928-89390714 GCF_027244095.1 Hemicordylus capensis | reverse complement strand
GCGCAGCTTAAGGTGTGCACAGAAACATATGCATGCAGTTCTATCCACATTTTCAGGAGCCAGTCTTTTTCAAAGTTATGTGTACACCTTTAGTTGAATATGTGGAGGTTGTAGGTGGAGACAGCACGTGCCATCTCACTCCTTTCTTCATGGGTTCACTGAGCAATTGAAAAGCTCTGTGTTCCCCATGCTTTTATAGGTAATCATTCCATCACCTGCAATTTGAGATGGTATAGCTGAACCACAGGTTTACCTTCCGAGTGAGCACCAAGTCTTTTTAGATCAGAGCTAAAATGGGAGGGAAGAGTGTCAGGGGACAAGGGGCGGGGGGGATGTACATAAGAACAGCCCTGTTGGATCAGGCTCAAGGCCCATCTAGTCCAGCATCCTGTTTCACACAGTGGCCCACCAAATGCCACTGGAACCCTACAGGCAGGAGTTGAGGGCGTGCCCTCTCTCCTGCTGTTACTTCCCTGCAACTGGTAAAGGCATCCTGCCTTTGAGGCTGGAGGTGGCCTATAGTCCTCCGACTAGTAGCCGTTGATAGACCTCTCCTCCATGAAGATATACAAACCCCTCTTAAAGCCATCCACTTTAAAGCACCTGACATCAGACTCAGGGCACGTGGCACACTCACAAACAGAGCCGCATGCCCCATTTTCAAGCATATTCCACACAGTGCTGTGTTTGCAGTGAGGCTGGGAGAGGATCTCCATGCTTTAAAGGGTGGGGATTCACATTTCCAGCCAGGCTGGGAAGCCAGCACACTCCAGGAAGTGTGGCTGGGGAGGCGCCAGTGGCGAGCTGAACTGGGGCAGGTGGCGGCTTGCCTATGCTCCTGGTTTTCACTGTATATGTAGGTGGATTTATATCCTTTTGCCAGATATTCATGGTATATTTTATGTTATGGTCTGTGATCTTGTTACATGACTAACCTGAGAATTACCTCAAAGTCAAAGGTTTCTAGCTTGCCTGTAGAAAGTAAATTAATGAGACATTATTTTAGGTGTTGTTACAGAAGCCATTATTCTGAAGAAACCCAAAGGTTTCCTTTAGTCATGCACTGATCAAAGGTATACCTGGGGAAAGACAACATGAAACAGAACTATTCTCCAAAAACTCGACTTTTGCCTTGTTAAAGAGTTGAGAACTCTTTTACTGCACCCTCTGATTAATTTGTAAAGGTGCTGGTCAGCAGGAAGCATTGTTCACCCTTGTTGCTCCAGAATATACTTTCTTGTTATCTGACTGTTTCCCCACTGAACTCTTCAATGAGAGGCCTGTTAAAGAATGTTTGGATAGAATCAAGATTATCTCAGATTTAGGAATCTGAGCATACTCTAGATACCATTCTCAGAAATGCTACCTGTTTCACATTCAGGAGCAGTGAGGCAGGTGAAGCTGAGGGGTCTCAATGAGTGGATGAGGAAGAGATTAGATTTGTTAGGCACGGGGAATATTTTGGGACAAGACAAGCCTATACAAAAAAGACAAGCCTATACAAGCCTATACAAAAGTCAGCAAAGGCTCTTGAGTAAACTTAGAAGTCATTACATAAGGGAAGAAGTTCATGTGTAGAATGGTAACTGGTTGAAATACAGGAAACGAGATAGGAATTAATGGGCAGTTGCTGCCTTAGCGCAGCGGGGAAGTAACTTGCCAAGGAAGCAAGAGGTTGCTGGTTTGAATCCCTGCTTGTATGTTTCCCAGACTATGGGAAACACCAATATCGGGCAGCAGCGATATAGGAAGATGCTGAAAGGCATCATCTCATACTGCCCAGGAGGAGGCAATGGTAAACCCCTCCTGTATGCTACCAAAGACAACCACAGGGCTCTGTGGTCACCAGGAGTCGACACCGACTCAACGGCACAACATCTTACCTTTTTTGCAATGGATGGAAGTAAGAAGTGGGGTTCTCCAGTGATCTATACTGGGACCAGTACAGATTGTTCATAAATAATCTAGAAGGAGTAAGCTGCGAGGTTGCTGAATTTGCAGATGACACCAAACTATTTAGGGTAGTGAAATCCAAAGCAGATTGTGAGGAGCTCCAAAAGGATCTCTCCAGATTGGGTGAGTGGACAACAAAACAGCAAATGTATAGGTCAGTGTCAGGGTAAAGTGATGCACACTGGGGCAAAAAACTACAACTTCACATATACACTGAGGGGTCTGAGGTCTCAGTGACTGACCAGGATCTATGGGCTGTGGTGGATAGCTCATTGAAAGTGTTGACTCAATGTGTGGCAGCAGTGGAAAGGCAAAATCCATGCTTGGAGATTGAAAATAAAACTGCTAATATCATAATGCCCTTATACGATTTTTTGGTGTGGCCACATTTGGAGTTCTTTATACAGTTTTGGACATCATATCTCAAAAAGGACATTATATTTTGGGGGAAAGTCCTCTGGAACCTTGCCCTCCTGTTTGATTCAGCCACTTGCATTCATCCTTCTATCACATGGATAGAGAATGGGGCGTTTTGCCGGAACCAAAGAGGATTAGACAGAGTTCCCGCAATTATACTTGTTGCTTGACTGAATGAAGTCAAATGCAGCAAGGATGCATGCTCAAAATAAGCTTTGTATTTCATGATCACGAAAGATGAAGTACAAGCCAAAGAGTCTGGCTGATACTGCGCATTGAAGCTGTGCAGTTGACATCCCTGGCACCAGATACTGATAGGGAGTAAGGTTATCAGGAAGGCCAAGTAGTAACTCATCATCCTCTGGGGATATCTATTTTTGCTTGAGTGAGGGATTTGGCTAATGGACTAGTTGCATACCTATGTTATCTATCTCCTGACAGGTTCTGGCATTTGTTATTTCTGGCCTCCTATCTCACATTCTTGAGAGGGGCCTCACATTTTTGGTTTGAACACTTCTCCTGACTCAAACAATTTTCTATATTTCAAGCCTAGTGGCTCTATATTCTGTTAGGAACATGAACCAAACTAACTTTTATACACTTATTTGATACACTTTTATAAGCTTGGATTAAACAATTCCATATCAAGTATAGAATTGGCAAAGGTGCAGAAGAGGGCAATCAAGATGACCAGGGACCCACAACATCTTCCTTATGAGGCAAGGCTACATCTGGGGCTTTTTCATTTAGAAAAAAGGCAACTAAGGGAAATCATGATAGAGGTCTATAAAATCATGCATGGTATGGAGAGTGGATAGAGAGAACTTTTTCTCCCTCTCACAACACTAGAGCCAAGGGTGACCCCATGAAATTGATTGCCAGGGCATTTAGGAATGACAAAATGAAGTATTTTTTCACACATCATATAATATATGGAATTCTCTGCCACAGGATGTGGTCATGTCCACCTATTTGAATGGCTTTTAAAGGGGCTTAGACAAATTCATGGAAGACAGGCCTATCAATGGCTACAAGTCTTGATGGCTGAAGGCTACCTCCAGGCTCATAGGCAGGATGCCTCTGCATACCAGTCACAGGGGAGCAACAGCAGGAGAGGGGGCATGCCTTTATCTCTTGCCTGTGGGCTTCTCAGAAGCATCTGGTGAGCCACTGTGGGAAATGGGATGCTTGACGGGATAGGCCTTGGGCCTGATCCAGCAGGGCTGTTCTTAATGTGTTGAATATCATTTTAATATGTTGTCTGCACTTCTGTGATTTTGTGATATCATGGGATATACAAATAGAAATTGACAATATTAGCTTCATTTTTTTGCTTTTCTGGGATGAAGGTGAAAGCTGACCATACTATATTTACAGCATATAAAATCTCTGTACTTATATGCCCTTGACCCTCGACAGTGAGAGCACATGCCTTTTCTGACAGCATTTACTAGGCATTATTTGGATTACGGTGACATTTTAAGCTACCCTTTAGGATTAATGCCTCTTCTGTGTGCCATTTGCTGTAAAAATGAGCCTTTTGCACAAATTAAACAGTGATGATAGACTGATAAAGAACTTTGTGCCAAGAGATGTGAAGACAGGAGTTGCAGCCAGCCATACTGCACAAAGGATTGTCATGTTTCCCTCTTAAAATGAATATGAGTCATTAGTAAATGATATAAAGAACATTTCCCTAGCTGATGTTAGAACTCTTGTGGTTCTATAAAAGGGCTGAAAGAATCCTCAGTAATAAAACATTTAAAATAAGGCTGTGGGAGGCTGTTTTCATATATGAGACTGCAAGGAAAGGCAATGGAAGCTGCCATCATTTTTGCGATGTTGGAAGAAAACTTTTGTGTAGGTTGGAGATGATTCAGACATGTATAATTTATCTTCATGGGACCAAGCTTCTTTGAAAACATCCTTGCATCAACATCTTGCTCCATGTAGAGAAAAACGAAGACATCAGATAGATTTTTGGTTCCTTCATATTGGATGAGATATTTGGAGCACAGATGCCCAGTCTTTGCAGGTGTGTGGCCATTTGCAAAGGCTGCCCACAATTTGTATTCAATCTACAATTTGAATCTGAGATTTCAGTGTTTTACTACCATCGAATCCAAATAAATATCATTTGGTGGTAAAATGAAGTCAATTTAAAGTGAGAACATGAACTGTTGCTGAAGGCTGGAGGTGTCGTTTGTATTTTAGGTTGTAATGTGAAGTGTGGAGGTGGCACAGTTCCTGTGAAGAAGAAAATGTTATTTTTGTCATGCTACTGTTTGGGTGTTTGATCTCTTAAGGATGCTACTTTTATTCCATGTTCTTTTAGAGACTTAGTTTATTTGGTGTACTTTTCCAACTAACTAGTGATATCATTACAGTTCATAATTGGACTACAAACTTTGGAGACTCATGCCTACATACTATATTTGTGTAAAATGTTTTTATTGGATTCATTCCATTTGTTTTGCATGGTCTGATGACTAAATGCAAATAGAATCTGATCTGATCTGGAGACTCTGATCTGAGCCAGAGAAGAGTTATTGTGATCTGAACCAGAGAAGAGTTATTCTCTCTTTCACTAACTCCAGGTCCACTCATTCTCCTCCCACCTCCACCTATCCATTTACCTTCACTTCCCATACCTGGCTGTTGCAGCAGTGATCTCTCCCCCTTCCTTTGATTGGCTGAGGTGATGTCTTCCCTTCTTTCCTGTCACCTGGGTTGCTTCCATAACAGTGAACCAAACACCAAGGAAGAAATGGAGAGAGGCAATGAGGGAGTCCTTAGCTGTTCAGCCATTCATCTCAAATGGCCTGAGCCCTCAAGTGGGCTCAGAATCTGTGATGAACCTGAGTTGATCACAGAAAATGTCTGCATTTTCTAGTGCCCAGACTGAGGTGAGACTCCATCTTGGGAACATCAAGCTTAGCCAATCCTAATTATTAATGTGTTTTCTTTGTAACCTATCCAGCAACAGTCAAACCCCTCACTCAGCCCCGCTTGTCACCACTAAATGGTTAATGCACCCGTAAGGATCCTACATTGGTGAGGGGAAATTCCCAGTTCTTAGAGAGAGGGGTGGAGAGGAAGGAAAAGAAGTGAAAAGGAGATTAAATTGGTATTGGAGATGTATGCGTATCCATGTGTGTGCATGTGTCCCCCTCTAATAACTTTTGCAATTATTTATTTTAGCATATTCATTCATTCAGCTTATTTAATTTATTTTTATTTATTTGTTTGTTTATTTAGCATTTATTTATTTGCAGTTGGATACAAACTAAATTCACAACAGATAGGAGGGGGCCCTAGGAAACTATGACAGGGGTATTTTTTCACTGACTTACTCTATGGTTCAAACTGGCAGATGCTCAAAGTATTGAAAACATCATTTTGTAATTCTAAGAGTCAGATACAAACCAAATTCACTGCACATGAGCCTTAACAGACCCCAACAGAGGTGGTTTTTTGCCAATCCACAATGTTGCTTCAAGATGGCAGCCACACAAATTATAGGCAACACCCTTTTATAAGCCATGTGCTGACACTCAGATACAAGCCAAATTCACAGTACATGGGAGGAGGTCCTAAGTAAGACTCACCATGTTAAAAGAAGTGAAAAATAGGCTCCATTTGTCAAGTACATTTGTCAACTACATTTGTTTCCTCGACATGGCTGGAACAAAGGACTGCTGGAATGTGCATGCATTTTCTTAGCCCTTCTTGGTAGTTCTACCCATGGCAAGAAGTGAAGAAAGGCTCCCTGTTACGCTACTTTTTTTTTTTGTCTTCATTAATAAAATATTTCAAGTCAGTAAAGTGATTTGGATATGACATGCTAGAACAGGGTTTCTTAACCTTGGGTCCCCAGATGTTGTTGGACTACAACACCCATCATCCTCAGCCATAAATGTCATATCTGGGGATGGTGGGGGTTGTAGTCCAACAACATCTGGGGGCCCAAGGTTAAGAAACCCTGTGCTAGAATTCTGTTGGCATGTAGAAGTCAAAAGCAATTTGAATTTATCTTCAGAGCATGTAGGAAATGCCATCCAAATGGAAGGAGAATCTTTATCTAAAGTAAAACAAGTGATATGGCTGAGAAAGCCCAAAACCTTTTGGGCAAGAGTATGAGGGAGGTTGTGCGTGCCTGTGTGTGTATGTTATACAATAATTAAGTAAATACCATTTTCACAATACCTGGGGAACTGGACAAAATTTGGTTGGTGCCTCTGAAATTTCAGAGGAACCTCATAGCTGAATAATATGGGCCCATTCCTCCCATTTGGCCTAGCCCCCTAATGCTACAGGACGTTTACCAATCCACATGGAAACAAATTCTGGTGGTGAAAATAATATCACTTGGGCTACCCCTTGCCCACCTCCTCTCCATGGGCTATGAGCTGTCCAGAACACTCCTCAAACGGCATATAATGGACGTAGAGCGCCAAACTGACCTAGGCAGGGTCCTGAATTTTCTTATATCAGAGAGTCCACGATATATAGCAACACCTGCTGTTTACTTTACACAGCTTGAAGTCCCCCATCACAGAAGGGCCTTCTCCTTGGCCCGCTTTGGTGTCCTCCCCTCAGATGTACTAGATGGAAGATACAGGAAGATCCCTGTCTAGGAACACATATGCCCATGCGACACTGGACAAGTCAAAATTACAGAGCATGTCCTTCTTCATTGCCCACTTTATGAAGGCTCCAGAATATCCTCTTTCTCCCTCAACTGACTAGGTTACCCAGCCACCCTGATAAATTCTAACCTCTCTATTACTCTCTGACTGTAATTCCTCTAAAACACACAGTGCTGCTAAGTTCTGCACAGGTACGAGTAAAATTCTGACCACCAGTAAATGCTAACTAGACCTGATGAAGCACAGAGCCCCACCTATAATCTAGGGACCATTTACAATTTCATAGTTTTCCATTTTAATTCTACAGTAAGCTTTTTAACCCTACAACCTATTACTTTTAGATTTTAGCTATCTCAAAATTTTAACAGTTTTAACCCAGTTTTAATGGATAAAGGTGCTGGACTCCTCCCCTCTTTGTTCTTCCAGTGTTAGTCTTCATTTTGTCTCTCCAGAGTTGGCTGCTTGTTTAGTCTCTCCTCCCTTTCAGCCTTTAGCCCAGCTTTCCTGTCCTTTTGTAACTTCTAAATAAATCCTTGTTCTTCAAACTTAAATAATTGTCTCCAGGACTCTTGCTTGGCTGAATTCTCCCCAAACTGACTTTGCTCTGCTTGAACTGCCATTCTTCTCCTACATGTATGTCCACCAAACTGAAATTAAGAGGGGCTATGCTAAACTGCTTTCTTCATTCAGATCAAGTTGTAATTCCATGTTGTCAACTACATGTTCCATGCAATTCTATCATCCATCAAGAAAAGGCCCCCATGTGCTATGTAGACTCTGAGACAAACTCTTAGACTGCCCTCAGACAACTCAACTCACATCCACTGCAAATCCAAGCTACTTTAAAGGATTGTTAGGCTGGACATCCACAAATAGAACATCTTACCATTACTGGCAATGGCTAATAATGTTATAGTAGGGTGGAGCAAAAGCTCCACTCTGGCAGGGAGCCAGGATGCTAGCTGTGCTGAAGGGTTGCCATATTACCCAGCATGCAGGGAGGGGGAAGCATTTTTCCTCCTTGCAAAAGCCCTTTTCATTGCCAAGAATATGTCCCTGAGGCTGTACATCCCTCACAGACATATTTATATAAGAGAACAGGACTTTTTCAGGAAGGGGAGAGAAATGCAAGTTGTATCTGCATCCCTCTCTGTGAATTGCCTTGCAAGACAAGCCTTCAGGGCAGCTAGTTTACTTCCACCTTGCAAAGGTGGAGCTCTTATTTCACCCTTGTAGAGGTGAGAAACGTAAGAACATCAGAACAGCCCTGCTGGATTAGATCTAAGGCTTATCAGGCCTAGCATCCTGTTTCACACAGTGGCCCACCAGATGTCAGCCTTTGTGTTCAATGAAACCATGAAACATGATTTAAAATGTTCTTTCTATAGAATTATATTCCATCAGTAAAGCAGTAAATGTTATATATGACAAATGCATTGGATTAAACATATTTCCTTGCAACAGGATAAGTACTTTCTCTTCTAGAGCACCTTTCCCCCCACAAATATTACTTGTGGAAGTGTAGTATGTAGCCAACACTTAAACATTCAGATGCCCTATAGATTTGATAGTAAAGCAAATCCCATGTTCTGGATATCGATAGCTTTTTATCTACTTCAGCTATTTCTATTTTAAGGTTTGTCTTGCATGCAAGTGAGAATTGTGCAGAATATCCTCTCTAATAAAATGCTTGGTGTCCATCTGTGGATGGACACCAAGCGTGTGTTTGTGCCTCCCTTGGTGGTTCTGGGCATGCATGAAGCGCATGCCCAGAACAGGCCAGGGAGGCACGACCACCAGCACCCGGCGGACATCTTGGGTGGCCAGGAACGGCCACCCAGAAGAAGCCGGGTGAGCGGCGGAGGGGAGCACCAAGCCTGGTGTACTGTGGAGGGGAGCACTGGCCGAGGCGGCGGCAGAGCCGCCGCCTTGGCCACTAGCAGCACGGCCAAGACAACGCCAAGAAGGCCAGAGGCGGCCGCCCCGAAAACGCCTGGAGCAATGGCGGTGGGGGATAAACAAAAAACAGGACGGGGAAGCCGGGCAACGCCGAGACGGCCAGAGGCAGGTGCCCCAAATACGCCGGGAGCAATGGCGACAGGGGAAAACCAAACATAAGGACGGGGAAGCCGGACAAAACAAAAAGGAGGACGGGGAAGGCGGGCAATTAACAAAAGGAGAGCGGGGAAGCCGGGCGAGAAGGCGGCGAAGCCACCAATGGGACCTGCTGCGCTAAACAAAACGACATACACCAAAGGAATAGTCCTCGCTCACCCGTCCTCCAAGGTGCCGAAATTCAACTCCCCCGCTTCCCCCCCCCACAGGTTAAGGACCAAAAAACCCCTTGCAAACTGCACTGCCCCCACCTATCGCCCTCCCACCCAACCAGCTGCCCAAACCCAACTTACCCACTGCACGGAGCAAACAAACAGAAAACCTCCA
The DNA here is from genome assembly GCF_027244095.1 of Hemicordylus capensis. NCBI lineage: Eukaryota > Metazoa > Chordata > Lepidosauria > Squamata > Cordylidae > Hemicordylus > Hemicordylus capensis. The sequence goes on along the minus strand of NC_069658.1, from coordinate 89,381,253 downwards.
AGAAGAAGGGAAGAGCTTACAGAAAGAGCTCCTCCCTGTGGTAAGCCTCTGCCCAGACTGCCGGTATGGACACGAAGGACGCCTATTGCGTCATGCACACACCCACAGACTGTCAGACTAACGGTCGTCAACAGAGCACTCCTTCAGTGCAATAAGCACACAGCAGACGAGCAACATAGCGGAGAGAAGAGAAAGAGCCGCAAACTCTTGCGAATAGCCCTACTCCACCAAAATACCTCAGAGCTGCCAAGACTGAGGAAAAGGCAGTCTTGACACACTCAGGTGAGGCGAAAGAGAGCATAGACAGACCACCCCCAACATCCCGACTGACTCTGCCTACCGGCAAGCCACTAACAAAGTAATCAATTATAAAAAACAAAAAACAAAAAACCCAAAACCAAACAGAAAGAAATTGACACTGCTGTGCTGAGTAGACCAAGCCTATAATACAGAAAAAACTCTGAAGGGAAAACCACCCTAAAAAAAATAACAGCATAAAGCAGCAGCCAAGGAAGTAACTAATTAAAAAAATTTAAAAAATCATCTTGCAGAAACATTACAGAACCCAAAAAGCAAATTTACAAATAAGCCAAATATAAAATACACAAAACCCAGCAAAAAAGAACAAATATGGCCAACAAAAACCAGAAACAGGACAAACATGTCAAACCACAAGAACCAAAACAAAACAGAGCCAACCAAACAATAGAGGAAGAAATAATAGCGCAGCAGATGCAGCATAGAAAAAATAAGGCCACAAGAGAAAAACAAAAACGAGCAACAAGATCAAATGAGGAAATTAAAAAAAAAAAAAAAAGGACAGAGCCAAGGCAAGACGCAAAGAAAGAAGAGAAGAACAGAGTCCAGAGGAACAAGAACTAAAGCAAAAGCAATACGCAGAAGCAGAAAGAGCAAGAAAAAGACAAAAGACTGCTGCAGAGCAACAATTAGTACGTCAAAAAATAAACCAGAAAAAAAGGGAACAGGACAGTGCACCCCAACACACAACAACATCTCCAAATGACATAACAATAAAAACTAAAAACAACATTGCCCCACACACACATGTCCAAATTTAGAGCAAAACAAAAACACTGACATAACACAGAGAGAGGACCAAGAACCCAAACCCAAAAGACGGAAACAAGAAATCATAGACACACAACAAAGAGAGAGGGAGACAACAGAACACCAGGAACAGCTGGAAAAAAAAGAAAAACTCAGGAGAGAAACAAAGAAGAGCACATAAAACCATGGAGGAGGAAAAAAAAGAACATCAAAGAAATGTACAAAGACAAAAAGAAAAGAGAGCAAACCAAACTCCAGAGGAGCAACAATTACAACGCAAACAAGATGCAGACAGAAAAACAAAAACAAAGGAAAGAAAAAAAAAACCCCAAGCCAACATAAACAACAACAACAACTGATATATGCAGCAATAAACACAACAAAACCAATAAACAACATAGCAAACATCCAGGAAGACAACATCCAGCCACACACATGTGGAAATTTAGACCAGAGATGTGAATTCTGCAGTGCAAAACATTTCAAAGGAGAAAGACCCACAGACCGTAAATTCACACAATGCTGCTCAAAGGGAAAAGTAAACCTAGCCCCTATTAAAACCAACCCGCTCATCCAGCACCTGATGACGGGACAACATGAATACAGCAAGAACTTCATGGAGAATGTCCGATCTATAAACAGTGCGCTAGCATTTGCCTCCATGGGAGCAAACATAGTGCCACCACCAGGCCACGGGCCGTACTGCTTCCGAATACACGGCACAATTTGCCACCGAGCAGGCACGCTGCACCCACAGCAGGGCCAAGACAGACAATATGCGCAACTATACATCTTAGACCCCACAGAGGTCGCAGAAAGAAGATTACATAATAAATCCAACACAAAAATCAACCCACAACTTATGCAAGTTCTAAGTACATGTTTTGAAGAAAACAATCCCTTTGCTGAGGCTTGCAAGATGCTACACCAAGTAGAAACAGAGTGCCAAGAGGACGCAGAACAGACAGGCGAAGCACTTAGGGAAGTAACCATGACCATAGTCCAAGACCGAGAAAATGACCAAAGACGTTACAATGCACCCCAGCATAACGAGGTCGCATTTATATTCAAAAATAATGACGGAGAGCCACCACTGGAAAGATACCTACTAATTCACTGTAAACCTAGAGCAGGCAACCCAGACCATAACATTACACAAAGAATAAGTGTCCTCGATCCCAACCTAGAACCCATGGTATACCCATTACTATTCCCCAGTGGAGAACAAAGCTGGGGGATAGACATACCTTTACAACTTAGGCCACAAGCCTTAAAGAATTTAACAAAGCAACCATGTGCACCAAGAGTACGAGTCACCCAGATGCAGTACTATGGCCACCGTCTATCCATCAGAGACAACTTTAACGCCTTCCTAAATGCAGGCCGCCTTACGCAGCAATACATGGTTGATGCAAATGTAAAAACAGAGGCCAACAGACTCAATTTCGTACGACACAATCAGCCAAAACTGCGAGTCGAAAAATACTCAGGTTTGATGGACAACTTAAACGAAACAGCCAATACAACAGGCCAACTTCCAGGAAAGACTTTTATTTTGCCGTCCTCATTTGCAGGTAGCCCAAGAAACATGCTGCAGAACTATCAGGACGCCATGGCTATTGTCAGAAAATACGGAAAACCAGACCTCTTCATGAGGTCTGGTTACAATGACACGCAACCCAAAGTGGAATGAAATTGAAGACAACCTAGAACAGGGCCAAACTGCTGCAGCAAGACCAGATATAGTGGCAAGAGTCTTCCACCTGAAACTTAGATCCCTAATTGATGACATCTGCAAAAACCATATATTTGGCCCACCAACAGCCATTGTATATGTCATAGAGTTCCAAAAAAGAGGCTTGCCACATGCCCACATATTGCTCATCCTAACTGAACACTATAAGCCAAAAACTGAAACATCCATCGATGACATAGTATCTGCAGAAATCCCGAACATCGAAACAACACCACGCCTGCATGAAATAGTAACAAAGCATATGATCCACGGTCCATGCGGTACTCACAATCGACATTCACCATGTATGTCGAATGAAAAATGCACAAAAGAATTCCCAAAAGAGTACCAAGAACAGACTATTGCAAACATCAACGGATACCCCAAATACAGAAGAAGAAACACCGGAAACAGCAAAAACCAGAGAGGAAAACCAATAGATAACAGATGGGTTGTGCCATATAATCCATTCCTGGCCCTAAGGTATAACTGCCACATCAATGTCGAAGTCTGCGCATCAGTCAGGAGTGTAAAATACCTATTCAAATATGTCTACAAAGGCCACGATTGCGCAAAAGTAGAAATCCTAGAACCAGACACTTTGAACCATGATGAGATCACAACCTACATGGATGCAAGGTATGTCAGCGTGCCAGAGGCAGCATGGCGACTAAATGGATTCGAAATGCATTACCAATCCCATATAGTGCACAGACTGGCAGTGCGTCTCCCAGACGAACAAGCAGTAATTTTCAACCCAGAAGACATTGGCGCAGCAAACGACAGAGCAGCAAGCCGTGAAACACAACTGACAGCATGGTTCAAATTAAAACAGCAAGATGAGAAGGCAAGACACATATTATACACAGACATCCCAGTATATTATGTCTTTGACAAAGCAAACAGCACATGGAAAATTAGACAGCGTGGGGCAGAAAAAATGATTGGCAGAATGTATTCTGCGAATTTGCAAACAGACCAGGAGCGCTATTGCCTGCGCCTCCTACTGCTGCATGTGTCAGGAGCAACATCCTATGGAAACCTCAGAAGCATGGATGGAATTGAATACCCAACTTTCCAAGAAGCAGCAAAAGCAAGAGGACTCATAAACGACGAAACAGTGTGGGAAAGCACACTCAAAGATGTAGCACAATACAACATGCCCACGCAAATCAGAGAACTCTTCGCCTACATCTGTGTCTTTGCATCCCTCCAAAACATGCAGGAGCTATTTACAAAATATGAAGAATACCTCATCGAGGATTATGTCCATAAACATCTACAGCACAATAAAGAATGCACAGTATGCCGTGACCTCGCCCTCCAGGAAATTGCAAAAATTTTAAAAATCCATGGAAAGAGATGTGGAAAGACATACTTATACAAAACCATACTCAACACAATTCATGGCCAGAGTGAACTCGCGCTCCCTGTAGCCTTCACAGGGATAGCAGCAAACCTTCTACAAGGAGGCAGAACATATCACTCACAATTCAAACTGCCAGTACCAATACTGGAAAACCCCGTGTCTAACATGCGCCTCAATTCCCAAGATGCAAATAACATTTAAAAAGCCAGAATAATCATTTGGGATGAGTCAACGATGGCACCCACTCAAGCAATAACAACAGTAGACAAACTGATGAAGGAAATCATGGAGAACAACAAACCCATGGGTGGTAAACTATTTTTACTTGGAGGAGATTTCCGACAGACACTTCCCGTAGTGCCTCACGGGACCCAAACCCATATTGTAGAGGCCTGCATAAAAAACAATACACTGTGGCACACATTCAAGATCCTAAGACTTCACAACAATATAAGATCAAAAGACCCAGAATTCAGCAAGTGGATAATCTCAGTAGGCAACGGAGAGACACCACACACTGAGGGATTACAAGAAAACATAATTGAGATCCCATCAAGCATCATATGCAGAACAGATATCGTGAGAGAAATTTCCAGAGAAAAAATACAAGTGCAGAACATCCAACACATAGCAAAGAGATCCATCCTTTGCCCAAAAAACAGTGATGTAGACAGCATCAATGACCAGGTGCTCCGCATATTAGAGGGTGAACCAATAACTTATCTCAGTTCAGACTCCATAGATGACACCACTGAGGAAGATGCCAAAAACTACCCAGCAGAATTCCTGCATGACCAAACACCCACAGGAATGCCAAAACATACACTCACCCTGAAAGAAGGCGTGATAATAATGCTTCTAAGAAACCTAAACACAAAAAAAGGCTTATGCAATGGAACCCGCCTAATTGCCACAAACCTGGAAAAGAATATCATAATAGCGCAAGTTATTACAGGATCAGCACAGGGAGACATGGTCTTCATCCCAAGAATTGATTTGGCACCAACATGCACTGACCTGCCATTCATCTTAAGAAGACGACAATACCCTGTAAAATTAGCATTTGCAATGACAATCAACAAGTCACAAGGACAAACCCTGGAAAAGGTCGGAATCTATTTGCCTGAACCCGTGTTCAGCCACGGACAATTATATGTCGCGTTATCAAGAGTGCAAAGTTTTGAAGACGTCGTGGTCAGGGTGCTGGAAGGGCCAGAACAAGGAAGACTAATACCAGACTCAGAACAAATATTCACCAAGAATGTGGTGTATAAAGAAATACTATAAGGGCGGAGGGGAAGAAACCAAGAAAAATAAAGAATATTTATTACACAAAACATAGCCTCATAGCCTCATAAGTATGTAACAACAAAATAAGAGAGAAGGAAGGGGGGGGGAAAGAAAGGAAGAAGGGGCAAGGGAGAGGAAAGAGCCAAGGGAGAGGAAAGTAAACAGGGGCAAAAAGGAAAATAAACAGGGGCAAAAAGGAAAACAAACAGGGACAAGGGAGAGGAAAGAGCGGGGGGGAAGGGTGCAGAAAACAAAGACCAAGAGACAGTGAGCAAAAACCAGAGAGAGAGAGAGAGAGAGACAGACAGACAGACAAGGGAAAAAACCAAAAACCCAAGGGACACAAAGAAACACAAAAACCAACAAAAAAAAAAAGGCGGGGGGAGGAAAGGCTAGCGCCCGTTATTATAACGGGCTTAAAAATACTAGAATGCAAATAAAACTCATGGAAGCATATCAGAACTTCGGTGTATGTCTTCCTAAGTGAGTTGCAACAGAGGTACAATATTAAATCTGTTTTTTTTTAATTCTGAAAAATTGCTTTGTTTGTTCACAATATTTCCAGACTCTTTCAATAACAATGATCACAAGGTGGTCTACAAAAATGAAAAATATGAGTCTAAAATAATCCAATTAAAATGGTAGGAAACAATAACTTGAGACAACAACAGAAACAGTAACAGTCTCTAACTCATTTCCAAATGCTTGACAGAAATACAAAGACAATTTACCTGTCTTTAAAAAGAGATCAGGGAAGAACTTACCAGGATATTACATTACATAGCTCAGGGGCCACCAAATATAAGGACTTGTTCATGGTAGTTGATGATCTTAACTTCCTAGAGCAGTGGTTCCCAACCTTGGGACCTCCAAATGTTGCTGAACAAAGTACTCTGTTGCTGAACAGGTTAAGAGAAGTGGGCAGGGAGGGGGTGGAGTGATTGTGGTCTATAAGAATAACATCTCCCTTACCAGAATCCCTGTGAGAGAATTGACTTATATTGTATGTACATTAGGTCGGGCCTCTTCTCTCCAACATGAAGGAAATCCCAGCACCCAGCATCCCCCTGCCTCGGGCTGTGCAACAGTTATGGCTGGTCCCAGTTTGCATAGCTTAGAAGTTGCTACAGCTAACAACCTGGAGAGGTTTCAGAAAACCACCTCTCAAGAGGAATGACTCCCAATTGCCAAGCATACATTATTTCTAATTTCCTGGAACGCTGCAAGTCTGAAAAGCAGAATCAAAGACAATAATTTTACTATATATGTTTCTAACTTCGACATCTTACTTTTCCAGGAAACTTATTTTTGGGTGACATTTCCTTTTCGCTTAACGCTGTTAAAGGTACTGGGAGAGGTAGAATATATGAAGGTCTGAGTATATTTGTTTCTATCTCAATACAGAGTTCCAATTACCATTCTGCAAACGATTTGCCATGGCTATTATTCTATATTTCAAGAATAATATCCCTCCCCCTACCACAATTCGAGTACACTCTCAGATCAGTGATGTATGGCACAAATTGAGGGATTATACCAGTGATTGCCAGCTTTCTCATCCAAAAGCCTGTTTAATAGTTGCAGGGTATTTTAATGCAAGGGTTGGACCTGACGATAGGAGGCTGTTTGGGAAATTCAGTCAGTAACACACACACACACACACACACACACACACACACACACACACACACACACACACACACCTCTCAAAATTGAAATTGTCACCTCTTCTCTTTTCTCACAATCTTCTAAAGATGTGGTGGTTAATTTTCAAGGATTAAACTTGCAGCAAGCCTTTACACAGCTTAATTTAGATCTCCTGAACGGTGCTACTGAAAGAGACTTTCCTGCTGAATACACCCACTGGATGGGAGATAAAACATCCTTAATAGATTATACAGCTGTATTGCATACCTTAATTCCATTTGTGGAAAGATTTCAGATAGACAGCTGACCAGACCATGATCATTTTCCAAATGTTTTGTGCTTGAATGCTTTTGAATCTAATATAATTCTGAAACCCACAAGTATCTCTAGCTTGGATAAAATCTCCCCAGTATGTATTAGATGGTCTCCCCCACTGTGTGAACAAATTTCCAAAATTTTGAACTCTGAGAAGCTCAGCAATATTTGCTATGGCATAATAGACATCAAATATATGCTAGATAATTACAGCAGGATTACCCAGGCCTTGCTTCCAGTATTGACTTCATCTAAACCTGCAAAAGCCTCAGGCTTCACTCTGCCTTTTAAATCATGGTTTGATTTGTACTGTCAAACCATAAGGAAGGCTCTTATTAATTCATTTAATTTGTACGGAGAGAATCCAGTTCTCCATACTTCCCAAAATTTAATTAAATAAAAAAAACATCATAAAGCTCTCCTAATTTTTTTTTTTAAGGAGGCCAGTAGACATTACTGGCAACAACATCTCTGCTACATATTCCAAAAATTAAGCTGTATTTTGGTGCCTTATCACTTCCCACCCATCCAAAAGACCCTCCCCTCCCCCTCCCATATCTCTGCTGTCATCTGGGAGGATCACTTTCATACCCTGTATGCAAGAGAGGGAGATCTTACCACATCTCTAGACCTAGAACCAAGCTGCTAACTCCTTGGCCGTCAGTGACGTGTGGAAATTGCTGACATAGTCATGCAACTTAAACCTGTCAAAGTCCCTGGTTCTGACTTTATTTCAATTGAGGTTATTAAAAATAACCTCGGGTGGTGGATCTGTCTTGGCCTCTCTTTTTACAGCACTAGACCATTCTGCCACGCTGCCCAATGATTGGGGCCTAGCAATAATCATCCCATTTACAAGAAAGGCAAAGGGGATTCACCAGCAAAATATCATCCCATTATTCTCTTTAATGTGATAAGCAAGATGTTTTATTCATTCATTCATTCATTCATTCAGTTTCTATACTGCCCTTCCAAAAATGGCTCAAGGCGGTTTACACAGAGAAATAATAAATAAATAAGATGGATCCCAGTCCCCAAAGGGCTCACAGTCTAAAAAGAACCATAAGATAGACACCAGCAACATTCACTGGAGGTACTGTGCTGGGGGTGGATAGGGCCAGTTACTCTCCCGCTGCTAAATAAAGAGAATCACCATGTTAAAAGCTGCCTCTTTGCCAAGTTAGCAGGGGCTATGTATGTATGTGATACACCTGCTCAACAAATTTCAGGATTGGCTCAAGGATGGACAGATATTGGCTGAGGAGCAAGCAGGTTTCAGGGCTGGTCACTCCACAATAGCTCAGACCTTAATCTTACAACATCTGATGGAAAGGTACACATCTAAGTCCAATACTACTTCATATGCTGCTTTTATTGACCTCAGATTTGCCTTTGATCTAATATCTAGTGCAGGCGCGTAACAATGATAGGGCAAGGGGAGACAGTTGTCTGGGGGCCCCACTGCCTGGAGGAGCACCCCAGAGGCACCTCATGTGACTCCCCATTGCCCCCTGCCCAGCCCCAAGGCCCCTCAGCCACTTGCCCTCTTCGCCGTCTCTCCTGCTTGTTCTGCTGGCCCGCAATGGAAGCAGCAGGCAAGCTGCAAAGAGCTCCTTTTCTCCCGCCTCTCAGCTGATCGGCGGGTGGGCGGGACTTCCACGGAGGCCTCCGTGTAGGCCGCAGTGAAGCCTGAACTCGAGTAGGGCCCAAGCCAGCCAGGAAGGAGGAGGCAGCCAGAGTGTTCTCTGCAGCAGAAGACCCCTTGCTGCCCTGCTTAACCCAGACCAGCATTTGTCAGGTAGAGTGTGTACTCCTTTTTGTGGTTACCTTCCCCCCCCTATATATAGGGATCTGCTTGCCATAGGGCTTGGATATGGGGGGCGGGGGGGGAGGGACCGAGAAGTCTCTGAATATTTATTTTGAAACAGCTTGGAAAATTTGCTGACTTTAAAAAAACTATCTAAAAAGTCCTATAAGTGGCTTGTTTCATGGCAGAAAATTGCAAAAACTTCTGGAACAGTATTTTATTAATTTTATTTATTCATTCATTCATTTATAAATGCACTTATGTTCAAGTTGTTTTGCAACCCAGAAGGTCTGAGTGAGAACTGTGAAGCATGTGTGGTGCTTTTATTTTATTTTTCTTGTGTGTGAACTGCTCCCCAATAACTTGCAGGGACTTCAGGGTAAATCTGGCCAACATGTGAATGCAGCACCTCCATTCCAGAGGAGATGTGTCTTAAAGGGCTTTAAAAGCCTCCTGTGAAAAACCTCCTGCAATCAAACTTGACTGAATTGGTTCAGAATTCTGAGAAAACAAACAGAGGCTCACCCTGCATGGTTGAAAGTCTCCTTTGCTAATCTGCAGCGAGGGGCCCATTTTAATAATTCATCTTTCTAGTGTGTTCTAGGCATTAAAAGTAATACAAATGTATAGTACTCAATGTATATCACTATATATTGTGATGTGTGTGTGTGTGTGTGTATTCAGTGAAATGTATTTGCAGGCAGCATACTTATTTTGGAATATCAGACTTAAATCCTTGGGGGCCTGGGGTGTGCGGAGGCCCTGGACTTTGGGGGGGGGGCATTTTAAAATCTTGTCTCTGGGCCCACTCCAACCTTGCTACGCCCCTGATCTAGTGACACACTGTGGGATAAACGTCTAAATTTCTCATTGGACCGTCGACTTGTTGGAACAAGCCTAGTTGATATTAATACCTTACTGAGAGAGAGCAGGATTCCACCTTTGAAAGAGGCAATAGTTAGATCTCTTCTTAAGAAGCCCGCTCTGGATTCCCTGTTTATGGATTATTATAGCCCAGTCTCCAGCCTCCCATCATTGGGCAAGATGAATGAGAGGGTGGTGGCTAACCAGCTCCAAGTCGTCTTGGAGGAAACTGATTATCTAGACTCATTTCAAACAGGCTTTAGCAGGGGCATATCTAGGGGTAGGGCAGGCAGGGCACGTGCCCCGGGCGCCACTTGAAGGGGGGCGCCATTTTGTAAAATTATTTTTTTTAAAAAAATGGCTGCCAAAAACAAAATGGCCACCGTGCATGCTCAAATGGCCTCTGTGAGGCTCTAGGTCATGCCAGGCTTTGCAGAGGCCATTTGAGCATGCACGGTGGCCATTTTGTTTTCAGTGGCCTTAAAAAAAAAAAAAGATTATTTTTAAAAACAGCCACTGCACATGCTCAAATGGTCCCTGCGAGGCCCTAGAGGCCAGCGGGGTGAGGGGGAATCTTTGCAAAAAAACCCCCAGCCTTTAAGAAGCCCCCCAAAGGGGCTACGGGTAAAAATAATAATAAAAAAATATAATATAAGACACTGTACACATATTCAGATTGGCACTATGTACAGAAAATCAGGGCTTGTGAATATTGAGCTGACGCTTAAGAGCTAGGATTGTATTCATTTGCTCTTATTTTGCTTCTTGTGATAAGTGAGTTAAATGTGATGTCTTGCTAATATGGATATTAATGGTGAGTTTGTCTTTGAATCAGTGTGAAACCCTTAATATTAAGGCCCACTGGGAGTTTCTTGCTCTCTTTCTCTCATTTTAACTGTCTTTCTGAAAGACTAGAATATATTCCAAGCAGTGACACAGTTTACTCTGCATATCCTTTAATTATTTACAGAGTATCTGGGAAATGTCCAATTCTCCATTGATTTTTAAAACTTATGTAATGGTGATGCTACAATGCATAGTAGAGAATTAGACAGGCACTTCTGTTTAGTTTTCCAAGTATAACTCCACATAGTAATTGGGTATTTCATGAGCCCCAGCGTACTGAAATTTGTAGTTTTCCAGCATTTTTTGGTCTGGCTAAGTCCACTGCTAAATAGTGTTTGAAATATTAAAAGATTAACGAGCTTAACTTGTATTTTTCAGCTGATATTATGGTAAAGTTATCTGAAAGATGGGTGTCAGATGCTTGGACAGGGGGCGCAATTTCAGTGTTTGCCCTAGGCGCTATTTTCCCTAGATACGCCTCTGGGCTTTAGGGCTGGCTATGGGGTTGAGATGGCCCTGGCTAGCCTGACATATGACCTTCACCAGGGAATTGACAAAGTTAACATGTCTCTGCTGGTTCTTTTGGATCTCTCAGTGGCCTTTGATACCATTGACCATAGCATGCTGCTGGATTCCCTGAGGGATTGGGGGACAGGAGGTACTGTTCTGCTCCTATGTCTTGGGTAGATTTCAGATGGTGGTGCTTGGTAACAGTTGCTCTTCAAAATGGAAGCTACAATATGGATTCCCTCGGGGCTCCATTCTGTCAACAATGCTTATTGATATTTACATGAAACCGCTGGGTGAGGTCATCAGGGGATTTGGTGCAGGGTGTTATCAATGTGTGGTTACATAGGAACATAGGAAACTGCCATATACTGAGTCAGACCATTGGTCTATCTAGCTCAGTGTTGTCTTCACAGACTGGCAGTGGCTTCTCCAAGGTTGCAGGCAGGAATCTCTCTCAGCCCTATCTTGGAGAAACCATGGAGGAAACTTGAAACCTTCTGCTCTTCCCAGAGCGGCATCATCCCCTGAGGGAAATATCTTGCAGTGCTCACACATCAAGTCTCCCATTCAGATGCAAGCAGGGCAGACTCTGCTTAGCTGTGGGGACAAGTCATGCTTGCTACCACAAGACTAGCTCTCCTCTCCATTTGGGTGGTTGACACCCAAATCTGTTTCTCCTCCTCATCAATATCAAATGCCTGCCTACAGGCAGTAATGGGCTGTATGAGGGATAATAAACTGAAGTGGAAAACAAGCAAAGTGGAGGTTCTCATTGTTGGGGGGGGGGTCATAATCTGCAAGACAGGATAGAACTTCCTGTTCTGGATGAAGTTACACTCCCACAGAAACAGGTTCATAGCTTGGAAGGGCTCTTGGACCAAGGTCTCACCCTAGTGTCTCAGGTTCAGGCTGATACATTGTAGCCAGGGCTGATGGGAGTTGTAGTTCAGCAACATTTGGCAGTTTCCAGGTTGGGAACCACTGTCCTAGAGGACAGAATGAGGAGATACATATTTTTACATCAAGGTTATTTTTGTACACTGTTTCATGGATGTGAAGATGAATTCATAAGTAAATGGAAATACTTATGTAGAACTGCACACAAAAGAATCATGATCTAACTGTATGTACAATCACATTAATTTTTAGAACAATCACAAAGGCTTTTTAAAAAAAAGTTCACGGGTTTTTACACAAAAATGCTTGATACAGTCATGCATGTGTTCCTATCAAGACTTTGGGGGGGGGGGCATGTTTTTCTGCATTTTGGCATCCTGAAAGAGCTGGCTTTGTGTGCAAAGTGAACAGAAATATATATATACTAGCTGACCCTGCACAGAGCATCGGTGTGGTCGTGCACTGAGCCTGTGGCATTACCCCCACAACTCTCTCGCTCGCTCTTGCCATCCCCACAACTCTCTTGCCACCCCCCACAATGCTTTGCTCCCCCACAACTCTCTCTCTCTTGCTGCCCCACAATGCTCTCGCTTGCTATCACCACCCCCACAACATTCTCGCTCACTCTTGCCACCCCCACAACTCTCTCGCTCACTCTCACCACCCCCACAACTCTCTCTTACACTCATGCTGCCACCCTGCAACTCTCTTCCTCACCCTCCCCCGCAAATCTCTCTCTCACCCTCCCCCACAACTTTCTCACTCGCCCTCCCCCCACAACTCTCTCGCTCACCCTCCGCCTGCAACTCTCTCACTTGCCTTCCCCCCCACAACTCTCTCTCTCGCTTGCCCTTCCCCGCAACTCTCTCACTCACCCTCTCCCCCACAACTCTCCTGCTCACTCTCACCGCCCCCACAACGCTCTCGCTCGCTCGCTCTTGCTGCCCCCACAACTCTTTTGCTCACACTTCCCCCCCCCCACAATTCTCTTGCTTGTCCTCCCCCCACCCAACTCTCTCGCTCACCGCTTTAAGATGTAGGGAGTGATAAAATGAGACTATGAAAACAAAACCTAAACGCACCAAAAGAATCCATCTAATCCGTTTTTCTGGAGGCAAGAAATTATATAACAGCTTTACAAGTCCTATAGTGCATAAATTCTTTACAAAAATGAAATGAACAATGACGTGGGCCAAACATTTAAGAGGCAAGATTTCTGAAATTTGCCAGTCCTGCATAGCAAACCAACATTCATTTTGTCCACAAACTGGGTCATAAGGGGCATGATTTATGCTTTAAATGCATGCACAGGGAACTTTAACTGTGCAGATGGCTGCATGAGCAGATATTTTAAATCCTGCAAAATACTGCACTTGGATAGATAAGCTTTAAAAATGATTGTCCTTCCCTGTGGATCTTTTTGCATGATTTGATTCTGTTGTCTAAAAGCAAAACTACTATATTTGGAGTATTAAAACTGTGTCTTTGCTCTTAAGCAATGCTCAAGAACACTGCATTTGTGACTAGCATGTCACTGTCAGAATTTCCTTTTCAATAGAAGGAATTCATCTTTTACACTCGTTTTGTTCTATGGAAAAGGGAATCGAGTCCTCGTGCAATTTTCATTGGAAAAAAGAATCAGCACCTACTTCAGGCAAAGACCGGAATACAGCTGCTGCAGCAGAACAGGATATTGCTTTCTTTAATCTAGTGGCATATTTAAAGCTTAACTGTCAGTGCCTGCCTCTGTGTATCCAGGCAGAGAGCATTTAAAACTGTAGTCAATCTGAATGGATGAGAAATTGGTTGACCTTGGAAATCTCTGCTTAATCTCCCCCCGCCCGCCCGCCCCAGCTGCCATCAACCAATAAGAGTGATTATTATGCAACCGGCCTCACAGTCCATCAACTGGGATTTCAGTCAGCAACTACAGATATGTCATCTGGACAAAAGACATTATTTCTTGCATAATGCTTAGGCTCCTTTATAATTTCTTGTGGCTTACATGTGTTTGTGCCCCACTAGTACAAGATATGGACATGCTGCACACTTCTTCTTTGTAGTAAATGTCTCTTGGATCCTCATTTCCAGCCAATAGTATTGAGTGTGCACTTCAAAAAAAGGCTTGGCAAGAAGTTTTTTTTTGGGGGGGGGGTTAAAGAAATGGATAAACCTGTCAGAACTGCATGTTAGGGATGATGGTCTAGATCTTTGCATAATTGAAGAAGCAGATGTATGAGTGATTCATACTTCTGTCTCTTGCCCTTCTCCTCAATGTGTAAAGATGGAGCTTGGGCATCTTCCTCACAAGGGAGGAGTATCAAATGCAAGTTTCAATATGCACAAACTAAACATACCTGGTTGGGGGAGGGCTCGGGGGAAAGCAGGAGTCGTCCTGCCTCCCCACACATGATCCAAGCTGCTCTCAGACTTGCCAGCACTGGCGCCCACAGCTGCTGGGGAATGGGGGGAAAAGAGGCTGGGACCTCCCATATCCCACAATGCACCATGTGTCTGTGTCTGCTCGGTGTCTGCTTGGGCTCCCTGCAGCCTGCGCGCACACACAACCAGGGGACCTGGGTGGAGGAGTGCACTTGTGCCCTTCTTCCCAAGTAAAAGCATGCAGGAAATTCTGAGGCTACCTGGTGAGGCAGTGCTTGGATCAGCCACAATCTCAGTGCTTCGCATGAGTAGCTCTACCCTGGTAGGGCTGTGTAAACCCTAATAGGGCTGCATGTGTGAACAGCCTGATCAATCTCTTCACATGGTAAGATATGCAAGATCTCCCATATATTTTACCTAGAAATATAAAATGCAGAAGTGCAAATTTGAATGCATAATCAACTTGTGGAATTCTCTGCCACAAGATGTGGTGACAGCCTACTAGTCGGAGGGCTGTAGGCCACCTCCAGTCTCAAAGGCAGGATGCCTCTGAGTACCAGTTGCAGAGGAGTAACACCAGGAGCAAGGGCATACCCTCAACTCCTGCCTGTAGGCTTCCAGCGGCATCTGGTGGGCAATTGTGTGAAACAAGATGCTGGACAAGATGGGCCTTGGGCCTGATCCAGCAGGGCTGTTCTTATGTTCTTATGTTCTTAAATTGCTCATATGCCCATTTGTTGCTGGTTCATAGAACGTAAGAAATCAAGATTAGTTCCCTTGATACTTTAAACTGATAAGAGGACCTTGTGTAGACCATCAGAGCTTCCAGTTTCAAACTGGACTGATCTAGAGAAAGCAAACTACTTGATGAATCTTCTTTGATTCAAACCTTTGGTGTTATCTCCAGGCCTAGAAGCCCCTTAACCAAGGCAACCGCATACAGAAACATTACCATAGACAAAATCAATTGCATCTTTTACCCTACATTCCAGTTGACTTAAGAGATAACCCAGCATTCCGTGTGTGTGTCCCCTATCAACTTTGCAATGCCTGGACCACTATGAACCAAATTGGGTACAGCTGTACACTTCAATGGTGTCATTTGTAATGATGTCATCTACCCCAATTCAAGATGGTGGACGTGTGAACATTTGAGGCATAAATGGGCTAACTTGTGGACCACCTAACTGATTTGAACCAAATTAGGTACAGTTGTAGAGTGACCTACAGGGGCACCTCAATGGCATGGTTTGTGATGAGCCTTGAGCCATTTTGGAAGGGTGGTATGAAAATCAATCAATCAATCAATCAATAAGTCAAATAAATAAATAAATGATGTAATCCACCCCAATTCAAAATGGCAGACATGTGAGCATTTGAGGCACAATTGGGCTAACTTGTGAACTGTCTAACCGATTTGAACCAAATTTGGTAGAGGTATAGGGACACATAGGGAAGGCCCAACGGCATAGGTTGTAATGATGTCATTCACCCTGATTCAGGATGGTGGGCACACGAACATTTTTGGTGCAAGTGGGAACCAATTTGGACCAAATTTGGTACAGCTGTAGAGACAAATGGGGACATCTTAAATGCACAGTTTGTGATGTTGTCATCCCCCCCCCCCATGAAAGATGGCAAACACATGAACGTTTGAGGCACAAGTGGGATAACCTGTGAAATGCCTAACTGATTTGGACCAGATTTAGTCCACTGTAGGGATAGCAAAAAGAAAGTGAAAAGTGAAAAAGAAAAGAAAGAAAGTAGATTAATTCTTACTAGAACTACTTGTCTGAATATGATGTGAGTAAGTACCAAACTCGATGTCGCCTAACATTAGTACCAGACACACTAAATAATATGTCAGCGGGCACTGGAAGCTGGTGTCATATCAGCCAAGCTAATGCCACTTGCCATCAGTTCTTTTGATAGAGAATATAATATGATGTGGCACTGGGGACTCTGAAGAAGTTCAATAGTATAGTTGCAACCAAATCACGTCATAAGTTCTTATAGAGTAGACTGAAAATAAAGTATTTCTCAGCCCAAATACTATAGTATAAAGTTTGTCCCCTAACATTTAATACAACCACCTTGGTTGTTCTTTGTGACTGTATATGCATTGATGTGGTGGGCATATTAGAGTTACCAACTCTTCAGGATTGGCTGGAGTCTCCAGGAATCAGCATCAATCTCCAGCTGACAATTAAATGCAGTCTTGGAGATATTCAAGGCTTGTTATTGTTTGTTGGTTTGTTTTTGTTTTAATGGAAGAGGGAGAGAAATCTCCAGGAAGAACTTTGGTTGGAGTTGGCAATTCTGGTACAAATTCTACCTTTACTGGAGCGATGGGACTGAGACTTGAACTCATGTGCTCCACTTACCATGTCCTGAACATTTAGCATGCACTTGCAATTTCACAGGAGTATACCCAGCCACACAGTCTCCCTATCTGCCTTTAAAAAAATGTATGGATGAAGTGAAGGACTGCAGTCACATGTTATGCACAGAGATTTCATACCAGAGGGTGGATGTGTGAGCCTGAGGCCTACATGTTGGAGATGAACTTCCAGTGCATAGACCTTTTGCACCAACTGTCCCAATGACCACTAGGGGCATTGGGAGTAGAGACAGTTAGTCAGGGTCTCCCTATCTGTCCCTACTCTATGGCCCCTGAACTGACTCAGCACTTCCTGTGCTGGGTCACAATCCTTCCTTTCCTCCTAGAGAGCAGATGGAAACATCTCTCTCTCTCTCCTTACCTATCCATTATGTAGTCCTTTAGATTAGAGATAGGTCTTTCCTATCTAAGTGTATTTAACCAATAAATATTTAGTGTTTAGTCATACAAGGATCTCCATGTGTTTTCTCTAAATATTGTGGGTAAAAATCAACCACCTCTAACAGGGTTATGGGCCCAGCAGGAGCAACAGGCTTCTAGGCACAAGCAGAGTTTATTTCATTTTTCATTTTTGAAAGTGCAGCTGAGTTAGTTAGAAACTGCAGCATGGATCCTGTGACTACAGCCTACTCAGGAATGGCTCCTTCTTTTCCCAAACTGGATGGCAATAACTATGAAACCTGGGCCCTCAAGATGAAAGCGATCTTCATGACAAAAGGAATCTTTGAAGTGCTCATGAAGGGACGGCCAGCCCAAGATGAAGCTGCTCAAGCCACATGGGACAAGAAAAAGCAACACGCATATGGCCTTATAATTTTTAGTATAATAGATGATTTATTGATCGATGTGCAGGATACAGATTTAGCTTCAGAAGCATGGGATAGACTTAAAAAGCAATGTGGCCAAGTCTCTGCAAATGCAGCTCTTCTCCTGTATAAAAGGCTATGCAAAAGCAAACTGCAGGAAGGGGGAGACTTTGAAGCCCACATAGGTAGTATCTTAGAGATTAACAGGCTTTTGAAGAGTAACCAATGCGAATTGAATCATGTTATTCTAATTGGGGCAATCCTACAATCCCTGCCTAAAAGTTTTGAACCCCTAATGGTCGCTCTTGAACTGTGTCATTGTGAACTGAAGGTTGATCATGTTGTGTAGAGTCTGAGAAATTTTAATATAAAGTTGCAGCAGGAGAGATTTGAATACGATGGCACTCTGGCACATTTCAGCAGACAAAGTAATTTCAACATTAGCAAGCAAAGTAGCCTTAGTGACTCATCAGCATATTCAAAGAGCGGGAAACTCAGAGGGCACAGACCTGGTCACCATGGCAATGAAGTAAACACAGGGATGAGTCATGGCGACAAACAAAGGGAGGAGGAGAAGCACGGACAAGGGCGAGTAGTAATGCCAAAAGCTACATTGCCTTAAAAGAGCCAAGGAAGGGTCACACTTTCATCCTGGACTCAGGTGCATCCCAGAATATAATCTGTGATCCCAGCCTATTTATCGAACTCGATAAAAGCCACAGATCAGTTGTGACCCTAGCAGATTCAAGGAAGCTAAGCGTGGCTGGCAAGGGGACAGCAAAGATACTTTGTGGATCTGCTGCTGAAGCTTATGAGGTTAAGATAAATGATACACTTTTCATGCCAGAGATGCAAGTCAACTTGATTTCAATTGGGCATGGACTCAAGAAGGGGTGTAAAGCAATTTTTGAAAATGAAGCATGCTACATCTCTAAAGGTGATGAGTTAATCATGACTGCCCACATGGCAAGATATAGAAAGTCACTTGTTGCACAATCATCCACAGAAGCGGAGTACGTTTCAGCAAGTGAAGCGTGCAGGGAAGCAGTATGGATACACCAACTGCTATCAGACTTTGGCGTCGAGGAACCAAAGCCCACAGTGATGTTTGAGGACAACCAAAGTTGTATCCAGATCTCCCAAATGGAGAAGATGAAATCTCAAACTAAGCATATTCCTATAAAGCACCACTATGTTCGGGACTTGCAAGAAAAGAGGGTGGTCCAGCTGAGGTACTGCCCCACAGAAGAGATGTTGGCAGATGGATTAACCAAGCCATTATCCAAAGACAGATTCCAGATGCTTCGTGAGAAGATTGGAGTCGTGACCAGGTGCGACAGGTGATGAGAAGGGGTGTTGGAGATGAACTTCCAGTGCATCAACCTTTTGCACCAACTGTCCTAATGACCACTAGGGGCATTGGGAGTAGAGACAGTCAGTCAGGGTGTCCCTATTTGTCCCTACTCTATGACCCCTGAACTGACTCTGCAGCACTTCCTGTGCTGAGTCACAATCCTTCCTTTCCTCCTAGAGAGCAGATGGAAACATCTCTCTCTCTCTCCTTACCTATCCATGATGTAGTCCTTTAGATTAGATATAGGATTTTCCTGTCTAAGTGTATTTAACCAATAAATATTTAGTGTTTAGTCATACAAGGATCTCCATGTGTTTTCTCTAAATAGCTGCAATATCCAAACCATCCTCTGCTACCTACTCTGTAACTGGAGTGTGTGCTCATTCCTTAGTGCTCTGCTGTTTTACCTATTGTGGATAAAAATCAACAACCTCTAACACTACATTCACAGGAGTTAAGTGGGAATGAGCTCCCCCAGTCGCCTTAGCTGCCATCTAGTCCTGCAATGACTCCACAGGTCTTCCCTTTCTTTTTCTCTGCTACTGGCTGGCAAGGACAAGGATCACAGTGCACACATTTACATAGGCTGCTGTTGCAGACATTTCTATCTCCTTTGGATCCAAATGTCAGCAACTGTTGACAGAAGTGAACAGTCAGTTTAGCTGTGGAAAAAAACATTACACTTCTGATTTCCTCCTCCGCTGGAAAATTTTTGAAATGGTGGAGGAGGAAAGCAGGGATGAAGGCAGTGAGAGAACTGGTGAATTATTTTATGCCATGGAGCACCTCAGGGAAGTGTTGGGCTCAGTATATCATGATTTGGAGATCTGTGAACTGATAAAGCTCATTGGTGAGCCTCCCAATTGCTCTAACCCTGGGTCTTGGAACAGAAGAAATGTGGTATCTACTCCTAGTTGAAATGGAGAGAAAGAGGTTGCTCTGTTGGGCAGGCTAGGTAGGGTTGCCAACTCTGGCTGCAGCTATCCCTGGAAATTTTGTTTTGCAGTCTTTTTCACAATACTAGGTCATGACAATCTCCAGGATTTGTTTCAGTGGCCACCTGGAAATTAATGCGGATTCCAGGAGAGCTGGCAATTCTAGGTAGTGGAGAGCTGTGATGCTGATAGGCCTTTGTTGTATTTGTTGGAAGTGAAGGACTATACACTGTCTCTTGTCTCAATGACATAGGAGGACAGACTAGTGAGTCAGAGGGCTAGAGGGTCAAGACATTGGTCATCCCTTCTCTACTGCTCTGACACTATCCCTTTGATATGTAGATTGCTAATCTTAGGCAATTCCTTCCTTCCAGCCACTTCCTTCCTCTCTCCCTTCTCTTCCCTTCCTTCTACCTTGCAACATGCAAGCTCCTCTCCCTGCACCATGTGTGCAGAGATTCAGAATCCATCTGCATCCAGCTAGAGAGATAGATCAGAGATCCTAACTCCTCACTTTCCTATCTAGAATGGAGTTCTCTAATAAATACCACTTATATTGATTTGAAACTATGAACTGGCTCCAAGTTACTTTACTCTCAGCATCCACGCATGCCTAACTAAATTCTGCTGTGTTGTGCCTCTGTGCACTCTGCTATAATAAAAAAGAGTTTCTCTTACCAGAGAGAATTCCCAACAGTATTCGATTACATAATCTTTTGCAGTTTGTTTGGACATTTGTCCAAAGGGGGATCCTGTAGAGAGTGGTGGGGAGGAGTCAAGAGTAAAAGGGAGGGAAAGGAGAATGAGAAAAGGGAGTTTTTGCTGAATAAACCTTTAGTAAATATTTCCTTGTGTGTATGAGGAAAGCAGCTATTAAACAGCCTTCTTCCTGAAAGATAGGCCTTCATTCTGAAAGACGGTCTATAGCCAGGGAGACTGAAGGAACTGGGACAGAGTAGATGATGGACTGGAATGCAGGCATGTTTGTGTAATTTACAATTCTGGCTGCAGATTTTATGAAGTACATGTCTCATCTCTGAAATAGGCATGTATCTAAAAAATCTCATTTTTAGTGAGGGGAATCTACCAATCCATGCCTGTTAAAAGGTAATATGGGATGGGAACCAGCCCTTAAGCACAATTGTCACAGGAGAAATTCAGCCCTGTACTTAGAATCCGGGTTTTTTTTTTTGTGTCTGATTATTTGGTTTGTAGAGAGTCTTACACAATGAACACCAACTGTAACAAAAAGTGCCAAATACTGTATCACATTGGTGCTTACAACTCTTTAGTAAAGCAACATGTAAGACTCTAATTTCAGTACCAAGTGTGTTCTGTCCTTAACTCGTTTTGTGAAGCATTTTTATTAGCAGACTTCAAGTTAGTTGAACATTAAATCTGAAACTTTCTCCCCCCCCCCCCCCACCACACTGCTCTGTTCTCAGTATTGTACCATAATAGCTTTTTCAGTCTGCTGGAGCTGTGTAAAGCCATGGTGTTGCTTTACTCAGCTAAATAAACAATAAGAAAGGTTATCACCTTGAGTATACAAAGGTCCATGCAAGCTTTAGTTCAACAGTAATTTTCTGCACTTCTGAATTTATTGATGAGGCTTTCCAAGACACCCAGGAGCCTGGTAAATTAATAGCATATTACTTTGCAATGGCTCCTTTGAAATGATGACAGCCCTCCCTAGATTTACAGCCTCCTTTAATAAACCTTCTTTAAGCAGCTTGTATTATTTTAAAAAAATCACCTTGACTGTGCAAACTGACCTAAGATGAAATGGAAGCAATGGAGCAAGCCTGTACAAATTGTGATCCACTAAGCCACAAACATGTATGGTGGTCTACCAGGGACTCCACAAACATCTTTTTATTTCCATCTTCTTGCTAAGTATGCTGCTAACGCACACCAGACACCAGAATCATATCTGGAAATCAGGTCTGAATACTCCTTGCCCCGTAATACTTGCCCCAGAGGCAAGGTGAGCATTAGAAGCCCCTGAAATCTTCTCTAGTTTGGTATCTAATACAAATTAGAAAAGAATTTCTGGTTTACCCCAACATACACACACACACACCAGAGAGAAAGAGAGAGAGAGAGAGAGAGAGAGAGAGAGAGAGATGCTCTTACAAGGCCAAAAAAGGGCAGTTGCTCTTGCAGTGCTTCAGCTGCAATATGAGTAAATGGAAGAAAGGACATGGTTTCTTTCCTCCCCACTCTGGTATCTGTTAGTGCATCACAGGGAGAAAGGTTCTTGTGGTACTTTGAGAAGGTTTAAACTATGTTCTTCAGGGGCCACTGGGATCTCTCTTTCTGTGACTAGGAGTGTGCTGTAGAAGGGAGGGAGATATTAGATAACATCCTTCTTTCTTCCAGCACCCAAAATATGACTGTCACTCCTCCAGTCCAATGAATCCTAAAGGGAAGAGTGGGTTAGAAACTGGCTGGATGTAGGGAGTTTTTGAGGCTTCAGTCTCAAATTTTCAGTCTTCAGTGAGTAAATTTGGAGTACAATGGAAAAATAATCCAAGGTGTACCCTGGTGTTTGTGACTTATTTTTGAGCCAATGGTAGTGATTGACATGGTCATGTGACTTCTGCACCATGCATTCAGCTTCTGATTTTACATGGTGCAGCCACATTTTTATACCTCACTGCCCAATGCTATGCAGTATAGTGTGAGTCAGGGATCTGAGTGAGTGATGGAGCTATTATTATTATTATTATTATTATTATTATTATTATTAATGCAATTTCTATACCGCCCTTCCAAAAATGGCTCAGGGCGGTTTACACAGAGAAATAAGAAATAAATAAATAAAATGGATCCCTGTCCCCAGAGGGCTCACTATCTAAAAGAAACATAAGACAGACACCAGCAACAGTCACTGGAAGTTCTGTGCTGGGGGTGAATAGGGCCAGTTATTCTCCCCTTGCTAAATAAAGAGAATCACCATGGCAACCCATAAGTTGGACCATTGAACAACATACTATCATTTACCTGGGGTAACCAGTGAAAGATTTGCTGACAGTTTGACTGATGAGAATAGCCATTTTCAGCACATGGAAACTGAATATGGAGAAAGAAAAGCAATACAATAACATTTCTTAACAAAACACATTGCCATTCCAGTGTTTTCTCTGGGAGCTCTTTCTTCTCAGAAATGTTCTAAGTGCACACCACTAAATTGCAGGGTCTCTGTGCATCCTTTCTTGAGGAGAGAGATGAATATAAATAGGGATTCACAAAGAAGGCAGCTTTTCAAAAAGCTTTGCACCAAGATGTGGGAGGCTTTAAAATTGCTGCCCATTTCTGTGAAAAGTGATTCCTTTTTAAGGGTTTGAAAATATTCTGCTGGCCTGACCTCTCTTGGACTGCCACAGTCCAATATCCATTCTGGTAGTGTAACAGAGAGAAAAGGAGAGATGGCAAGGCCCTTCCTATCCGCCTATGTGGTTCCTTCCTTCCTGGAAGGGTCAGCCACTCTGTGTCGAATGGGGAGACCATGCAGTTGGATATTTCTGAGAGCTATTAACTTTGGAATCTCCTTTCCTTTTACTCTTATTCCCTTTCTTCCCTGACATACAGAGCAAGGATGCCAATATGCAGCAAGAGAGCAGCCTAACAGAATTTCCGAACTATCTGCACTGATTCAGCAGGGAAGTAAACATTTTTGATGCATTGCCTTTTCCAGGGAGTACCCTGGGCCAACTGAAAATATTTCCCTAAGGGTTGTGCAGCTCTTGGGGACATATTTCATGAGGTTACACTTTGTGGGATGAGGCCATACTAGAGCATCTGCTTTGCATGCAGAAGCTCCCAGGTAGGGGTGTGCACAAAACCGGCTAGGCCTGTTTGGTTCAAATTTGAACCTTATTTATTTATTTATTTGATTGGATTGGATTGGATTGGATTGGATTGGATTGGATTGGATTTGTATACCAGCCTTCCAAAATGGTTCAGGGCAAATTTGAATCAGGATGGGTAGGTTGGGTTTTGGCTTTGCTTGAAACCCCCACCCCCCACCCTTGGTTTGGTTCAAATTCAAACCCAACTTGAACCAGTTCTAAAAGGTTATAAATGTAAAGTTGTTCTGTCGAGTCAGTGTCGACTCCTTTTTTTTAAAAATAAATTTTTATTAATTTTAACAATAATCATTCACAACACATTAAACAAACATGGACTTCCCGCTCACACCTCCTTGTGAATCACCAACTATAGAATTAACCCTTGCTCTAATGATAATTCAAAACATAGATTTAAACCTTACAAACACAATTTTGATCTACTCAACCTGCTAATATTACTAAATTTCAAACCCTGTTGTAAAATCAATATTAGGAAAATAGTTCTTTAAATACAATAAAAATGGTTTCCAATCTTCTTTGAAACATTCCAAATTTTGGTCTCTTATCAATACTGTAAGTTTTGCCATCTCCGCATATTCCAAAATTTTTATCAGCCAATCTTCTTTTGAAGGCAGTTCATTGCTCTTCCATTTCTGTGCATATATTATTCTGGCCGCCGTGGTAGCGTACATAAAAAATGTTAAATTAGTTGTAGAAAACACTCCTTGTGTTATTCCCAGCAGGAAGGATTCTGGCTTCTTAGGAAATGTCATTTTAAATATTTTCTTTAACTCATTATATATCATGTCCCCAAAGGCCTTAGCCTTCCTACAAGTCCACCACATATGAAAAAAGGTTCCTTCAGAGTGTCCACATTTCCAACATTTGTTTGAAACATTTTTATACATTAATGCCAGTTTTTTTGGTGTCAAATACCACCTATACATCATTTTATAATAATTTTCTTTTAAAACATAACATGCAGTGAACTTTAAATCAGTTTTCCATAATTTTCCCCAGGCTGCCATTTCTATATTGCACCCCACATCTTGAGCCCATTTTACCATAGTCTCTTGTCTCCTCCAAAAGCAAGAGCTTATACATTTTAGAAGCTAATTTTTCATCATTTTCACACAGCTCCTTCTCAAATCTCAACGAATCAGTGTCGACTCCTGGTGACCACAGAGCCATGTGGTTTTTGGGTAGAATACAGGAGGGTTTACCATTGCCATCTTCCATGCAGTATGAGATGATGCCTTTCAGCACCTTCCTATATCGCTGCTGCCCGATATAGGTATTTCCCATATTCTGGGAAACACACCAGTGGGGCTTCAAACCAGCAATCTCTTGCTCCCTAGGCAAATTACTTCCCCGCTGTACTATTAGGTGGCTATCATCTCATCATCTCATACTGCACGAGAGATGGCAATGATAAACCCCTCCTGTATTCTACCAAAGAAAACCATATGGCTCTGTGGTCACCACGGGTCGACACCGAAACTTTACTTAAAAGGTTCTACCTAGGGTATAATGGAGACTGGAACCAGCCCATTATTCCCTATGCCTAGCACCTAGGGGTACAAAACCAGGGTGGGTGGTAGGCACCCCCCTACTACCCACCAAACCCCCAAGCAATTGAATACTCCTCTGTTTTTAAATGGAGTTCTGAAGATTTTTTTTTTTTTTTTTTAAAAACATTTTTTGCATTTTCCCCATAGGGAATAATGGGGATTTGAGGATGCCCCATTTGCCCCCTGGGGGGATTTGGGGCAAGGCACATTGTGCCATAACTCCCCTCTGAAGCCCCAGGCTGGTGGGGTTCATGGGTTTTTAAAATATATTTTAAAAGATTTTAGCCTGTTCCAGTGCAATGAACTGGTATTGCTCCTCCATTCAGAAAAAGAACAGTGTGTGACCTAATTGCTGTGATCTCTGCATTCACAGACTGACCCGCACCCTGCAGTGAACACTGCAAACAGTGGCCGGGTCATCTTGAGGGATTTCACAATGATGCCAAACAACGCTGCTCTGTGTGGCCTCGGACATCCTGGACACTTTCTTGGGTCTTCTTGGTGATGGCGGCACTAGGGGTGCCACTGGTGGTCCCCTGCTGCCATCACCCACCCCCCTTCCACCCTGGGCATCAGAAGAAGTGCCTGGTTTCGACGGAGGGGGCACCTCCACTGCAGCAACAGACCCTTCCTCCTTGGACCCAGAATGGGAGGACCCAGAACTTGATTCCACCACAACCTGGGCTTCATTAGCCCCCCCCCGAGTGGCGAGAGGAGTACGGGGGGGGGCACAAGAGGGATGGAAAATATGGCTGCACTGCCAGCTGTCAAGCCCCTGCCCTCCACCCACCACCCTCCACCGCAGCCATGGAAGCAGCTTTCCTGGCAGGAGAGCCCTCTGCACTGCCAGGCTCCGCACGGGATGGCAGCCCTGGCAGTGCACCCATGGATGGACCTGCTGGCTCAGTGGAACCTTCATGTCACCACCTCACCTGGGGTAAAGAACTTGCTGATAAGGACCTGTGGGACTCCATTCCGGC
Source organism: Hemicordylus capensis (assembly GCF_027244095.1). NCBI lineage: Eukaryota > Metazoa > Chordata > Lepidosauria > Squamata > Cordylidae > Hemicordylus > Hemicordylus capensis. Next base: position 89,354,622 of record NC_069658.1, on the reverse strand, counting down.
ATCTTCTCTGCCCTCCACCCTTGCCTCCTGCACCAGCTTGGGGACCCCTCCCACCTCTGCCTGCCACGCTGCTGCAAGCCTTGTTCATCACATGGTACTCAGACATGACCCCTTTGGGTGTGAGCTTAAAAAAAAATTAAGATGTTTTTAAAGAAAAAATGGGGGGGACCCCATCCACCCCCCCCCAAATTAACACAGCTACCCACCCACTCTACACAAACACACACAAACACACACACACACACACACAAAGTGGAGGGCAGCTAATGGAGATCTGCAAAAACAAGAAACAACCTGCAAAGAAAAGCACAGGAAAAAATACCTCCCCCAACCCAAACAAGAAAGGAGGCTCTATTTAATGAAAACTAATGCTGTAAGGGGGCACAAAAAAACCCAAAACACTTGCCCCTCATTGTCCTGAAGAATCTCCTGCCCCCCACACACTGGTCAAGGCGGGGAAAGCCCTTACCTGAGCAGTAGTGGGCTGGCAGCAGGTGGGCACAGCCAGGGAGGGCAGAATGGGCAGCTTGCTGGCTACCTACACAAACAAACAAATTAAATGAAACAATAAATAAAATAAAATAAAATAAAATAAAATAAAATAAAATAAAAAGCTGGTGGGGGAAATGTGCTCGAATAGGTAAGAAAAAGGGAGGCGAGGGAAAGCGGACTGAGGGGAGGCAGGTGGTGTGCTAAGTACAGCAGGAAGAGGGTTAAAAAAGAAAAGCACCTGCTCCAGAGAAAACAAGGAAATCCTCCCCCTAAAGAAAGGCAACATGAATTAAATCAACTGAGGCTGCTGAGCAGTGGACTCTTCAACTCAGCCCAGAATTAAAAGCAGCAGCCAGTCAGTGACAACAGCAGAAAGGCGAGGGGGGGCAAGGGGATGAACCAAGGAAATGGGCCCGAGAGGCCTCTCAGGCCAGAGGGCCAATGCCCCACCCCCGGCAGTGGGCACAGAGCAGGAGAGACAGTCACTCACTCGGAAAAAAGAAGAAAAATCTAGCAGCAGCACAGACATGCACACACTCAGCCAGGGAAAATTACTTTGGAGAAGAGGGAGTGCTGGGGAAGGCAAAGGCAAAAAAATAAAGGGGGGGGGGGCAGAGGGACAGAGGTAGGCAGACACAAGAAGTCTACAGCCAAACCTTCTCACCACCAGCAACTAGCAACAGCAAGCGGCAAGAGCGATTTTGTAAAGGCCAGGACTTGCCTTTAAATAGTATTCGAAACTTCATCTTTTGGAGCCCCCATCTTTGCCCTCCCCCTTGGCCAATAGGGTACTAGTTTTCAAGGTATAGCACCACTGGAAAGCCTATCAGAGAGGCAGAGACATCTGGCCAATCAGGGAATCAGGAGCTCGGCAAATGAAATCAAGCAGGACAAGTGACACAAAATGGAGTCTAGGACCTAAAATGGAGGCTAGAGCCTTTAAGCTTCTTCGAACCGGTTCAAACTGAACCAGGATTGATTGGTTTGAACTCAGACCAGAATTGCCAATGCAATGCCCTGTTTGGTCCAAGTTCAAACCTTCAAATTGAACTGGTTCGGATTTGAACTGGTTGGCACATCCCTACTTCCAGGTTCAATCCCTGGCATCTGAAACTTTGGAGAGCCACTGCCAGTCAATGTATGCAATACTGAGCTAGATGGATCAATGGTCTGACGGTATAAGACAGCTTCCTATGACAAAGCCCCCTAACTAAGGCCTGCTCAACTTTAGCTTTCCTGCAGATGCTGGCCTACAGCTCCGATTGATTGATTGACGGAGAGCTGTCAAGTCAGTGTCAACTCTTAGCAACCACATAGATAGATTCTCTCCAGGATGATCTGTCTTCAACTTGGTCTTTAAGATCTCTCAGTGGTGCATTCATTGTTGTAGTAATCAAGTCCATCCACCTTGCTGCTGGTCATCCTCTTCTCTTTCCTTCCACTTTCCCCAGCATTATGGACTTCTCAAGGGAGCTGGATCTTTGCATAATGTGTCCGAAGAATGATAGTTTGAGCCTGGCCATTTGTGCCTCGAGTGAAAATTCTGGATTGATTTGTTCTATGATCCATTTGTTTGTTTTCCTGGCTGTCCATGGTATCCTCAGAAGTCTTCTCCAGAACCAAAGTTCAAAACCATCAATACTTTTTCTATCTTGCTTCTTCAAAGTCCAGCTTTTGCATCCATAGAGTGTCACAGGAAAAACCATTGTCCAAATGATTCTCAACTTTGTAGGTGTAGACACGTCACGACATCTAAATAAACTGAAGCTGAATCCAGATAAGATGGAGGTACTTATTGTGCGGGGTCAGAAATCCAGAGATGATTTTGATCTACCTGTTCTGGATGGGGTCACACTTCCCTAAAAGGAACAGGTCCGCAGTCTGGGAGTACTCCTGGATCCACACCTCTCCTTCGTTTCTCAGGTTGAGGCAGTGGCCAGGGGGTGCTATCTATCAGTTTCAGCTGATACACCAGCTGTGCCCATTTGTTGAGATCAATGACCTCAAAACAGTGGCACATTTGTTGGTAATCTCCAGACTTGACTTCTGAATTGTGCTCTACATAGGGCTGCCTTTGTACGTAGTCTGGAAACTTCAGTTGGTTCAGAATGTGACAGCCAGGTTGGTCTCTGGGTCATCTCGGAGAGACCACATTACTCCTTTGCTGATGGAGTTACACAGGTTTCTGGGCAAAATACAATGTGGCAGTTATCTATACATATAATTCTCTTGGGGCTGACTGAGTTGAAGACTACATCCGGAGGCATCTGGAGCCGTGTGGATGCCTGGAAGTGCAGGAAAAGAAAGGTGGCTTTAAGAAGCTGCTCCTGTTGCTGTCCACAGAAGCAAAGAGAATTCTGCTGCCAGTAAGGCATCCAGCCACCATTGATACATTGAGCTAATCAGGTGTGCCTCACACTATTGGATTGATTTGGTGCAAGCAACCCTCTGTGCATCATCACAACTCTCTGTGCACAATACCAGGATCTGATCTGATCCTGATAATTTTGGCCGTGCACAATCCTATTATTTATTTTGGAAGTATGCACAACTATCAAATTGTAGAGCTGCTCACAAATACACACACTCCTAATTTATAAAAGTGAAAACCATGTCATATTGAAAATTAAATATTCCAAGAGTGAACAATTAAACATTCTGAATTGCATTATGACCAATAGTAGATGGTTGGGTAGGTTGGTACGTAGGTAGATAGGTAGACAGCTTTGTAGTGGGGGTAAGGAGAGAGAAAACAAAGCTCCCTTAAGCAGATACAATGGCCATTGAGGAGGAGGAGATGACAGGGGTGGGGGGTGGGGAGTGCTGATGCCAAGGATAAGAAGGAGCAGTGAGGGGCGGGAAAGAGTCAGCAATGGAGCATCAAACACCAGGTAAGCAGGTGAGTGGACAGATGAGAGAAGTAGGAGGGAGTCCTTCTATAGCAGGACTGCACAGCTTTGGTCCTTCTGCAGATGTTGAAATACAGCCTCCATCATACCCAACTATTAGCCATACCTACCTATTGAGATGATGGGGGCTCCCAAAACAGTTGGAGGGCCCAAGTGGAACAGCCCTGTTCTACAGCTTGAATTAAAAACTAACCCTGAAAAGAGCTCAGGAACACAATGCTCACCTTCATATTGAAGACAAGATTTATGACTCAACAAGGTGTGTATGCTGAGCCAAGGAATTACAAATGTTGGCAATATGACTACAAGATATATTGGCTAACAGCTGCAAACATTCCATATGCAGTGCTCGGAATACTGATATTTGGTCTCTTCTGCTTCTCAGCCCAATTCACAGTTTTGTTTGCTTTTCAGCCATTAAACCTTTCATGATGACTTTTTCATGTGCAGAGACATTAGAATGAAATAACCCTTATGTGAAAAACAAACAAACGGTAATGAAAGGGTGCCACCAGGCAGGTAGAGTGGTTTGAAGAGCTGCCAGTCAGGAGAGAAGTCCCTCCTGCAAAAAGAACCATGAAGAGTCAGGGTCGGGTAGGGGAGAAACAGTTGGGATCTGACAGTATGACAGAGCTCTGGCAGGGAAGTGCCAGCTGTGTCTGTGAGGAGCCTTTGGACACCTTTGGACATCATGCCAAACCAACTATGCCAGAGGTTCGGGTTTGTGGTCTTCCAAATACAGGAACTCATGGTTCTGTGAGAAAAGCAACCCACAGTTAATGACCACAAACCTCAATTGTCTCCCATGGTTCCTCTTCAGTTTTGGTGGTGAAAACTACAGTTAGAAAGCAGTGCCATGTCACCTGAAGATGGCCATTGCTCGGAACTGGAGTTGAGGGTAGAAAGCTCCTCCCTCTCCCCATCCCAATTGGCTGCTGTGGCTGTCCTTCATGAGAAGGAGGAAGCCCACGTAGACAGTTTCCCCTCCGTCTCAGTCTTCCAGACTTCAGATTGGATTGTTTGAGAGCACAGCAGGGGGAATGGGGGCGATGGCAGCCCTTGAGTTCTGTCTAAGTCAGCAGTCCTTAAAAGTATTCCCTAAAGAGAATCTATCAGTAGTAAGATTGTAGCCTTTTGGGGATAAGCCTGTTCTGTTGTTGTTTATAGGCCACCTAATGATGCAGCAGGGAAATGACATGACTAGCAAGCCAAAACTTGCCGGTTTGGATCCCTGCTGGTGTGTTTCCCAGACTATGGGAACCTCCTATATTAGGCAGCAGCGATATAGGGAGATGCTGAAAGGCATCATCTCACACTGCACGGGAGGAGGCAATGGTATTCTACCAAAGAAAAACCACAGGGCTCTGTGGTCTCCTTGAGTCAACACCAACTCAGCAGCATACTTTACGTTTTTGTTGTTTATATGTTTTCCTACAGTTTAGTCCTGCAACTCTTTAGAGGCCAAATAATTAACCTCCCACCCATGTTATAGAAATCCTGCCATTTCATTTTGTGAAGATTTCCCACTCAGACTATTACCCTTGTGAAGCCCTTGACCTGACCCCACTCAGATATTTATTTAAATGGGTGCTCCTTCCCAGACCCTGGCTCCATGGGGTGAAACAAGGACTGGTGGCAGCAATTCTAATTCTTTTACATCATAAAATGCGCTATTTACCCCATTGAAGGTGGGTCTTGTCACACAAACAAAAATGTCTGGAGAAAAGTTATATTTCCCTTAGTCGGGAGATACATATGCTCTGTCTGCACATCTTATCACCATGTCTTATCTTATGTTTATCACCATCATAAGAGAAGCTAGCAGAAACATACATGAGAAGATATCCACAGAGCAACAAGCATGGCATTTTTTTTAAATGAGAGAACTGATGGTGGAGTGTAATATAATATATACGTGAGGGGAGCTTTCAACAAATCCAAGAATTCTTTGTTGATGTATAGCTATGGTTATTGGGGGAAATGTTTGAACAGAAGATGCTTTAATCCAGAAGTATGTATTTCAACCACCATAACAAAAGACTGAAAGAGGGCACTTGCATCATCTTCACTTAGGTAAACAGTGTGTGCAGCTGGTCACTTATTTGTGCTGTGTGGGATTAAATTGTAGTAAATCTTCTAAGCAGCATCAGGCGCTAAAGGCTTTAGAATTGTACTAAGAGCAACATGATTATCTTCCAAGTAGCTGGGCTACTGATAATATAAAAAGAATTACTGACACTTTAAAGTTTGAGGCTTTCTCTCCCCCTTTCTGGTCCACAGTGGCAGGCATGCAAGTGAATAAATAAATAAAATAAATAAATGGATGGATGGATGAATTAATAAATAAATAAATGGAATAATAATAATAATGGGAAATTTATAGAATGTATAAAATCTCTTTATATTAAAAATTGAATGTCTGTTTGTCTGACTGTTCCCTATACATTCCCACACCCTTTGAGCTATGGGGACCAGACTTTGCACAGTGATTCCTAGGACCCTATGAGAAAAGTAGGGCACCCAGGAACCTCAACAACCACCTTGCACAGACAGACAGATGGATATACAACAGATATATCCACAAAATGGATAAGGATGCAATATCAAAGAGAAATTTGCCCCAAACTTTGCAAAGTGACTTCTGAGGACCGTACAAGTAACATAGGGTACCCGGGAACTCCAACAACCACCTTGCGCAGACAGATATACAACGGGTATATCCACAAAATGGATATGGATGCAATAGAAAAGAGAAATTTGCCCCAAACTTTGCAAAGTGACTTCTGAGGACCGTACAAGTAACATAGGGTACCCGGGAACTCCAACAACCACCTTGCGCAGACAGATATACAACGGGTATATCCACAAAACGGATATGGATGCAATAGAAAAGAGAAACTCACAGCATAAGTCCAAGCAACACCGGGTACTTAGAGCTAGTAAAATTTATAAAATAAATAACAAATGGAAAACAAACAAATAAACAAAGGGAAAGTCTCTGAAGCACTGAATTGGATCTGAATCAAAGCAGGATGCTTAGGGCAATTTTGCTCCTATTAATCCAATTCCGATGGCTGCTGATTTAGATTCAAATTGAAGAAAATCTGCTTGAAGATTTTCTTTACGTATCCTTTGGATCAAAGGTTTAGGATCCAAAGGATCCTCAAAGAAAATCTTCAAAGGATTAGGATCCTTTTATTTGGATCCTAATAAGCCTTCTCAAGTAGTCTTATGCCAATATGGATCTTCCTGCTTCCTGGTATGAAGCACCTAAATCCAGTATGAAGCACCTAAAGAGACTTTTAGCCTCCTCAAACATTATTTTGAGCAGCAAAGCTCATGGTTACAGCACCAAAAGTGGAAGTGGCAAACATTTCTAGCGTCCCCAGGCAGGCCCAAAGCTGCTGCTCACAGAAAGCGCTGGCCATCACAATTACAGCACTTCCCTCTTCACACAAACAGCACTGTAACCATGAGCAGCCGTCTGGAGGGGATGAGTGACAGTACTGGATTAGGACTTCCTGTCCACTTCTGGTGCTGTAACTGTTGTGTGCGCCACTGCTGGAAATAATGTCCGGAGAGGTCTTTATCTTGCCTTAATGGGGTTGTAAGTCAGTGTACTGATATGGTACAGATCCTTCATCTGGACACTATCGATCGTTTCTCTACCCATGAAGCTTCTGAGCCAGCAATATCAATGTATTGAATTCCTGTTGAAATCCATGGGTTAAATGAGAAAGAGAATTAAAATTGTTCACCCTCTGGGCATGATCCTAAATATATTGCATAGCAGTAACAGGAATAAACAATCCTTCTAAATAAGTTACCCTGAGTCAGGACAATGGTGTACTCATCAATTATTATGGCAGTATTGTGAACTAATAGTATTCTTTTTTGGCATTTTCATTACGGTGTCTTATACAACACTTTCCAAAGTAAGCATTAAAAGAGTTACCTAGAATTACTGCAGGCTGCTATGAATAAGCTATAATTTCCTTCTAATTAACATTTTGGGAAAGGAGGCACAATGAAAGTGGTAAGAATTAAATTCTTTTCTTGGCAGCATATGATACTGAAACAAGGCAAACGAAATTGCTATTTGGTAAACAAAGATATAAATGTGGTGTATTGTTTTGTCTTGTTTGTTTGTTTAAATCCCAATCATATGAACAAAGAAACTATTTAGAGCAGAAGTTGGCAATTCATTTAGCACTGAGGGCTACATCCTGACCAGAGGTGCACCTAGGTAATTTGGGAGCCTGGACCTAAAGGCCTTTGGAGCCCTCCCCCCCAACCCTGCAAATTAAGCATCATCATGCTCAGCCAGGTGACCACACCGCCCGGGACAGGCTAAAGAGGATTGGGGGGGGTAGGGGCTGTGGAGGCCATAGACATCATCCTGGAAGTACAGGGGTAAGAGCACCTCTGATTCTGACTGTAGTATTGAAATACTAGCAGCCTGCAGCTAAATAAAATGGCTTGTTAGTTCAAATCAGTGGCTGATATCCAGATTAACATTGCACTCATGGAAGAGCACTTTTTGTTATGCATGGGGGAAAGGGCCATTTTCAGCATCTTCCCAAAATGGGGGCCTCCTGCAAATATGTCGCTGAGGCTCCCACAACCCTCAGGGACATATTTTTAGGAGGCACAGATAGCGTCCAAGGGATTGCTGAAAATCACTCCTTTACCCTTGTGAATGAAAACACTCTTCTGCAACCATGACATAGTCACCACCCCTCCTTGTACAAATAAAAATGCCTTCTCTCCATGCATTGATTTGGGATTCAGCTCATTGTCTTTGCAAGTGAAGCCATTTGAAAAGAAAAGAAAGGGCAGAAATGTATTTAAATGGGCAATCCTACTCATTAATGTCAGATTTTGCTGTGTTCTCAGACCCACAGGTGTACTATCTTATAGCTCTTGCATAACTAATGTGAAGATTCCCCACAGATGCCAACACTTATTTTTTCCAACCCCAGCTGGACATTTTTGTTGTATAACTCTGTGTGGGGGGGGGGAGGTTACCAGAGCACAAATATATGAAATGAGGCTTAAAGGTTAAAATTTGATGAACCTAGAGCAATAATGACCTATAGGCTCAGACTAAGGGCTGGTTTACAGCAGCCACAGGGAGGCTGAAATCACATGCAACATACTGGGCAATTTGCACCATCCCACTGAAATGTTTCTTTCTGGCTCTTTGCAGTGGTATGATGAAAAAATCACCAATATATTTGTCAGTTGCAGGTACACTTGGGACAGGTCTCCATCTTTCTCTATGGCTTTTTAAAATTGTGTGAGTTGCCAAGCAGATGGGTTCAAAGAACCTGGGCCCCCAGGTCCTGAGCGCCCTCCCCCCCACCCGCTTTACTTTGCTAACAAGTAAAGTATGGGGAACTTAGGTCCATGTGCGTAGCTTGCAAGCGGTCCGTGGAGACTGGTTTTGCACCAAAGGAGCACCCCTCCCTCCCAGAGTTAACCAAACACTCTGTGAGGCTGAAGAAGAAGAAGGAGACAACCAAGTAAACAGTTTATTAAAATTATTACAGACTAGTTCCTTTGGAGGCTTTTAGCTTTTTAGATACACTTAAAATATTTAATGGTTACGGGACTGCTTCAATACGCCGTGCTAACTCTAAAGCGGCATGCGTAGAAATATTAGTTACTCAGTTACAAAGAAAAGATATTTAGAACAATGCAAAACAGACACACAAAAGCAAAATAAATTCCTGATGCACAGTCTGACTAAACAAACTGTTCCCTATGCTGAAATTCCTGAAGCCAAAGCCCTGGCTTCCTGTCCTTGAACTCACCAAACTCCTGATGAGAATCAAGCCTCCTGCATATCTCTCACCCGGAGAGATTATCCTGAAGCTCCGCAATGAGGTATCTGGCCTCATGTTAGTCCACACTCTTTGCTCAGACTTCCTTTCTTGTTCCCAGAATTCTGCCTGCAGCTCTCAGGTCCCAAACACCTGGTCAACTGATTGGTTGAGCCCTGGAGTTCACCAGCCTGTCAGTTAAGACAAGGGTTCACTTCCTGTTGACTCTTTAGAGGGTGGGTAGGCTGGTCACTACACATTTGTTTACTCCTTTAAAACTGTACATTTTATATAATGTTATATAATTGTATATACAATTATATATAATAATCTATATAATTGTATATATAATTATACATTATACAATGTATAACATTATACAGTGTTAAAACTGCACATTTTATACAATGTTTTATGCTAATTTATACAATCAGAGAATCAAGTAGTAAAGATTTGCTTGAGATGTACTAATTCAGGATAGCAAAGTAGGCATTTCCTCTCTCAGATCTATTTTATACAATCATCATAATGAAAGTGGTAAAACCTTTCCAGGGCTGATCCATTACAGGCTGCTGGTGAAGGTCGGCATGTTTGAATGCTCTCCTAGAAACATACAAAAACACAATGGCAGGGAGAAGGCTACACTGAATTTTTCTCCCTGATAATTGTTTTTCCATGTTTAGGGAAGTTATTTGAAAAGAAAATGTATGGAGGAGCATGCAAAACCTACAATTTATCCACCTGCACTTAAAAAGATGCAGTCCAGGGAAAGCATTTGCTCATCATTCTGCTGTCTAAAATGGGCCTAAGAGAAGAGATATTTAGATTGCCTTCACACATAATGCTAAACTGCAGGTTAATGAACCTGAGATTAAATCCTGAAACTGGGAATCGTCCTACAGGTGATCTTCCAACCTGGACTGAGTAACCCCCAGTTTCAGGACAGAGGATCTTCTCACTCTCCCCAGGTCTGCCAAGGCCACATTCCAGCATGATCTGTAGCACTTGCGGCGGCAGACTGTAGGCAAGGTGTCATCACACCAGCAGGGCAGCATCCATTGGTCATGATCTTCAAGGGGGTGTGCCCAGTGTGATTGTGCCTTTGGGATGTGGACCACCTGCCCTCAGCAGGAAAAGGGCATGTAAGCACTTTAAATGACATTTAAACCCTTTCCCTCACAACACTTGCACCCCAACCTTTGTAAGAGACCCACAACCAAAACAGTCTCTCACAAGCCTGATCACTGGCAATGGGAGTGGGGGTGGAAAGGGGCACTGATTTTCTGATATTCCAGGAAGTGACCATGATTACTTCCTAGGAAGGAATATGAATATGAGGGCAGGCAAAGGATCCTGGGGTCTGGTTCACTATAACAAAGGAAGCTCATGTGATGGCATACTCGGTTGAAGCACCGCAGGAACCCCCAACACACTCCTGCCCTGTGTTGGCTTCCCGGCCAGAGATTAGCCCTCTTATGAGAGGGCCAGTCCACTGAGGAGCATCAAAGGCTTCATAGGCTCTGGACCTCCATAGTACTGCGCCCTTAGGAACTAAGTGCATCCAACCATAGGGGGACCCACTGATGTGGGTCACCTGGTAAATCTGTTTAAAGAATTGCCTTCCCCTCAACACTCAACCCCTACAGACTGCCAAGGAGTCTGGGCCGCTCCATGTATCCAGCCATTTTCCTGTGGGCTTGGTCTGCAAAGATGGGTGATGGCTCCTAGTACACTTTCAAAATTTCCAGGTTTGGAACAGCATTGTGGCATATGCAGATTGGCTAACATGGTGAATTGCAGGTGAGGGGAGCCCCTATTTTCAGCTATCTCTGGCAAGCTGGTGGCTGTACTGGGCAAAAATCAATATGCATATGTGCCAAGAGACAACCAGACTGCCAGAGTGAGTGCTTTAACTCCTGCTGTCCGCCAGTCGCTATGACCAGGAAAAGTGTTGGCATGGTACCCTTTCCTGGGGCTAATGTGGGTCTAGCAATGGGGCTGGGCAGCAAAAGCCTTCCAGCCCACATGTGTGTCTCTATTACCTGCCACTCTCATGAGAGAGTAGTTCTTGGGAGAAGGGTATCGCCACACTTTATTAGCGATCCAGCCTGACATACCCCCAAGATGGTTCTTCTCATGAGTAATGCCCTAGAATGCATGCTTGCATCCAAGGGGAAAGGCCTACGCCCTCATTCCCCTACTAATTTGTACAAAAAAATAGACTAGAGCCACTCAAGAATTCCAGGGGCTGCCTTTCAACTCAGACCCTGGGTATCATTCACCTGGCATGTGTTATCTTTTGTCAGGAAACAACCCTTTTGCCCAGCTAATTTTATCTATATCTATATCTACACACACACACACACACACACACCCCACCCCAAACATTTGTCTCTGGGTGGTCTCTTGGCTACAAGGCCTAGATCTGGAGATGTGAAATCTGGACTTGCTGAAAGAAAGTGTTGGAGATGCAGCTCCTGATGGCATTGACTCTTAGCACCAGCAACCCTATTGACCACTAGAGGCATTAGGGGTAGAAACAGTTAGTAAGGGCATTCCCTCTCTGATCATGCTTTCTCTACACTGATTCCCCTTTATTAGACTGATAGTCTCAGGTTTTATTCTCTCACCTGGACAGAGTCTTCTTCTCCCTTCCCCTTTTCCTGTACTTATCTCTTAATGAGGCAGGTAGGTCTTAATCTATCTCCCTGATGGATTTCCTAAATAAACTATTTTATTTGGAACTTTAACTCCATGTTTTTAGACAACATTAATTAGCAGTGCTTCCTTACCTGTGCACTTCTGTTGCAGCTGGGGCAGGTAAAGAAATTTCCCCTCCTGAGCTGAAAGAGAGAAAGAGAGAAAGAACTGAAGAATCAAGCCAGCAATGGCCCAAGTGGGCATCAAGCTGCATGGTCAGAATCTAGACAAAACTTGGCCAACCAGTACATACAGTTGCTTCCATTTATACCCAATGGTTGTGCTTACTTTAAACAGTCTCAGAAAAAGAAGCTAGGAAATGCCAGTCAGCAAACCATGCAACTGGAAAAACAGTCCAAAAGGCAGTAAAACATAGGGACAGCAATTTCACACTCCAGAGAACAAGGAGGAAAATATATTCTGCAGGTGGACCACATTTCGTAAATTCTCAAACTTTTTCAGATAATGGGCTTAGAGTGGAACGTGCTTTGCCTGTATGTTCTGACACAGTGTATAGATACTTATTTGCTCAGATCTAGAGATGTATGAGCCAATGGCTGGGCTGTTATGACTCTTCATCATTCAAGGAAAAACAAAATTTTCAAAAGGTCTAGTTTTGTGGCAATTAAATTAATAAGATGCTTTTCTATGGCCCTTCTCTGGGTTCCTGATCAATGAGGTAGGTGACAATCAGTGTTTCTCAGCCATGGCACCCAATCTGTGGAATTCTTTCTTTGTGGAGTTTTCCCTGGAGCTTTTCCAAAATGTTGATTGAACTCCACTTCACTACACTTAGGCTGGGGGTTGGGAGTTCATACAAGAGAACCATTTACAGCAATGTCAGGACAGCGACAGAAGGTGTCATTTATATAGCCAATGGCATTATTCAGCTTTTCTCCTGATGATTTACAGCTACTGCACATTATATGCATCCTTTAAAAGTAGCACTTTGGTGCAGTGCTCAAAACAGCTTGATTTTTTTGGCACTTCCTGCCGCAGTAAAGCTGCCTATCTGGGAAAGCTCCTGGCACCTAACTTAGTGACTTTTAGGACCCAGGTGTAGATCACATAATCTCCCTCGGCCTTCTTAATTGTCTAAGTGTTTGACACAGTCAATCTGCTGTTTTAGCAGTTTATTTGATCTTATTTGATCTGCTCTTTTAATATTGCTTGGTAGATTTTTTTTAAAAAAAATTTGGTCCTTCCATCTGCCTCTCTCAAGAGAAATAAGTGTTTTAAATACAAACAATAAAACCTTTTTCTGGTAACCTTTGCTAAACACATGCATTACAATAATAAAATATCTATGTATACTGGCTTCTGGTAATGCTGCAAATGCAAACACATGAGGCTGCATTCTTTAGGTCACTTTCATAAATGCTGTTAGCTAGTTCTCATAAGCTAAAGGTGCCCAGAACTATGTTATGATGTCTAAAAACAGTTAATCATCATCCCAAGGCAACCTTTTGGTAGACCCTGGAAAGAGAACTCTGGAAGAAACATGGACTGATCACAACCAGCAGTCCTGTCTCCTCCACATTCATAAAGCTTCAAATACTATAGTTGATTACCAAACATATGATGCAGTGTGACTATGGCATTTGGAGCCTGTATGATGATAACGTTAGCACACACAGCATAGCAAATAAATCGACTGGAACACAGAGGGCTGAGTCTTGGAAAGTAAAATGGATTTCATGGTGGAATTCCACTTTGGAGTGGGTGGGTGGGTGTGATGCTCTACATCCTACACTCTATCCAAATATCCTTCTTCTAATTAAACAGTCTCTGTATTGCTTGAAATAGTTGCAGGAAGTGGGGGAGCACCCACGGTTATGCGAGTTAGGCTGCTCTGCAGTCCTCAAGTGCTAGAACACATCTAGGAAAAGTCTGGAGTGACCTCTACCACTTTATGCAACATACGCTGCTACTCATGAAGCTGCTGATTAATAGATTTAATTAGCTTTCTGTAGCCTTTGCCCTGAAGCATTGCCCTGAAACAGGATTCTACTATGGATATCATCAACTATCTCAGGGCAGCTATTGTAGAGGTGATATGGTATTTCATTGCTTTTCCTAGAAATGTAATGAGTGTTGAGGAAGGTAGAAGGCTATATACTTTCTTTAGCGACATAATGATAGGACTTCCTGGACCCCTCCTCTCCAAACTGAACAGAATCTTTAGACCATGAACAAATATAACTAGTGGTAAAAGAATATCATACTGTCTATACTAAATGAATATTAATATGAATATCCTAAACCACCAAGAGCAATCACTAGATTCAGGGTAGAAAAGTGCACACACCAGAATAAAAAAAATGTTGTGTGCACAACTCCCCCATGCCATATTTGGATGATAGGCGGCCCTAGTACAGGTGGGTGGTACTCTCTGCTTTGAAGATGCTCATTACCTGTTTCAGTGACTCAATTTCACCTTCCCTCTAAAGATGCTCCCAAGCCAGCTGTGCTGACCACCAGTTTTTGCACACAATTACTGAAATGCCCACAACAGGGCATACAGATCTTGTTGCATATAAGGATTTCTTGACAGAGACCATATCATTTATAGGTCAGTCACCTGATGTTATGTGCTCATATCACCATATTATAATCTGATTCATTTTTATGCTATACACATTTAGAAACAGTGTTTGGTATGGAGCTCTTGTTGCAATTCAAGTAAGAGACAAAAACGCTATTCTCACGAACAGCAGGAATGGGGCTAAGGGAGGCCAGCCAGTTTCTTCAGCTCGTGAGAATGAACGGGTTGCAAGCAGCAGCAAGCCTGTTTGTGTAGCCGGCGAGGTTAACGGAGCGAGCATTCCATTTACCTCGTTTTTTTGGTCATGTGTCTGCCACTGTTGCTTGCAGCTGTGGTAGGCATTTTCGGGTGGTGGGGCTCCCATAAATGCCCCATGCACTTGTGCAGGGCATTATTGGGGTTACGTGCGGTGGCACTTTGCTGCGCCTGACACCCGGAGCTGCCGGGAGGCAAGGCATGGGAGCACTAGAGTCCAGTTGCTTCTCATCTTGGCAGGTGATCCACCCGCCCAGCGACAGGTACATGATCATCTGGAGCCCCTGGTGGCGCAGTGGTAAAAACTGCCGCCCTGTAACCAGAAGGTTACAAGTTCGATCCTGACCAGGGGCTCAAGGTTGACTCAGCCTTCCATCCGTCCGAGGTCGGTAAAATGAGTACCCAGAATGTTGGGGGCAATATGCTAAATCATTGTAAACCGCTTAGAGAGCTCCGGTTATAGAGCGGTATATAAATGTAAGTGCTCTTGCTATTGCTATTGCTATCTGCGGGGAGAGCGGGTCAAAGCCGGTCTCCCCACAAACCTCCTCCTGGAGCGTCACACTGCTCAGGTGAAGCGCCGCGTTGTACTTCTTATTTTCTGTAGACAGGAATATTAAATCAAATGTATAGAAGCCCATGAGTTTGGTCTGCAGGGGGAAAGAATAAGATACAAAGGCTGCCCTCACAAGCAGCCAAGTCCAGGCTAGGGCATCTAAGCCCAGGCTTGGCTGCCCATGAGAACGGCTGGGAGCTGCGTGGCTCCCGGCGGTTCCTCAGCAGCATATCTGCCTATGGAGCCCACCAGTTAGCCAAGGTTGAGGGTGCAAGTGCACTTTTTTCCTGGGCTAACTGCTTGTGTGTCAGTGCCGGCTGCTCCCAGCCAGAGTTTACACAGGAGTGGGCTCCTGGCTCTCATCGGGGGGAATCCCACAATGCATTGAGGAATGTACCACAGTGCATTGTGGAATTTCTGGGGGCCAGGATGATGTGTCCTGATCCCTGAGTCTCTGCACTGCCTGGGGCAACAGCGGCTCATCTGCAACCATTCATGTACATGAGAAGGCAGGTCCCTGTCCAAAGGGGCTTACAGTCTAGATACTGACACAGAGGAAAGGAAGGGAAAAGGGGCAGGGCAGGGCTGGATTAAAATCTTTGTAGACCTTAGGTACTTTCATAATTGTAGTCCCCCAAGATAGAACTATAAATAAATATTTGCATTGTGTAGAATGTATAAGTTCCCTATTATGCCCCATAATATGTCTAATGTGTCAGAATGGGCATCCACAAGGCTGGATTATCCATTAGGACAATAATTTCCTCACAAGAAGGTGTATTCTTGGGAGTGTCATTGATCCTAGGCACTGTGTCTATTGTGCCTAATAGATAATCCAGCCCTGGGGCAGGGATAAGCAGGGGAAAATAGCATATGGGTAAGGTGTATAGTACAGAAAGGGATTCTTGTGACAAGCCTCTCTACTGCCATATGTGCAAATGTTTCCATATCTGCAACATATTGTATGTTGTACAATGTGCTTTTGCCAGGGTCCACAAATGTGCATGAGAGCCTACACATGTATACTTTATATGCAGGTGATGTCCGAATTCACATCATAGGTACACACACTACAGATGTGCAAACATACACATCTATGATGAATGGGACTTCTCATGATGCTTTTCGCCACCTGAGGAGGAGTAGTAGTAGCAGCAGCAGCAACAACAGCAGCAGCAGCAGCAGTAGAAAAAGAAGACAACTATATTGTCTTAGGGAAAGAGAACCCTTATTATACAAAATGAATCTTCATTTTGTATAATAAGGGTTCTCTTTCCCTAAGACGATACAGTCATTGTCCACAATGATGACAAGGACTACTACTACTACTACTACTACTACTACTACTATTTATATGCCACTTTTCAGCAAAAGTTCCCAAAATGGTTTACATAGAGAAATAAATAATACATAAATAAGATGGTCCCCTGTCCCCCAAGGGCTCAAAATCTAAAAAAGAAACATAAGATAGACACCAGCAACAGCCACTGGAGGGATGTTGTGCTTGGGTTGGATAGGGCCAGTTGATCTCCCCCTGCTCAATAAAGGGAATCACTATTTTAAAAAGGTGCCTCTTTGCTCAATTAGTAGGAGAGAGAGTCCTTGACTATAAGACAATGAAGCTGTACATATGAGCAGCCAAACCAGATATGGGAAACCAAGCCTGGGTTTGGCTGCCCATGTGCACCACTGGGATTGAGCCTGATCCTGGCGCTGCCCTCATGGGTAGCCTGACTTTTTACCCTGGCCTTTAACCAGGGTGTAAGGGCACAAGAGGTCCT
This sequence comes from Hemicordylus capensis, assembly GCF_027244095.1. Taxonomy (NCBI): domain Eukaryota; kingdom Metazoa; phylum Chordata; class Lepidosauria; order Squamata; family Cordylidae; genus Hemicordylus; species Hemicordylus capensis. The sequence goes on along the minus strand of NC_069658.1, from coordinate 89,337,559 downwards.
TTAACCCCAGGGCTAGGGTCTTGTGTATGCTACGGATGCAAACAGCCTGAGCATACAGATTTGGGCGCCTAGAGCACCTGACTCACAGGAAATCCCTAAATGCACTGCACTGCTCGTGCATTTCTTTTACAGATCCCTGGAGTCTGGGACTCGTTTTCCTGGCCACCAATAATCCATGCTGCCAGAAGCAGCACTGATCATGTCGGTGCACCACAGTACACCGAAAAGCAGCGGCCTGTTTTTTTTTGGGGGGGGGGAGGTATATCCAACCCTGCCTTCCTCCTGCCTGCCCTCCCTGCTGCTTGCATTGTCATGTGCACAGCCTTTATAATAAATAACCCCAGTGATTATAAGTGAATGTTGATGAGATTAAAAACAAAACAAAATAGCTAGAATAATTTACTCTTGGCATGGACGTGCAATATATAGAAGAGCTGAAGTTTTGAATTAGGTATTTTAAAAACTGTATCAATAACCTCTAAGTAGTTTAGAAATTTTTCTATGCCTGAATCTTGCTGCCAGAATATGTCTGCACAACACCACCATCCTGCCATTTTTAATTTGTGATGTTCAGGTGGTGCAACTGTTGGAACACCTAATCTTAAATGCTTGAGCACCATGTCTTAGGAAGAGGTCATTAGTCTTTTATTTGAAAATGGAATTATTCCTGGACTCTTCGAATCTAACGATAATAGTCTTCAAACATCTCTAATGAAAATGCCTTTTCTGAAACACTTCTCTTCCCTAGCCTCCTGACATATAAACTTTAATTGAAACTAATCTCTTGACTAATTAGGCTCTGATGGCTTTTTAAATTGCTTCGCCTTCTGCAGTGTTCTTTGTTCATGACTCACTGCACTTATCCATTTTCCTCACAGCCTTTTACATTTCCTTTCCTAGACAGACAAAGGCCCTTGGAGTCCAGAAAATGCAACACAAAATATTTGTGAAATGGAACCAGTAAAGGAGCTTCACTTCTTCTGCTGTTTGTCCTCTTAAAGTTCCCAAAAGTGAATTATAAAATATCTGTTTTTACTTATACCTTTACTTAGGTATAATTAAAGGTATAAATAAAGTTTTGGGAATCCAGTTCAGTGTAGGATTCTCAGGTGAGCTGCATAAGAACATCCCTGCTGGATCAGGCCCAAGACCCATCTAGTCTAGCATGCTGTTTCACACAGTGGCCCACCAGATGCCACTAGAAGCCTACAGGCAGGGGTTGAGGTCATGCCCTCTCTCCTGCTGTTTCTCCTCTGCAACTGGTACTCAGAGGCATCCTGTCTCTGAAGCTGGAGGTGGCCTATAGCTCTCCGACTTGTAGCCGATGATAGACCTCTCCTCCATTAAGTTATCCAAATCCCTCTTAAAGCCATCCAGGTTGCTGGCTGTCACCACATCTTGTGGCAGAGAATTCCACAAGTTTATTATGCGTTGTGTGAACAAATACTTCCCTTTGTTGGTGCTAAATTTCCTGCCAATAAATTTCATAGGTTGACCCCTGGTTCTAGTGTTACGTGAGAGGGAGAAGAATTTCTCTCCATCCACATTCTGCACTCCATGCATGATTTTATAGACCTCTATCATGTCTCCCTGCAGTTGTCTTTTTTCTAAACTAAAAAGCCCCAGGTGTTGTAGCCTTGCCACATAAGGAAGGTGCTCTAGGCCCCTGATTATCTTGGTTGCCCTCTACTGCACCTTCATCTGTTCATCTACAGTTCTCAGGGTCCCAGAGCATGGTCTAAGGGCACATGATAAAGCCACCTTGCTGAAGCTAAGCAGGTCTTGGTGTGGTCAGTGTCTGAATGCAGAAGGTCCCAGGTTCAATCCATAGCATCTCCAAGCAGGGCTGGGAAAGATTTCTGCCTGAAACCATGGTGAAGCCACTGCCAGTCTGTGTAGACCAGGGATTCTCAATGGTGGGTCCCCAGATGTTATTGGACATAATCCCCAGCCCCAGTAGCCTTTGGTTGGGGATTATGGGAGCTGAAGTCCAATGACATCTGGGGACCCAACCAGTGTTCCCTCTAACAGGGATTTCCAGCTATTGTTGACTACAACTCCCAGAATCCCCAGCTCCAATGGCTTTTGCCTTGGGATTATGGGAGTTGTAGTCAACAACATCTGGCAATACCTGTTACACTGGACCCAACATTGAGAATCCCTGGTGTAGACAATTATGAGCTAGATGGGTCAACATCTGACTCAGTATGAGGTAGCTTCCTATGTGACTAAATTGTACCATTGGTTCTGCCTGAATCTGGTTCAAGTCTTTCATTATGCCAGATTGCACCAGGCTTCCTCAGAGTTCTGTAGCCTCTAATGTATCCTAGTGATGTCAATGGTGTACATCAGCACATACAGACTTCTTCTCCTTCTGGGGCCTGCACTGCTCAGTTTGGGTTACCTCTATAGGGAGCCTAATTACAATTGTGCTATGCTGGCTGCAGCAGGATCAGAATACATGCTTCTGTGGGTGGCCTGAAGCATCCTGGCTCTCATAGCCATAAGATATGCTATATATACCAGTATGTGTGTGTGTGTGTGTGTGTGTGTGTGTGTGTGTGTGTGTGTGTATATATATATATATATATATATATATATATATATATATATACACCAAGATATACCAGGGATTCTCAATTTTCTTGTTGCCACATGATACCAAAAGCACTGTGCATGAACCATTTATTCCAGTGGGGCTAGGGCTGTGCGAATTGGGCTAAGACTGTGCACTCACACTGTTGAAAAATGGCTAATTTAGACATTGCAGGCAGAATCCCATTCACCAGGTGAATGGGATGGACTCATACATTTTGACTGGACTCAATGAGCTATCCATTGTTTGGACTGCCCAATGCCACAGATCCCTAGAGAGTGTTCTCTTACTCTGCCTCTACTATAAGCACCTGAAGTCATCATCAGGCAGTATCAAATACTGAAAGTCAAACATGTATTCCTTTTGATTATCAATCAAATGACAAATACTATCAAATACTATCAGATGCCAAACTACTCAACAAATATTCTATTGCAGAAGAGGACTTTGAAGAGGATGTAAGAAGGCAAATTCATTTCAGCACTCTGAACTAACAATGGTAATGGAGAGATCTTATTGGCTCTACAAGTACTGCCCAACAATGCAGAATATTCTCTCTCTCTCTGTCTGTCTCTCTCTCTCTCTCCAGTCTTTCTTTTAGCATTCACTTTCTTAGTGACGATTTCTGTAATCCTTACAATTCCCAGTTATTTTGTCTCCTTGTCACCATGGAAAATCATAGATATGTACAACAGAAGCAATTAGTGCAGCTTTTGCCTTTGGAAGTTGCTGTAAATTCTCTATAAACAGTGTTTAATCAACACCATCTCATCACTTCCAGTTAACAATCCAAGCTGGATTCACACATTGAGATAGCTTGTTACCAAGTCTAGCATTTTAAAAAATGTTTACTATGGCACAAGTGAATTAGTCCCACAGATTTATTGTTTTGTTTGTTTTCTAAATGAAATACTGAGGCCAACATCCAAACTAATGAAGTACTGGTGGAAGATTTTTCACATTGCACGGAGTTGGGGGGAGGCTGCAGTCCCACAACCCTCAGGAACATATTTTTGGGATGCACAGGTGACTGCAGGGTCAAGTGGAGATTGTTGAAAATCAACCTCCCCTCTTGTGTGAGAGAAAACACTCTTCTGACAACATATTAACATGTTAATATAGATTTTGGTCGGTATGCACAAGTCCAGTGCATAGTCTATTTAACTTAGGCTGGATCATTTTGATGAGTACATGTTGACTTAGAAGTAGTTTTAGAAGTAAAACTTCCCTCCATGCAAATAATATCTGAGGCACTCGTTACACTCATTACAAGTATTCTCTAAAAAAAGAGAGGGAAGGTGAGTTCCAATCTGGCTCTTAATGTTGTGGCACATACAGGGCACATACCTCCAGGGGTCATCCAACTCAGGTACTGGCAGAAGTCCCAGGGTCAAAGGACTCATGGCCAACCCCTGAGGGAGAAAAGGTGGCAGTAGTCAGTGCAGCCACCGAGGAGAACACCAAGCCACTGCCACTAAAGTAACCCTCCACCAAACTCTTTTCTTGTGGAGGTGACTTCAGTAGCAGCAGTGGTGGCAGCAGCTTGAAATGCTCTTTGACAGTTGTGCTGGTGGCTGCCATCTTCTTTTACCTATAATTCAATTCCCTGTTGTTGTGTCCAGTTGTACAATGACAGGGGAATTATAGGGGTGTGCACAGAACCACGGAGCTGCGGTCCGGCACTGGGGTGGGGGGTTCCTTTAAGGGCGGAGGGAGGGTTTACTTACCCCTCCTGCCGCTTTCCCCCATCAGTCACCATATTTTCTTTAGTAATTGGGGTGGCAGGATACCTCTCTGCCACCCCTTCTCCTGGCGCTTGGCTACACAGTGTAAAAGGCTTTTAGAAGCCTTTTGTGCCCGCACGCAATTTAATCGGTTTTATGTAAATGCACCTTCCCCCGCTTCCTTCCTTGCCTTCTCCGGCTTAGTGCAAAAGGTTTCAAAAGGGTTAGTGCAAAAGGCTACCAGCATGCCCCTACTTCCTTCAGTAATCGGGGTGGCAGGATACCTTCCTGCCCCCCCCCTTCTAACCCTTCGCTGCAAAAGGCTTTCTTAGAAGCCTTTTGCTTACGTGACGTGTGCACGCACAAAAGGCTTCTAAAAAAGCCTTTTGCAGTGAAGGGTTAGAAGGAGCGGCAGGAAGGTATCCTGCCGCCCCGATTACTGAAGGAAGTAGGGGCATGCGGGTAGCCTTTTGCACTAACCCTTTTGAAACCTTTTGCACTAACCCTTTTGCACTAAGCCAGGGAAGGTAAGCAAGGAAGCGGGGGAAGGTGCATTCACTGTACCGATTAAATTGTGTGCGGGCATAAAAGGCTTCTAAAAGCCTTTTACACTGTGTAGCCAAGCGCCGGGAGAAGGGGCAGCAGGGAGATATCCTGCCGCCCCAATTACTAAAGAAAATATGGCGACTGATGGGGGAAAGCGGCAGGAGGGGTAAGTAAACCCTCCCCTGCCCTTAAGGGAACCCCCCTACCCCAATCCACCCGAATCCAAACCGCCCATGTCCGGACCGGTCTGGAGGCTTTTAGAATGGCCTCCAGACCGGTCCGGGCACATCACTAGGGAATTACGGGTGTGAAAAAAGATAGAGCAGTGCAGCTGCTCCACAACTCCCCTGCTGCTGCAAAGGCACTACTGTGTGTGCTGTGTGTGTGTATCACCTCCACAAGAGTTTGGTAGAGGATTACTTTAGTGGTAGTTGCTTGGCATGTGTGTGTGTGTGTGTGTGTGTGTGTGTGTGAGAGAGAGAGAGAGAGAGAGAGAGAGAGCACAAGCAGTGGGACAGGTGGGAGGAGGAAGACATGGACAGTGGTATGTTGCTAGGTACTGAGAAGATCTGTGCCCTGGGCCCATAGCCCTCCTTTTGATAATTAAACTCAGTCATTCCCCTTCCCAAGAATAATTACATCTGACTCCTACCCAAAGGGAAACTGGGAGAGAAAAGTGCTGTATTGGCAACTAAAGCATCTGTTTTGACCCAAGCATAGCACCTTTTGGAGAGGAGGCAGAGATGAGAAGCAATTGTTGCTGCTGGAGGAGCAGGAGCAGAGGTGACCACCTGACCACCAATCAAGAAGGAAGTGTCTTATGAGATTTGGGGGCCTGAGCCCCCTGGGCCACCCACTAATGAAGTTTACGCTTCCAAATGAGTTGAAGGCACAACAGTATACTATGTTGAATCCATAGTTCTTAAAATGCCTTACTAGTCATGTGAAAGAATAAGCTGATCAAATAATAAGTTATCTAATAAGTTATCGGATTTTTAGAACTTTTTTCCTCAGAAAGAAAGAAAGAAAGAAAGAAAGTTCAGACTATAGATGCTAGCTTCTCAAACTATGTATTTGAAACAATGCATATTGAAGTAACAATCAGTATGATAACTGCACTTTTCACATATTGTTACGGTGCTGAATTTGTTGGAGGCACTAAGGCCTTTCTGCTAACATTCACAAACCCAAGAATGACCTCTTGGGTCACATATTTTAAAAATGTAAAACAGCCTGTGTTTGTGCTCTTTAATTTAAAAACTGAAATAGTTCACAATCCACAATCCCAGAAAATTAGAATATTACATGGAACCAAGAAGACAAAGATTGAAGAATAGAACAATATTGGACCTCTGAAAAGTATACAGTGTACTGTGCTTGATTGGCCAGCAAACTCGCCTGACCTGACCCCATAGAGAATCTATGGGGCATTGCCAAGAGAAGGATGAGAGACATGAGACCAAACAATGCAGAATTGCTGAAGGCCGCTAATGAAGCATCCTGGTCTTCCATAATACCTCATCAGTGCCACAGGCTGATAGCATCCATGCCACGCCGCATTGAGGCAGTAATTGCTGCAAAAGGGGCCCAAACCAAGTACTGAATACATATGCATGCTTATACTTTTCAGAGGTCCGATATTGTTCTATTCTTCAATCCTTGTCTTCTTGGTTCCATGTAATATTCTAATTTTCTGGGATTGTGGATTTGGGGTTTTCATGAGCTGTACGCCATGATCATCACAATTATAACAAATTAAGGCTTGACTTATCTCGCTTTGCATGTAATGCGTCTGTCTCATATATCAGTTTCACCTTTTAATTTGCATTACTGACATTAATGGACTTTTGCACGATATTCTAATTTTCCGAGTTTCACCTGTAGATTTTAGAACATGCAAAGATGCAGACAGCCCTGAAAGCAATTTTAAGCACTTAAATTTGGTGTCACTTCCCCCCATAACAACATTATCTCAAGAAATGTTTTGCTTATGCTCTGCCAAACTTTAAATCCTACATTTATATCCTCAGTATTTACTTAGCCATCAAAGCAGAAATATAAGGTTCAAAGGGTTAGTGAATATGATAAAAATGGCTGTAGTGACCAGTCTCCCTCTAAAGAGGTAACAGAGAATGAACCCTTGTCTTGACTAACATGCTGGTGAACTCCAGGGCAGCCAATCAGTAAACCAGGTGGGTGAGACCTAGAGAGCAGCTGTTGGGAATTCTGGGAACAAGAAGGCCAGTCTTTGTTGGAGAGAAGCATGTGCAGAAAGGCTTAGTAGTGGTGGTGGTGGGGGCAATGGAGTTTGCTCCCTCATGGTCAAAGCCAGAATGGAAGTTTATCTCATGGAATAACTCTGTAGATCCTTAAAAGAAAGGATTGCAGGGAGCTTGATTCTACTCAGGAATTGGGTGAGTTCAAGGAAAAAGGAATTCAGCCTAGGGCACAGTTTGTTAGTCAGATTGTGCATTAGAAACTTATATTTCTTTGTGTGTGTGTTTTGCATATTCCTGATACTGTTTTATTATAGTTTACCTGCAAAGTAATTGAAATAAGAAACTCTAGCCTACACCCATCCTATCTAGGGCATTGAAAAAGACTCTATAAACATTTAAACATGCCTAAGGCAACCTATTTTTGTAATCTACTAAGTATTCTTAACTGTATCTAAGAAAGCTAGGAAACCTCAGATGGAAGCAGTCTGCAGTAATTGAATACAACTATTTAAAAAAGACTTTTATTTTACAATCCTCTCTGAATTGATTTTTAACTCAAGAAAAGGCGGGGTGAAGGGGGATTTTCTCCGGTGCAAGCACGTCCTCAGACATTCAGCAGCTATCAGTTTTCTCATCCTGTGTAAGTTTACACGTGGAAGGTTTTTTTGTATTTTCCCAATACCCAGTTACCGAAGGACCTTGGATTACAGCACCCAATCCACTGGTCCGGTTCTCTGCAAGCTTTAGGGTGCTTGGTGGCAGCATTTTGAACCTACCGATAATACAGAAGAGTTTTAGGAGAAGTCTAGCCAGGCAGCTCCTCAGGGATGATTCAACATTTCTTTCTCTCACGTGAGCTTGCTCTGAGACAACGGCTTTAATCCACTGCTATGGCTTTTAAAATTATTCTTTAAAAGCAATTATTTTACCCATAGCAGGCATGCATTACTTGGGATATGCTATTCTATTCTGGGATATGCTATTCTAGATATGCTATTTTTGTGGGCAAACTCCCTAAAAGCATATGTAGGAGTGATGTCAATGGATGGGATAGCTTCACAATGTGCAGTCCTTTATAATGTGCATACAACAGAAGATAGTCAGGGACAGAGCTAGAATTGTGCACACAGGTTCCAAGAACTCATGCACAGCTGCTATTGGGGCCACCATGCTCACTGCAACAGGCATCCAGCAGCGCCCCCCGTCCTTTTTCTTGCTCTTGTGCATGTGTTGGCAGCAGCCTTCCTGAGGGAGCAGCCTGGGATAAGCTACCCTGCTCCCTCTGCTCAGCTGCCATCGCTGCCACCACCATGTGCTGCAGGAAGAAAAGGGATACCCTGTTCATGGCAGGGAAAGAAAAGGGGGGGCACACCACTGGATGCCCATTGAGATGAGTGCGGCAGCCCGAAAAGTGCGGTGGGGAGAGAAAGAGGCATGGGGGCAGAGTGGTGGCGAGTGTGGGGAGGCACTGGGTTGCAGGGTGCCATCAGATTGTGGGGCAGGCGGCCCAAACACATAGGCAGGTGGCCTGTGCCAACCCTATGCCACTGGAGACAGTCAAGAGGAGTTTACATCTGCTTGTTCATCACTGCTCAGTAACCGCAACATCAAGTGATGATCTGCAGGTGTGCAAATCAGACAGCCTCAGGTCACTTCAGGCCCAGTACTTTTATTTCTAGTGAAGGCAGTTCTACTTTGCTATCAGTTATTGACCAATGTGGTATCGTGATGTGTCACTCAGTGATGCAGACGCCTGTGTGTCTCAGCCCCCCACACATTTAGGTGCTCTTGGACAGAGTCCTGGGTCAAGTGCCAGACCTGCTGTCTCCTCCAGCTTCCTTCTATTCTTGGGCACCTATTCGCTCTTGTCCACCTCTCCTTCCTGTCTTCTGGAATCCACACTGCTTCACCCTCACATCCTTCAGCCTTCCCTCATCTGATCCTCTTTGGCAGTGATGCCTCTGTCATGAGGGGTGGGGGTGGGGGCGTTTCTAAAATGCACTTATTTGTATTTATTGTATGATTTTTATTCCTCTTAGCATCCCTTTATTTTGCTGCCGCCATTTAAAGTCTCTGTATTAATATACAGGATCTCAGTATCTATGTATGTAAAAGGTCTTCTGCTGAGGTAACACAGTATTGTAGGTGTGAGGGTACAGACTAAGTTACTTACCCATTCTTTAAAGATGAATAAAATAGAAGTGCATTAATTATAAGTTCTGATGTTAGCTTGGTTCTGTACTTAGAAAGTAGGGTAGTTTGCCTGCTTAGTTACAGGACTGTTGTTTTGACTGTGACAGAAGCTTCCATACTCTTCAGGCACATATGACTTTTATAAGAATCTTGCTTTTTAAACTGTTTCTCTCCACGGTCTTACTGTTGGTCTCTTTTAAATATGTGTTATACAGAGCTGGTCTTGTGGTAGCAAGCATGCATTGTCCCCTTTGCTAAGCAGGATCTGCCCTGGTTTGCTTTCAAATGGGAGACTACTTGTGAGAACACTGTAAGATATTCCTCTTAGAGGATGGGGCTGCTCTGGGAAGAGCACCTGCATGCAAAAGATTCCAGGTTCCCTTCCTGGCACCTCCAAGATAGGAATGAGAGATACTTCAGCCTGCAACCTTGGAGAAGCTGCTGCCAATATAATGAACCTGTGGTCTGACTTAGTAGAAGGCAGCTTCCTACATTCCTAGGACAATGCTTTCTGTTCCCTTTCCCTAGGCTGTACATCAGAAACCTTTGCACTGTGAACCTTGAGTTCCAACTGCTCACTTCAACAAGTGACCTTTTAACTGCTTTCTAACGGAAATTTTTTAACACACCCCCCCCCCCCCCGTTTCTCTCCATTAGGAGTTTCCCAGTCTTGATTGCAGGGCTTTTCTCTGATGGACTTTCTTAGTATGGGCTTTAACCACTTCTTGCCCAGATAACATTCCAAACCCAAACAAATATATGGCACCAGTATTCCCATTAAGGTATGTGCATCTGCATGCACACACAAGCTTTTTGATGTCTGCTTGGTTAATTTTATACCTTGCTGAGAGTGAATCAGGAAGGCCCTACTATGAATGCACATGCACACACACTGCCTTGATACTGCCACCCAGAACAAACTCATTCTGTACATACATGGGGGGGAAACAGAGGGAACACTGTAGCAGTATACCTTCTTTAAACATACATCAAACCTCATGTCATCACAGCCTCCCACCACTAGCTTTCACCCTCATAAAAATCCCTGTAAGTGGTATAAATGTACCACCAATCTAGAATGGGCTAGTCCTGTACCCTGCTGATGAAATATGGTCTCATTGCCAGTAGATCTGGATGGAAGGGATTCCAGGACAAGTTCAATTGAGGGGGAATGATGATGAAAACCACTGAACAACTTTGATCTCCCCCAGGAAAGGAGAGCTGGTCTTGAGGTAGCAAGCATGACTTGTCTCCTTAGCTAAGCAGGGTCCTCCCTGGTTGCATCTGAATGGGAGACTTGATGTGTGAGCACTGTAAGATAATCCCCTCAGGGGATGAAGTCGCTCTGGGAAGAGGAGAAGGTTTCAAGTTCCCTCCCTGGCAGCATCTCCAAGATAAGGCTGAGAGAGATTCCTGCCTGCAACCTTGGAGAAGCTGCTGCCAGTCTGTGAAGACCATACTGAGCTAGATAGACCAATGGTCTGATTCAGTATATGGCAGCTTCCTATGTTCCTATGGCCTCATGAGGCCCTTTAGTGACTCCATGGCCACTCCATGAACAAACTTGTAATGGAAGACACTGCAACCTTGAACAAAAGGCACTAGCTGGAATTGTTGCTGATGTAGATCTATGAAAATGGTACCAGCACCAGGTTTGTGAAGTCCCCTGTGCATACCCCCTTAGCAGCAATGGAAGTGGGTGGAGAAGCTGTACAGTCAGCCAACATCTTTTTATAATCTATAATTCAATGCTTCCATCCTGACTTTTGTGCCATTGGATGCAATAGCAGGGGCAGAATCTTTATAGGTAAAGGAAGATGATGGCTACCAGGTCTGCTGCTGAAGAGTGTTCCAAGCCACTGCACTAAGGTAAGCCCCCAAAAGAGATTTCGTGAGGCTTATCTTTGCGGTAGTTTGGAGCACTTACAACATAAGAACAGCCCTGCTGGATCAGGCCAAAGGCCTATCTAGTCAAGCATCCCACCAGATGCCCCTGAGAAGCCCACAGGCAAGAGCTGAGGGTATGCCCCCTCTCCTGCTGTTGCTGCCTTGCAACTGGCATTTAAAGGCATTTTGCCTCTGAGGTTGGAGATGGCCTATAGCCACCACACTAGCAGCCATTGATATCATTTTTGCCATTGATGTCACTATTAGCCAATGATGTCAGTGGCCACTAGTAGACCTGTCCTCCATGAATTTGTCTAAACCCCTTTTAGAGCCATCAAAGCTGATGGCCATCACCACATCCCATGACAGAGAATTCCATAGATTAATTATATGCTGTGTGAAAAAGTACTTCATTTTCTCAGTCCCACACTTACTGGCCTTCAGTTTCATGGGATGGCCACTGGTTCTAGTGTAGTGAGAGAGGGAGAAAATTTCTCTATGTCCACTCTCTATTCCATACATAATTTTATACTCCTCTATCATGTCTCCCTGCCATTGCCTCTTTTCCAAACTAAAAAGCCCTAGATCTTGTAGCCTTGCTTCATAAGGAAGGTGCTCTAGGCCCCTGATCATCTTGACTGCCCTCTTCTGCACCTTTTCCAGTTCTACAATGTCCTTCTTAAGATACGGTGATCAGAACTGCATGCAGCACTCCAAATGTCACCGCATCACAGATTTGTATAAGAGTATTATAATATTAGCATTTTTATTTTCAGTCCCATTCCTAATTATCCCTAGCATGGAATTGGCCTTTTCCACAGCTGCAACACACTGAATCAACACTTTGAATGAGCTGTCCACTATGATCCCAAGATCTCTCTTCTGGTCAGTTACCGACAACTCAGATCCATCAGTATATATATGAACTTGCAGTTTTTTGCCCCAATATGCATCACTCTACGCTTGCTTACATTGAACCACATTTGCCATTTTATTGACCACTCCCCCAGTTTGGAGAGATCCTTTTGGAGCTCCTCACAATCTGATGTGGATTACACTACCCTAAATAGTTTAGAGTCATCTGCAAATCTGGCCACTTTGCTGGTTATCCCAACTTCTAGATCATTTATGAACAAGTTAATGAGCACTGGTCCAAGTACAGATCCCAGGGGGAACTCACTTCTCTCAATTGCAGAAATTGTCCATTTATTCCTACTCGCTGTTTCCTGTCCTCCAACCAGTACCAATCCACACATGAACCTTTCCCCTTATCCCGTGACTGCTAAATTTACTCAAGAGCCTTTGGTGGTGTCAAAATGTTGTTGGAAGTCCAAAAGCCGGGTCTCACGATCCGTGAGACCCAGTTTCTTCGGGTGAGTGGGGAGGGAGCCCTGGGGGGACGGATTGGCCGCCCACGCGATTGCTGGCTCCAAGACAGAGCCGGCGGGGGCTGGGGAGTTCAGGGGCTGCGCAGCCCCCGGAAGCCCCAGTATGCGCTGCACAAGCACGCAGGGCATAATGGGGAAACCCCCAGAGTCGGGAGGCGGCTTTTCGCCTCCACTCTGGGGGTTTCACGCCGCGGCTACTCATGATTTTGAAAACCAGGTTTGCGGAGCGCTCACTCTGCAAACCTAGTTTTCGGGCAGGGGTTCTTGAGTGGGTTACCTGCTCTAGAACCACCGGGCTTGCAGCCGAGCCCGGTGGTTCTGACAATCTGCAAAAATCAGGCTAGGCTCTCCTAGCCCAATTTTTGCAGATCATAAGAATAGCCCCCAAGTATGCTATGTCAACCAGATCACCTTTATCCACATGCCTGGTGACACTCTCAAAGAACTCCAAAAGGTTAGTGAGGCAAGGCCCATTCTCCTATAAGTTTAACAATGTAATCTTTGAGAATGCTTTCCATCAATTTACCCAGCACAGTAGTTAAGCTAACTTTCCTGTAATTTCCTGGATCCCCTCTTCATCCTTTTTTGAAAATCAGAGTTACATTAGCTATTTTCCAGTCCTCTGGTATGGAGCCAGATTATAGGGACAAGTTACATATTCACAGCGACTTTACTGGTTGCCACCATCTTTTTTCATCAGAGCCTCAGGGATCAGTCATGTGCCTTTTGATGGCCATGGACCCTCAGCTGAGTTGACACTGGGTGCTGGCGCTGATTAAGTGGCTTGTGAAGAAGGGAAGAATACTGAATGTAGGTGCTGTTTGAAGACCTGTTGTGATTCCTATGGGGAGACATGCTTAAGCACAAAGTATTCCTCAGCTCCCATAATTTTGAAGCTTCTCCCTTTCCGCTATGTGATTGCCACAATTAGAGACAGGAAAATGGATGGTGTACAGTTGCATGAAATTCCTCCAGTTTGGAGTTTATTTAGACAGAATAGCAACCATGTGAAGGCTGCCAAAAAACATTTACCCAGTGTTCTTCATGACCCATATAATATTTAGAAGTCTTTTCAGCTGTGTGCAAACCATGAACAAACATCTGCTGCATTTCAATGAGGAGCAGCTTTGTTGCCTTGCAGGCAGTGCATATGTATGGACTAGTGCATAGATTATGTGCTGTTACTAAATTATTTAGAGAGCCATGTTTAAAACAAACAAATAGCTGGACACATGTATGGCTATTTACATATATGTAATTGTTACGACTTCACTTGAGAAAGAAATTTCCACCTGGCCAAATTTGTTAGTGACCAGAAAAGAAGGGTTGCCTATCCCTGTATGGTTCAACTCTGGGAAGTGAGTTTCACAGTCCGTGAGACTCGCCAGAAGGTGGTTTATGGGGAGAGCGGACTTAGCCTGCTCTCATCGTAGATGATCATTCAGTCTGCCCTGGGCAGCCGGTTTGGCTGCACACATGACTGGCGACTCCATCATGGAGCTGGCGGGGGTTGCGGGGATCGGGGGCCATGTGGCACGGGGGCATCCTGGATGTGCATGGGGCATCCTGGAGAGACCCCCAGGGCCAGGAGGCTTGTTTCAGCCTCCCGGCGGGGGTCTCCTCGTGTGTTGCCGTAGTGCATAGCCGTGGCACAGCAATACACGATCACAAAAAAGTGCTCACTCCACTAACCCCGTTTAAGGACAGGGCTACAAAAGCGGGTCACCCTCTTTGGAGAAACTGGGATTGCCTGCGAGTCTGGTGGTTCTCACAATCGGCCAAAATTGGGCTAGGCTCCCTTAGGCCATTTTGGCCGATTGTGAGACTCGCCTCATGCAGTGTGGTCAACATCTTCTGAATGTGGAATATGTTTTCCTATGACATGACTGATTGGTGCATTGCCCTGCCTTTATTTTAATTTTATCTATTTATCTATCATATTTATATGCCACCTGATATATGTATCTCTAGGCAAGATGGTCTTTTCTAGCGAACCAGCTCTGTGATTGTACTTTAGATGTAATCAAGGTGGATTGGTAATTTTGGACCTTGGACCTAATCCCGCCCCTCCCCTCCCCCCCACTAAATAAGCACACGTGCACGCACACACACAGTTTCTTTTTTAATTCAAAAAAATAAAAATCAACAGATTTACCAATCTGCATACAAATCAATACACAGAGTCCTGCTAATCTGTCCTACATCTGTGCCCAATTTCAGAACTGTATGCCAAGCCATTCTGGAAACACAAATGGTAGATGAAAGGGGGTGATGTTTACCATTTTTTATGAAGACAATGGGTTGATTCCTCCACATGAAGGTGGAATTATGGCTTCAGTTCCAGAAATGTTTGTATTTTTCTACCATGAAACAAGCCAGTTATACGACTTTTTTTGGAAGTTTTTTTTGGTAAATTTTAAAATTAAACATCAATATATTTACCAATCTGCTTAAAAATCAATACACAGAGTCCTGTTAACCTTTCCGACATCTGCACCAAATCTCAAAGCTCTAGGTCAAGCCATTCTGGAAACATAAAAAGAGATATCATGGGTCCCTCTAGGAGAGTGGGGTCAAGGCTCCCTGTTCCATGCCTAATTGAACCCCTAGACATGGTGAGCAAAATTTTAGATTGTTCGGTACATTCATAATAGATGGTTTGCTTTGTTCACATTTCTGTCTCTGCCATCAGCAAGAGTAGAGTTGGTTTTGTTGCTAATAAGATATTTCAATTTCCTAGGCTTCTTCACTGCGACAAGACATTTCAGCCTGCATCACCGTCCTGTTTATTGTGCTGTACCTTAGCATATGTGGAGTGATTTGCCATATGGAGTAACTGATAAACACAAATGTCATTTGTTGTCTTTTGAGAGTGTGTGTCACATAGGGAATGCAGTGCTGACATTTATGAGGGGAAATTCTTTTCTGGGGTGTGCATGTGTTCTTTATGGTGACATCAGTACTGGCATTTATTAGGGGAAATTCTATTCTGTGGCATGCCAGTCTCAAATTTGAGAAATATTTTGTTTGAAGGTTTTTCTTTCTTTCAAAAAGTAATCGAATGAAATCCTAAACCATTAACAAGTTTGCAGTTGAAGGAAGACAAGAAAATGGCAGCATAGTGATGGTTTTACAATGCAGGAATTTTAATTGGATGAACTATGTGCCAGTGGCATGTAGATGGGTGCAACTGCATGCTAAATTCCTACCAGTGGTTAATGTAACTAGAGAGATGGGATAAAAATCATTTAAATAAAACAACAACAAAAATGTGCAACTTCAAACAGAGCTCCTCTATTGCTCTGCTCAGGGTTAATTTTTTTTTTTTTTTTAAAGGTTGGAGCCAGAGAGCTAAATGCATCTTCTCTGCTAATTTAGGAAACTCACTGCACCTTTTTAATTATTATTATTTTAAAAAAAAATATTGTTGAAGCATTTTTGAAATGCTGACTGCTAAAAATAACTGCCTGGTTCTGATATCATGCATCTCTCTGTTAGGCAAATATATAGGGCACACACACCCATTTCCTCCTTACTTTTTGAATTTTCAGTATGATAACTTCATGCTATGCAAATTGCTTCATGCTATGCAAATTGTGTCCATCCAAGAATGGTCAAGAAAAGAGAGGAGTAAAGATCCCTTTATTCTCTTTGTCTGTGTTGGCAGGAATGAGATTTAGGATAATGACTCATATATCCTTTGAATATGTGTGGGAAGTGGTGTGGCAAGCTTGCCTGTAGATGCTTTAACTACACATTGGTGAATCCTGATTAATTCTCATGGTTTGTGGATTTTATTACCATGATCTGCTTTAGCTCTGTTCTTGATCTCTAGTCTACGCTCCAAGCCCACATGCCTCATCTATATACTCTGAATCCTGCTGTCTACTAGGGTTGCGCGTTTTGTATTTTTTCTGTTTCGATTTGTACCAAATCTGAATCAACCCCATTTTGTCCAAAATTAAGCCTTCCGAATCACCTGAGTTTTGTTTTGTATCCAAAATAATCCGAATCTGAATTAATTCAGATTAAAAATGGGTCACATGGTCAAAAGAGTGGGTGGGGCTTATAGTGTCCAATGAGTGGAAGCTACCACAAAAATTTCAAAGGAATTGGGCAAACTGCTGATTTTGGGTGAATTTTTGAAGTTTGCATGTCTTTCAGATTTTCTCAATAGGGTATGATGGAGGTTTCAGGAAGAGTATAGCTTCATGCGGTGGGTGGCGGGGTGGCCCAGAGTGGAGTGTGGTTCCTGGTAGTGCCAGTTGGTACAAGAAAGCTACCACAATTTTTTCAGAGGAATTTGGCAAAGGGCTGATTTTTAAAGAATTAATGAAGTTACACGTCTTTCAGATTTTCCTCGTAGGGTATAATGGAGGTTTCTGCAGTCCCATAACTCTACTTGAGGGGCACTGGGGTGGCCCAGAGCAAGTGGTGGTGTAGTGCACATAGGGTGGCAACCACCCACATGGGTTGCCAACCCATGAAGTACAGGATTTTGTTCTAGAGGTGTTCTGAGAGTAGATTCTCTAGTAGCATATGAGAGTGGATTCATGGTTTTTCATTAAAAATCTCATTTGCTACCAGAGAATCTAAACTCAACACCTCAGAAACAACATAGCCCAGTATCCTAATGGGTTAGAAATCCAGGGGGGTGGTTGGCACCCTCTGTGCACTACACCACCACTCGCTCAGCACCACACCAGTGCCCCCCAAGTGCAGTTATGGGGTGGCTGAAACCACCATTATTCCCTATGGCGGAAAAGCTTAAAGACACTCAAACTTCCCCAAATCACAAAAAACCAACCCTTTGATCAATTCCTTTGAAATCTGGGTGGTGGCAGGCACCCCTTGGGGCACTTCCTCCCAACCCACTTTTGCCCCAGAAGACCTCTTTCTGCCCCAAATCTGCCCCAAAGACACTGCAACTTTGACAATTCCTAAGAAAGCAGCCCTTAGGCCAATTCCATGGGAGTCTGGGTGGTGGCAGGCACCCCTTGAGGCACTTCCACCCAACCCACTATTCTGCCCCAGCATACCCCTTTCTGCCCCAAATCTGCCACAAAGACACACAAACTTCAACAACCCTTAACTCCCTCAAGCCCACGCTCCACTGCTGCAACCCCCAAGCCCACACTCTACTGCTGCAGCAAACTATGGCTAACAGCAGCATCAAGTGTGCCCTACTCTCCCTCCTCTACCAAGCAAGCAGTTCTCATCTACAGACATTTTTTTCAACACATCAACAACAATAGCAGAGCTTTACAAAGAACCGGTTTCCAAAGCAAGCTCACACAGAGGCAGCAGAACAACGAACTATCCTAGGCAGGCAGGCAGGCAGGCAGGCATTTGAATTGCATTATATACTATATAAACATACATGGTAACTAAATAGGGAGCAGTATGCTGGGCTCAGGCAGATAGCAAGGCAAGCATGGAATCATGGAAACTTGAGTTTAGACATGTAATGCAAAATTAGTTCTTTCTCTGTCTCTCTTGAATGAGGCAGCCAGAAAGGCAGAAGCCAGCGAGAAACTTGTTTAATAAATTGAAACAAACTCTCCCACTCCAACCCTCAAAGCAATCAGCCCAGACAGAGTGGAAACAGGGCATTGTTTTTTAGAGCTGGCAATCAGAATTTTTTAGCACATAATTGCATCACAATAGAACACATTCCAAGGAAATGAGCTTCCTCAGCAATGCTGTTCCTGCTTTTTGCATATCTTATCTTCTGCTAATCTCTTCTTGACAGACACTCACTGCCTCCCTAGTTGCTGTAGTCAGGAGACCAAAGCTCCAAGAACAAAACAAAACAAACTTCGGCTCCAAAATAGGGTCATTTCGATTTGTATTAAAAAAAATTGTTTTTAATTTTTTCATTTCAATTTGTATACAAAACATCCAAAAATGCCATTTTCGGACACAAAACGTTTTGTTGCCAAATCGAAATGCACAAGCCTACTGTCTACCTGATGACCATTTCTCCTCAATCCAATTTTTCACCTTACCTGTGCACAGAAACATATTTTCTCTTCAACACTCACCATTCCTTGCTTTGTTACCATCTATTCCTCAACTACTCCAGTTCCTACCTAGCTCTGAACATGGCCCGGTGCACATAATTATTGGAATCTAGGTTTAATCTGGGTTACCTACAGTTGTTCCTGGGTGGCTGGAATGGCTGCCCAGTCAATTACTGGCCGGTGAGAGTGGTGGGGTTTGGGGGTCTCCTGGCCCCCAGAAGTCCCTGAAAGCACCATACAAGTGCGTGGTGCCTTCTGGGGAGCCTCTTGGCATTGGGAGGCTTATTATAGCCTCCCTGTCAGGGGGCTACTTGTGAGTCAGTGAGGCACGAAGCCACACCACACTGACACGCAATCACAACCCACTTTTCAGGTGCTCTCATGCCTGAAACCTGGTGTAATTGGTGTGCTACCCAAGAAGGTTTGCTGCTAGGAGCTCCATGGCTCATGTTGGTTCTCACGTGTGGCTAAAATCGGGCTGGGCGTCCCTAGCCTGATTTTAGCCGCATGTGAGAATAGCCTCAGTGTGTATCTACACCAAAGTGGTTTATGACCTGAGATGAATCTGAGATTCCTGTCTTGGTGTGGGTTCAGACAATTATGCTAATGTTGGTAACCCACACAATCATTTGAGCCTAGACTCAAATGATTGTGTGAACAGGCCTATTTCTTTTCTCCTCCTAGAGGCCCAACACCTTGGTGATTAAGGATTTATTTTAAAATATATACATATTTTCCTTACCTCATTTTGAGTTTTCTGCATTTGAAGTTTTAAATCATTTACAGCACTGAATAACAGCTCATTTCTTGTGGTGCCGATGCTTTTTTGAGTCTAAAATGAGGACAGATGTGGGAGTATGGGGGTGGTGTACTTTAGCTACTTGTCTCTGCCTAGGAGCTGGATTTTGCATACATGAAATCAAATTCAGGGTGCTTTCCCCGCCTTTCCACCCAGCTCTTGCTGGATTTTTTCTTTCTTTTCCAAAACTGCAGTTTTAGAGAGAGTCAAATTTTATGCAATAAATCTCCAGCAACATTACTGTGCAATAACCCTTCTCAGTTATTGATCATTGCATAAAAACCATTTTTAAATACTGTACTTTGCTTAATGTAATACACCCAACAGGATGCTAATTAACTTTGACTAAAATTCCTGATGTGTTAGTAGAAACTGCCATTAATCTGTTGCACTATTCAGATTTCATTTCCTGGTATTTTTTAGGATGTGTCAAATAGGAGCCATGTCACTGGGGAAGGCATATTTTCTGAGGGAGGGCAGGATGCCTCCTTGTCTGAAGGAGGCAATTATTAGACCTCTTATGAAGAAGCCTGCCTTCAATACCTCATAATTAAGCAACTATAGGCCTGTCTCCAACCTTCTGTGGCTGAGCAAGATAACTGAGAGTGTGGTGGCCTCCTAGCTCCAGGAAGTCTTGGAGGAAACTGATTATCTAGACCCATGTCAAACTGGCTTTTGGGTGGGATGGAAACTACCTTGGTCAGCCTGATGAATGATATCCATTTGGCAATTGTCAGAGGGAGTGTGACTCTTTTTGTCCTTTTGGATCCCTTGGTGGCTTTTGAAACTATCAACCATAGTATCCTTCTGGAGTGTCTGAGGGGGTTGGGGGTGGGAGGCCCTGATTTACAATGGTTCTGCTCCTACCTCTCAGGCAGATTCCAGATGGTGTCCCTTACAGACTGTTCTTATTCAAAATCTGAAAAGATGATGTCCCTCAGGGCTCCATATTGTCTCCCATGTTGTTTAACATCTACATGGGATAGATCATAAGGTGCTTTGGTGCAGGGTGTTATCAGTATGCTGATGACACCCAGATCTATTTCCCCATGTCAACATCATTAGGAGAAGGCATAACCTCCTAAATGCCTACCGGGTGGCAGTGATGGGCAGGATGAGGGATAACAAACTGACACTGAATCAAGATAAGGCAGGGTTACTTATTGTATGGGGCTAAGGTGGTGGAGGTACTTATTGTATGTGGCAGGAACTTGGGAGGCGATTTTGATTTGCTTGTTCTG
The DNA here is from genome assembly GCF_027244095.1 of Hemicordylus capensis. Lineage (NCBI taxonomy): Eukaryota > Metazoa > Chordata > Lepidosauria > Squamata > Cordylidae > Hemicordylus > Hemicordylus capensis. The sequence goes on along the minus strand of NC_069658.1, from coordinate 89,316,943 downwards.
GATGGGGTCACACCCCCAGAAGGAACAGGGGCATAGTCTGGGATTGCTTCTGGATCCAAACCTCTCCCTGGTGTAGTAGGTTGAGGTGGTGGCCAGAGGTGCTTTCTATCAGCTTTGGCTGATAGACCAGTTGCATCCATTTCTTGAGATGAACAACCTCAGAACAGTGGTACATATACTGGTAACTTCCAGAATCAACTACTGCAATGTACTCTATGTGAGGCTGCCTTTGTACATAATCCAGAAACTGCAGTTGGTCCAAAATGTGGCAGCCAAGTTGGTCTCAGGGTCATCTTGGAGAGACATATTACTAGTGTATTGAAAGAGCTACACTGGCTGCTGATAAGTTTCCAGGCAAATACAAGGTGTTGGTAATAACCTATAAAACTCTAGGGGTGTGCACAAAATAAGTTTTTCTGGTTTGGTTTGAATCCAAACCTTATTCGAACTGGGCTGGTTCAGTTTTGCCCCCTGCTCTGGACCGGGGCCCAGCTCAGCTCAGATTTGAGCTGGTTTGGGCCCAGTTTGAGGGCAGTGGTGGGCTTCCCTCAGTGTAACAATTAGTGAATTGAAGTACTCACATTTGGCACTGGTGGTGATGGCTGTGGCAGCTGTGGGGTTAGGGGATGCACCTATGGTGGCTCTCCCTCCCTCCCCCTGCCAGCCTCCTCCCTAGTCTTCCAGGTCAGCTTTTGCTTGGCTTTGGCCTGTTTTGGCCCATCTTGGTTCTCTGCACTTGTGTAGACGACTTTTTTGAACTCTGTGCATACACATGGGCCATTTACATGACCACACAAATGGCCCATGCGCATGTGCAGAGGTAAAAAAAATGAGAACAAAACATACTATATAGTATATATACCGTGTATAAGAGTCTATTCACACACACAACTTTCATGAAACAAGGATAAATTAAACATATATAATGAAACACACAATTACTGAAGAAATTGTCTGTGTTCTAGACCCCAAAAAGTGTGGCTGAAGGTCAATTATGCCCATAGTCCTTATACATGTAGATATATAGTCCTTCCAGATCTTTTCTTTTACTGGTTCTTGTTCAAGGTAGGGCACTCCTTTAATGATTTTGAATTTTTTGTAATCTATAGGTATAAACAAAAAGAATTTTCCTATGCAAATATCAAAACTGCCCTCCTACAGAGGGAGGCATTTTTTATACATCAGCTCCGGACTTTAGAGCCTTTTGGTTTAAATCAGGTCAATGACCTTTCCAGTTCTCTATAGGCACCATGCGCTATTTTTTGATCCTGGCCCTATTTAGAAATTTGGATGTGGATAGGGGTTTAGTAGGGTGAGATTTAACATTGACACAAGATTGATGGACATCCCCTTTAAAAGAGTAAAGTCTCTCCAGTTGGAGAATGGGACTATCATATATATTTTTGATAAGCCTTTATATGAGCTACATTTTGGTTCCATATTATATTTGTATAATTAAGAATTTAAATAGGACAAAAGGTCCACGGCTTCTTTGGAAGTTTAGCATTGCTGTTTCTTCACACGTACACGTAAATATAATTGGTCATTTAGACATGAGATTGGATAATGAAGCACATCCCTTTTGATCAAAGGGGAGTGAAAACATCTGGCAGACGCTGTAGGATATATTAAGCATTATCTGTACCAATTGAAGCCAGTACAACTTGTTATCCAGTAGGATTGCTAATTAGAAACCACTGGTAGGTGCAGTGTCACTTCGGAAGAAATAAATGTGAGTAATAACTAAAAATTTCTAACCCTTTGAGTTAACATAATTTGTTGAAGGTACTTTTTTGTTAAAATGATACATATGTTATTGTGTATTTAGCTCACTTCTCCTGATGAAGTCCTGCTCAAGCAGGAGGAAACAGGTAAAAATTACCAAGGATACCTGTTGGGTGTTATTTGGACAAGGACCAACAACCAGAAGGAGCAACATTTGTACAAGGAGCTACTATTAGAATAAGAACTTGCAAGGAAAAAGATTTGGAAGAATTTTGAGTAACATTTGGAGCAACAACTTGAACAAAAACCAGTAAGAGAAAAGATCTGGAAGGACTATATATCTACATGTATAAGGACTATGGGCATAATCGACCTTCAGCCACACTTTTTTTCTTCAGTAATTGTGTGTTTCATTATATATGTTTAATTTATCCTTGTTTCATGAAAGTTGTGTGTGTGAATAGACTCTTATACACGGTATATATACTATCTAGTATATGTTTTGTTCTCTGGTCCATGTATCCTCCATTCTTTCATGAGGTAAAAAAATGGCCTGCATGCATGCACAGAGGCCTGGGATGGGCTGAAATGGGCCCAAACCAAGCAAAAGCCAGCACAAGAGACTAAGGGGAGACTGGGCGGGGGGGGGGGGGGAAGCTGCCACAGCTCCCACATGGCCAACACAGCCACCTCCAGTGCCTCTGGCATTCACTCTGAGTACTTCAAATCACTATCGGTTACACTTAAGGAGGCCCCCCACTGCCCTTGAATTAGGCCTGAACCAGCCCAAGCACTTTGGCTCTATCTGGGACTGAACCACACCCAGTTCATCCCAAGAATGAGCCTTCAAACGGAACCATTTTGAGTTTGAACCGGTTTGATTTTGAGCCAGTTTGCACACTTCTATAAAGCCATAAACAGCTTAGGCCCTGGGTATCTAAGAGAATGTCTTCTTTGCCATGAGCCCTACTGTGCATCATCTGGAGAGGTTCATCTGCAGTTGCCACCGGCTTGTCTGGTGGTTACTCAGGTACAGGTCTTCTCCACTGCTGCCCCGAAACTTTGGAATAGGCTCCCTTCTGAAATAATAGGCCCCTACCCATCTCTGACAACTTTTAAAAAGGCAATGAAGACACATTTGTTCATCCAGGCTTTTAATAGGATCTACAGTTTTTAACAGTTTTATAACTGTGTTATATTTTTAATTATTTTAATGTTTTAATGTTGTTTTAATTTGTATTTTAATGTAAACTGCCCAGAGACATGAGTTTTGGGCAGTATACAAATTTGTTGAATGAATGAATGAATGAATGAAGTTTGTATATGTCCAGTTCTCCATGTAGATATTGTCCAAAGACACTTTACAGCCATGTTTCCATGTCAAAAATGGTTGATCTATTTGAAGCCTCAAAGAGTCACTGCTACAGTAGTTGAATTAAGCAGTATTCAGTTAGATAGGCAAATGGTCTGACAGAATAAGACAGTTCCTTATAGCTTGTGAACTCATTCACATGATTAAGTATACTCTTAGATAACGTGCAGAAAACAACAAAAATCTGATCATAATTTGAATCAGTTTAATATAGTCTAAAGTCTTAATTATCTCAAAGAAAACCTCATTGTGGTTAATTTACAACCAGATTTTGGATTAGGGTGCTAGTTTAACTAATAGAATGTACTTCTATTATGATCACTTCCTACAGTATTCAGATTATGTAAAATATAAATACTGAATGTTCCAAATTGTACATATTTCTCAGCCACCTCCAGTCCAAATCAAATCATTAGGATCACTGTCTATAGCTTTTATTATTTAGTCCAAAAACCTGAAAAAGTGTAATTTCCATTTGATATAATCCATGCTTGATCCATGTTTACATCAGCTTCTTGTACCCCAATCCTCATCACTACATTATATTACTGCATTATATGTGAAAAAATGGCAATGTTCAATGCCTATTGGGACAAGAAAGCCCAACTTCACATATACACTGATGCGGTCTGAGTTGTCAGTGAATGAGCAGGAGGGAGATCTTGGGGTCATGGTGGACAGTTCGTTGAAAGTGTCAACTCAGTGCATGGCAAACTTCATGCTTAGGAACGGGATTGAAAATAAAAATGTTAATATTATAATGCCCTTTTACAAATCTATAGTGCAACCACATTTGGAGTACTGCACACAGGTCTGGTCACCGTATCTTAAGGAGGACAATGTAGAACTGGAAAAGGTGCAGAAGAGGGCAACCAAGATGATCAGGGGCCTGGAGCATCTTCCTTATGAAGCAAGGCTACAGGATCTAGGGGATTTTAGTTTGGAAAAGAAGCAATGACAGGGAGACATGATAGACCAGTTCAAATTTGAACTAAATTGGGGCTCAGTCCAGAGAGGGCAAAACCACACCCATTTGGCCGGGTTCGAATCAAGTTTCACACATTTGGATGACCATGGAAGCAAACCTTTGCCTTGCTCACTTCAGGTTTGGTGCTATGTCCGAAGGCAGCCTAGGACTTAATAGCAGCACTTACATTTATATACTGCTCTATAGCCGGAGCTCTCGAAGCGGTTTACAATGATTTTAGCATATTGCCCCCAACATTCTGGGTACTCATTTTACTGACCTCGGAAGGATGGAAGGCTGAGTCAACCTTGAGCCCCTGGTCAGGATCGAACTTGTAACCTTCTGGTTACAGGGCGGCAGTTTTACCACTGCGCCACCAGGGGCTCTTAAGGCATGGCCTCCTAACCCAGATGTCCCCAGATGTTGTTGGATTAGAATTCCCATCATCCCCAGCCACAATTGCCTTCCAGCCACATCTGGGGACACAAGGTTTGAAACTCCTGGATTAAGCCAAATGGGAAACAGCAAGGGAAGCACATTAGAAGGTAGGGAACAGGGAAGGATCAAGCAGAAAGGTCTGCAGCTCCTTCAGAATGGTCCATGGTTTTTTGGAATGTTTGAACTGAGCAAGTACCTAGGATCCTGCTTCTTTTGACTGAACTCTTAGCTGATGAACTGAACTGCTTTATTCAACAAACATCTACATACAGGAGTCTGATAAATATACAGGCATCTGTCTGGAATGCAGATAACTTTTACAGGATTATGTTTAGAAAGAACAACTACTATTAAGAAAACTAGCTCAGCTATAAAAACTTGACATACGCTAGATAAACACTCTAAGAAGCCTGAGGAAACCTTTCTCTCTCTCTACCATTGTAAGAACATAAGAACAGCCCTGCTGGATCAGGCTCAAGGCTCATCTAGTCCAGCATCCTGTTTCACACAGTGGCCCACCAGATGCCTCTAAGAGGCCATGGACAAGAGGTGAGAGCATGCCCCCTCCCCTGCTGTTGCTCCCCTGCAACTGGTATTTCGAGGCATCTTGCCTCCAAGGCTAAAGGTGGCCTATAGCCACCAGACTAGTAGCCATTGATAGACCTGTCCTCCTTGTGTTTGATATCTCCTAATGAAGTGCTCCACTGCTGGAAGTAACTCAGGACTTCTGTATGTTAAAAAATGTTGGCACCCACTTACTGAAGAGGGGATAGGGATGGGAATGATCTTCTGATATGTTGCTTTACCATTCTGAGTCATCTTAATACAAGGTAGTGAACCTGCCCATAATGAGGAAATCTCCTTCTCCTTGGAATTTAAAAACACATGTTCAATGCCAATAAGAACATATGGACAAAGATTCCTGCAAGCAGCACCCAAACGTTTTGCTTTCTCTTATTGTTTAGTGTACTTCACCATTTCAGTGCATTTGTCAGAGACCGCAGTCCTATTCAGTCGGTGCATCCTCAGCAGGGTAAAGCTGGCCAGTCCCAAGTATAGCAAGGATGTCTTGAGTATAAGCTAGCAAAGGTTCTCTCCTTTCAGCATTTAAATTTCAAAATGTTAAGTTTTAAAATGTTGCAAGTTTTGGGTGTTATAGAAATATTTTAAATAAACAGATAGATTTTAAAATGGGCTTCAGTGATCCATGAGCACAGCACTTGAGGCAAATTCTTGAGCACATCTGTGTACCAAGTTTGTTAGGAAATCTCAGCAATTAATGAATGGTGATCAGTTTAATCCCTAACCTTTGAATAAGCACAATGAGTCTGATCAGCTTGTCCCAATGAATTTGAAACAAAGTACGCCAACAAGACACAGAGTCTTGGTTGAGAAGCAAACCAAATGATTGGCTCACTGGACCACATGATCTCATTTCATTTCATTTATACACTATTGACTGAGGATTCTAAAGTATCTTTACAGAGTCTGTATGCTGAGCAAAGTACCACAGAAACCATTATACCAAACAGCAAAAGTTTTTCTGCAACATCTTGAGACTGATGCCAATCAGTTTTCTATTTGAATGTTGCTGACTGGACTTTAGTTAGCTGTTCTCAGACTACACATTCCTGTGTCCCATATCTGGTCTCCAGTGGAGTCCTAATTGTTAGGCATGTTCATGAGGTAAAGTTTTAGTCCACCTGTGAAACCAAGTCAGAATCTAACAGTAAAGAAATAATTTCTTTCAGGCATCCTATACGTAGCTTTTATTTTATTCGTGTTCTAAAATGTCTCTTTGCCATTGTTTAGAATAGTTAGGATAAGCTTTAAAATCAAGACAGTGAATGACTTAAAATAATTCATCTGGTTTAATACTTAGGCTTAATGTTGTTAGCTGTGCTTCCAGTAAAGGGAAAATACTGGGGCTATTCTCATGAGCAGCAAAAATTGGGCTAGGAGGAGTTAGGATCTCTAATCTAGCTAGCTGGCTGGATGCAGATGGATTCTGTATCTTCTCTGCACACATGGTGCAGGGAGAGAGGCTGGCCATGTTGCAAGGTAGAAGGGCAGGTAGGGAAGAGAGAGAAGAGGAAGGAAGTTAGTCCCTGAGATTAGCAATCTACATATCCAAAGGGATAGTGTCAGAGCAGTGGAGAAGCGGTGACCAATGTCTTGACCCTCTAGCCCTCTGACTTACTAGTCTGTCCTCCACTGTCTGAGACAAAGAGACAGTGCAAAGTCCTTTAACTTCCAACAGAGGGGAGGTGAAAAGCCGGCTCCAGGGATCTCCCCAGTATGCCCTGCGTGCTCATGCAGGGCATACTGGAGCTTCCGGGGCCAGCTCAGCCCCCGAGCTCCCCAGCCCCTGCTGGCTCCACCACGGAGCCCGCAATCGTGTGGTACCCACTGCATGGATTGTCTGCGGCTCACCAAACCGGGTTTCACCAACCGTGAGACCTGGCTCATTGTCATTTAATATCCTTTTGGGGGTAAGGTTTCCTTTTAGCGAGTTGGGTTCTGTGAGTTTTCTTCCCCTAACCTTCCACCAGAGTATAAAACATGGACAAACTCTTTAGCTGAGCATTTACAGGGGCAAGAATCAATGGGCAGGAGAATAACACCTCTTGCCATCCACATGTTCTCCCCTGGAAATATCCACGCCTTCTGCATTATGAGGCATGTTGGGATTTTTACATAGACATTGTCTCCGTTATTTATATGGAGCATGCTTTTCTGTTTGAATGTGTGTGTATACTGGCTTGGGAGTGTAGTCACAGGCTGCATTCAGACATAACGCCACACTAGAGGAAACCATGCCAGAGGTTCAATTTTGTGGTTGTCCAAATGTTTGAAACCGTGGTTTTGTCACCCAACCAACTTGAGTTTTAAATTCTATACCGTAATCCAAACCTTTGGTTTGTAGTGAATTGCACTGCTGGAACCTCATATTTAAAGGCAGCATCGCGTTGTCTGAATTCGCTGCAATCAAAACCTGGGTTTTGTGCTGTGGCTGCTCCCCAAACTATAGAGAAGGTGGCTCAGACCAGCCCAGAAAAATGTTAGATTTATCCATGCAGCTCCTCTCCGATAAGCTCTTCTGCCTTCCACAGTCTCCACACTTCTCCTGCCATTGCCTGACAACAGGGATGTTGTGTTGCCACATCGTAAGCTTCAGTGCATTTAAAGGGAGAGAAACACATCGGGGAAAGGCCAATTTCCACTGCATCTTATGGTCCCCCCTTATTCCATCTGCACAAAAAGGTGTGGATGACAAGACAGGCACAGTGGGAGAGGTCTACAGCGATAAAGGACTTCAGAAGTATGTGCACAAACACATGGATCCCTGGTGACACCAGGAACTGTGGAACTCGGTTGTTTCCCAACAAATATCACACATTCCAGGGGAACAATACCATGTCACTTGGCAGAAATACCAATGTGCCAACCCAGTTCAGAAAACCCAATTTGTGAAAACTTTCTTGTTGTTCTGTCATATAAAGAAAGAGACAACAGGTATCCCCAAAAATTGTCTGTCTGTATCTGTCCATTTGCTTGTGTTACTTGAGCAACCTGAAATGCACACCTTGGCATGTTGCTTGGCATAAAGTAAAGTGTGCCATCGAGTCAATGTCAACTCCTGGCACCCACAGAGACCTGTGGTTGCCTTTTGTAGAATAAAGGAGGGGTGTACCATTGCCATCTCCCACACAGTATGAGATGATGCCTTTCAGCAGCATCCTATATCACTGCTGCCCAATATAGGTGTTTCCCATAGTCTGGGAAACATACCAGTGGGGATTCGAATCGGCAGCCTCTTGCTTGCTAGGCAAGTCATTTCCCCAGCCTTTAATTGCAGTTTCCATACAAGATGTTTTGACAGCTTCCATTCAGGGAATGGGAGGGGGCACACACACAAGGAACCCTTAATAACACACCTGATAAAGTGTGGCTGTCCAGCAAGGTGTCCTTTCTAAGGTGTTGCATGTAGATTCTTGTCAGTCAGGAGGGCGCTGATTTCCCTGGATGCCAGGACGGTGTCTGTATCATTAAGGTTGCTGTGGATGGTGTTGCTCCTGCCAACTGTATAGAGTGGTCCCCTAAACACTGCACATATATGTATGTGTATCCAAATGTTCTGCATTGCCCCACCCCCAGCTTGCAGGTGCCCCAGATGGGTGCAGTACCATGTGCACTTAAGAATTCTAGGGGTATCTTTTAAACCACACTTTGGATTATCCCTTTGATGGTAGATTCCCCTTTGCTGGTGCACATGGGTGCCGCAAACTCAATTTCTGCAGTGCTAGCATTATGTCTGAACACTGGCACTGTAGATTCAGCCCGAAAGAACCAAAGCTGAGAGAGGAAACTCCTCCATCACTCCAGCCCAGCTGGCTGTGTGGGCTGTCCTGCTGTCAAGGAGGAAGCCTGCACAGTCAGCTCCCCAGCTTCTTTCTGCAGACTTGCTGACTATAGAAAGGCAGCTCTCAAATGCGGAGAGGAGAGTGGGGGTGGGGGTGGGCAGGTTTGGTTTCACATAATGTCTGAATGGGGCCATTGTCTCAGTCAGGCTTCCTCAACCTGCGGCCCTCCAGATGTTACCAAACTACAATTCCCATCACCCCTAGCTACAACTTATTGTGGCTGGGATGATGGGAATTGTAGTTCAGCAACATCTGGAGGACCGCAGGTTGTGGAAGCCTGGTCTCAGTTATTTGTATGGGGCATGCTTCTCTATTTAAAGGTGTCTGTGTACTGGCTTAGAAGTGGAGTTAGTGTTTGTCTGCTCTTCACTTGTTGCCTTGAATTCAAACTGAGAGTTCTCCTCTCTACATGAGAGACTGTTAGTCTGCTTATTGTTTTCTTAGCCTATGTTTAGTTAGTAATAATATCAAGCACTTGTTTCTCAGTTAAAGTTGGCTTCTTGTTCAATTACTTATGGAGGATAAGTAATTTTCCTGCAATAAGGCAAACGTTAGGGATCACATTTTCACCTCAGAACCAGTCTTTCTGCCTGCTCCTCAGAACAGAGAACAATAAAAGTGGCCTCCATACTGGCAGGGTATGTAGGAGAAGGTTCTGGTGACTGTCTGGCGAAAGGGGGTATATATTTTTGTATGTAAGGTAGGGAGGTGCAGTATTTATTGGGGCACTTCTCACGATCAGCAAAAATCGGGCTAGCAGGGGCTAGCCCGATTCTTGGTGACCGTAAGAACCACCGGGCTCGCATCCGAGCCTGGTGGTTCTTGAGCGGGTAACCCGCTCGAGAACCCCTGGTAAAAAGCAGGTTTGCGGAGCGAGCGCTCCAGCAAACCTGCTTTTTACAATCGTGAGTAGCCACGGCGCACCTTTGCGGTGCGCCTACTCATGAGTAGACCCCCGGCCGGGAGGCTTAAAACCAGCCTCCTGGCTCGGGGGTCTCCCCAGTATGCCCTGCGCAGTCGTGCAGGGCATACTGGGGTTTGTGGGGGCCGCGCGGCCCCCGCTCCCCCCACCTCCCGCCAGCTCCGTCTTGGAGCCGGCCATCGTGTGGGCGGCCGATCCAGCCGCCCAGGGCTCACTGCCCGCTCATGAGTGGGGAGAGCGGGCTTAGCCCACTCTTCCCGCTCACCTGTAAAAACCAGGTCTCCCTGTTCATGAGACCCGGTCCATTATGTAACAGAACTAGTATTTTGTTTTCTTTTTTAAAAAGGTCAGTGACATTCCACAAATATGAAATGGTTAATACATCAACCATTTGGACACCTATCTAAATATATAATTCTCTAAGGTGTACCCATGGCTAATCCCGTGCGCAGGGCTGTAACTAGAATAGGGCAAGGGGAGACAGTTGTCTGGGGGCCCACTGACTTGAGGGGCCACCTAGAGGCAAGTCACATGACTGACTCACCCAGCTGTGCACTCTCCCGGGCTTCCTTCAGTTGTATTCATCTTCCGAAATTGATGTGAGTGTTATGACCTGGAGCTACCAGAACAGCATGTCTTTCTCTAGTACCATTAAATGACTTGCATCATCCACAATTGACAAAATATTGGAAAAAACCTTGTAAAAAAATAATTTAGGATGATGTTCTGTTGTGAATGAATACACACATATACATTACTATGCTTTTTGTTACCACTATTCAGCCTAATTTAAGATTTCTTTACTTCACAAGCTGAGCTTCAGTGAAGGGGGGCCCATTTAAAAATCTTGTCTCTGGGCCCACTCCAACCGTGCTACACCCCCGCCCGTGCGTGGCAGCTCTTGCTAGAGTTCATGAGTAGAAGCACCATGGTGATTGGGCAGTGGAGTTTCCATATGCATAGGGAGGAGGAGCTTTTGATGGTTAAAGTCAGTTAGAATGCAAATGTTACTGGTTAGAACAGAAGATGTTCTTGATTGTAGAGGAGAGAAATCAATATATATCAAAGGATAGTGGGCAGGGGTCTGCGAAGACAGGGATCATGAGGGAGGAAAGAGCCCCTTCAGGAGAAGGAGGCTGCCGTTGTGTGAATTAGATGAGGAAACAAGATCTGTTTACTCAGGAAGGGAGGAGGGAGAGAGAGGGAGGGAGGGGAGGAGAGAGAAGAGAGAAAAAGAAGGGAGGGGAAGAAAGAAAGAAGGAAGGGTGAGCCATGGGCCCGAGCCTGTCAGTGGCCTGAGGGGAACGAGAGGCCATGGTGGTGCCTATTGGCTGCAAGTAAGGGCCCAGTCAACCACTGCTGCTGTTTGGGGCTACTGAGGCCATTGGCAGAGGGAGGCAGGCAGGTAAGGGATGGGCCCAGGCCTGTCAGCAGCCTGAGGGGAATGAGCGGCCATGGTGGTGGTGGCAGCAAGGAAGGGCCCGGTCAACTACTGCTGCTCCTGGAGCAGGGCTCAGATAAGGGTGTGGAGGTCTCTGGGGATATGGGGCTGCAGCTTGGCCAGTAGGCACCAGCAACGCTGCAGCTGTGACTAAGAGGGGTGAGAGGGATGGAATAAAGGGATGAAGGAGTGACCAAGAGGGGTGAGGGGGATGGAAGCAACCGGATGGATGAGGAGGAGCAGGAGTGCGTCTCAGGTGAGGGTGGAGAGATCTCTTGAGTTGAGGGGGACTGTGGCAGGGGGTGAGGGGAGCAATCACGTACTAGTGCGCAGATCCTCTGCGTGGGTTAGGCTAGTTACCTATTAAAACCTCTGTCAATTTTTGAGAGTTTCAGCAGGCTTTGTGACTAGAATTCAGCTTGCAAAAATGGGACAGTCGCCTAGGGTTGTGAATCATCCTTGGGGGAAATGGGAATGTTTGCACAGCTGCTGCTGCTGTTTTTCAAGCCTACAAAAGAGAATGTGTTGAGAATGATCTCCTAGCAATTGTACCCTGTTTGCAGTGCAAAATCATGTGGAAGGGGAGGGGTTGCAACAGCAGGTCTTTGTAGTACAACTGAGTAGGGTGCCCATGGAGATATAACGAAGATATATAACTTGGCTAAGATGGGCAAGCAGAGTTCCCTTTATACCCATGTTTCCTAGCTCAATAAAAGAGAGTCCTTAACTCAGTAATAAAAAGCCATCTCAGAGTCATGTCAACAAGGAAGAGGAGGCAGCCCTTGAACTCCAGTTCAGGTTCATCCATGGGTGAACTTGAACTGCCACGCTTTTAATGTACAGACTCTCAACAAGTCTTGATTCACTAAATATGCTCTGCCCCATTAACTTCCAAAGATATGCCTCTCCAGTGCTAAGAGTACATCAACAAGTTTTAGCTTTCCATAAGTTCAAAAATTTCAGTACCACATTAGCCTCGTTCAGATGTTATTAATGTAGGCTGTACTCATGTACAGCCTCCAAATGTGTGCTGGAAGTCCTGCCCAATGTTGCCACTCACTCACTTCCCCCAGCACTGTAGCTCACGATTACAGCATTCGTCTGAAGAGGCTTACACTGTAAGCGTGATTGCATGCCTTCCCAGGATCAGGAGAGTGGGGCACCCCAGTCTCCCAATCATGGGAAGGTATGCAATTATTCTTATAGCCTTCATCTCTTCAGACGAAGGCTGCAACTGTGACTGACCCACCTGGCAGGGGAGAATGATTGACTGACATGCCAGATGGGAGTTCCACCTCATTTTTGGAGGGTATACACAGGCACAGCCTTCTCTGATAACATCTGAGTGGGCTTCTGAAAGTTCCTGAAAGTTTGAACTGCTTCACCTTTATGGGATTGGTCCTTCTATTTTGATTTTCTTGGGCTTTTTCCCTTATTAGGAAAGGCCTTGCCTACCAGCAGTTGCTCTGATCGAGGCCTAGTCCTCCCCAAAAACCCTACCACCACTACAGATGCTTAGTGGAGTTTTTCTCCCAATAGAAATCAGGGTAGTTGCTATTTTAATAAACATCATAGTCCCATTCACACTTGTACGGGTGTACAGTGTTCACAGGTACAGACATTCACATGTTACGTTGAACACAGGTACAGAAGTACTAGCGCGCAGATGCTCTGCGCGGGTTAAGCTAGTCTGTTTTATTTTGATGTAGGAAAACCCACTCTCCATATAAGGTTCCTGGGTGGGTGGGTGGATGGAGTGGCAAAACCCTCCCCCAAAGGACTGAGCAGTCCTAGGCCTTTGAGGCATGTGACTAAGGCAGACCCAAAATGAAGAGTAGCACGCTTCACCAACAAGAGTTCATTATTACATTAAAAAGAAAACAAGATTGTACACTTCCTATCTGAATCATGCAGTTGAAGGGCCTGTTCACTTTTAAAATGAACACCAGTACAGACATTCTTACAAACACATCTATGTGTGTATAGACATCTATACAGTCAGACAGTATAATGTCTGAATTGGGCTCATGTATTTTGTGAGAGTTAGGTTCCTTCTTAATCTCCCATGACCTCTCATCATTCCGGCAACCATGGCCAAAGGCCATGATGGGAGTTGTAGTCCAACAATATCAAGGGACCCAAATTTGAGAGCTGCTTGGCTAGCCCGAAGCAACAGTTTCCTGTCCCCCTTTTCTGGAGAGAAGTCCCAGCTGAGTTTGGTTAATAAGCCACTTGGCAAACCCAGGTAGGCATGATTAAAAATAACAGCAGCAGTTCAACCCTCAGGCCATCTCAAGAGGTATCCTGAGGCAGATAAATGTGGCCTAGATTTATTTCAAATATAGAAACATATATTTGAACATATATAGGAACATATCCTCTTTCTACATCACTGTGTAGCTTTAAGAAGGCGAATATTAAGCTGTAACTGCTTCATGGTAGGCCAGCTACAACTCCAAGCTGAGAAAAGCAGCACCTGTCAAGTCCTGCTTGTTGTGAAGCAGTTAAAGGTATAGAAGCCCTGGGGGGAAAGTGGCAAGCCCAGGATTCAGTGCGCCCTGGTCAGCATATGTAGGGGGAGCTTGTTAATGAGGTGAGGTGAGATATGGTGCCCACCTCAGACAAGGCCCATAGGTGTGGGCAGCAAGTGTGGGGATCTCAGTCTGCTTTCATTGTCTATGGGAGCCACCTCAGATGCCTGTGTGCTGCCCACTGCCTTCTCCTTGGCCCTGCTGCTTCCCTCACTGGCCTCAGAGTTAGAAGAGGTGCTTTTAGCACAGAGTAGTAGCATGGCTTCTGTCTTGGCACTTCGGCAGGTAGCAAAACCAAGCCACTGCACAATATTAAAAGCACCTTTCATGTTGGGTGGCCACTGAGGTGAGAAGTTGGGTGAAAGGAAATGTGGGGTGAGAGAGGGGGTGGCCCACTGTGTTCATCGGGGGCATGGCCAACCATGAGCTGCAACACCTCGGGTGGCACCCATACTCAGACTGGCCCTGAGTGTATGGTCTGGGACCAAGTTACCTTAAGGATTGCCTACATTCATAGGAACTTAGGAAATGAGAGGTTGTGCTGTTGAGTCGTTGTCGACTCCTGGCGACCACAAAGCCATGTGGTTTTCTTGGTAGAATACAGGAGTGGTTTACCATTGCCTTCTCCCGCGCAGTGTGAGATGATGCCTTTCAGCACCTTTCTATATTCCTGCTGCCCGATATAGGTGTTTTCCATATTCTGGGAAACACACAAGCGGGGATTTGAACCAACAGCCTTCTGCTCTCTAGGTAAGTTGCTTCCCCGCTGAGCCATTAGGTGGAACTAGGCTTTAAAATCTGCCTCATAGGACCTGTTCCATACCTGCTAACATGACCTTATTTTCCCATTCACTTGAATGGGAAAATAGGGACATATTGGCAGGTATGTTGTTCTCCAGCCTGCCACTATCATTAGTAGGGACCAGGAACAGGGCATTTTTAATGGTGGCATTGCACCTACAGAACACCCTCTCTCTAGAGGTCCACCAGATGCCCTCATTAAAAAACAAAACAGTAAACACCTGCTAAGTTGGCTAAGGGGCACCTTTTAACGTGGTGATTCTCTTTATTTAGCAGGGGGAGAGTAACTGGCCCTATCCACCCCCAGCACAGTACCTCCAGTGACTGTTGCTGGTGTCTATCTTATGTTTCTTTTTAGACTGTGAGCCCTTTAGGGACAGGGATCCATCTTATTTATTTATTATTTCTCTGTGTAAACCGCCCTGAGCCATTTTTGGAAGGGCGGTATAGAAATCGAATAAAATAGTAAGTAAGTAAATAAATAAATAAATAAATAAATAAATAAAGACCGACCCTACCAAAAAGCCTTTGGATGAGTTTTCTTAACTGGCCCCCTATAATCCTGCTTTACCTTATGCTGATTGTTTTATCTACTGCTGCTTTGCTGGATGCTTCTTATGCTGTTGTTTGTTTTGCTTTGCTTTTGCTTTTTGGTGTGTATTATGATGTTTAATGCTCTTTATTGTTTTGAAGACCTTTTTTGTGAGCCGCCTTGTGAGGCCAACTGGTTTGAAAGATAGGATATTATCCCTTGTATAATAATAATCACGCTCCACTGATTATGATTCAGCCTTTTCTTCTGCAGCTCTTGCTCACAGTCAGAAAGAAACTGTTAAAAGTCAGACATTTTGGATGGGGAGAGCAAAACAAAGCTCACTCCCTGAAACCCTGCATTGAAACACTGTCAGTTCTGTCCTCCAAGTTCACAGTACAATTTCTGTTTTTCATTGTGTTCTAAATGAACAGCTCATTACTTTGAAATAACACAAAGGCTTTTAAAGACCCAGCAGGATTTACTTAATTATTTAGTTAACATCCCATGGAGTAAACAAATTACCCAGCAGATATTCTGTATTGAAACCTGCAATTCTTTTTTCTTTTCCTTTGATCACTATAATTTCCACGGGGCCTAATGTGAGATCAGTCTTGTCATTTACCCCTTCTTTACAGACACCCAGATATGGAACAGAAACCAGTTATGAGATTACTCATTAGATGAATCAAAGACTTAAACCATGTTTAGTGATGCTGGCTATGTGTTCTAGTGTGGTCAAGTTTCCTTTGGTCTTCTACAGAACTTTCTCAGCAGGGCTCTGGATACGTGTGGGCGGGCAGGCGGGTAGGGGGCAGCAGCTTTATAGAAATCTTCATCTGTTCACATGCATGTGTTTTTTTAATAATGAAAATTGCCAGCACTCATGATAATGAGAACAGTGTACAAAACGGAGGCATCAAGAAATCCTACAGAGATTTCTGTCATCTGGACTAAAATGTACTAAATTCATAATGGCTCAATTTAGGGGTCTTGCTCATGTACCAGGTTAAAGACTTTCCTACCCTAAATATGAGATTTCTTTTATGTCTGATTGTTTAATGACTTGGTTAGGGCTGCCATACCAAAAAAAGAACAGCTCTCCTGCACCTTTAATGGATGCACAGAAGTAGGAATTTCAGCAGGTGCTGCTTTTCTTCCCCTTACATGACAAGCTGCACCTGCTGAAATTCCCTCTTTTGTGCATCTCTTAAAGGTACATGAGACCAGGCCATCTTCTCCACATGGCATTAGCAGCCCTTGACTTTTTGGCGCTGGGATACCATTCCTTGTTGATTAGTTTATGTCAGCCTAGGTATATAATGTGGAACAGAGGGTGGGTATTTATCAGGCGCACAAGAGGATGGATATTTCCTGAATTCACACTTATTGTGTAATGCGGACTTGTACAAGAAGAGCAGACCTATGCATAGTTGCCATATTCCATAAAAAGAAAGGTTCCTGTGTCCATCATATATGTTCCCTTCATATAATAGGCATAGGGAGCGAAGATGATCCAATGTGATGCTGAACCCAGGAGGCCTGGGTTCAAATCTTTGTTCAGCCATGAAGCTTCTAGGGTAGCCTTGGGCTGGTCACAATCTTTCAGCCTTGCCTACCTCACAAAGCAAAATTCTGTAACACCATGTTACTTTGCTGAGCTTGTTTGGGAAGGGATACAAGTAGTACATGAGACAGCTAGGGTGGTCAGTACTATCTGGGTGGATGGATGCTCGTTGTGATTTTTTGATACTTTTGTTTATGACCTAGGGATGGAAAACTGATGGTAACTTTGCAATACTTTCAGGATGTTATCATGCTTTTATTGTTATGACTGTCATGCCTGTGGCAGCCAAATTCACAAAACGGTTTAAAAAGCTTTTAAAAGTTTTAAAAATACAAAATCTACTATAAAATTGGATGTTGTCAGAGGAATGGACATGAAAATTGACAGGAACGTCCACCAAAGATTATACCATGGAGAAAGTACAACAATTTTTTCATTGTTACCCTAACCTAACCCTTACCTTTTCCTCTCTGGAAAAAAAAATAACTGCAATTTTACCCTAATTGTTTGGGGGTAGGGGTGTGCACAGAAGTGCTCCATGTGGTTCATGTACCGGTTCTGTCTAGCTGGCCAGAGGTTCAGTTCATGCCTAGAACTGGGGTCGAACCAGATTGAACTGGGTCAACCCTAGTTCTAGTGCTTGTAAAGGGGACTCTGTTAAGGATTCGCCTTTACAAGCACCAGGAGAAACCTATGAGGTTTGAAAAGGGAGGACAGGGGGTTACCTTACCCACCAGGGTGGCAGTGCAGCTCCTTGGGGTGGTGGTGGGCTGGCAGCAGCTCCCATAGACCCTGTTGGCACTCCCCCCCATCATCTTGGGATGGCGGGGGCCCAGTTTGGGCCTCTGCACAAGTACAGAGGCCCAAACCAGGCCCCTGCTCACCCAAGATGATTGGGGGAAAGTGCCAGTGGGGCCTAGGTGAGCCACCGCTGTGGCAGGTAATGTAACTTCCCCTTCTTACACCCCATAGGCTTCCCCTGGTGCTTGTATAGGGGGATCCTTTCCAGATTCCCCTTTACAAGCACTGGAACTGGCCAAACTGGGCTGAATCAGTTTGATCTAAACCAGGCCCAGTTCAGCTCGAGCTCCAGCCAGCCCCACTTCTTGGAGGTCTGGTCTGGTTTGAGCTCAAACCAGTCAAACTGGTTTGAACAACCCTTTTGGGGGGTTCTGATAAAGAAGAGGTGATAACACAGAGACAGCTTTAAGTTAACAATGCCATCACTTTAATTTTCTATCTCGGTGGGGGTGGGGGGAAATAGATGTTGCCCAAAATCACTATGAACATTTGTACCCTGAGATGGTACCTATGACCAAAATTTGTGAGCCTGGCTCATAGACTAAATGTGGGCTGCCAAATGGAAGAAGACAGGTCCCCTGTACCTTTAACAGATGCACAGAAGAGGAAATTGCAGCAGGTGCAATCTTTCTTCCTCCTGCAAGACAAGCTGCAGCTGCTGAAATTCCCTTTTCTGTGTGTCTCTTACCCGTGCCAGTAGAGATTGCTGTGTGATTCCCGCCATTGCTTTAGCGGCAGTAGCACCCAATCTTTTTTTCTGCTGCAAAAACCACAGATGCAAATGCTTTAATGGAGAGCTTTAGTGCAGCCCTTTGTTACAGGCCATTACATAATCCTACAACTCTCACCCCATTTGAAATATGTGAAGCTTCACTAATACATGAAATGATTCCAGAAGTATATGTTAGTTTTCAAAGTGAAATGACAGATGTGGGTTTTATTTCCATAAGTGCTGCTGCTTTTAAAAGCCACCCAATGAATTACTAAGTATAATGAGATTCGGCTGAAGCTCCTTTTTCTCATCTCTCTTTTCTCAGTTACTACCCACAATTGTCCAGTCAGTTACCATATGCAGGAATCCACAAAGGGTCATCTGAGGGTAGCAGGATGGGTGACTGTGTACATAGCAGGATGGTTTAGAGTTATAGAACCTTTGAAACCTTTAAGTTGGCAAACTGCTTCAACAAGGGCTAGGAAAGGTAAAGTGTGCCATCAGGTCGATTTTGACTCCTGGCGCCCACAGAGTCCTGTGGTTTTCTTTGGGTAGAATACAGGAGGGGTTTACCATTGCTTCCTCCCGTGCAGTATGAGATAATGCCTTTCAGAATCTTCCTGTATCGCTGCTGCCAGATATAGTACCAGTGAGGATTCAAACTGGCAATCTTCTGCTTGTTAGTCAAGCATTTCCCCGCTGTGCCACAGCTACCCTTATTTCGCTCTTGGGCCAGACTACTGCCTCTGAGTTGTGCCCCCTTCCTGATGAACCAAGAGCATTGAAAGGCAGTCCTTCTAGTGACATGGTAGGGAAAGATCTCCTTGCGCAAGACCATTGTATCACGGAAAGGGAAAGGTTTAGTGTCTGTGTCAGGATCTCAGCCATGAAATGTAGTGTAATGCATGTGCCAGTCCCCATGCAGAAGGCACAGAACAGCCATTTTGCTTGAGAGTTCGTAGCTCGTATAAAGTATCTTCTCCCCCTCTCATCTCTGTTGAGCTCCTTGTTTTGGTTAGCGATATAATTAGCTACATCACCTTGTCCATGTTCTTTTTGAGAGCCTTGCTCATTATACTCTCTCTCTGTGCACCTGTGTTTGCCGTGCTATACTCATGCGTGTCTATTCACTAGCAAGGAAAGCTTATTTTTAATCAACTATAAAAGGCAGCCCCTTTTGAGTGCTAACTGGATCTTACCGATGGACTAGCATGCACAGGTGCCTCGGACCAATACCAAGAGCTACATCTCCTACTGCAATGGGTTCCCCAGTAGCGTGTGTTTCAAGGGATGTAAGCCTTATACCCCTTTAATTTTCTCTGATTAAAATGGCATTTATTCACTTTCCACTGTGTGTGTGTCTCTTTGTCTCGGACCCAAGAAAAGAACTATGCCTGCTGGCACAAAAGTCCTCTGGCCTGGAGCCTACCACATCATTGCCTTTCTGTCAGTTCTTGCCTGATATCTCACCTGTGTTCAGGACTGGCCCTTTCATGAGGTGAGGTGGTCAGCTCAGATGGCAGATGTGTGTCAACAACAATCACAGTCCGTAACTATTCATTTGCTCAACGTGGGGGGAATTAGCTTGTGAAACCAATTTGCAAGTGTGCAATATCAAAAGATTGCAGTCTTGGCACAGGCAAATATCAATGTTACAGAAGCACCAGAGGAGCAATAAACTCGGAGAGGCAGGTCTCACGATCAGCGAGACCCGCTTTTGCCGCTATTGCAGGGAGAGCTGGCTAAGGCCTCTCTCCCCACAGATGATCGTGGTGGGAGCCCTGGGTGGCCGGATTGGCCGCCCACATGATTGCCGGCTCCGTGACAGAGCCGGCGGGGGCTGGGGAGCTCGGGGGCCGCGCGGCCCCCAGAAGCTCCAGTATGCCCTGCGCGAGTGCACAGGGCATACTGGGGAGACCCCTTTTCGCCTCCCCTCTGGGGGCCTACTCGCAGCGCGGCTACTCATGATCAGATAGCCCGGGTTTGTGGAGCGCTTGCTCTGCAAACCCGGGCTAAGGGGAGGGCTACAGAAGCAGGTGACCCACTTGTAAACCACTGGGCTTGCCTGTGGACCCAGAAGTTTACATGATCGGCAAAAATCGGGCTAGGCTTTCCTAGCCTGATTTTTGCCAATCGTGAGAATAGCCCCATTGACTAGCTTGTGAAAACAGAACTGAAGTTTATTGAAATAAAGGAAGCCCAATGCACAATAGGAGTAGTTGGCAACAAATACCAAGAAACCTTTTGTGAGACTTTGACTGGGGAAGGTTCAGAATTCAACCTCCCCCCACACAAAAAGTCTAGTCCCATTTTGAATTAGGGTTCAACTACTTTTGAAAGGGCCACTTCTACCACAAAACAGGGTCATGTGGGCTGCTTCAGGTAGCCTACTGTGGTCAGTTCTCTGGGGTAGCACAGCAGCTCACCCAACACCCCCCATCTGCAGCCTACAGAGGAAGGAAGATGAAATGGTGCCGTGCTGCCCTTCCTCCTCCCTACCCAATAGAAAAGGTAAGAAAAAGGGAGAGATCTGAAAGAAAGGTAGACTGGATTGTAATGAAGAAAAGTAAAAGGGGAAGGAAGGAAGCAAGCCAGCATCTTTTGGGAGGCAAAGTGTCATGGATCAGAGGTCGGAAGGGAAATATGGAGAGCTGAATGGAAGTGAGCCATCTCTGCTGTGTAGGCAGGGGCCTGTAGGCAAAATAGATTTGATGCCACAGCTTGAGTGCTTGGGGAGGCGGTTGTGGGCAAGTTAAATCTCTTTTTAAAAAAACCTTTTTCAACCGCTGTTGCTCAGCAGCGATGGTAGCGGAAATGGGCAGAGTTACAATAACTCTGATCAGGGTGGTGTTCCGTGGGTGGGGACTCCTATGATCTCCTCATTGTCATGGATGGACCACCATCTGGTTAAGGTCAGACTTACAGCCACTTCCCAACTCCACAGCGGTGAGGGGCCTATTAGAATGGTCTGCCCAAAGAGGTTATTGGATCCGGTAGGATTCCAAGAAGCCTTGGAGGGATTTAATGTTGGCTCTGTCAGTGATCCTGCTGATGGCCTGGTTGAGAATTGGAACAACTTGCTCACCAGGGCAGTAGACACAATTGCTCCTAAGCGTCCCCTCCGACCTGCTTCAAAACTGGCCCCTTGGTATATGGAAGATCTACGGGGGCTGAAGCGGCAAGGTAGGTGGCTAGAGCGCAAATGGAGAAAGACTCGACTTGAATCTGACAGATTATGTCATGGAGCACATTTAAAGATCTATGCTCAGGCGATACATGCGGCAGATAAGCGGTTCTTTTCTGCCTGTATTGCTTCTGCGAACTCGCGTCCGGCGGAGTTCTTCAGGGTTGTGAGGGGACTAGTATCTGCCCCCACTCCCCTGAAACAGAATTTGGAGTCATCAGTTACCCGCTGTGATGTGTTTAAAGAATTTTTCACAGATAAAATATCTTGGATTCGGGCCAACTTAGATGGAGACTCCACAATTATTTCGATGTCTGAATTGGAGGTGTCTGACAACTCCTCTTACGTGGTTTGACTGGATTGGTTTCAGTTTGTGACTCCTGAGGATGTGGACAAGCTGCTTGGAGCGGTGAGGCCTACCACTTGTTCTCTTGAACCTTGTCTAACATGGCTTGTTCTATCTAGCAGGGAGGCTGTTGTGGGAGGCCTGGTGGAAATCATAAATGCTTCTCTGAGGGAAGGCAGGATGCCTCCTTGTCTCAAGGAGGCAATCATTAGCCTCTTTTAAAGAAGCCTACATTAGATCCCTCAGTGTTGAGCAACTATAGGCCTGACTCCAACCTCCCATGGCTGGGCAAGGTGATTGAGAGGGTGGTGGCCTCAGCTCCAGACGGTCTTGGAGGAAACTGATTATCTAGACCCATTTCAAACTGGCTTCTGGGCGGGCTATGGGGTGGAGACTGCCTTGGTCAGCCTGATGGATGATCTCCAATTGGGAAATGACAGAGGAAGTGTGATTCTGTTGGTCTTTTTGGCTCTCTCGGCGGCTTTTGATACTATCGACCATAGTATCCTTCTGGAACGTCAGACGGTGTTGGGGGTGGGAGGCACTGTTTTACGGTGGTTTCACTCCTCCCTCCATTTCTCCATGTCAACTTCTTCAGGAGATGGCATATCTTCCCTAAATGCCTGCCTGGAAGCAGTAATGGGCTGGATGAGGGAGAATAAACTGAATCTGAATCCAGATAAGACGGAGGTACTTATTGTGCGGGGTGAGTACTCTAGAGACGATTTTGACCTACCTGTTCTAGATGGGGTCACACTTCCCCAAAAGGAACAGGTTCACAGTCTGGGAGTACTTCTGGATCCACACCTCTCCCTGGTTTCTCAGGTTGAGGTGGTGGCCAGGGGTGCTTTCTATCAGCTTCAGCTGATACGCCAGCTGCGTCCGTTTCTCTAGATCAGTGACCTCAAAACAGTGGTACATTTGTTGGTAACCTCCAGACTTGACTTCTGTAATGCGCTCTATGTGGGGCTGCCCTTGTACATAGTCCGGAAACTACAGCTGGTCCAGAATGCGGCAGCCAGGCTGGTCTCTGGGTCATCTTGAAGAGACCATATTACTCCTGTATTGAAGGAGCTACACTGGCTGCCAATATGTTTCTAGGCAAAATACAAGGTGCTGGTTATAACCTATAAAGTCCTAAACAGTTTGGGCCCTGGGTTTTTAAGGGAACACCTTCTTCTGCATGAACCCCACCGCTCACTGAGATCTGTTGGAGAGGTCTGTCTGCAGCTGCCACCGGCTCGTCTGGTGGCCACTCAGAGACAGGCCTTCTCCGCTCCTGCCCCAAGGCTTTGGAATGCGCTCCCTAGTGAAATAAGAGCCTCCCCATCTCTCACAGCTTTTTAAAAGTCTTTAAAAACACATTTTTCACCCAGGCTTTTAATTAATGTTGTTTTAATGGTTTTAATGCTGTCTTAAAATATTATTTTTAAATTTTTAAATTGTTGTAATGTGCATGTGTTCCCCACCCCCCTTTTTGTCTTAACGAATGTTTTACTTTGTTTTTATTCTGTTGTAAACCGCCCAGAGATGTAAGTTTTGGGTGGTATAAAAATGTTTTAATAAATAAATAAATAAATAAATAAAACCTGTTTTAACCTTTTATATTTGTTTTAATTGTTTTTATGTCATTGTTAACTGCCCAGAGACAAAAGTTTGGGCGGTAAATAAGTTAAATAATAAATAGATAAATAAATAAATATTTATTTATCTCTTAAAATCTGCAAAAATATTCACAGTATTTGGTGGAAAACCTGGGCCCCCCTCTGTTTTAGTATGCCAACTTTAACATAAAACAACTTTAACTTAACATAAAACCATATTTTACAACACCATTTAAACAATCAATGGAAGAAATGACAGACATTTTTAAAAGAGAGAGAAAGAGAGCGTTTATTTACTGAATACTGGAACATTAACGTTCAGGACAATAGTAAACCATTTTCATTTTTTCCCCTTTAGGTAGTTTAAATGTATGTTGCTCCCTTTTTTCCAAAGATGACTCACATGATGTGCATGCCCAATTGATTGGCACCACAGAATACATGGAAGCCAGCCCCCGCTGTGTTGTACAAGAGTACAATTGCTCAGGTACTTAAAACAGTGTGCCTGCACTTATGCAGTGCTACTTACACTGGAAATGATTGTGCTACACAAGTACAGGCATCACGTGGGCCACTGACAGAACTGGCAGCTAAGTACAATTTTTCTTATGTAGAATTCACTGTAATGTAAATGTGTGCTTTCCTAATAGATCAGGGTTCTTTCTTTTTTTAAAACAAGAAAATTTAAAACTGCACAATGGTATGCAAGTATAATCTGTGCACCACCAGTGTTCCTTGTAACAGGGATTCCTTGTGCAAAGGATGTGTGCACAGACAAGAAAGATGTACAGGTGTGTGTTGTAGTGGTGCATAGGGTGCATAGGTGTGTTGTAGTGGTGCATAGGGAACACTGTGCACCACTACAACACACAACTATGTATCTTCCTTGTCTGTGCACACATCCTTTGTTGCCTAGAGCCACATTCCATGACATTTAGAAGCCCACATAAAGTGGGAGACCATCTTCAGAATTGGGAATTTCATACACACACATACCGCCCTTCCAAAAAATGGCTCAGAGAGGTTTACATCAAAATGTAATTACAGACAAGTGTTATAGTCACTGGCGAAGACTCTATGGGGAGTAGTAGTGGAGTCCACAGGAAGCATCTTTGGCAGTAGGAGAAGAAATGGGTACACTTGATCGGGATCTGGGTTCTAAAAGAGCCTGAAATACTCTTTTCTCATCAATCATTTTGAATATCATCTAACATAATACAACTTTTGCATGACTTAGGTTTTTCAATTGAACAAATGTTCTTCTACAAGTGTATTATTATTATTATTGTTAGAATTGCCAATTTAGCAATAGCAATAGCACTTACATTTATATACCGCTCTATAGCCGGAGCTCTCTAAGCGGTTTACAATGATTTTAGCATATTGCCTCCAACATTCTGGGTACTCATTTTACCGACCTCGGAAGGATGGAAGGCTGAGTCAACCTTGAGCCCCTGGTCAGGATCGAACTTGTAACCTTCTGGTTACAGGGCGGCAGTTTTACTACTGCGCCACCAGGGGCTCATAATTTGGGTCTGGTTGCACATTTTTAAAACATGATGTATATGTATGGTTATAGTGCATTCATATATACATACACATTTGAGAGGAAGGCTCAGAAACCTTTGACAGACAAGTCAGTGGGAATAGTGCAACACTGCTAAACCATCCCTAAAGCCTTAGATATGCAATTATACAATGGGGTGTATTAAACTGCTACATAAGGCCACCTCAAAACTTATGCCATCAAGAAAGACTGGTGATAGAACTATATATAAGGAAAATTAAAACCTTCTCAATGTGCTGATATCTGTAACTTTGAATATGTGATTTCTAGTCAGCAGGTATCTTTCCAAGGAAAACTTCTAAACCTTTGAACAAATTTTGTACAGTACTTTCCAGCGGTCGAAGCAGACAACCCATGTAAAACATATAATTTTGATTACATCTTAAAAGACAATTGGAGTTTTCCAGATCAGCCTGTACGTTTTTCATGAAAAGATCAGCCTTGTAATCAATTTATTTATATCTGTTGTGTCTATATAGTACCTATTTTTCTGATCTGTTACTGAAAAGATCACTGACTGAAATCTATAGATTCCTGTTAATCTCCCCCCACAAACAATAGCTTTGATTCCCCCTCACACACACCTGATTTATCTGGGTGTCCTATAGAGGAAAAAATGGCAACTATCGAGTTTATGTAAATGAAGGAATGGAAAGAATGTTAAACACAATAGAATTCTTAATTTCTTCATGCCAAGAAGAAGAGAGAGTTTACAAACACCATCTAGCAGTAAAGAAGATGCCTAGAGGGATAACATACTGTAGCACTGCCAGGGTCTCTGGTGCTTTTTCTAATTCTGGAGCTCAGAATTCATTTTTTCCTAATTTTCTGTTTGTTTTAACAGCCTCCCTGCAGTTTGGTATGAAAAAGCTTCATAAAGCATAAGGTATCAAGTGAAACTATGTTGCTGCACATGGAATGCATTGTTTGTGGATTTGAAAAAGTTTTACTCTTCTTAGTCACCAGCCTGTGTGACCACTCTTTTGCAGGATGTTCACTGTTCTTGCAGTTTAGCTCACAAAAAGTTTGAAAAGTATATCCGTGCCAGCAGTCTGTACTATTTTTCAAAAGTGTAAATACAATTATTAGTGTGATTGAAGATGGAATCTGGATAGCTGCCTATGAAAATACTGTATATAAAATAACAATACAGCATGAACAGTGCCTCAAAATATTGTTGCAAAATATGACATAATTCTTCTGGAAATGTTATAATGACCTTGTTTGAATTTTTAGTGTACTGAGAGTCCCGTTAAAGTCAAGTTCTGGTTGTACTGAGCACTGGACATACTATCTCTGAGCCATTTTTGGAAGGCTGGTATATAAATCAAATAAATATCTATAAGCAGACAGTTCCTGCTCTAGAGTTGCTATTGATAATTACAAGAGACCCCCGACCAGGAGGTTCCAATGAGACTCCCAGCCTCGGGGGTCTCCCCAGAATGTCCCACACACTCATGTGGGGTATCCTGGCACTTCCGGGGACTGGGCAGCCCTCAATCCCCACCGCCCATACTGGCTCCGCGATGGAGCCAGTAATTGTTTCGGTGGCCGATCCGGCCGCCTACCAATGGCTCCCTGCTTATTTGCAGGCTAAGCCCACTCTCCCCACAGACCACCTCGGGGTGCTTCACTTTGCTCATGTGAAGCGCCTCTCAATTGCTGTGAGGGTTTGTTCTTACTGCCTTTGAATTTGGAGTAAGACATTCAAGCCTTGTTCAAGTGCACAGGAATTCAGAGCAGTGTACCCATCAGAGCTGGAGCCCTATTCAGACTCCTGTTCTCACAAGCAGCTCGACCCAGGCTAGGGTAGCCAAGCCTGGGTTGGGCTGTTCATGTGTAGGGTAGCCCAACTTTTTACCATAGCCTTTAACCAGGGTTGTGTGTGTGCTTGGGCTGCACACAGCCTGAGTGCACACAGAGTCAGGTGCCTAGAGCACCCAACTCAGGGGGGATTCTCCCAATGCACTGCACTCATCACACAGTGCTTTGTGGGATATCCGGAGGCCAGGACACATTGTCCCAGCCTCTGCAGATTTGCACTGCTCAGAGCAGTGCAGATTGTGTGGGCACCCAATCTATGCATCCCACCAACTAACATGGATCATCTGGGGGCGGGGGGAGGTAGGTGCATCCCTGTCTCCTCTGCTGCCATCCCTGTCCCAGGATGAGTCATGAGAGTATCCGTACTATGTGATTCTGTGTTCTGATGTCTGTTCACACTTACAGTGGCATAGCTAAGGGGAGTGGGGGCCTATGTTTGCTCCCCCTGGTGGCATGTACTCACCTACTCAGCATTTACTCACCTCACTCACCTACTGCAGCATGTAGGAAAGCTGAAGGAGTCATTGGTTAGGCCACGTTTGAAGAAGCCATCATTGGATGTCTCAGAGCCAGCTAACTACCTCCCGGTATCGAATTTGCCTTTTTAAGGTAAAGTGACAGAGTGAGTGGTAGCAGTACAACTTCAGACATTTTTGGAGGATGCACTGATTCTCGATCCCTTTCAGTCTGGGCGTGGGGTCGAAATGATACTTGTCGCCCTGGCTGATGATCTGCATCGCCAGCTTGATAGGGGAGGGTTGGCGCTGCTGTTGTCAGATCTCACAGCAGCATTTGACACTGCAGACCATGATATTCTGATCCACCGCATAGCTGCTGCTGGGATTCGAGGCATGGCTTTGTTGTAGCTGCATTCTTTCCTACACTTGTGCAGGGTATCCTGGGACTTCCAGGGGCCGGGGGACCCCCAATCCCTGCTGTTGTTACTGGCTCTGTGACATAGCCACTAATCCTGTGGGCGGCCGATCCAGCCACCCAGAGCTCCACAGGTGATTGTCTGCAGGGAGAGCAGGCTAAGCCCACTCTCCCCGCCAAACCCCCCACCCCCGGCTCTACACACTGCTTGTGTGTAGAGCCTCTGTGAGACTTCGAGGGAGGGAGGCATGACTGTTTGGGAGGGAGGGCAGGTGGGAGGGGAAGTCTGTAAATCCTCACACACACACACACACACCCCAATCATCCCTCATACAGTGCTGTGAGTATAGACTGCATTGGGGGATTCCCACAGGGTATTGGGACTTCACAAAGTGGTTTACAAAGAAAAATAAATAATACATAAATAAAATGGTCCCCCGTCCCCAAAGGGCTCACAATCTAAAAGGTGTTGGAAGTGAAGGACTATGCGCTGTCTCTTGTCTCAATGACATAGGAGGACAGACTAGTGAATCAGAGGGCTAGAGGGTCAGGACATTGGTCATCACTTTTCTACTACTAGGCCAGATATTAGTACAGCAGTTGGCTTACTTTGCAGAAAGACTGCATCACCAACAGTCAAGGACTGGAATGCTATTATTATTATTATTATTTATTATTATTACATTTATATCCTGCTCAGAGCAGTGTACTACATACTTGAGTTTCTCTTTCACAACAACCCTGTGAAGTAGGTTAGGCTGAGAGAGACGTGACCAGCCCAGAGTCACCCAGCTAGTTTCATGGCTTAATGGGGATTTGAACTCGGGTCTCCCCGGTCCTAGTCCAGCACTCTAACCACTACACCATGCTGGCTTGTTAATTAAGAGACTTGTTAAGTATCTAAAGGGTACTGCACACTTTAAGCTCATGCTGCCAGCTAACAGTGAAGCAAAACTAGAAGCATACGTAGATGCAGACTGGGGTGGAGACCTAACAGAAAGGAAATCCACCAGCGGTCACATAATTTTCTATGGCGATGGAGCCTTAAGCTGGTCAAGCACCAAGCAAGACATAACAGCATCATCAACCACTGAAGCAGAATATGTATCAGCTGCACATGGCTGTCACGAGATACAATGGCTGTGTCAACTACTGAAGGATCCAGGTATAGATGTATCACAGCCCATACCATTGTATGAAGACACCCAAAGCTGCATTCAACTCTCCAAACAGGAAGATGTAAAGAGGCGTACCAAGCATATTGATGTGAAGTACCATGTAGTGAGAAATTTGAAAAAGGATGGACTAATCAAGCTGATCTACTGCCCAACAAATAGCAATAGCAATAGCAAGAGCAATTACATTTATATACCGCTCTATAGCCGGAGCTCTCTAAGCGGTTTACAATGATTTTAGCATACTGCCCCCAACATTCTGGGTACTCATTTTACCGACCTCGGAAGGATGGAAGGCTGAGTCAACCTTGAGCCCCTGGTCAGGATTGAACTTGTAACCTTCTGGTTACAGGGTGGCAGTTTTACCACTGCGCCACCAGGGGCTCCTTACATTTATGAAATGCTTTCAGATCTACTCACTGAGCCACTACCAAGACCCTGCTTTGAAAAGCTGAGAGAGAAAATGAATCTTGTGAACTGAGTCACGAGACATCGAGAGGGGGTGTTGGAAGTGAAGGACTATGCACTGTCTCTTGTCTCAATGACATAGGAGGACAGACTAGTGAGTCAGAGGGCTAGAGAGTCAAGACATTGGTCATCTCTTCTCTACTACTCTGACACTATCCCTTTGATATGTAGATTGCTAATCTCAGGGACTTCCTTCCAGCCACTTCCTTCTTCTCTCTCTTCTCTTCCCTTACTTCTACCTTGCAACATGCAAGCTCCTCTCTCTGCACCGTGTGTGCAGAGATGCAGAATCCATCTGCATCCAGCTAGATAGATAGATTAGAGATTCTATCTCCACATTTTCCTATCTAGAATGGAGTTCTCTAATAAATACCACTTATATTGATTTGAAACTATGAACTGGCTCCAAGTTACTTTACTCTCAGCATACACGCATGCCTAACTAAATTCTGCTGTGTTGTGCCTCTGTGCACTCTGCTATAATGAAAAAGAGTTTCTCTTACCAGAGAGAATTCCCAACAAAAGGAACATAAGGCAGATACCAGCAACAGCCACTGGAGGGATGCTCTGCTGGGGTTGGATAGGGCCAGTTGCTCACCCCCTGCTAAATATAAGAGAATAATCACTTTAAAGGGTGTCTTTGCTCAGTTAGCAGGGACTAGAAGCCAGACTAAAAAGCCAGGCCTGGAAGTGCTGCCCTGCTGCTGGGCTTGGGCCCAGTCCTATGAGTTCTCACACACAGCCTAACCCAAGCTGGGCTTTCCTCGCCTGGGTTAGGCTGTGTGTGGCAGCCTCTTTGAGTTGCCTCCTAAACTCCTGCACTTCATCCTTCCACAAATTAAAGGAAAGTATCATTAGTCATCCAATTTTATTAGTCCATTGACCATATCCACAGTACTAAAAATCCATGACCCAAGGACAGAACTTGATCAGCTCCCACTAGTCAAGATTTAGTCTCAGAGCCCAGTAGGCAGTGAGGCAGCTGCCTAGGGTGCCTAGCAGGAAGGGGCACTGGTCATTTGTACCACCTGCTGGTGCCCCCTGTCCCCATGGGCAGGTGCATACACCATTGGAGCCAGGCAGGCAGCTCTCTTTCCTGCCTCCACCCACCATGCCTGTCACCAGTCTGCTATGGTGCATTATAATTACATTGTTGTATTGCACAGGAATGCCATTGTAATTCTCCCTGGAAGGTCGACTGGCTACCCAGAAGCAGCCGACAGCAGGAACAGAGGTAGAGGTGGTGAGGTGAGCAAGTGGGGAGACTGGCGGGCTATGGGAATCACCCAACCCATGGGAGGTGCCCATTTGCATGGGTGAAAGGGGCAGGGAAGTGCCAAAGCCAGGCTTTGCCTGGGGTGCCCCCAATCCTTGGGCAGGCCCTGTCTAGTCGTGATCTCAATATTTGAACATTTTTGTCACTGACAGAAGAATCAGCTCAATTTATAAAGCAAGCAAGCAAACAAACTCTCGACTGATCTCACGGGCAATGCTATAGTCAAGGGGAACACGCCTTCCACGAATGGAAGGAGAGTTGTGTGTGCTCATGCAGGAACGTTTCTGCTTACATGAATGCAACTTCCTTCTGCTCATAGAATGAGCTGCAGTACATAAAGTCAAAACCCTTTGTTTAGCTGAAAACTAATAAAGAATTTATACAAACAAACAAACAAATTATGGTGTCATGAGTAGAACAGAATTCTGACTCTTCCAATATTTTAAGAAGTTAGAAGCATTTGAATTTGAACTTAAAGGAAGAGAAATAAGTTATACAAGCTGAACCCACACAGAGCATCTGTGCAATAGTGCTAGTGCACTTGGCCTTCCCGCCCCCTCACACGGCCTTCCCCACCCCTTCCATCACCCTCCACTCACTGCTCACCCTTTCCTCACCCTCCCCACTTGCCACTCACCCTTTCCTCACCCTCGCTCACTCTTTTCTCACCCCCTGCTTACTGCTCGGCTGTTGCTCTTCCCCCTGCCCCCTGTTTGGCTGTTGCTCTCCCCCCACCCCGCTCACCACTCAGCCCCCTGTCCCACTTTCCCCCTGCCATAAGCTGCCCCATGATAGGCAACAATGGGGCGCTGGCGGCAGAGATGGCAGTGAAAGCTCATTCCATGGGCCCGCCAGGATGTTCATGAAAGCATCCTGCATTTTCATTGGTCGCAACTGCAGTGGGGGTGGGGCTTGTCACGTACAACCTTAGTGAATTATATATATAGATATATATAACTGATTATTTGAGAAACTGGTATCAATTCAGCACAGCTGTCTAGTCCTCATGAAATCATATGCTCTAGTCTGAAAAGCTTTCTTATACTTGCCTTTAGCTCACTCTGTTGCTTAGAATAAACTGTTCTCCAATCAAGTTTTGCTTTTCTATGAATCTACTAAACCATGACTAACTTCTCAATAATATCTGGAAAGTATAAATCATACTGCAGTCTGATATTTTTCTTCTTTATTTCCTCTTGTAAAAGTTCTCCATCAAATTAATTCTTTATTGCATCAAATTAAATCTTTAGCAGGAATTACAGTCTATGAAGTTCTGAATTTCAGTGTTCTCGTGTTCAAATATAGAATGGAGTTTCTTCTTTTTCTGGCCATCTGGATTTGACAAACAATCACATGCAAAAGCTCTGTATTTCTGCTACCATGAAACCCAGACACTAAGTTTCAAATTACCATATATTTTAAGAACCTTTTATAGATGATTCCATCATCCCTCATTATCTCTCCAACAGTCATGGAACAGAACTGGCTCCAAGTCAAGCCGGGTTGCCATCAAACTGGTTTGGCTCAAGGTTGAGTTGAATCCCCTGGGCTGGTTCAGGGGTTCCAAGGGATTTTTTTTAATAAACACTCAGCACCAGGTCTGACAACCTTGGGTGTGTGTGCTGCTGCAGCCATGGGTGTGAGGGGGTGTCCTGCTGTTTCCCTCTCCCTGTGCCAGTCTTCCCTGGTCTAAGGGCCATTTTGACCCATTCCTGCCCCCTCTGCAGTGGTGGTGGCCATTTTGAAGGCTGCCGCACATGTGCCGTGGGCATTTGCATGGCCTGGGTCATGACCCTGGCTGCCGCCACCAGAGAAAAACCAGAATGGCCTGAAAACAGGCCAAAATGGCCTTAGAAGACCAGGGAAAGGCCGAGGAGAGGAGAGGGAAATGGCAGAGATCTCCTGAGGCTGCAGCAGCATCCCCCGAGGCTGCAGGACCTGGTGGTGAGTGTTTAATTTTAAAATAAACTTTAGAACCCCCAAACCAGCTCGAATTTGAACCAAATTGGGGGGTTTGTTTGGAGCACCAAACTGAACATGCCCAGTTCTGTTTGAGTCTGGTTCAGACTCAGTTTTGAACCAGGCAAACCAGTTTTGTGCACACCCCTATTGATAGGTGTTGCTATTATGAGTCCCATTTTAGATGGCATTTTGTTTGCAACATTTCTTTTATTATTATTATTTGTCTTATCTCTTTTGCATGTTTTGCACTAAGCAGCATATGCAGTAGAGCATCTATCCTTTCCTGATCCGTTCAGGGGTTGGGCAGTACTGGAGAGGACTAAGGAGTTGGTTAACCTGCTGGAGGTATGAGGTCAATAGAAAATGGTGGTGTACATTTGTTTCATAATGAATGCCCAATGACTCAAATACAGCTATTCACTCCACTTTGGCATTCATTTCTTAATAAACAAAGAGAATGACATATGCCATTCACTTCATTCTGAATTTCCCATTCATTTTCATATGTTGAGAAGGGTGCTTACACATAGAGGCTATTCACACGATTCTACAAAATTGAGCTAGCAGAGGCTAGCCCGATTTTCTACAACCGTGAAAACCATGGGGCTCGGCTGCAAGCCTGGTGGTTCTTAAGCGGGTCACCTGCTTCTGTAGCCTGGTGCTTAAACCAGGTTTGCGGAGCAAGTGCTCTGCAAACCCGGTTTTTTTAATCGTGAATTGCCATGGTGCGGCTCCATGCCATGGCTCCTCATGAGGAGACTCCTGACTGGGAGGCTTAAAAGCAGCCTCCCGGCTTGGGGGTCTCTCCAGTATGCCCTGCGTGAGTATGCCCACAAACCTCCAGTACACCCCCAATCCTACCAGCCCCTGCTGGCTCCATAACAGAGCCAGCAGTCATGTGGGCGGCCGATCCAGTCACCAAGGTCTGCTGCCCTGCTCGTCTGTGGGGAGAGCGGGCTTAGCTTAGCTTAGTTTAGCCCGCTCTCCCCGCAAACCCCCTAGAGGCTCTTCTCACGGATCGTGAGAAGAGCCTCATGTTTTTCTTTTTTGAAACTGATTTTAAAATTCAGAAGGAGTGACAGAGATCTTCTAAACTGTTTCCCATCTCCTGATAATTTTTTTTTAACCATACACTAAACGAGGGGTAGGCAACCTTGAATCTCCAACTGTTGTTGAACTACGACTCCCATCATCCCCAGCCTACCCCTGCACTATACATTGCATCATTCCAAGGAAAATGGCAACCACTACAAAAACATGGTGGTTTCCAGTGGCAGTCACTATTTTTTGTCAAAATATCTTAGAATGGCACAGCACCAAAGATATTGTTGAAAGGTGGGGGGGGAGGGGTAGGAAGTGGATGCCAAAAAGATCTCTGCTTCTGCTGCTCCTTTGAAATGTCAATTAGGGATGTGCTCAAATCATTCCAGCACCTCTTTGGAGAAGCGTTGAAATGATTTGGCCTCCTGCAGCCAAAACATTTTGGTGCGTGGCAAGGGGTGTTTTAAAAGGAGAAGACAGGTCCTACCTGCTCCTCTGGTGAGCCGCTGCCACATGGTGGTGGGTGACCTTCTTTATATCTAACTTGAAAGCAGCAGCTGTGTTGCTGTCTCTTCTGAACTGCCACGCTGCACCGATGGGGTGCTGCTCCCAGCCACCCTCACAGGACGTGAGCATGCAAATCGCATGGATGCCTGTGCTAACGCCATTTGCATGTTGACACTGTGAAAGGCCTGCTGGGAGCAGCATCCCATTGATGTGCCATGGCAGTTTAAAGGGGACAGTAGCGCAGCTGATGCTTTCAAGTTAGATTTAAAGAATGACAGTGGTGGCGGCTCACCAGAGGAGCTTTTTAAAGGTAACCCTCCCTGCCCCCTGGGGATATGTAAGAAGCATTTTGTGCACATCCCTAATGTCAATGCAGGATAAAATCCCACTGCTCTGCTGCACTGCAGGTAAGCGCCACTCCCCAGCCACCTTGTGAAAACAAATGGTGTGATGAAAATGGTAGAAATCATTCGCAAAGTGAATGTGACTTTAATGGATCAATAATGAAATGCAGGAAGTTTTTAACAAAATGGAAACAAAGTCTTGCCCACCTCAATGAAATGTGGGGGACGTAGAGAGAGAACTGTCTAGATACCAAGAATTGAAGCAACAACCTAGGAGGACAGGTCATGGGAAACTATCCAGTAAAAGGCACAGAATTGTCCATTCTCACATGCATGAATGAGGTGCTAGAGCCATAGTTTAATGAGCTAGATATCATGGATGTATATAGTCCAACCCACACAACTTACCAGGAGCAGTCCCTACTTGCACTGTCAATGGTGAAAACATTGTCCATATTTTGCCTTTTGGGTATGCCTCTACTTCTTCTTCTTTTTTTTAAAGCGTTATCTAGTTTTGTAGTTTAGCATGTATAAGCCCTGGGTACCGGTGCTTACTGCCTGTGTGATGCCAGATCAGTCATTTTCTAGGACATGTTTGGTCCTTCTCCCAGAGATTATCTTCCAACCTGCCCACAAAATTGCCTATTGAGACACTAAATGTTGTGATAGAACATGTCTGAGTTGCAGCTTTTTATCATTCATAATTTTATTCTGTTAAAGAGTCTTTACATTTTTAAAACAGTACACTGTTCCATTTACTAAAGTTATTTTCAGGCATTCAGTCTGAGGCTAATGAATGAGCAGAGGCCAAGGATAAAGCCTGGCACAAGGATGCCTCTTCCCCTAGACCCATTCATTCTTCCCAGCCTGGACACCTGAAAAGGGCTTACTATGTACTGTTTCCGAATCCAGGGCAGTACAGACTTTGCAGAGTAAATTAATAAAACTGATGGTGGAAAATTACATACAGTAGGTGTAATTAGAATCCATTTGGGGGTGATACTGAGACTATGGGAGTTATACGTGCACAAGAGTGCACTTATTTTCACCTGTAAATGATGGAGAGTATGTTACAATAATAATGGCCAGAGCCTTCTGGGCATGCATTATGGCCTCACTTCCTCCTGAGCTCCACTTTCCATTGGGAATTCATAGCTATTGAGCAGGTGTGCAGGCAGAGGGAAAGCTTGAGGAGTATCTCCTCACTTTTGTTGTTGTTGTTGCAGGGCAGAGAGGAGCGACTCTTTGGGGGGGGGAGATAAGTCATTAAGTTTAGGGGAGGAGTTTGATGAAATGGGGGAACTCTTCAAATGCTTGGGGTGGGATCTGCACTCCTGCATCTAAGCACGTATTGTGCCTCTTGGAGGTCTGTCTTTGTAATGTGAGCCCTACCCTCAGTGGCAGCTGAAGACCTCTGCCTGCCTGAGGCACAGCATCAAATGCTGCCCACTCTTCTTCCCCCTCTTTCCCCTTTTTAAAAAAAGTAGAGATAAGAGGGAATCTTGCCGCCTCTCTGGCACCCATATAATCTGGTACCAGTGGTGACCACCTCACTTTGCTTCATGACAGGGCCACCCCTGCCTACCCTCCCTTTGGATGGGCTGGATGGAGCTGGAGTTCTGGTCCCCAAGAACTGACCCAGATGCCTGATGTCCAGGCAACTGGGGTAGGGTCACTGGACATCTGCTGGGCTCTACTTCTCACTGTTCTTGTACAAGGGTTCCAGGCCATCCTCCTCATCTGAGGACATGCTGTTGTCTAGAGTTCAGTAATGATTCATGGCATGACCTATGTCACGGCCTAAGTCTGCTAGTTAGCTAAGATGCAACTCTCCAGTAAATATACCTATGGTGGGGGAGCTATACCAGGATGCCAGGAGAAACTGTCTCAACAGGTCAAGAGCAGAATGACACTGCCCACCCAGTGTCTGCTGGGTGCAGTGATTTTGCCCCACTCAACCTTTGATAAAGCATGAGGTTTCTGGTGGAGCCAGAAAGTCTACAGAGTTCTCTCCAGTAGGGGTATGCACTGAACCAATTTGGCTGGTTTGGCTCGAATCCAAACCAGATTTGAAATGACCTGGCCCGGCCTGGTTCCGGAACTGACCGAACCAGGTCTAGTCCAGTTTGGCCATCAAACCAGGCCGAATCGGTTCGGGGGATATACTTGAAAAGGGTAATCTGGAGAGGATTCCAGAATGTTTGTAAAAGGTGGCAAAACTTGTACTGGCATTCCACAGGAAAAGTCCTCTTTTAAGTGGCAGTATTCATGCCACTTTTGTAAGTGCTTGCTTCGATACAGAGAAGATTAGTGTTGCCCCTGTGCAAGAATGACACTTTTGCTCCCTCGAGGTAACAAATGAGCTAGGCATGGTGAACATTACAGACAAGTGATATAGTTTTAATGAAGGGTTGTGATACTACTGTTGAGCAATCCTATGATGGGTCAAAAGGGAAGGGGGCAACTTATTGTACTGCATAGGGCCAAGCACCTGGAGCTGAGTTCAGTATTGGCTGCACTCTTTCAATGCAATACAGCCACTGTGGCATCACAGATGGGCTTTGAGGGCAGAGCTAAGAACATTGGTATACTACATTCTCAAAATGCTATATGTGTTTGTGATGAAATGATGCAGCCACTGCAGCATTGCAGATGGACTTGAGGTCAGAACTAAGAACTATGGTGTACTGCAGTTTTGAAATGCAAAAGGGTGGAGCTAGGAACACTGCATTGGCATACTGCAGGTGTGTGTATGTTAAGCATTGCATGTATTTTTGTTCCCATGAGAGTTTTACTTGTTTTGAGAGCTCACTGCTGATTGGGTCACTGTTTATGACTGTTTTTCTCTTGGCAGATCAGGTTGCATCCAGACTGGCTAAGGTTCCAGTTTTGGCTACTCTGTAGTTTGCTGGGCACTGAGCAGTGGGGGAATTCAACTGCACTTTGATTTGCTGGATCCAGAGACTGGAGTTTCTTTGGGAGCATTTTCAGCCTGCCATCTAGAAGTTCCTGGGTTTCAACTTTCCTCTTAATACAACGAATACGAACACGATGAATAAAGAGGTTTACATACAGAAATAAATAAAATAATAAATTAATTAATTGGCTTCCTGTACCCAAATGGCTCACAATCTTAAAAAGAAACATAAGAAAGACACCAGCAACAGCCACTGGAGGGATGCTGTTTTGGCTACTTAATGTTATTGTCGTTCACTTGGGTTTGGTAGACAGGAAAGAGACGGCCTTTAGCCATCAGCCCTGTCTTCCTGGGCCCTAATATTTACTTGACTAATTTGCAGCATGGATTGGACTGAGTTTCTAAGTGCTCAGTGGGACCTAAGCTAGGCTAGCCTTCGCCACCCCTGCCATGGCAGCTACAGTGTGGGTTGGAAGGTGGTTAGGCACAGCTTATTGGCGAGCACCATGAGGCATGGATTACTGTAATGCGCTCTACCTGGGGTGGCCTTTGAAGATGACCTGGAAGCTTCAGTTGGTCCAGAATGCGGCAGCCTGCCTACTTATGGGTGCTAGGATATATGATAGTGTGACACCTCTCTTACGGTCACTGCACTGGTTACCTATTTGCTTCTGGGTCCAATTCAAAGTGCTGGTTCTCACCTTTAAAACCTTTCAGGGCTTAGCACCTGTTTACCTTCAAGACTGCCTCTCCTGGCCAGTCCTGTCCCATCCTGTAAGATCTTTGCAGGTTGCCCTGATTTCAGTCCCTGGTCTTAGAGATCTCTATCGTACTAGGGCCTGTGGAATGGCTTTCTCTGTTGCTGACCCTCTACTCTGGAGCTCTCCCCCCCACCCCCCGATTTGGTCTGCCTTCTCCTTTTCAGCCTTTATATCTTTATTGAAGATATTTGTTTTCCACCAGGCATTTGCTCTTCAATTTAAGTGTTTTGGTTCTGTAAAAAATCTTGTATGCTGTTCTTGCTGTGTACACCACCCTGAGTGTTTTTTGCATGAAGGGGAGTTACAGCCATTCCCTAGAGACTTGATGGTTCGGAGTAATTGGCCTGGGACTTCTCTTGGCATTTGGGCATTGTCAACCTTAAAGGCTGTGCAGCTTGAGGGGGGTGATGCTTCTCGCTGATACTTTCACCCTATATGGGTCAACTAAGAAAAGCAGTGTTCAGCCTTCGGGCCATGAGGCTGCTTTGAGCCAGGGTGTAATTGCCCGACAAGAGTTAGATATAGGGATGGCATCATTCTTGGCTCAGAAGCTATTTATGCCCACATTATAGCAGGGTGAAGAGCCCATTCCCGCTGCAATATTAATTGGATGTGAATTAATAAGGTTGTGGCCCTTACCTCCAAGAAATCTTGCCTCGTGTCTTTATTGGTATGGGAGCAAACCCTCTGTCTATAGGGACTGATGAATTCTTTCAGTCAAATAGCTGGGCTGGATTGTCATCTGTGGTGGAGGGGTATTTAAACCAATCCTCTTTCTTAATTATTTAGCTCTGCCTTGTTTTGGAATATATATGTTAATCATATCCCAATCCAATGGCATTTGCAATACGTTCTGTATTTTTTTAAAGCACAGACATTCCTTTAATCATTCCTTTACTGATTCATTATCCCTTCCAAATGATGTTTCTCTCTGTATCTAATCTTGGCAGATCCTCGAGACTACGGCAGTCACTTGGCACTGAGTATTTCTATTGATTGCTGCATTCACTTTCGCACATTCTTAACGTGTATCTACCTTGGAATTTACTCTTCTGTTTTGATCACTTATTTGCTAGCATGGCAAAATTACAGCCAGTACATATTGTGGCATTTATTTTTGTGTGGGTTGTATATTGTTGTTTAAGTAGTGACAATTTGTTGCTGTGTTTCTAATCGTCCATCTTCCCATAAATGTGCTGCAGGAAAATTCAGCCAAGATGATTAAGCAGTTTATGGTTGGGATGTTCTTGCCAGGGAGCTTTTAAAGGCATTCGTTAAAGTTTTTTTCATCAGACTTAAAAACAAATTAAAACTAACTAGTGAACCATTAAAGGTTCCAGTCCTACTCCTACAGTGAGCAAACCTGATATTACACAGGGCAATATGCCTTTTTGAATACCTGACAGTCTATTTCTTTTCTCTTTATAAAAAGCCAAATATAGTGCAGAATATCTTGGCAAGAAAACAAAGCCATACTTGTCTTCCTGTTTCTTCCTGTACTCCATTACAGAAGAGTTTTTTGTTTTTTTTAATGATGACCTACAGTATAGGATATTAATTATAACATTTATATTCACTTTTCAACAAAGAACTTACCAAAGTGCTTTACACAGCAAAATAAATAACTTGGATTCCCTGTCCCAAAGGGCTCACCATTAAAAAACAAAAAAGACACACGGGAGATACCAGTAAACAATCACAGGGAGGAGAAGCACCAGAGCTTCTGAAAAATTCAACTAACTCAGCTGCATTGCTGCTCACTGGTGGGGGCAAATTTTGAGGACCTCCCCTTCCACAGGAAGTGCTCTGTGCCACCTGAAAATACATCCCTGAGGGTTGTGAAGTTCCATGCATATATACAACCTTACAGGTTTGCTTCATGAAAACAAAACTCACTATTATTCTGAGGTACTATTTCATAAACCCGGCATGCTTTGCAGCACTAAAATCCAACCAGTACTTGGCAGTTAGTTGGGAGAGAGCAAGAGAGATGCTCTTTTATTTGCCATAGGATTCCACCCACAAGTGTTTCCCTACAAGGAATCAGTGGTACAAGGTAGCATCACAGTTCCTGACTTCCAACTGACCAAATGAAAGATGCCAAGTAAGTGGGTTGTAGTTAGTCCTGTCCCTCTTCTGCCATCTAAGGTTTGGTATTACTTGAGTTTAAACATGAACTGAGTTTAAACATGAAGCAGAATGTGTTGAGAAATGTGGCAGAATGGACTGTAACAAAAAAACAAGTAGGGAATACCGCTTTAGATGCTCCCTCATTAAAAAACAACAACACCTCAGCCAATAGAAAACTAGAACATAAAGATTCTAGCCTAGCCCAGTGGGCTAGTGTGGTTCATAGCAAAGAAGGTGTTCTCTTAAATACCCAGGGCCCAAGCTGTTTAGGGCTTTATAGGTTATAATCAAAACCTTGTACTTTGCCTGGAAACCTATCACCAGCCAGTGTAGAACTTTTAAGATGGGAGTGATATGGTCTCTCTGAGATGACCCAGAGACAAACCTGGCTGCTGCAATCTGGACTAACTGCAGTTTCTGGACTACGTACAAAGGCAGCCCCACATAGAGCACATTGCAGTAGTCAAGTCTGGAGGTGACCAGCAGATGTACTACTGTTCTGAGGTCATTTATCTCAAGAAAGGTACTTATTGTGTGGGGTCGGAACTCCAGGGACGATTTTGATCTACCTGTTCTGGATAGGGTCACGCTTCCCCATAAGGAACAGGTCAGCAGTCTGGGAGTACACCTGGATCCACACCTCTCCTTGGTTTCTCAGGTTGTGGCAGTGGCCAGGGGTGCTTTCTATCAGCTTTGGCTGATGCACCAGCTGTGCCCATTTCTTGAGATCAATGATCTCAAAACAGTGGTACATTTGTTGGTAACCTCCAGACTTGACTTCTGTAATGAGCTCTACATGGGGCTGCCTTTGTACGTAGTCTGGAAAGTTCGGTTGGTTCAGAATGCGGCAGCCAGGTTGGTCTCTGGGTCATCTCGGAGAGACCACATTACTCTTTTGCTGATGGAGTTACACTGGCTGCCAATATGTTTCCGGGCAAAATACAAAGTGCCAGTTATAGCTTATTAAAGCCCTAAATAGCTTAGGTCCTGGGTATTTAAGAGAGTGTCTTCTTTGCTATGAACCCCACCGCCCATTGAGGTCATCTGAGGAGGTCCGTCTCCAGTTTGGTGGTCACACAGAGACATGCCTTCTCGGTTGCTGCCCTGAGATGGTGGAATGCACTCCCTGCTGATTTACGATCCTCCCCATCTCTGGCTATTTTAAAAAAACATTTGAAAACCCTTTTTTTACCCAAGCTTTCTCAGATTTTTAATTTAAAAATACTGTTTGTTTAATTTTATGGTTTTTAAATTATTGTATTGTTTTAATTTTTATATGTGTGGTTATATGTTGAACTGTTTTAACTTTTATATGTGTTTTAATTGTTGTTAGCCTCCCAGAGATGCAAGTTTGGGTGGGGTATAAATTTAATAAATAATAATAAAAATAAGAAATGGACGCTGCTGGCATATCAGCAGAGGCTGATAAAAGGCACCTCTGCCCAACACCTCAACCTGGGACAACAGGGAGAGTTTTGTGTCCAGAAGCACCCCCAGACTGCGTACCTGTTCCTTTTGGGGAAGTGTGACCCCATCCCAAATAGACAGTTCATCTCCTGAGTTCCGTCCCCACACAATAAGTATCTCTGACCTATCTGGATTCAGCCTCAGCCTGTTACCTCTCATCCAGCCCATCACTGCATTCAGGCAGGTATTTAGGGAGGTTATGCCCTCTCTTGATGATGCTAACATGGAGAAATAGATTTGGGTGTCATCAGCAGGCACCAAATCTCCTGATGATCATTCCCAGCCATTTCATGTAGATGTTAAATAACATCAGAGACATTATGGAGCCCTGAGGGACACCATACTGAACTTCAGTTTTTGAAGAACAACCCAAGGGACACCATCTGGAATCTGCCCGAGAGATAAGAGTGGAACAACTGCAAAGCAGTGCCTCCCATCCCCAACCTCCTCAGACGCTTCAGTAGGATACTATGGTTGATAATATTGAAAGCCACCTAGAGGTCCAAAAGGACCAACAGAGTCACACTTCCTCTGTCAATTCCCAATTGGAGATCATCCATCAGGCTGACCAAGGCAGTCTCTACCCATATACCAGCCGAAATCTGGTCTGAAACGGGTCTAGATAATCAGTGTCATCCAAGACTGCCTGGAGTTGGGAGGCCACCACCCTCTCAATTACTTTGCCCAGTCATGGAAGGTTGGAGACAGGCCAATAGTTGCTCAACTCTGAGGAATCCAAGGCAGGTTTCTTCAGAAGTGATCTAATAATTGCCTCCTTAAGGCAAGGAGGCATCCTGCCCTCCCTCAGGAAAAAAAATATTGTTTTAAAATATTTCATACATTTATATCCAACATTTCCAATTCTTAGAAAAGCTCAAGGTGGCTTATAAGGGTTACAAACAATAATTCAGAACATTGACAATAAAAGCAATTAAAATAACCCAGTGCAATATCACAAAATCCAAATGTTGGTGAAGGGTTTTTTTTTGGGGGGGGGGACACCACAAATCTACACACCAAGGCTAACAGAACCATCATCTAAAAAGCCAAATATACTATGAAACACTAGATTACACTTTGGCAAAATGTGATTTTAAAATGCGATCTCCTCGCACCTGCAGTCAGTGAAATAATATGAAGTCCATTCTCATGACAAGCCCTACCTGAGTTGGACAGGGTCTAGCCCAGGTAGGTCTGATTGTGAGAAGCCCTGAGATTACTTCTGATCCTGCCACTCCCCACCCCTGTTAGCCCTGATTCTAACCCGAGCCTATAGTGAGGTAGGAGGAAAAGTGCACAACTCCTGCCTCACTTGCCAGTCGTATGAGTCATTGGGTGGCTGGCAGCTATCTGGGTTATAGAACCAGGGGGAAGGAGCATCCTAGCAGCAAGAAGCTTTCCTGATACACCACACTGCTCACACGGTGCATTGTGGGAAACCTACTGGCCAAGCTTCCTCCCTCCCTCCCCTTGATTGCTTGTGTGGGCAAGCAGGCAGCAGAGCCATAATTGGACTCTGATTGTCTAGGGGAAGGAAGATAGGCTCCTGCCTTCCCCCCCAGTCCACCCCCCTTGCAGTTGTGTGAACAACCTTATAATCTATTCTACCACCTCATTCTGCTCTATTTGTAGATCAGGGCTAGCCCTATTCAGAAGAAGTCCTTGTATGGCATAACTGTGTTTTGACACACAGTAATAGTCCTGCACCACGAGTGTCACTGCATTCCATGGAATAAGGTCTTGCTATGGTTGGAAGTAGAGAAGTAGCAGATACTAGGGCA
Organism: Hemicordylus capensis; assembly: GCF_027244095.1. Taxonomy (NCBI): domain Eukaryota; kingdom Metazoa; phylum Chordata; class Lepidosauria; order Squamata; family Cordylidae; genus Hemicordylus; species Hemicordylus capensis. The sequence continues at coordinate 89,273,483 of NC_069658.1, read as the reverse complement.
GTGTGAAGCTTTGGAGGCCAATTTGATTGGAATAAGATTTGACTTGATTTGGACATCAAAGCCTCGATTTTGAACCAAAACAAGCAGACTACTTTGAATCAAATTGGAGGGCCCCCCAAAGTACTGAAACAGCCACTGCACTGAAGTGGGATAGCTTCAAACAGCCCAATCAAATACTACTTTCAATATTTGGTGTGACATCAGCTGAATACTTCAAAAATGTTCTGAAAGATAATTGGGAAATTGTCAGTGTTTCCAAAAATCCCGCCAAATGAAAATAAATTAAAAAAGGAAATGCTTCATGTACCTCTATTTGGCCATATTCCTTAGACATGAAAAAGCTTGATCTTTGATGAGGCTTATGAAAAGGGGAGAATGCATCCAGATACAACAGATAAAACATAATGGATACAAAAATTACAGACAAAACTTAATGGATATAACATATATCCATAGCTGTATTCCCCTTTGAAAAAAATGGTTTATGTTGATATATGAAAAGGAAACCAGGTTTTGTGGACAGGTTGTCCATCCCTAGCTAAAGCAGCATTTTTCTTTTTCAGTGAGCATGAATAAATTGCAAGTATGAAGACTCATACCCTGTTTAGCAATTACATCAATTAATCTAGAATAAGATCTTGCTTAATTATTATAATGAAAAGACAGATTATATGCACATGCCTGCAGCATAGCCTAATTAGCTAAAATCTACCTTATAATTTTATGGCTGAAGTAAGATCAGAGTGTTGGGCTGTTGCCAGGCAGCAGTGTGTATTTGGTATGGGAACAAGGAGCCCACTTTGGGGTCCACTTGGTTCCTATCAAGAATTGATATTCTTGAGCTGTCTAAAAAGTAAGGCCTCTGTCTAAACCTTGCACAGCCCCAGCTTAAAGTAAAGTTGTGCCGTTGAGTCGGTGTCAACTCCTGGTAACCACAGAGCCCTGTGGTTTTCTTTGGTAGAATACAGGAAGGGTTTACCATTGTCATCTCCCATGCAGTATGAGACGATGCCTTTCAGCATCTTCCTATATTGCTGCTGCCCGATATAGGCGTTTCCCATAGTCTGGGGAACATACTAGCAGGGATTCGAACCAGCAACCTCTTGCTCCCTAGACAAGTTACTTCCCTGCTGCGCAATTAGGTGGCGCAGCTTGCTATGCTATAAAACAATGATTTCCTAGTGACATGTGAAAATGAAAAATATGCTCTTGTACAAACAAGTATTTTATACTCCCTGTAAAATTAACATAACCCAAAGATACATGATAAACAACCATGAGGAATGTTCTTAAGGAGCACTGGTATCTGTTTAATTCTGTAGTTATATGACAAAGAATGCCACATGTACAAAACTTAGAGCATTCTATCCATAAGCAGATTCATTGTAGCTATGACTAGAACAGAAGGACATATTTCTGGATGGGCCAGCTATCATAAACACATTGGGGAACTACACGAGCACACACCTTCCCCACCCACTGCCCCCACACCTGGCTGCTGCTTCCTAATCAGGCACTTTATTCAAACTGCTCCTAAATGTGTGCAAGGGTTTAATTTGCAAGTTTGGAGCAGTTTGAGTGAACTGCTCTTGCAAGTTTAGGAGTTAGCACACTGGTGCAAAGGAGATGCATGCAACCCCCACCCCCACCCATGTCTGTATGATGGCTGGTTTGACACATCATCTGATCCTATCCTCTGTGTCGGGGGTTCCCAACCAGTGGTTTTCCAGATGTTGCTGAACTACAACTTCCATCATCCCCAGCCAAAATAAATTGTAGCTGGGGGTGATAGGAGTTGTAGTTCAGCAGATCAGCAGGTTCCCAAAGGCAGGTTTTTTTGGCACATTCATGTACATTCTTTATGAACTACAAAACCAGCTACTCTGTAGATAAGTGCACATAAGGTCCTTCCTTACTGTTAACTGTTAGTGTTGATGAAATTGTCATTGATTGCTGCAAATGATGGGACCACCAGACCACACTAGACCTGCTGTTCTCACAAGCTATGATTGACTTAGACGGTCTTTGAAGGCAGGCTTCCAACTATTTTTGTGTGAAACCATGCATAGTTTTAATTAGATTTACAGTTTTAATAGTTTTAATATTGCATTCAATTTTAAATTGTTGTAAGGTTTTAACCTTTTTATTTTGTTTTAATTTGTATTGTCACCATCCAGAGATGTCGGATTTGGGTGATATACAAATGTGCTTAAAATAAAATAAATTGTTAATAACTAAGGGGGGTTCCCAACCTGTGGTACTCCAGATGTTGCTGAACTACAAGCCCCATCATCCCCAGCCACAATAAATTATAGCAGGGGGTGATGGGAGTTCTAGTTCAGCATCATCTGGAGTACTACAGGTTGGGGACCCTTGAATGGAGAAAATCTTCCTTCCTATGCTTTGGTGTGGCCAAAGCTAAATAAATTGCACCACCAGCCTAGAATCAGGCAGAGGCAGCCCCATGGGGAAAGAGCTTGAAAGGACTATTCCCACTGATCCCTGCATGCAATCCTAGCTATGACTGAAGCAGGATGGGGCTCGGGTGGCTTCCCATAAAGGATCCCCCTTGCACTGGAAACATGCAGTACTGTGTGGAGATGGGTGCACTGCGAGTGGTGACCTCCATGTGGTTCTGGGGCAGGGATTTGCAGGCTATTCATCTTTGGCCACACTGAAGCACAGCCTTCTTCTTCCTTCTACATCCTTATGACCCAACATAGTTATTCGCTAGCAGAATGAGATAACAAAAAGACTTGAAAGGTAACCTTAGGTCAGAAGCACTCTTGTCTGTGTCTGTGCAATGAATTCAGGCATAAGAAATAGAATTGCTATTGTTCATCTTGTCCACCCCTGATACCATGGTAACTACTGTTTCCAGATGGGGATTCCGCCCCCCCCCCATGAAACTTTGAGTCAGAAAGAGGCTTCTGCATGATGCTCAAAATAGAAATTGTGTTAAGCATCCATTCTGAAAAGATACAGAAGCCCACAGCATTCTATGAATGCATGTATAGAGGGAAGCAATTCTAGGGACCAACAGCACAGAACTGCAGTATTGGGCAGCTGCTATTTTGAGATCAATTGTAATCATACTTGGGCAGAGTGTTAACAAAATGCTGTTCCATGCTTCAGTCTCCTGTGGCATCATTTTATAATATTTTATATTTCATTACCTAGAGACCTATTAACATGTTATGTTCAATGCACATACAATCTGTGTTCAGTTTACACATGTATAGATCTGTACACACTAGTTCTTCACATGTATAAGTCATTCACACAGTCAAAGACGGTGTTCTACCCAGGTTTGGGAGCTGTGTGTGCTCCCAATTTTTGGTTGTGTGGAAGCAAGGTAGGAGGAAAACATGAGTAGAAGTGACTGTGTGGATTGTGGAAGAAGGTAGGAGGAAAACCTGGGTAGTTTTTCCTCCTACCTTGCTTTCATACAATCACCTCTACCCAGGTTTTCCTCTTACCTTGCTTCCACACAACAAAAATTTGGAAGAACACACAGTTCCCAAACCTGGGTAGAACACAGGGGCCATTCACACCATTGGGAGGCTGGCGCGCAGGTAGGTGGTTGTGGGGTGGCTGCTCCAACTCACCTTCCTCCCAGGTGATCAAACAAATGTTGCTGGGAGTGAAGACTGCACTCCCAGAAGAGCCACACTGCACCATGCAATGCGGAGCTCTGGAGGCCAGAATGATGCAACCTGGCCTCTGGATATCCCACAATGCACAATGCTATCAGCGCAATACATTGATGGGATGCCCCATCAGATGGGTACTCTAGGCATCCATCTCTGTGTCTTTTCAGGCTGTGTCTAATCCCAGCAGCTGGGTTAAGGGAGCCCTTGCTCCCTTAACCTCATGTAAGAGCAGGGCTTGGGAGTAGGGTTAGGTTGGGCAGGTCTGCTGGGATCCACGGGGATCCCAGTGCTCCACACAAACAGCCTAGTCCAGGCTAGGCCTCCCTAGCCTGGGCTAGGCTGCTTGTGAGAACAGCCCCCACAGTTTTTGATTGTGTGGATGATCTCATTATGTTAAATGAACCCTGCATTTGACAGTGCTGCACTCGGCCCACTTCTAAAATCAATGCATGTAAAGTAATTCACACAAAAATATGTACATATATTTGTAGAGACTCCTGCCTGCATGTAAATGTAATAGCTGAATAGAGCTTATATTTCACTGCAAAAGACGGAAAAATATTATTTAGCATTAATTTAAAATCGTTTACATCAGAATTTGTTAGTGTTTTTGCCAAGGAGGCAGAAAGGGGATTTAGAATCTAACTTTAGGAAACCGAATGAGTCGGGTTATAAACTGCCTGAATATAGTTGCTTTAATTCTATCTTAGGCACTCACTGGGGTTTTTCATATGACCATGTGTATGGCAGGCATGGGGGTGGGGGGAGAAGGCAGGTTCAACCTACCTTCCCCCAGATGACCACTCTCAGCCCCCTACTCCACACAAACTGTACACAACTGGGAGCAATGCAGATGACTATCCACACTGCTCCCAGCAGAATGGAGCAATAGAGGCCAGGGCGCATTATACTGGCCTCTGAGCATCCCACAGTTTACTGAGCACAGTGCACTGGGGGCAGGCACTCAAGGTGCCCATCTCTGCGTCTGCATAAGCTGCAAGCAACTCACACTGATGCATGATCCCAGCAGCTGGTTAAGAGCTGGTCTTCAGTATTGGGTTTGGGGCCATGAAGCTGCCAGGATCTGCGTGGATCCTGGCAGTTCTCATGAGCAGCCAAGCTCAGGCTTGGCTGCTTGTGAGAATGAGTCAACCCCTCTGCCTAGTGCTGGGAGTGGTGCTTTGTCTCTCCTCCTCCTCCTGGGCATCAGCACGGCAGCCCACCATGACTGGTTGAGCCTGGGGGGCGGGGGCAGGGGGGCAGAGCTTCTATGGCCATTTCACAGGCCAGCTCCCTCCCAGGGACTTTTACACACAGCAGGCTTTACTGCAAGTTTATGGGGAGGCTTTACTGCGAACTATATCTGAACCAATTTGCAGTTACGCTTGAGAGTGCCGATGTTTGAAATGGGGTAAGATCCATACATGATTGGTCTACATATGCATCCCCTGCTGAGGAGAGCTGGTCTTGTGGTAGCAAGCAATACTTGTCCCATAGCTAAGCAGGGTCTGCCCTGGTTGCATATGAATGGGAGACTTGATGTGTGAGCACTGCAAGATATTCCCCTCAGGGGATGAAGCCGCTCTGGGAAGAGCAGAAGGTTTCAAGTTCCCTCCCTGGCTTCTCCAAGATAGGGCTGAGAGAGATTCCTGCCTGCAACCTTGGAGAAGCCGTTGCCAGTCTGTGAAGACAATACTGAGCTAGATAGACCAATGGTCTGACTCAGTATATGGCAGTTTCCTATGTTCCTATGTTCCTAAAAGATGGTTGCCATTTTAGGAAATAAGAGATTCAATATAAGTCCCTGTTTTGCTCTACCTATCCCGAAGATATATCTACTTGATGGGTGCATGAATGGATATTATCACACTCAGCAGCATGTATGGAGCTGCTACATACACACAGCTGCAAATCAGGTAGAGATAGGTGAACATCTGAAAGTTAGCCTCAGATTAGCTCAGAAACTATCCAAGCCCCCCCCCCACCCACCCACCAGAAAACCAAGAATAATGTGGATAACTCACTAAGCCCATCTGAAGCAATTTCGCAAAATTATGTGGCCTGAGACCCTCCCACTTTCCCCATCTCAGTGAAAGCAGAGCATTGGAAAAAGCAGCACAGCAGCAGTGAAGCTGCTCATACAAGGAGAAGGGAAGACTGACATAGGAATGGGATGTCACAGCTACCAGTCTGGATCTAGGGGTATTCAGGGCTTCAGTCAAGCTCTGGACCTCTTTGGAGCAAGTTGCTCACTCAGAGCTATCTGGGGTCCTGCAAGTGCAGTCTACCTTTCTGCCTTCCAGATGTCTTGTGGGCAGGATGATTGATTGATTGATTAAGTGCCGTCAAGTCAGTGCCAAATCTTAGTGCCCACAGAGACAGATTCTCTCCAGGATGATCTGTCTCCAACTTGGCCTTTAAGGTCTCTCAGTGGTGCATTCATTGCTGTCGTAATTGAGTCTATCCACCTTTCTGCTAGTCGTCCTCTTCTTCTCTTTTCTTCAACCTTTCCCAGCATTACGGATTTCTCGAGGGAGCTGGATCTTTGCATAATGTGTCCGAAGTATGATAGTTTGAGCCTGGTCATTTGTGCCTCGAGTGATTTGTTCTTTGATCCATCTGTTTGTTTTCTTGGCTGTCCATGATATCCTGAAAAGTCTTCTCTCCAGCACCAAAGTTCCAAAGCATCAATACTTTTTCTATCTTGCTTCTTCCAACCCCAGCTTTTGCATCCATAGAGTGTCACGGACAGGACAATAATATTTTATTTGGTTTTATTTCCTATGTGATCTGTGTTCAAATGTGGATTCATATTTATTGTTTCTAGTCTTTTGACACACATGACAGGGCAGTATTGTGTTATCTTGTGACACTGCTGGAAGTGAGACAGCGGAACAGTTTACTATTTTGCTATATTCAGGAAATAATCTGTTGATAACGAAATATTGAAATTAGGTGTAGGTATGGATGCTCATTTAGAAAGGAATCTTTTTTTAGATTACGTTGTTAACACTTGTTTACTTTTGAAATGCCACCTGCTATATTCTGGCACAATGAGCAGCCTCTCTATTGCTGAAGAGATGCTTCCTTCCAGATTTAAAATGCGACTGGAAGAAACTATAATATATCCAGTTATCAAAATATTGAGGGAACTAGCTCCTTCCAGACAGATATCCTGACACAAATATTGCTTATAAACAGTGCTGCCCTTTCAATTTGGATAAAATGCTCTCCACAGCTAACAGCAAAGAAAATTACCCTGAAATCAATGAGTGACATGCTGCGTCAGTACTTCTAACAAGAGCAGCACTAACTCTGCTCCCTTCTGAACCATGGGTGCTCTTGTGCAAGAGTGCAACTATTTTAGGCATTCTCCCAAGACTCTGGAAACGCAATGGAAACACGTCCCTAAAAGTCAGGGGCATTTTCTGCTGTAGCAGAGCACTTCCAGAGTATAGTTGCACTCTTGCGCAAGAGTGCCTGTGCTTCAGAAGCAAAGGGACTAGCATGGGGGCCCACACTACATGCATGCTGTGGCTAGAACTATTCATGGTGTTAGTTAGCTTCTCAGTCACTGTATGTAGCATGCATTGGCTTAGCTATACAGGCACAAGGCCTCTGAAGTGGTGAGGCAATCTCTGCAGATCTAGCAGTCTGGGTTGCAAGGGTCAGGGCTTGCACCCCAGACTGCCAGATGGGCAGAGACTGCCTCCCCATTTCAAAGGATTGCAAGACCTGACCCAGAGTTCTAGAAGCAGAACACCAGCCTGCACACTCATTGAGCTTCCCAGTGACTTGGTGAGATGCCCTCTGGGGGTGCTGCCCTCTATCCTTTCTAGAATGGATCCAGCATGTTTTATGGCATTTTCTAGAGGGCAAACATTTGATTCCAGCAGGGGCGTAGCTTGGGACCCATGTCTACCCCTCTCTCTGGCGGCCCCTCAGAGTGAGGGAGATGAAGAAAATAGGGATTAATGGAGCTGGAGGCCCCTCAGGATCTGGGGTCCAAGTTCTTTGAACCCTTTAACTCAATTATAGCTATACCCCTGGATCCTAGGTTGATTATATCCCCTGCTAACTGGGCAAAGAGGCACCTTTTACCGTGGTGATTCTCTTTATTTAGCAGGGGGAGAGTAACTGGCCCTATCCCTCCCCAGCACAGTACCTCCAGTGACTGTTGCTGGTGTGTATCTTGTGCTTTTTTTAGAATGTGAGACTTTGGGGGGCAGGGATACATCTTATCTTATTTATTTGTTATTTCTCTGTGTAAACCGCCCTGAGCTGGGTTTTCTTTTTGGAAGGGCGGTATAGAAATCGAATTATTATTATTATTATTATTATTAATAATAATAATAATAATAATAATAGGTATTTATTTATTTATTTACACAGTCAGAAAGGTGTTATTGACTTGTTTGTTTTATCCAGACATCGAGTCCTTCCCAAGGACCAGGGATGCCAGAATTTTATTGTCAATGTTGTTGCTGTTGTTATAGATATCGTCGCAGAATATAGGCTGTTCCCAGTAAAGCTGCTTTTTGTAATTGGCTGATGGTGATTTCTGTGGCCCCTATGGTGTTGAGGTGCTCTTCAAGGTCTTTTGGAACTGCACCCAGGGCGCCAGTTACCACTGGGATTATTTTGGTCTTTTTCTGCCACAGCTTTTCAATTTCAATTTGTAGATCTTTGTATTTGGTGATTTTTTCTATTTCTTTTTCTTCTATTCTGCTATCCCCTGGTATTGCTATGTCGATTATTTTAACTTGTTTTTCTTTCTTCTCGACTACAGTTATATCTGGTGTATTTTGTGGCAGATGTTTGTCTGTGTGTAATCGGAAGTCCCATAATATTTTTACATCTTCATTTTCTTCAACTTTTTCAATTTTATGGTCCCACCAATTCTTGGCTACAGGTAGCTTGTATTTTTTGCAGATGTTCCAGTGTATCATCCCTGCTACCTTGTCATGCCTTTGCTTGTAGTCAGTCTGTGCGATCTTTTTACAACAGCTGATTAGGTGGTCCACTGTTTCATCTGCTTCTTTACAAAGGCGGCACTTGCTGTTTCTTGTTGACTTTTTTACTTTTGCTCTTATTGCATTAGTTCTTAGTGCCTGTTCTTGTGCAGCCAGTATTAAACCCTCTGTTTCTTTCTTCAAGTTGCCATTCTTAAGCCACTGCCAGGTCTTGGTGATGTCTGATTTTCCACTTATATTGTGCAAATATTGACCATGTGGTGGCTTATTTTTCCATTTATCATTATTATTATTATTATTTCTTGTTTACACAGGCAGACAGGTGTTATTGACTGCTTTGTTTTATCCAGACATCGAGTCCTTCCCAAGGACCTGGGATGCCAGAATTTTATTGTCAATGGTTATAGATATCGTCGCAGAATATAGGCTGTTCCCAGTAAAGCTGCTTTTTGTAATTGGCTGATGGTGATTTCTGTGGCCCCGATGGTGTTGAGGTGCTCTTCAAGGTCTTTTGGAACTGCACTCAGGGCGCCAATTACCACTGGGATTATTTTGGTCTTCTTCTGCCACAGCCTTTCAATTTCAATTTGTAGATCTTTGTATTTGGTGATTTTTTCTATTTCTTTTTCTTCTACTCTGCTATCCCCTGGTATTGCTATGTCGATTATTTTGACTTGTTTTTCTTTCTTCTCGACTACAGTGATATCTGGTGTATTGTCTGGCAGATGTTTGTCTGTTTGTAGTCGGAAGTCCCATCATATTTTTACATCTTCATTTTCTTCAACTTTTTCAATTTTATGGTCCCACCAATTCTTGGCTACAGGTAGCTTGTATTTTTTGCAGATGTTCCAGTGTATCATCCCTGTTACCTTGTCATGCCTTTGTTTGTAGTCAGTCTGTGCGATCTTCTTACAACAGCTGATCAGGTGGTCCACTGTTTCATCTGCTTCTTTACAAAGGCGGCACTTGCTGTTTGTGGTTGATTTTTCGACTTTTGCTCTTATTGCATTTGTTCTTAGTGCCTGTTCTTGTGCAGCCAGTATTAAACCCTGTGTTTCTATCTTCAAGTTGCCATTCTTAAGCCATTGCCAGGTCTTGGTGATGTCTGATTTTCCACTTATATTGTGTAAATATTGACCATGCAGGGGCTTATTTCTCCATTTTTCTGCTCGGTTCTTGACTTGTTCTTTTATGTAGGCCGGTTTTGTTTCATTGGTGTTGAATAGTTTCTCATTATTGACCATTTGAAGTGCATCTTCTTCACTGTCCTTTATATATTCTTCAAGGCCTCTTTTCTCCTCCTCTATTGTTTGATGGACTTGCAGCATTCCTCTTCCACCTGAGCTGTGAGGGACGTAGAGCCTATCTACATCACTGCGGGGGTGCAGAGCATGATTGATGGTCATGATTTTCCTGGTCTTACGATCTAGCGTCTCTAACTCTGCCTGGGTCCAGTCTATTATTCCTGCAGTGTATCTGATAACACGTATAGCCCAGGTGTTTATGGCTTGTATGATGTTCCCGCCATTGAGTTTGGACTTGAGGATTTTTCTGACTCTCCTGATGTATTCACTTCCAATTTTTCTTTTAACTTCAGTGTGTGCGGTGTTATCAGCCTGGAGAATGCCCAAGTATTTGTAAGGTTCTTTCTCTTCCAGGTTCTTGATCTTGCTTCCATTGGGCAGTTCTATTCCTTCTGTTTTTGTTATTTTCCCTCTGTTCATTATTAATGCAGCACACTTGTCTAGTCCAAACTCCATTGTTATAACGCTACTGAATATACGGACAGTGTTTAGCAGTGATTCGATTTCTGACTGGGACTTTCCATACAACTTCAGATCGTCCATGTACAGCAGATGGTTGATTTTACTAGATGTTTTAGATGTTTGGTATCCGAGGCTTGTTTTGTTTAGTATTTGTGAAAGTGGGGTCATGGCGATTACAAACAATAGAGGGGATAGTGAGTCCCCTTGGAAAATATCTCTTCTAATGCTAACCTGTCCAAGTGCCTCGCTATTGATTCTTAACTGTGTACTCCACATGCTCATTGCTTTTTTAATAAATATCTGAATGTTTTTGCTGACACCAGTTGTTTCTAAACATTTTAGTATCCATGTGTGAGGCAATGAATCAAAGGCTTTCTTGTAGTCAATCCATGCAACACTTAGATTGGTTTTTCTTCTCTTGCAGTTTTCTAAAATCATTTTGTCAATCAGCAGCTGGTCTTTTGTGCCTCTAGTGTTCGGGCAATTTCCTTTCTGTTCAACTGGAAGCTGTTTGTTAGTTAATAAGTGTTGCATCACTTCATCTGCTATTATTCCAGTTAATAATTTGAACATGGTTGGCAGGCAGGTTATCGGTCTATAATTACTTGGAACTGCACCTTTTGCTGGGTCTTTCATAATGAGTTGGGTTTTCCCAGTTGTTAGCCATTGTTCAATATCACCGCCTTTCATAATGTGATTGAACTGTTTTGATAGTTGTTTATGAAGGCTTCTTAGGTGTTTAAGCCAGAAGCCATGCAGTTCATCGCCGCCTGGCGCAGTCGAATTTTTAATTTTCTTTGCTCTTTCTCTTATTAATTCTGGTGTTGTTATTAGATCTTGCATTTGTTGGTTACATTTTATGATCTCTTTCATCCAGCCTGCTTTTTTATTATAATCTATTGGATTGTCCCATAATTTCTGCCAGAATTGCACTGTTTCTTCTTTACTTGGTGTTTCTACGTTTCTTGCAGTTTCTCCTTCTATGCTTTGGTAGAAACGTCTCTGATTCGACTGGAATTGGAGATTCTGCCTGTGTTGTGTAATTCTGGCTTCATATCTGCTAATCTTCTTTGACACTGCTGTTATTTGCTGCTTTATTATTTCCAGGACTTCTCTAATTTTCCTTGAATCTAGGTGGTATTTTTGGATCAGATACTTTTTGGTGTTTTCATTCTTCAGTTTCTTGTCTTTCATATCTATCAATTTACTAGCATCTGATCTAAGCCTGGAGATTTTATTTTCTAATCGAATCTTCCATTTAGGTGATGTACTGCTTTCTTTTTTTTCAGGTCCACTGATCTTATATCCGAGCTCTTGTGTTGTTATTGTTGCTGCACTGTACATTAGTTGGTTTGTTTCTTGCAAATTCTTGGTTGTTATTTCTGCAAGTGCAGCATTGACATCTTTTAATGCCTGAGCAAGTTGTTTTTTGGCAACTGTTTTTAGAGTGGGAAGTCGAACCCTGGTGGTTGTTTGGTTCATGTGCTCAGTTATTTTTTGCTTTAGTTCTTGTTGCTTTTCTGTTAAATGGCATTTGGGTTTTTGAGGTGAAGGCAAAGGGGAGGTTGCCTGGTTTTGATTTTGAAATAGTTCAGCAACGGTGGTATCCTCTATTTCCAACACCTCCTCCATCTGCGCCTGAGCAACTGCTTCAGTTGGTGGTAATTCTTCTTCCATATCTTGAGCCTGTGTTGCTCTTTGCAGTTCTTCCAGCTCAACTCCTGTGAATACTTTATTTCTTATTATGAATCTTCTCTGGTCTGCTAGCCTTTGTTCTGTTATTTCTGTATCTGGATGCTTCTCTTTCCAAATTTGGTACATTCTTTTTAAATAACCTCTTCTAGTTGGACTAGACTTGTAATAGCAGGTCATTATTTCCTTGTTGGCATTTTTTGTATATTTTTTTCGGTTAAGCGACATTTCTTCCAGTAGCTTTGCTGTCTCCAGCCCTGGTTGCTCAACTGAAGTTCCTGAGTCCTGTAGCCCACTTGCCACCAGATGTCCAGGGACTATAGCTCCTGGCGCGGTTCTTGTTGACCCGGGCGATGGCCGATCCAGTATAGATTTATTAAAGTTACATCTCACCATATTGTTGATGGGAGAGGCACTCTTTGTCTGGCTCCTCTGGTGAGACCTGTCCAGTATGGTTGGACCTCTGGCATAGCTCTCACCTTCATCAGAGCACACAAGCCCCACAACCACGTCAAGGTAGTGCCTCACTGGGGGATTATTATTAATTGTTGTTATTATTATTATTAGCTCATAATGCTAGAGAAGGTTACCATCCATGGCCAACAATTGAACAAGGGGGAACAAATGTCCCCGGGTCCCTGAGGGAGGGGGGCCTCCAGCTGTGGGGAGGAGGAGGAGGATAACAGTGGCGGTGGTGACATTTTGTCCCAGAGTTCACACTCCTACCTCACTACAGCCTTGCTCAATGCCCTTGGAGATTCCCATTTAGCTCAGGCAAACTGCTATGACTTAGGATGAATGTAGGAATTACCTGCTGAGTGAGCAAAGGGACATCTTTTTAAAGTGGTGATTCTCTTATATTTAGCAAGGGGAGAGCAACTGGCCTCACCCAACCCTCCAGTGGTTGTTGCTGGTATCTTCCTATGTTTCTTTTTAGATTGTGACCCCCTTGGGGAAAGGGGACCATCATATTTATGTATTATTTTTCTATGTAAACTGCTTTGAGAACTTTGATTGAAGAGCATTATATAAATATTTGTAGTAGTAGTACTTCAGTGATCAAGGAGTAAATTGTAATAGAAACAACTGCCACGAAGAAACTTTCACACACTAATCACTGAGATTTCAGTTGATGTGAAAAAGATATCTATGAATATTTAAATCAAAAGTGTATTAATGTTTAAAGGGACTTGTCAATTTAGTATTCCACCTAGTCATCATTTTTCTTGTTTGAGAAAGAAATAAAATTTGGTTGGAGCTACTGTAAGAGAGAAGAAGCCAGTCTGAGAACTCTTCTTGCCAGGTGTCCAAAGTGTGCTCATGCTTGTTGACAGTGGGCAGCATCCATTCTAATGCTGCCCTCACATGAGAATGTTTTGTGTATGCCGAGATTTTTCTGATCCCACCTTTCCTCTGCTGTTCCTGGTCTCCCTGAAAATATGTCCCTGAAACCTGTAAGGTCCTCAGAGATGTACATCAGGGGAAGAAGAGGGAAAGGCAGATCAGGAAAAGCTATTGCTTGTGCAAAACCTTGTAATGCATTAGTCTGGATGTTGTTGGTCTGGATACTTAAAATGCTTATATACTGTTTTTAAAAATAAAGTATCTTCTCAAAATGGTGAACAGGAAGTGACAGAACAATAAAACAAGTGTTCCAGTATAAAGAAAAAGATGAAAAACACATATAAAAACATAAAGCAGCAGTATGGCTTGTGAAAATCAATAATCACAGTAAAACCAATTGCTATCGTAAGGCAAGTTGTATGCATATTTAAGATTGTAGCCTTTTAGCTTGATCAATGTTAACTCCAGTAAGTCCTATTGATTTCAGTGGGATTTACTTCCAAGAAATAAGTCCAAAGCATGTTTGCAAAGGAATGTAGTGTTTGTCTCACTGGTATTTCTTGCAGAATGCAAATGTGTTATTTTCAAAGGTCTTCCTTATGATGATATCCAGTATGAACATATGAATGCGCAAGCTTATAGGAATAACTTATGACTTACTAAGGATTGGAAACTAAAAACCCAGTTGATGTATTTCTGCTTGCCTGCTATATTTCAGCCGAGCATGGCAAAAATCACAATTATTTATTGATCGGGCTTGTCTGAATGATTGAGCTTCAGTGAAATCCATATATAATAGATGCTTCATTCATAGCCTTTTTTGCCAGATGGGATGATGGTATTACTCTGCTGACACTGCTCACACCAAACATCTCACACTGCTTTGCATGTCTGGCTGTGACAAAGTTATTTATTGCTGATTTGCACTTTTAGGCTGAAATGACATGTTAAGGGGAAATGCAAGAGAACAAATTGGGGAGACCCATAGGTGGTGCCAATCCACATTTCTCCCTCCCTCTGCATCGCCCCAATAATGTGTAGCTTAAAGATGTCATGAATGATATCACCACATTAGTGTTTTCACACACTCTCATTGGTTGCTGCTTGTAGCGGGGCAGTAAAAGGCTAATACAGTGCTGTCATGTCATGGGTTTTCAAAGTACATGTTGCTAGGATCCCATAAGTCAACAAAATCTGTGCATGTCCCTATAATGTATAACTTGGGCCCGAGATGTAGCTAAAAGGAGCCTGAAAGTAGCTGAAAGGAACATAGGAAACTGCATTATACCTAGTCAGAGCATTGGTCCATCTATCTTAGTATTGCCTACACTAGGGCTGCTCAACTTTGGCCCTCGTACAGATGTTGGCAGATGTTGTGCCATCGAGTCGGTGTCGACTCTTGGTGACCACAGAACACAGAACAGGAGGGGTTTACCATTGCCATCTCCCGTGCAGTATGAGATGATGCCTTTCAGTGTCTTCCTATACCACTGCTACCAGCGGGGATTTGAACTAGCAACCTCTGGCTTGCTAATCAAGTCATTTGTTGGCCTACAATTCTCATAACTAGAAGGGGCCATATAACACTGGTTATGAAAAAACTACACTGCTTGCCGATATGTTTCCGGGTGAAATACAAAGTGCTGATTATTACCTATAAAGCTCTTAATGGCTTGGGCCCAGGCTATTTAAGAGACCACCTCCTTTGTCATGAACCCTCCCACCTTCTACAATCTTCTGGAGAGGTCTGGCTACAGTTGCCACCAGCTCATCTGGTGGCAATTCAGGACTGGGCTTTCTCTGTGGCTGCAGGCCTTTGGAATATGCTCCCTGCTGAAATAAGAGCATCTCCTTCTCATTTGTTTTCAGGAAGACCCTCAAGACTTTCCTGTTCTTTGCAAGCTTTTAATTAGAATTTTAATAATTTCAAGAATTTGTTTTATATTGCTTTTATTGTGTTTTGTGATTTTTAACATAAATTTTTTACACCGCCTAGAGAATTACACATCAGGTGGTATAAAAATAGGATACATAAATAAATAATGCATAAATAAATAACCCCTAGTTATTGGCCACTGTGGCTGGGGATTATGGGAGTTGTAGTTCAAAAACAGCCGGGGGGGGGGGCTAAGTTGAGCAGGGCTGGTCTATGCTGACTGGCAGCAGTCCTCCAAGGTTACAGTCTCTCCCAGTCCTACCTAGAGATGCCAGGGAGTGAACATGGGACACTCTGTATGCAAGCATGCAGATGTTCCTGCACTGAGCTATGGTCCCATCCAATCTTACAGTGCTTACATGTAGTCTCCATCCAAATGCAAACCAAGGTGGACCCTCTTTTGCAAAGGGTACAATTCATACTTGCTACCACAAGACCAGCAGTAACATTTTTATCACTGATTTGACAGGGTGTGTCTATCCTAAAGCTTTCCCAGTTCTTCTCCAGTCAATAGGAAATCCATATCCCAACCATTATGAGGCAATGGCAGTTTACCCATTTGTAATTTAAAATGTTTATTTTGTATATTTTATATACAGAATATCACAGGAAACATAGAAACGTGTCAGCATAAATTACATGTATCTGCTGTTGAATAAAATATTAGATAATGAAATTGCAACAATAAATACATCTGAATGATAACTATATATCTTAACATGTTCCACACACACATAAAATTCATGCTTTGTGGACAGCATACTTGTCCATGTTACATTTTCATGATGCTGAAATTTCTTGAAAGTTTTAAACATGTCATCTTATTAGTGTACATTTTCAAACATTGTATGTCTATTGGCATTACACTTGGAAATAAACCACAAAATATAATAAAGCTGTATAACTTAGTTTCCCCCCTAAGAGTGTTCTTTGTCTATCAAAATATCCTTGTACCAGTTATAGCAAAACAAATATTTTTGATAAACAGATATGTAAAATCTATTATAAATTACAAGGAAGGACAACAGTAGTGTATCATATAAAATATATCCTCCTTAGCATTACTGGTCCAGGAATAACTATTGCTTCTGTGCTAGCCCTGCACTGATAAATGCAAGGCCATGAAACAGAATCATGGCTTATTTTATTCTCACAAGAGTGGGATCAAAGGGGAACAAAAAGACTATTGTCCTTACATTTAACAGATAGCTTCTAAATGTGACTTATTTGACCGAGCCTAAGTTGCAAAATTATCTGAAACTGTTTTTAATTAGACTGGTTAGATTCTTCCATTTCATTCCTTAGATTTCACTGGTACAAATGGATTAGGACTGCAATCATTGACAGCATGTAAGGATTAGACAAACCTCTCTTCACATTATATAATATAGGCCGCAGTGAAGTTAAGAAGGATTTGTACTGGCTTCCTCTTCAGGGATTCTATGCATTTGCAAGTACATGGCTCTTCTAGGACAAAGATATTCTGTGGGATTCCTCTAAGTTATGGAAAGCTACAGGACTGTAAAGGCAGCACTCCTGTCCAGCTGTCTGGTTCTCAGAAGAAGCTTCTGTGCACA
Source organism: Hemicordylus capensis (assembly GCF_027244095.1). NCBI lineage: Eukaryota > Metazoa > Chordata > Lepidosauria > Squamata > Cordylidae > Hemicordylus > Hemicordylus capensis. Next base: position 89,256,542 of record NC_069658.1, on the reverse strand, counting down.
AGTATGATGTGGGATGCAGAAAGTGGATGTTTCCAAGAGAGGCCCCAGAGGTGCGTTGCAGTTAGTCCAATTAGCCTCTACAGCCATGGCAAACAGGCCAGTGAGAAGTCAGTAGAATGTGTAGAGGGCTGAAGCACTGACTGAAATGCTCGGGGCCTCAGGAAAGTGCTGAAAAGAAAGCCACATGTCTTCTGGCATCTTTCACATGCTGGCCCTGAGGGTCCTGTTCAAGCTCCCAATTCACTGCACATAAGCATATGCTGTGCCTAGCCAGTTATTTTAATGACAGATTGCTACACTATATTACAAATGGAATTTCTTTCTTTCTTTTGGTTTCCTACTTTCTTAATGGTGTTCCAAATGCATTAGTTGAAATACTTCACTTAAACACTGGCTTGCAAAAAGAACAAACCAATTATGGGATTACATAATGAATTATTTCCCTGCTAAATGCAAGTTGGATTTTCTGAGAGATACTCAACATTGGTGTAGAAAAGGTTTTAAAATACCTGCTTGTGAAAGAAATCCCAGTGCAGTGAAATCAGATAAAATTAAAAATAGTCTTACTTTCATGATGGAAGCATTCTTGGGGTGAGGACAGATCAACGTGTGGTGGAAGTGATCTCGACACACATTCTCTGTCCTGAAAACAAATGTTTTGAGTCCTGTTCGTTCATTATATTGTATGTGCATCAGGTGTCTGTACGCTAGTATGTGTTTTTGTTTAAATTATGGTACCTGTGTTCATGAAAGTGAACCTGGGTACAGACACTCTCAGTATGTACTGATGTATGCACATTGAACATAATGTGTAAATAACTGCATGTACTATGTACAGGTCTGTACGTGCGCACACTGTACACAGATTTTATGTGTACGGAACATTGTGTGTCAGATCAATTTCCACCACATTTTAGAATGTATCTCTTGCCCTTTTGAATGAAGGGCTAGAATGAATGCATTCAGGTAGGATGAATGCCTGCTCCTTTGTTCCAGTGAATGCAAGACGTTCGCTTGGGTAAAATGAACGTAGAAGGTGGAAGCGACATCATAATGGCAGGTTCAACTTCATTAGATTTTTTTGTAAACTGCCATGAGACTTTATGATTTGGCAATATAGACATGTTATAGATAGATTCCTTAGAATGTCTGCAAAGTTGGTAGATGATGTGTGTCCTGTTTATCTTCACAATCCAAAAAAATGGAAGAAGGTTCCACTTCCACTTCAAGAACACAAGATAAACAGAAATGCCCTGTGGCCTTCTGCTGCTGGTCCTTGTTTCTCTGTAATGCTCTATATTTGTGTAAAGGGCTGCTGAGATTAAAGGATGTACAGCATTAAAGTCTTCACGAGCAGTGGATATTCAAAAGTGAATGATGCATTTAAACAGCTATTCAGTGACATTTAAAATGTAACATGCATGCTATTTTTAAAAACACTTAACTGCATTTCCCAGCTTTTGAAATACACACTTGTCAAAATGTTAATATGCTCTATTTCAACATAGCCCATTCTGGTGCAAAGTAAAGCCTATGCAATATTCATACCATTTTTTAAAAAAATGACACCCTGCCCCCATCTTGATTACTTCCTGTTGTCATACAGACTTCCCTGTAGATGCTGTGATCTGTATTTAAAAGTCTGCATGGTGATACTCCCAGAGACCAGATTACAGAAGCTTTGCCCATGAAAACCTATAACTGGATCTATTTTCATCACAAAGTAATATTTAATGGTTATGTTTCTGTTTTGATTCATGCCCTGGAGTGCAAACGTACTTCTGCGCAGAAGTTTCATCCACTGTATCAAAGACCTGTGCAGCCCTGAGTCCAGGGTGGGTCAACAAGTTCACTGTCTCTCCTAGAGCACTGCTTCACCTCAATTAGGACTTTTTTTAAAAAGGCTTTTTAATTTGTGATATGATGGTGACAGCCTCCATGTAAATAATGGCAACTTGTTTTAAGAAGGGGAACAATGTATTAAAAATGGGGGAGCGGGGAGTTCTCTGCCTTTTATATCTTCCTCACAAAAACAAAAACAAAAAAGCAAGACCCACCTAGAAATGTGATTGCCACCTAAAAATGAACGCTGGCCACAGGGCTATCTGTATTACCCATATTCTGTCCATACGCTGCCTGCCCTGAACCTACACCTGTCTGCAAATGAGATATGGGCAATTCGAGCTTGTATCCTGGGGTCACAATCCACACATGAACAGGTTGGTTTGGTACACTGTGTCCTTTCCCCCCCAGGGGTCGCTCCTTGAACAGATTGTACAATTTAGGATTAACTGAGGCCACCAGGTTGGATGACTTTAAACAGGGCTTAGACATATTCATGGAGAACAAATAGATCAGTGACTACTAATCTTGATGGTTATAGACTACCTCCATTTTTCAGAGGCAGGCTGCCTCCAATTACCAGTTGCAGCAGAGCAGCAGCAGGAGAGAGAACATGCCTTCATCTCTTGGTTGTGTGACTTCCCAAGGCATCTGGTGGGCCACTGGAGGAAACAGGGTGCTGGACTAGATAGGCCTTAGGCCTGATCCAGCCAGGCTCTTTTTTTATCAGTATGGGAAGCTCCTTTGAGGAAATGTTGTTGCCCAGTCATTAACTGGAACAGATGAGCAAACATTTCAGACCAGGGGTTCTCAACCTTAGGTCCCCACCCTGATATAGTTGAACCACAACTCCTATAATTCCCAGTGTTCTTTGGTCATTATTGTTGGGAAATGATTATAGTCCAGCAATATCTGAGAACCCAAGGTTGAGAACCCCTGCTTAAGACAAAGAAACATCCACTTTCTCCTAGACCACCTGATTGGAAAATTTCGTCTTATCATTCCTGACAGTAATTCAGCTGAAATCCATATATAAATTATAAAGACTTTGGGTAATAAAACATCACTAGTCTGGTTCTGTGTTATAAGATAAATATAAGAGATATATAGCAAATTAAGTGTTATAAAAACTTGTCCTGCAAATTTCACCCTTTGGACAAAAGTGTTTCACTATCCCCATGCATTTTCATGCTATCCTGGACTGCTAATCAGCAACATCTGAACTGAGTTACTTGGAAAGGGGATGTGTTCTGATTATTTGTTTAGGAGAATAAAACTTGTTTGAAACTGCATATACTGAGGCCTGTAAATGCAGCCAGCAGTTCCTCTGGTATCTTAAATGGATCACAAAGGTGAGATACACCCCACATAGCTCAAACAATGTTTATCAGTATCAGTATCAGAAGGTTAGTATTAGAAGACACAACAGGGTGTGAGACCTGCAATCCAAGAAGAATACTTTACTTCAATTCTAAACACTGCTATACTTTCAGATGTATATTTTATAGATAAATACATCTTTCATGAATCTACACATAGCATTAGCATACATCTTAAAATTATTAACTCCCAGTCCTTAGATGGTGGTAATGATGCTGGTGGGAGTTATGGATTGTTATTTTCTATGATCTTGAAATTAGGTACCATTGCCTCTTTGGAACTTTTTTGTGTGTTAATGGCTAACTTATAAAAGGGCAACTTTTTGAAAGGACTGTAGTATTTTTACCCCACTTTTTAATTCTACTACATTTCCTTCAAAATAGGTTTTAATAAAACAGTCTCACATTGGCTACAGATCTGTAACCTGATACAGTCAGAAGAATGAATCTAGATGATTGCTCCATGATGCTGTTGGTTTTACATGACAACACACTTGCCTTTCAGCTTCTCTTTCCTTTTCTGTTGCTTGCTTTTCTTGCCGTCAATCTGTAAACTCACAGTCCTCCGTTTCTCCAAGTTCAGCAGCTCTTGGAACAACTCCTTCACATTGTGGTTCATCTTGGCAGAGGTCTCCATAAAGGCACACTTCCATTTCTTGGCCATGGCTTCTCCAGCGCTGGTCTGCACTTCTCGGTTGTGGTCCTCATCATTCTTGTTCCCCACCAGCATGATTGGAATGCTGTCTATATCCCCTTTAATCTGACAGATCTGTTCATAAATAGGTTTGAGTTCCTCCAGGGACTGCCGGCTTGTGACAGAATAGACCAAAATGAAAGCATGTCCTTTGGAAATAGACAGACGCTGCATGGCAGGAAATTGATGGCTCCCTGTTGTGTCGGTAATCTGCAAAGTGCATATGCTCTTATCGCAGCTGATCACCTGCCTGTAGGTGTCTTCAATTGTAGGGATGTAACTGTCTCTGAAAGTGCCTTTGACAAACCTCAAGACCAGTGAACTTTTGCCAACTCCTCCTGCCCCAAACACCACCACCCTGTAATCATTGCTTTGTTCAGGCATGTTTTTCAAGGTACGTGATGCTCAACAAGGGAAGAAAACCTGTGTGAGAAAGAAAAGTAAAAATCACATATTAACCATACATGATTTACTAGAAATTCAGAATAAGAGAAATGAGAAGTATGTTATTGGATAATAATATGGAATATACAAGTGATGGAAAAGATATTTCATTTCATTTTTAGATGTCAGTCTTCTAATCCAAAGCATATCAATAAATTCATGTAAATTACTATTGAGTACATGAGTTCCAGGCCTATGTGCCATGGAAGGGGCAATTACTGACCAGTTATGTAGAGAGGTAGATGCTGGGGACATTCACACAATGAGTGGCGGGTGGGCAGGTGGGGGGGGGGCTTCCCAAACCTTGCCTTCTCCCCAGATGATCGTTGTTTTGTTAGTGGAAACGTGCAGCTTCCACCAATACAATCAGCCTTGCTCCATGCAACATGTTCCCACAAAATCAGCCCTGCTCCATACAGCATGGAGCAGGGCAGATTGATCTGAGGCCAGGATTCATTTTCCTGGCCACTATGAATCCCACAATGACTGCACGACACACATTATACATTGGAGGAGTCCCTGTGTGTGATCGCCCTGGTGGACAACTATGCTAGGAGATAGGAGGCATGTGAACCTTAGGCAGCGGTGGGGGGATGATGGGAGACATGATCGACTTTTATAAAACTATGTGTGGTGTAAAAAAAGTGGGCATAGAAATTGGCTTCTTTTAAAACACTAGAACTCAGGGTCTCACAATGAAACTGATTTATAATTGATCAGGACAGGGGGGGGAAGATTCCTATCACATAAAACATGATAATTATCTTATGGAATATGAAGATAATGCTGATGAAACTACTACAAGATACTATGCTGATCTGGGACTTTGACCTGGTCTACAAATGGAGCAGGATGAGGAGATAGAATCCTGGGGTTTCAGTGTAGAGAGTATCACTGCAGACTGTAGGCATGGGTTGCCATATTTTAATGCTTGGTGGTGATGGTAAGGAGGAGGCAGAGGAACAGGAGGAGGAGAGGAGGAGGAGGAAAAACTGCAGTAGAAAACTGATCATTAGAGTGAAAGACGATGGCCTCCCATTTGCCATGCTGTGCCTTTGTGCATGAAGGTTTTGTTTTATACAGTGGAGAATTTAGAATTGTGATCCTTCACCTGCAGTCTGAAGTGGCACAGTCCATTCTGTCATCTCAGGACTCTGCCATCTCATTCCTTTCTCATTCTGCTGCATATGTAGACTGGAACTGAAATGGTTTAAAAGGTGATGAAACCATGGGAATAGGTCTCTTCATGACTGTTAGCCATGATAGCTAAATTGCACCTCCAGGTTCAGTGCTAGTATTCCTCTGAATACCAGTGATGGGGCAAACAACAGGAGATAGGATGTTGCCTCAGGGCCAGTGAGCTTCGCAGAAGGATCTGTGTGGTCCCTGTGGGGAAATGGCTGCTGGACCAGAAGCATCATTTATCTGATTGAACAAGTATACTATCTTTTTTTCTCTTTATCATCAGTTGGATATAATACTATTTTTAAGATTATGTAGACGTTTTTATTTCTTGCCTACTCTCCTCCTCCTGTTTTTTAAATGTGATTTATTCTTATTTTAAACAACAACAGAGCCAAATGTAAAAAAGACTTTTAAAAAATGTTCCAGAATATGTTTTATTTTCATTCAGAGGAATATTTTTTTAATGGAAGAATATACTTGGTTCAGTGAAGTTTTTATTGCTTAGGTAGTATGCCAAACAAATATTACTGTGAGAAATGAGCCATTTGTTAGATCTGGATGGTATTTGCATCTTTATGGAATGACAAAAGGCCACCTTGTCTGCCTTACCAAGATAATAGCGTACAATATTCTTGGTAAAGTTGGAAAACCAAATAAATCTGGTAAGGTAAAAATTCTACTAACTAACCAGCCTATTCCCCACTGTAGCTGGGGGAATGCATGTGTGGAGAGGGAGTGAGGATATGCTCACTGGCTGACATACTGAGGCAATGTTACATGTACCTTGCTGTGCAATGTTTGCACAATTTGATGCCCATTGGAAATAACTGATGGTTATTATTTCCAGTGGCTGTCAATTGTACATCCACATTTACCCAATCTTGACATTTGTGCAACATTGTTGTGCAACTGTTACATGTCACAAGGTGCATGTACTGTTGTGCAGTATGTTAGCCACTATTCCTTCCTTTAATAGTCACCCTGGTTTCACAAATGTTCTAATGGGGGTGATGCCATCTGTGTGAACTGAAACAAAACATATGCTATTGGGTTTGTTTAAATCCAGTGGTGATTTGTAAATAAGGGTTTTAGAATTCTTCTTCTTGTGGATTATAACTGATTCTGTTTTTCAGCCAAAACAAGTTCTGAAAGCAGCTTACATAGCAAAAGGAATGAGGAAATGGCCCCCTCTCCCCAAAGCACTCAAAAAGCTACCATGAAGCACAAGGGAAACACTAGCAACAGTGACTTTGAAAGGATGCTGTTCTGGGATGAGTTGTTTCCCCGCTGCTAAATTTAAGAAAGCCACCACTTTAAATGATGCTGCTTTGCCTAGTTAGTATGGGTTATTCTGATGTTCATTGGCCTCCTTCTATTAGATAACCTTCAATATTTAATTAACTTTATCTTACATAACAGCCCTCAGAACATGCTACAAACACAATACAGAAAATGTGCAGACTGCTGCAGCATCCAGTTCCTTTGGATCATTTGTTTCTTCTCCCCATCTCTTTATGATCTGCACAGTACATCTAACACAGAAAGATGTTTGATGTATCATATGGACAGTCACATCAAGGTGGTTTTTTCAGTGTTGTGTAAATGCACACAAGTATAGTGGTAATGTGAAGGGATGGCACAGAGCAAATATACCAAAGTAATGGAAAGCTGTGGCAAAACTGTGTATGTGCTGTACCTCTGGACTTAACTTTAGAAACTGTTGTTAAACCAGAATTCAGGAGCAGTGGTATGCAGGACAGGGAGAATCCACTAAACAAACAGGGAATGGAATGCAGGGAATCCTGCTATCTCTGCTCTCTAAATAATGACTCCCTGGCTGAGAGCCAGACTAATGAAGCAACAGTGTTATGGGAGGAGCAACAGTGCTCTGAAGAATTCAACTAACTCAGCTCCACCACTCATGCAACAGGGAGGGCAAAATTCATCCACTTCCTGTTCCCTCAGAAGCACTCTATGCCACCCAAAAATATGTCCCTGAGCATTGCACAGCCCTCAAGGACATATTAGATAGACATATTAGATAGAGCCAGCATGGTGTAATGGTTAGAGTGCTAGACTAGGGCCGGGGAGACCCGAGTTCAAATCCCCATTCAACCATGATACTAGCTGGGTGACTCTGGGCCAGTCACTTCTCTCTCAGCCTAACCTACTTCACAGGGTTGTTGTGAGGAGAAACTCAAGTATGTAGTACACCACTCTGGGCTCCTTGGAGGAAGAGTGGGATATAAAATGTAAAAAATAAAAATAAATAAAATAAATATTTTTGAATGGCACAGAGTGCTTCCAGGGGAAGAGGAGGTTGTCTAAATCCCCTTGTGCATGCAGCAGTGCAGCATTTGTTTGGAACTCTTCAGAAACTCTGGTGCTACACTGGTACACTAGTATGGATGTCAGCCCCTGTCTCTAGCCATCTTGACAAAACTGGAAACATTTAGGGCCTAAAGAAAAATTTAAATTAAAAGCCAACTTGCTGCCTAGCTGAATTATTTGAAAACTCTGCTAGGCAAAGAGAAAGTAGGTGTCTAGTTCATGTCATAATGCAGCCTACAGGAAGAAACAAAAGTGTAGGCAGTTAGAAGGACATTTTCCCCGGAGGATAACACTGACTAAATCTAAGAGATAGCTGCTGAGTATGAGTCTGGTTTAGACATAGTAGGAAAGACCAACAGTGAGGACTAATAGTTTTGTAGTTGTGACTATAATGCAAGGCAGATGGGGCAACAAAGCTCCAGAGAAAGCCAAAGCTAGATACATACATCACAGAAGCACCAGGTTTACAAGATGTTCTTTAGTGAGAAAAAATGAAAATGAACATACAGATATGTCATTATTTGGAGCCTAACTGCATTTGTCCAAGGCTAGGAGAAATGTATACAACTAAAGATCCATACAGCTTTTTGATGACATTTCTTATTCATTAATTTTTTGTGTGGTCATGTTTTAGTACCTGTCCTTGTCTTAAAATAAGAAATTTAACAATTGAATTATTTCAGTGGCTAGCATTTGGGCCCGATCCCAACAATTCCATATCAATAAGGCATCAGTTGGCTTCTCTAATCCTATAGTCTTTGCATTTGTGAATATACTCAGGCACAATGAACTAATTGTATACTGTCCCCTTAAATACAGCCCCAACTGCACACTCCACCCTCTGTTTGCCTGGGCTAGGAGAAATCCTGTTGCAGGTTTGTGTATTGGAGACTGTCCAGGGAGGTAAATAGCCATTTTTGTAATCCTGTTAATTGATTGGATTCAGTGGCTCACGTTCTTCTCAGCCTTAAAAGAGCAAAACAAGAGCTTTACTCTTGTAGTGAGCCTGGACACAAGCACCATTGCAGACTTGCCTCACAGCATGGTGTGTGTGGAGAGAACCAGCAAGCTATTTTTGCTTCGCTTCTTCCCCACAAAAGGCCTGTTCACTGCCAGGAATATGTCCCCGAGGGTTGTGCAGTCCTCAGGGAGTATTCCTGGCAGCAAACAGGAATAACAAAGTATATATTTGCTTTAAAACTAGTGTTTTATTCATGTGCAATGCAAATGTATGCAAATTTAATCAATTTATTGAGCATGTCAATTAGAATTCATAAGATTAGTCAAGTAAGAATTCTTTATTGGACCACATGCCTAGTAAGGAAATACAAATTGCCATGTTCAGGTCAAAAGTCTACTCCATTCAGCACTTTGACCCTGTCAGTGATCAAACACATGAATCTTGTAAACTCACAGGATGGGTATGATGATTAAGCAAGGATGTTCTGTTGTTTGTTCCTAGCTCCTGGTCTTAATGAGCCAGGGGTGCACAGCTTAAATACCTTAATGGGCCGGAACCAACCATGACTTGGTGCATGGGCTGGCTGAGGTCAATTTTTGGCACATTAATTATTAAATTAAAATTATCATTAAACACATTAATGAAAGCAGTTTTAGTTACTGGTCAATCCCTCCCTCCATTAACACAGTTGTTAATTGTGGATTGCCAGAAAATAGGCCTTATCCCTGTTGAGTCAGTGTGGCACCTGCCAGCCCCAAATAAATGCTCTCTCCTCTCCCTGCCCCCTCAATTACTGTCACTTTCAGGCTGCAATCCTAGGCATGTTTATTCGGAAGTAAGCCTCACTGGATACACCATATTTCTGAGTAAACATGCACAGGATGGTGCTGTAAGGCAATTTTAGACTCCTATGATGCTGTAGGATACCTGGGGGCCAGTAAAAAAGCCCCCATGGGCCAGATCTGGGCCTTGGGCCTTATGTTGTACAGACCTGTATAAGCATTGAGTAAGTGGAAGTCCATTTTTGGTTTTAATGGCTAATGTCAGACCTATTCTCCATTAATTTTTCTAATCCTTAAAAAAACCTCCATACATTAATGACCACCAGCTCATCTTATGGCAATTAACTCCATCATAGACTATCCCAACTCTACCACTCAGGTCCAGCATTGCTGAGCAGCTATCAAAGGCCAGGAATCTTGGAAGGACCCTCTATCTGTCCCCAATTCCACCTTTGTGGCCATAGACTTTGCATCATAATGGCAGAGGGACTGTTGTCACAAGAATCAGTGTGTCAATGTTTCCTCTCTTTCATCTTATCTGCCAAGGTAACTGTCCAGTAGTGGAGCCAACCAAATGGTGGCCTGTGTTCTGCCCCACCTGGCAGCCCCACCAGTGACACCCAGTGCACGTGACATCATGTACATGGGACATGGCTCAGGCTCCGGTGAGCCCTTATTGAACTTTCCCCCTCTCATTTCAGGCAGCGCTTTCTGCCTGACAGCCTTTATTCCCTTTCCTCTCCCTCCAGCAAGGGAGAGGAAGGGAAATAAATGCTGTCAAGCAGCAAACGCTGCCTGAAATGAGAGAAGGAAAGCTTGCTTGGGCTATCCCAAGCCTGAGCCACGCCCCCATGTATGTGAGATCACACACAAAGGGGGCCTGGCCTGGCCTTGGGTCAGCTCAAGGGAGCTTTCCCCCTCTCAGTTCAGGCAGTGCTTGCTGCCTGACAGCATTGATTTCCCTTCCCCTCCATTGCTGGAGGGAGAAGAAGGGAAATAAATGTTCTCAGGCTGCACGTGCTGCCTAGAAATGAGAAAGAGAGAACTGGGGCAGGCCTTCTGGCAATCAGGCCATGCCCCCTTTGCATGTGACATCATGCACAATGGGGGCTCCAGCAGCCCTTTTCATTGATGGCCCGGGTTCTTTGAACCTGTTCGCTCAATGGTGGCTCCTTCCCTGTGAACCCTAAGAGGGCAACCCATGGAGGGCAGTTTGCCTAGGAATTGTCTCTGCTACTATCAATTAATGTGTGTGTGTGTGTGTGTGTGTGTGTGTGTGTGTGTGTGTGTGTGTAGGGGAGGTGAGGAGAAATGATTAAAGGTTGCCTTATTGCTAAATTCCATATCTCATAAGAAATCTCCCAGGTAGAGGTGAAAACTGGCAGTGTTTTGCTTTGTGAAAGTAAAGCTATTTTTTTTCCATCCAAAGTTCACTTTGTAGTTTTTGCTAATATATTCTTGGCTAGGAATACAATGAGGAGAGCATATCACAGTCTGTGTAGCCCAACCATGTATATGAGGTTATAAATTGGTTTTATTGGCTCTGATACTGAAGGATAAGAGAGTTCTTTTATAGCTAAATAGAGCATGTAAGGAAAAATCACTTTAATATAAAATTCTCATAGGTGAACATGAGTAATGATTAAAGAGAGATTCTGTAATGTAATGAAATGTTTAATTACAGTACATGATCAGGCTGGTTTATAAGGAATTGCTACATCCCTCATATATTGCATGTTTGCATATTCACAGAAATATTACAGAATGAAATATTTGAGCTAAGATCAAATGAAGAGGGAAAACAGGATATTTCTTAAGGCCACTTTATCCCTTGTGTTATGATTAGATTACTATTGAGCCAAAGTAGTTGGGGTGTGCTTTTTAAAATCAAATCTGCCTCTACAAAAAGTTCTCCCTGTTTGGTTATTTTGAGGATAGTGTGATGTTTTTCTCACAGGAACTGCAGAGTGTCCCCAATAAAGGAGGGGCTCACCACCAGTGTTCCCTCTAACAGGGATTCCCAGATGTTGTTGACTACAACTCCCATAATCCCCAATCAAAAGCCATTGCAGCTGGGGATTCTGGGAATGGTAGTCAACAACATCTGGGAATCCCTGTTAGAGGGGAACACTGCTCACTGCACTCCTACACACACACATTTAGGCAGCAGAAGTTCTACCACGAGCCCCAGTTTTAAGGAGGCTTGTGTACCATGAGCCCCATGCTTGTCTTTTCTTCAAATCTTCATCTTAGCCACATTGTTATTATCCAGTGGCCAAGTAGATTTGCCTATGAGATGACAACAGTAATGCTTCTTGAATGCTCCTTGTTCACAATCTGACTTAGCTTTGTTTGCTTTCATGGGTTGTTGCTGCATAGTCAAATCTTTGGCTAATTGCCCTTTGTTTGGCTAATTGCATTCTTGTTACTACTGTGGTAGAGGAGATGATTTTATAACTAAAGGTAAAGTGTGCCGTTGCTACCACAGATCCCAGCCTGTGATTGTCTTTGGTAGAATACAGGAGGGGTTTACCATTGCCATCTCCCATGCAGTACGAGATGATGCCTTTCAGTTTCTCCCTATATCACTGCTGCCCAATATAGGTGTTTCCCATAGTCTGGGAAACATACCGGTGGGGATTCGAACCGGCAAGCTTGCTAATCAAATCATTTTCCCACTGTGTCATTCGGTGGCTCAGTTTGATAACTATAAGATAGCAATACTGTTGGGAGGACAGAGGCTGATTTAATTTTTTAAAATGGTGCTGAAACAGCTGCTGATTGGGGCTGCAAGGACCAGTGAACAGATTTTTTAGTGGCACTCGGGAGATCTTCTGGGAGACCTTTGGTTTCCCTAAAAGCCCTTATTTTGTGCCAAAAATGTTCCCAGGAGAATATTCTTCTTAGCTGTAATTATGACCCCTAGGTTAGTCAAGAGAACACTTGTGAAAATGTCTTTCTGTGTGTATCAAACCAGAATAGTGAGGAAATGAAGAAAGATTCTGCTTCATGAAAAAGACCTCACATTTCTGCCAAAAGTTCAAATCTTTTGGCATGACTTATGTCTTTTTGAAGCATATTTGAATGGTTGAAAATACATGATAAACGGTAAACACACACTTCCAAGCCTTACCATTCTGGCTCTTGGGGTCATCTTGATTATGAGCCCCTGGTGGCGCAGTGGTAAAACTGCCGCCCTGTAACCAGAAGGTTACAAGTTCAATCCTGACCAGGTGCTCAAGGTTGACTCAGCCTTCCATCCTTCCGAGGTTGGTAAAATGAGTACCCAGAATGTTGGGGGGCAATATGCTAAATCATTGTAAACCGCTTAGAGAGCTTCCAGCTATAGAGCAGTATATAAATGTAAGTGCTACTGCTATTGCTATTACATGTTTTCTAGTATGTGAATATCTTTAAAACAAAACCAAACCCAGAAACAACACAATTGACTCATGGTGAAAAATGCAACAACCTCTCTTTTGCTGCAAGAAGAGACCTTCAGTGGTTTCTCCTCAACCATTTCACTCTGATGGTCTCCAAATTCAGACTCTGAGAACTTCAGAGAAACAGCGTGGCTTTAGATGGGAATCTGGCTTGAAGGCCTTTTGCCATATTCATCTCAAGAAAAGGAGCTGTATGTTCAAGCAGAATTTCAATCAGGCAGATTAATAATTCAAAAACAGCTTTTCTGGAGCATTTTAAGTACAGTACAGGAGTCTTAGCCAAGTCACACTGAAAGTAGCTATGGAGCACAAGATGCCAGATTTTACTGAGCAAACAAAATTCCTCTATTCAGCTACAGTTTCCTTGAAAAAGTTCACCAACAAATTAACATTTATTTGGCTAATTGCCTTCTTATTACAACAGTGGTGGATGAGGTTATTTAATAATCAATTTCTTTTTATAGCTGCTTCCCTCATAGACACAAATAAATTTATATAGATTTAACTAAAGGTTTATTCAGAAACAACTCCATTCTTTCCTTCTCCATTCCCTCCCTTTTCCTTTCTGACTCTACACCCCCCACCCTACACACACACTCTCTACAGGATCCCCACTGGGACAAACTTCTCAGCAACACAACATAAAATATTACTAGATGGAATACAATACATCCCTCCCCTATATAACAAGAATCTAATTAATTTAAAATTCAGTGACAAAGTCCTGAATTCTTTTAGGTGTTCTCTTGTCGCACACACTTCTCCTAAGTATTGAGTATTCTGGCACAGGAGCTGTTAGTGATTTTTTAAATTTAATTTAATTTTATTTTTTTGGCACAGAGGATTGCCCATCACTTTCATTAGCTTCATCTGTGAGGTCAAAACTGGAGGAAAGATCAAATTCCTCTTCAGTTCCTCTCGAGATCAGACTCCCTTCCCTCTTGTCTCATAGTATGCATGCTGGAAAGTCTTTCCATTTCTTTTCATCATCCAATATGACAGAATCTCCTCAGATTTGGATTATTTGTTCTGGTCCATAATATCGGGAACATCCCTTTCTCACAACAAAGTCCTCTACCTGAAATGTTCACTTTCACACCCTATTTCCGATCCACATACAATTTGTATGTTTGTTGCTTCTCCCTTACTCTCTCCATCCTCAGAATGAGATGGCATGGAAAGCCCTATCGTTGCCATTGGGTAAGTTTGGTTGTAGCTTTGCATCCTCTCAGCAGTTCAAAAGGTGGTTTTATTGTAGTAGAAAGGAGAGCATTTAGATAAGCAGCTAGAGTTTCACAGATTGCCTATTTCCAGGGTTCTTGTTTTGTAGTTGCCAGTTGTAAACCCTTTCCCACTAAACTGTTCATTCTTTCCACTAAGCCATTCCCTGGAGAATGGTACAAAGAAAGTGTCTTGTGTTTTACCCCATGGTTATGCAAGTATTGCTCCATTTCAAATGAAGTAAGCTGTATCCCTTTGTATCCCTTTATACCCCACTAGCTCTTTAGGAAGGCCTTCCCTCACAAAAACTGCTGCCATGAACTGGATCACCTTGTTTGTAGTCATGTTGTCAGAAAATGAAACTTCTGGCCATCTGGAATAGTAATCCACCCTCACTATAACAAATCTTTGCTTTGCAATTTGGTTATCTAAAGGACCCATTATATCCAGAGCTCGTTTTTCCCAGGGACAACTGGGACACTCTACTGGAGTCAAGGGGGTGATAAAACTATGATTTGTCAAACACAGCAAAAGCAAGACAATGCCAGATTACATTTTCAATGTGTTTGTCCATACCTGGCCACCCAAAATTTTCTTTGATTTGCCTTTTAGTCAACCTCATGCCCAGGTGACATTTGTGAGCAATTTTGATCACTGTTGCTTGTAAGGAGGTTGACACCACCAAACAATCAGTCTTCAGCACCAGTTCATTGAGAAGAGACAGGTCACTTGTTATGTTCATGTGTGGTTGAAGATGTTCAGGTACCTTGTTTTTATATGGCCATCCATTAGTTAGGTAAGGTTTAAGTTCAGTAAGCACTTGATCAACACTAAGGGCCACTTTCCATTCAGAAGTTGTGATCACTCCATGAATGGATGAAGCTATTTGCACAATTACTACTCCTTCATTATTATTATTATTATTATTATTATTATTATTATTATTAATTTAATTTCTATTCATCCTCGTCTTCTGAGATCTCCCCTTGGCCTGGAAGTGAAGTCAAGATAAACAATCTGCAGTTGTATTCCAAAGACCTGGAAGATATTCCAGCTCAAAATCAAAATCCATAAGTATGGATCCATTAGGATATTCTTGGGGTTGCTTGACTTGATCCCCGAGTAGTAAATAAAAACAGATTGGGGTTTACGGACTGATCATAAAGTGAATTTTCTGCCCCACAATAAGTGCTGAATGTGCCTCACCACCCAGAAATATGCTAGACCTTCTTTTTCAATGACATAATACATCTTCTCTGAAGCAGTAAGCACTCTGGAAGCAAGGCAACTGTAGCTTCCCTGTCCCCTTTTTGCTGGGTCAAAATAGTACCCAAACCATATTCAGAGGCATCAGTAGTTAGTGTGCCTTTTGTTGTCAAAAGAAGTGAGAGCAGGATTTTCAGCAATGGTTGATTTGATAGCCTGAAAACTGGCCTTGCAGGATACATCCCAGTTAAATGCTACATTCTTTTTAAAAAGAAGATGCAGTGGAGCAACTTTTGAGGCAAATTGTCGAACAAATTTAGAGTAATAGTCACAGAGTCCTAAGAATGATCAAAGTGCATCCTTTTTGTGTGGCTCTGGTGCTTCTTAAATAGCTTTCACCAAGTCTGTTTTGGGATGTACGCCAGTCTGAGATACTGGCCCCATTTACATGTAACAGGGAATCAGAGCTGAAGGGCCCAGAGGTTGCCAAACCGAATGTCCAGTAGCAGTTTTTCATGCAGTTTGGAGCAATTTGTTTTAATAACTATCTGATTCCTGGTCATTTCATCAATAAAGGTGGCAATCTCACAAGTTACACTTAAGGCTCGCCGTGATATGACACATTGATCGATAGATTCACCAGGCAATTGGAATCTAGAACTGAATTTTCAGTAATCACATTCAAAGGAGGGTTGAAATGACCATCTAAGGCTTGAAGAGCAGCTTCATAAGAATTTGCATCCTCTTCCAAGTTGGCAGGAAAGGGGAAATGTTTATATGTTCTCTGGCCTTCAGGGGCCAGGAAGTGAAGCAATATAGCCTTCTGCTTTGGTGGAGTAAAATGAGGCTCTGCATGGTGAAGAGGTTACTGCAAAAATAGGACCTTTATTGTGGATAAGGAAAAAGGTGGTGTTGGGATCTGAGCCACGCTGCGATAGGCATCCAGTGAAGAACGGAGTCCAGGACTGATAAGGAAAAAGTACCTTCAGGGCTTGTGTAGGTCAGGAAGCTGGATAAATAACCAGTAGCACCAATAGTAGTGCTACTAGTGGTGTTCTTATGCAAGATAGCACAATGTATAACAGTATCCATTGTAGTATACTCTGAGGAGGAATTTTAAAGCTATATGATTATTCTGTTTTGGTAATAATTTAAATAGTTCAGGATGTTAAATAGCTACTCTATTTGACATTTCTATGAACTTTTCATAATGGATTGTTCACAGGATAGTAGTTTAAAACAACATATGTTTCCTGAGCTTTATTACATCAAGTATGCTCTTTTTTCAGAGACAGGATAATCAGGCCAGTCTGTGCTTTTAGGGGCCTCTAAAAGTACGTAGACTCAATATGGAGATGGAAACATTCTGAAGAATACCTCTGAGTATTCATGAAAAGTTCATGAATTAATTGGTTTCCCTAAAGGTGGGGATTCCTAAGGATAATTTAATTGGGATTCCTAAGAATGTATCCAGACATCAGCTTCCTAAATGTATGGGTGAGCATCATAGTGCTTATGTCTGTCAATATCGAAAATTAGAATTGTCTGGAAGTGTCCATAGTCGGCATAAAAATTAACATAATATTTATTTATTTTAAAAATTTATATCCCTCATTTTTAAAGAAAAGTCCCAGGGTGGCTTTAAAAAGTTAAAATTAACAATAAAGCAATAAAGCCACAAACAATTAAAAAAAGTTACTGTTATATTTCCAAAGATATACGTAATGCCATGGATGCATGAAATGCTAGTACACCAACAATGCATACTATCCAGAGGCTTGTGGAGATGCCCCAAGTGGCATCTGAAGTACAAACATATTATCAGCCCCATTATATAATCGTACAATTTTCTGTGTATGCCAGTGATGAGTACTCATGGCTGGTTAAAATGGTTACCAAATCTATCTGGAAGACTATTGTTATGAAACAACCATTCTTCATGAATGAATTTGCCTTTAAGTATGGTAATATACTTCATCTTCTTACTGAGTGTTATTAGAAAACTTGAGAATGAAGAGTCATCAAGGAAATTACAGTTTTGCTCATTTGACTTCTACACCTGTAATATTGCTAGATCAAATAACAAAGCAACATAAGCGCATAGAAGAATGTGGAATAGCTACTGTCAGTCAACATGGTCATATATAAATAACACATGATGCCAGACCAACTTCCTCTTCTTTGATACAGTGGACAAAAGGACTGCAGTTGTTACTGCAGGATTTGTGCATCGATGTGTGGATTTATACGTTGATTTGACATTAAAATAATCTCATTGTATGGAATCTCAGTTTGTGGACTGAAACCAACTACTGTATGGGGACAACATGTTTTGATGACGATTCAGTACAAATAATACTCATAAGCCATCATGCAGTTGGAAGAAATGCATGTGTGCATTGGAGGGGAGGTGCCATTTATTATTTTCATTGATGATCTGGATATAGAAAGGGGGGGAAATACAACAATCACAATTCCACATGATACAGTATTTGCAGTCCAGAAGGACTGCAAAGAGGCACCAGTCCAGAGGGACTGCAATCCAGAGGGCCTGCAAATACTCTGGAGAACAGGCTAACTGTTCAAAATGATTTCAGTAAAACTGAGATAAATGGGAGAAAACAACAAATGAATCTAAGCCCCTGGTGGCGCAGTGGTAAAACTGCCGCCCTGTAACCAGAAGGTTACAAGTTCGATCCTGACCAGGGGCTCAAGGTTGACTCAGCCTTCCATCCTTCCGAGGTCGGTAAAATGAGTACCCAGAATGTTGGGGGCAATATGCTAAAATCATTGTAAACCGCTTAGAGAGCTCCGGCTATAGAGCGGTATATAAATGTAAGTGCTATTGCTATTGCTATTAACAAGGCCAATGGTAAACTGTTACATGGAGGACTAAACAACCAAGCATTTCAGCGCCTTTGAAACTGTTACTGTATGTATGGATAAGAGTATCAGTAGAGTATGACTAGTTAGCTCTTAGAAGAATGAAAATAATTCTTCATCTTTCCTGCTAAGGACAGGGCAAGAAGGAATTGTTTAAAACCATAGAGAAATAGATTTAGCATTGCAACGAACAGTGGCTGACATCTAGACTGTTGTTAATACTACTCAGGAGCTACCATAAAGAAATACTTAATTTCAGTAGAACTTCCATCTGGTCAGGATGTCAACCACTGAAATCATCTATAAAAAAGCACTGCTGCACTGCAACAAGGAACCAAGGGATACACAATACATAACAAACAAACAAACAAATCTTTGTTAGCCTCCCCATAACAAATTGTTCTCTGGGCAACTCACAACAGAGGATTAGAACATACAATAAAAGCACATAACACATTAAATAACAGACAAAAAGTTGAAAAGAAAATACAAAATATAATACAAAATAGCTTTAAAACACATTATAAAATTATTTAAAATTCAGATCAAATCTGAAAATCAAAATTTAAAATTGGGTGAACAAAGAGTTCTTTACCTAGCATCTAAAAGAACAGAGTAATGAAACCAGGTGAACATAACTGGGGAAGCAATTCCATAAATGGGGTGCAACCACCGAAAAGGCCCTCTCTCTGGTAGCCTCATTCTGTTTTGCAGGGGCACCTAGAGAAAGGCCTCTGAAGAAGATCTTAAGGTTTGGGTAGGGACATATGGGGCAAGGTACTCTCTCAGGCAACCCGTTCCCAAGCTATTTAGAGCTTTAAAGGTTAAAACCAGCACCTTGAATTGGGCCCAGTAATGGACTGGAAGCCAGAGCAGCTGATGAAGCACTGGCATAATATGATCAAAATGTCCAGTCCCAGTTAATAATCTTGCAGCCCTATTTTGTACCAGCTGCAGTTTCTGGACTGTTTTCAAAGGCAGCCCTACGTACAAGGTACTGCAGTAATCTAAGCATGAGGTTACCAGAGCATGAGTAACTGTGGCCAAGCTATCTCTGACCAGGTAAGGTTGCAGTTGGCATATCAGCAGAAGCTGATAAAAGGTGCTCTGAGCCACAGAGGCCACTTGAGCCTCTAGTGACAGTGCTGGATCAATGGGCACTCCCAAACTGCAAACCTGGTCCATCAACGCAATCTAGATCAGGCTGAATACCATTCACTTGGGCAGAGGAACCACCGACCAACAGTACTTCTGACTCGTCTGAATTGAATTTCAGCTTATTCACCCTCATCCAGTCCATTACTGCATCCAAGCACCAATTCAGGAGAGTCAATGTTTCACCTGTGTCTGATGAAAAAGAGAGATACAAATGAGTGTCATCTGCATATTGATGACACTTCAAGCCAAATCTCCAGATGACGTCTCCCAGAGGTTTCATGTAGATGTTGAACAGAAAGAATGGAACCCTGCAGAACCCCATAGCATAAATGCCAAGAGGTTAAGAAGTAATTCACCAGCACCACCTTTTGGGAACAGGCCTCGAGGTATGAGCTGAACCACCTCCAAACAGTGCCTCCCACAACCAACTCAGCCAGCCAGTCCAAAAGGATACCATGGTCAATGGTATCAAAAGCCGCTGAGAGATCCAAGAGAATTAACAGGGTTGCACTCTGCGTGTCTCTCTCTCTACATAGATCATCCCACAGAGTGACCAAAGCAATTTCTGTTCCGAAGCCAGGCCTGGCGCCTGATTGAAATGGATCTAGATAGTCAGTTTCCTTCAAGAGTGCCTGGAGCTGGTCAGCCACTACACACTCAAGCCCCTTGCCCAAGTTGTTCAAAGAAGGGTTAGACAGGCAACTGCTGATGATGTCCTCCTGATGCAAAGCAAAAGGAGATCCACTGAGGACCTTTGTATCTAATTCTGTGAAACTTACCAGTTACAAATAAATACTGAGAATGGCATTTTTGGAAGCCAGAAAAACTTTACATTGTGTCTTCAGATACAAATGGCAGAAAGCCACTCCATCATTCATTGATCATAATGCCATGTTTTTGATTAAGCAAAGCAATTGGCATGTTTTCAATGAGCAGTCATTAGTTTTACCGTTTTGAAGGCTTAAAAAGCCAGAGAACTATCAGTTCTGGTGCTTTGCATTTCAGCTGAGCTAAATTTAATCACAAAGAAGTATTCACATCAGCACTTAAGACAAATCCAACCTAGGAGTCTTTAAAAAACCAGTGGGGGGTGGGGGAGTTGATGCTTAAATGCAAGTAAGTATCAGCTGATACCCAAGCATTGGAAGCATATTATTATTGGTGTTCCTGATTTTGCAGTTAGTTTCCTTAGTTCTGGTGACAAGGCTTATATATCTTTAATAATTATCAGTGATATTACTAAAATCTGTAATTACTTTGAAATACAAAGTTGTTCAGCTAATGATATTCTGCTATATTCTGTGATGTGCCTATTACACCCAAAACTCTTCTGTTATTTGTATCCTAACTGAGCCAGTGCACATCCCTCCCTGGCACATAGAATGCTGTAATGACAGTAGCCTGGGTGCCAAGCACCTTGAGAAATACTGTTTCTCAGAGTACATGTTTATAGACTCAGGCACCCTGGAAACTACATGTCCTAGACAGCGGCGTATCTAGGGAAAATAGTGCCTAGGGCAAGCACTGAAATTGTGCCCCTGTACAAACAGGGTTGATGGGATTTGTAGTCAACAATATCTGGAAATCCCTGTTAAAAGGAACATTGTACCATCTAGACTAGAACACTGTACCATCTAAACATGGTTGTTGATCAAAACCTCAAAACATGAGCCATCTCTGTTAAAGACTTAGAACAACAGTCAGGAGTTATGTGAGGATTCCAAGTGTCATTTTCTGTCTCATCTCATGCTTTAAAAAAACATGACTTTGTCCTAGAGGATCACCTGCCCAAATAGCCACTAGCAAAATAGGGGAAGAAGAAGGTAGTGGGGAAAGGGGAGCTTATAAACCAGTGAATGATTCCTGCCAGCCTTTGTCTTGTGATGACTGTTGGCTCATGATGGGGTATATGTGCTTTCACCACACTAGTGCTCACTTTGGCACCAGGAGGGAGGAGGATACATTAGTTTGCCACACTAGACATTGCAACAGGAGCAGACAGCCAAGTTCTGCCAGGGCCAAAACCAGTTCCTGCCAAACTAAGAAACCATTGTAATTTGCCCCTTCCTGTCACAAGCAGTGTGCTGTTCTTTTATTATTTACTCTAACTCTCAGATATCCCAGTCATGGATGGAAAATTCAGGGTCAATTTTCTACATGGAAGTTTCTACTGTGCAGGTGCGCAAACCCATGTGCACAAACATGGGTTTATGCAGAAACCCATGTGTAGTATCTATTCCACCAGGGGCATAGTAAGGTTGGAATGGGCCCAGAGACGAGATTTTAAAATGGGCCCCCAGACCCTCAAAGTCCAGGGCCTCCACACACCCCAGGCCCCCAAGGAGTTAAGTCTGATATTTCTGATATGCTGCCTGGAAATACATTTCACTGAATACACACATGCACACTTCACAATATACAGTGATATACTATATATCTGTGCTACTTTTAATGCCTAGAACACACTAGAAACACTAATTATTAAAATGGCCCCCTCACTGCAGATTAGCAAAGGAGACTTTCAACCATGGAGTGTGAGTCTTTGTATGTTTTCTCAGAATTCTGAACAAATTCAGTTAAGTTTGATTCCAGGAGGTTTTTCACATGAGGCTTTTAAAGCCCTTTAACACACATCTCCTATGGAATGGAAGTTCTGCATTCACATGTTGGCCAGATTTACCCTGAAGTCCCTGCGAGTTATTGGGGAGCAGTTAACACACAAGAAAAATAAAATCAAATAAAAGCACAACACATGCTTCACAGTTCTCACTCAGACCTTCTGGGTTGCAAAACAACTTGAACATAAGTGCATTTATAAATGAATGAATGAATGAATGAATATAATATTGTTTATTCCAGAAGTTTTTGTAATTTTCTGCCATGAAACAAGCCACTTATAGGCCTTTTTAGATAGTTTTTGTTTTTAAAGCCAGCAAATTTTCCAATCTGTTTTAAATTAACTATTCAGAGACTTCTCAGTCTCCCCCCACCCATATCAAAGCCCTATGGCAAGCAGATCCCTATATATGGGTGGGGGGCAGGGTAACCACAAAAAGGAATTCACATTCTACTTGGCAAAGGCTGGGCTGGCTGGCCTGGGCAGAGAGTCTCCTGCAGAGAGCTGTGGTGGCTTCCTTCCTCCTTCCTTGTTTGTTTGTTTGTGGTGCCTTCCTTCCTCCTTCCTTGTTTGCTTGGGGCCTGCCGGCCTACTCGAGTTCAGGATTCAGCGAGGCCTACACAGAGGTCTCTCTGGAAGCCCCACCCACTCACTGATCAGCTGAGAGGCAGGGAGAGAAGAAGCTGCTCTGTCACAGTTTGCAAGCTGCTCTGATTGCAGGCCGGACGGCAAGGTAAGCAGGAGAGAAGAAGGCAAACAGGGCAAGTGGCCTTGGGGGCTGGGCATCTGGGCAATGGGATGGGGTGGCAGGAACTGGCGTGGTGCCCCCCTCAGTGGCACTGCCTAGGGCACGTGCCCTGGCTGCCCCACGAGTTATGCCCATGGTCCTAGAGCAGGAGTTCCCAATAAGGGGGGACTACTAGCCTTAGGGGGTACTTGAAGAACTTCCAGTGCATACTCAGAGCTCTCCTGTTTCCCCACGCTGCAGCCATGTGAGGATCACCAGCTTGAAGCCAACACATTCTCAGTGATGTGTCCACTGGTGAAGGAGGGAAGGGGAAGACCTTTTCCTCTGTTTCTGATTGGCTGGCCTTGGGAAGTTTTAAAATGGGTTTTAACTCTTTTTATATTTTAATTATCTTTCTGTTTGTCTTATATTATGTAAACTGCCTAAAGCCATTTGGGTAGAGCAGTATAGAAATATTAACTAACTATCTAACTAACTAATTGGTTAACTGGTTAACTAACTAACTAAGAGATCCACCTCCAGTTACTGCCAACTCGTTTGGTGGCTACACAGAGACAGGCCTTCTCAGTCGCTGCCCCGAGATTGTGGAATGCGCTCCTTGCTGAGATACGATCCTCCCCATCTCTGGCAATTTTCAAAAAACACCTGAAAACCCATCTTTTCGTCCAAGCTTTCTGAGCTTCATAAATTTTTTAGGTTTTAATCTCTGGTTTGTTTTTAAATTGTTAAATTGTTTTAAGTTTTTGTATATGTTAACTTGTTTTATGCTATTGTTAACCACCCAGAGATGAAAGTTTGAAAGTTTGGGGTGGTGTACAAATTTAACAAATAAATAAATAAATAAATAAATAAATAAATGTGTGCGCAAGTGTGTGTGTGTGTGTGTGTGTGTGTGTATATATATATATATATATATATATATATATATATATATATATGGAAGATAGTGCATGAAACAGATTTTGCATTTTGTTTCAAGCTAGAAACAAAACACAGATGGCCAAAACATTTCGTCAAAACATTGATTGACCCCGGTTGTTTCAATGAAACAAACTCAAAAGTTTCTGAGTGTTTCAGCCATAGGGATCAATGGGGAAACTTGAAACACCCCATTGTTCCCCATGGATAGCTCCTAGGGACACGGGATTGGTGGTAGGGCATGATGGATGCTACCTACCATTCAACTGCTGGGTTTTCAACACTGAAACAAAGTTCTTTTATTCTGAGCTAGAAACAGGCCCCTTATTCAAAGGGAGTATTGTTTCAAGCTCGAAACACTTGAAACGGCCCATTTTGAGTTGAAATGTTTCAATGTTGAAACATTTTGTACATGCCTCGTGGAAATAGAATTTTAGCAGGCATAGCTTTTCTCAATGATATGACATGTTGCTCCAGTTGAAATAATGTCTTCAATGCAAATAACTAAAGATATAGGACTACATTCTATTAATTCTACATTCTATTCAATCAATCAATCAATCAATTTATTGGTTACAAAGATTTTAATTTTGCATCTGTTTGTTAAACACTGTGGCTTCATCATAGCACCTATGTTTTGAAAACAGCAGACTAATTATAAACTCATTCTTTTAAAAATGTAAATATGACATTCATTTTAATGGCCTACACAATGAGGACAATTACTCAAAGTAGTCCAATTGAAATTAAAAGTTAGGCATTGCCCTTTTAATTTCAGTAGAGCTTACTTTTTCAGTGGAACTACTTTGAGTAATTTTTCTTATTGTGTCAGCCAATATTTTTAAATATTATTATTTAAATATTCAGAATAAATTAGATTTCAAATTTTACCTTTCTATGATAAACTATTAAGTTTAAGATCCCTGATCCTCTAATGGTCATAATGAATTCAATTTAAGAACAATAGGTGGTGGTGGTTTTTTTAAGAGTGGGGGCAGGGTCTTTGCAGTTACCTGAGGTTTAATTACTAAAATTATCATTCTTTTCAAATAGCCAAGTTTAGGTTCACTTTAAGTAGGAAAAAATAAGAAACAAACAATCATGCTGTTCTGTGAATCTCATCACTGCTTGGCATTGATTTTTAGTCAGAGATGTGAGCATTAGATGAAAGAAATCGTATGCAATTCAGAGACTGATGTGCTTTTACTCTTCAGTCCCTTACTGAACATCCATCTTAGAAAGAGGAATGGATACTCGTACTGTAATATTCACTCTGACACAGAATCTCTTCTAGAGCTTTTATGCAATGTTTGTTAAGCAAAAAGAATTTCGAGAATGTGCTGACAGGCCTCATAGTTAAGAAATTCGTGAAATTGATTCTAGATCCCCTTATCCTAGTCATGCAGTATATCATTTCTGTGGTATTTCTGTGGCATTGTTCCAAATCTGCAGTAAAGCAGGTACAAGGAAACCCAAAATCATGTTTGAATTATGACATTCATTCTTCTATTTTTATATATTTGCCTCTTTTATTTTCACAATTAAAGGATTTTTTTAACACAAAGGCTCAATATTGGTTAAAAATAGCAATTCTTAACCACTGTTTCTAGCAATCGGAATAACATAATTTCAGTCATCCATGCATCAAGGGAAGTTGTATTATGAGACTAGGAAAGAGCTAGGTGCTTATCAAATTGTTTTCATTTCCTTGCTGAGGCAATGGACTGTCTTAGGCCAGGTAACTGTTGCAAAAATGTGTATTTAAAAAGTTGGGGAGATAAGTGGTCTGGGCATTCAGATAGCCATGAGAAATGTGCTGTTGAGTACTTTTCCCACTAGTCTACAACATCAGGTACAATTTACCAAGCCACTGGGCCCATTCACACATGTAACAAGAAACAGGGGCCAGAGGTTGCAAAACCTGAACATCCAAATGCATGAAATTCCATTCATGTATGGTGAGCAACCCAAGGTTTTGCTCACCAAACTCTAGTTTGAAACCTCAAGTTGACGTGAGTTTCACTGCTCATACTTGAGGTTTCCAGCCCCCTGCAGTATGTCCGAATACAGAACTGCTGGCTGGACTGTCTGAAACAGGGCCGAAGATCCCCCTTCTCTCCGTCTGTGATTGGGTGTGTGGGCTGTCCTTCATGTAAGAAGGAAGCCAGCACAGCCAGTTCCCCCTCCTCTCTGCAGTCTCCCTGACTGCAGAGAGCCTCCTGTCTGTTTTGTCCAAATGCGGACAGTAGAGCAGGGGTGGAGTGGGGAGCAGAACCACGATTCCATTGGACCTGCAGATCTGCGTTATGTGCAAATTAGGTGATTGTGTGATCTCAGTTTATTTCAGTGGGGCTTCCACAAGTCACCCATGCATGCTGCATTAAACTCAAAGGAAGTCATATACAGTAGTAGTGCTTGAGAATTGGTGCCCTTTGTGTACATGCCTTTGGATCTGTTGTCCCAGTATTCCTTGTGCAAAAAAGGGGGGTGAGGGTGGGAGATAGAGATTGTCTTTTTTTGGTAGCAGAAAAAGCACTACTTCTATGAGACAAAGTTAAGAAGAAAATAAATTGAATTCCAGGAAAGGAAATGTATTGCCATAAATAATATTTCCACAGTACCTCCGAACAAGAAAACAGGATTTTTAGAGATAAAGATATGGACTTCCAGTGAAAAGCAGATTCAGTATCATTACAGACTCTCCAGAACTGGAAGTGAAGTTGGGATCATCACATGCGTTGCAGTTTTGAAACCCCTAACTAATGTGATATATTTGAGCACTGGAGGCACAGCAAAAGCTTGGGATGTAGCTAAAGTCAACACTAGTCATTCTTGTAGTACTAATTTATATAGAATCATAGAATTGGATGGTTTCCCATATGTACTTTAGTCTAACTTCCTAACCTATAATAACATAGTTCCCACTTGGATTCCCAGATGTTGCTGGACTACAAGCCCCATAATTCACAGTCACAATGGTCAAAGGCCACTGACTGATGAAAATGATGGAAGCTGTAGTCCGACAACATGTGGGCACAGAAGTTGGAGAACCCCTCTCCCAAGAGTTATTGTCTACTCTTTTATACCTTTGGAAATCAGATGCTTGGGACAAAGAACAGGGGAGGTCCAGCACCTTCATGGTCTGCTTGTGAACACAGTCATCTGGTTGGCTGTTGCAAACCAAACACTGGAAAGGACAAATCATGTTCAGATATTTTTCACAAAAAATGTCCACAAACGAAAGACTAAAACTTCCTTAAGCAATTGATTCTTATTATCCAGAGCTATTCCTTCTTGTGGTACACTCAGTGCTCTCTCCTCTTTCTGACTCATTTGAAAACTCAGTATTGACACCACCATCAATTAAGACTCTATACGTAAGGGAAATTAATAACTGCCATGGAAATCAGAAGTAGTTCATACTATTGGAAATAGTTTTGCAACTGATAAACTTGAGAAAATATCAAGCTGGATAATGTCCACAAATGACTGTGTTTCTTTTATCGGGCCATGCTGGGTAAAATTAGGATTATTTTTTTTTAATGTGCAGTTTGATACAGCTGTCAGATTTCATAATCCACATTGTATACACACTGCTTTCCAGGCAAATTAATTTCTATAAAATGCCACATTTTAAACTTCTGTGGAACTAAATCCTATCTCTTAAGCTGGGTTATTAAAAGAGATGTAAGTATGGCTAAATTCCATTGGCTAATGGTTATACTGTACCCTTTGTAGAGCTGAAGCCACATGGTTCAATGTAATTGGATTTAAACATTTTTTCAGATGTTCATTTTAGGACAATAACTCGACACCTGTACATCACCAGTGATCCTTACTCCATGTTTACAAATACCCTTATGTAATGGTGTGTGTGTGTGCGTGTGTGCGTGCGTGTGTGTGTGTGTATGGAAAGGTAATACCTACATCGTTCTTTATACAGTTCAGAGTCACTGATAATGAAATCACTACTATGATGTGAAGCAGAAAAGGCTATAAAATAACTGGAAAAGTGATATTTGGAATATGTGCAAAGAGTCAGTCAACATTCAAAACAAAAAACAAATGAAGCAAGTTTAATTCTGAACACAGCTTTAAAAGCAAGGTGGATATATGGAAAACATATATAAAGGAATATTTGTGTGATAATATGCACTTACATTAAAAATCACTGTATAAAGATGCAAAGGTATGAAGAAAATATTAATTGCTTACTTTAAATCCTTAATACAGTCTACATTTTGTTGATGAAAAAGAATTGGGAACAAAGAAAGAATAATCAACTTTGATTTCCAATCAGTTCCTTGTTTTATTTTATTTTGAGGCTTGGGATTATTCGAGCTATTAAAAATATGAAAAGTAACCCACAAATATCAATATATCTCTGGAGTTTTCCAGTTCTAAATGTTTTGGGAGCTATTTGTTTCAAACTTATCACCCCACCCCCCACTTTGTTAGTGTTTGGGTTGGAATATGTTCAAATGCTTTTCCAATGGTTTCATTTCCTGCCCCCTCCCTGAAACAGAAAAGGCATATGGGACAGCATCTAGCCCATATATGTATTACTAAAACATTTCCAAAGATACTGAGGTATAAACTTCTCCTACACCCGCATCTCTATGCATTCCAAATTATGCTTCCATCTCTTCGAGGTGCCTCCTTTTCAAATAATTTACATTCTTTTTCAGATATACTGATGGGACCAACCATTCCTCACACATTCATTTCATTTGGATGGAAATTATATTGTGCAGTCAGTGTTACAATGCATCTCCTATTCATTATGCAACATGCATACACAGAGCATTTTTTTAAAAAATGAAGAGATTTACCTGGAGAAAATAAGTCAGATAAATATGGTTCAGTTTTTGCCTGTCATAGTAGCCAAGGTAGAGCTTTTCTACTGTATCTGGTCACCGGCGGCTTTTATTCTGTATCTTTCCCCTGCTTTCTGTCCGGTAGTTGCAAGCTAGTCTTCTATGCTCCTTGTGTTGCCTGTGCTTCAGTTGGTCTGATGCTAGCCTTTTCTCTTCCTCTTTGGGTGCCTGGGAAGTGGTAAATGCTTGTGTTAGTGACAAGCTCCTTCCAGTTACACACTCTCCCTCTCCCTCTCCGTCCTCCCTGTGGACCAGCTGTAGCTCTTGCTGCTGCTTCAGCTGCTATTAGTACCTACGACTGCAAAACTCATCTAAGCTTTCAACTGCCACCTACTGAATAAATGTGGAATGCACAGCTTTTGGAAGGGCTAGGTTTTGTCTTTATTATTTTCAATCACTTTAGCACATCTGCGCATATACCCTGAGCCTTCCACAGTTCAGATCTACCTGTTTTTCTTTGTTTACTCTATAAACAACTCCATTCATATCTCTAATTAGGTGCAGAAGGAGCCCTACCTCTTTAGTCTGACAAGCCCTAATCAATGGGTAGCTCCATGGCTATAAGTTACATAATAAGTGACTGTGGTGAATGTGAAGAATGTCCTGCTGAAGTAATGTTATAAAAAAGCATTCCCTAAAAACAGAGGAAAGGATGGGTCATAAGAAAGAATCAATGCTTGATATCTAAACAGGGATGTTGCTGGGGCTGCAGGCTGCATATATAGTAAATGATCTTTCTGACCTGCAAACCAACCTGATAGGTCCATAGGAAGCTGCCATAGGGATATAGGAAGCTGCCATATACTGAGTCAGACCATAGGTCCATCTAGCTCTGTATTGTCTACACAGACTGGCAGCGGCTTCTCCAAGGTTGCAGGCAGGAGTCTCTCTCAGCCCTATTTTGGAGATGCCTGGGGCAGGGGGAACTTGGAACCTTCTGTATGCAGATGCTCTTCCCAGAGAGGCCCCATCCCCTAATGGGGAATATTTTACAGTGTTCACATATCAAGTCTCCCATTCATATGTGACCAGGGCAGACCCTGCTTAGCTAAGGGGACAAGTAATGCTTGCTACCACAAAACCAGCTCTCCTCTGACTCTCCATATATTGATTCAGACCATTTGTCCATCTAGCTTAGTATTGTCTGCACAGACTGGAAACAGCTTCTCCAAGGTTGCAGGCAGGAGTCTCTCTCAGCCCTATCTTGGAGATGCCAGGGAGAAACCTTCTGCTCTTCTCAGAGTGGTCCCATCCAGGGAATAACTTACAGGGCTCAAAAATGTAGTATCCCATCCAACTACGAACCAGGGCAGACCCAGTCTGGTAACAATTCATGATTGCTACCAAAAGACCAGCTCGCTCTCTCCCTAGTCCCTGATGTGTATAGACTGAGTCTTCTTGTTCAGTGGTGAGGAAAATATACTCAAAATATGCTCAGGTGATTCCCTTCTTTCTTATTACTTCATACATTTAGTGATGCCCCCATAACTGAAAACTATTCTGTTCATATAACTGAAAACCAGCTCAAAATCAAATATTAATCTAAAAATATACACATATGCTTCTTTGTAACACTAGTGCCATTTTCTCATGTCAGTCTTGTATCTAACCACTTGCCCAGTCACCATTAGACCCGCAATATATATTTCAGGGTGTTGTATTTTCTTTATACATTTTGGTTTGTCCTGCCGCAGTGGACAGTGGTGCCTAGAACCATTGGCTGACATCCTGACTAATGAAGCATCAGTGCAACAGGAGACTTGAAAAGTTCAAGATGCCAGCCAGTGCTTCTAGGCACCACTTGCCTGCTGAGTGGAAGAAGTCCTCCAGCATCCTGCACTGCACTGCACTACACAAGGAGTGCAGTGCATCAGAGGATTTCTCCAGGTTGCTGCTGGTCGCTCTTGCTGCCAGGCTCTGTGGACTTTGGGACTGCAGGCAGCCTGAGCATTTGCATGACTGGGAAGTGGGGTAAAAAGGGAGCTCATGCCCTTCTACCTTATTATAAGCCCGGATACAAAACCTGAGCTATCCCGGTGCAAAGCACCAAGATTGGGACCGATCCTGGCACTCTGCGTGACCAGCCCTATCCAGGTAGGGCTGTCAAAGACTAGGTAGGGCTGGTCGTGAGAACAACCTTAATGTGAATTTTGGGTTAAGATGTTGGTTTTTTCCAGAACTGTAGGAGAATAAGCCAGGACACCTTCTGTGGGATGAGACAAGTGGCCCTGGTTTCTTCCTAACCACTATAAGAAGTAGAATTCTTCTAACTCTTTTACAGGCAGAGGAGGGAGAAGTGTGTGCTCCCAAGGCTTAAGGGTGTCACAAAAAACCAAGATTTAATTCTGACTCTGTGTTACATACAAACTGGCCTTGAATGGATGTATCATACAAATGTGCCGTCGAGTCAGTGTCGACTACTGGCGACCACGACCATAGACAGCCCTGTGGTTGTCTTTGGTAGAATACAGGAGGGGTTTACCATTGCCATCTCCCGCGCAGTATGAGATGATGGCCTTTCAGCATCATCCTATATCTCTGCTGCCCAATATAGGTGTTTCCTGTAGTCTGGGAAACATACCAGTGGGGATTCGAACCGGCAACCTCTGGCTTGGTAGTCAAGCCATTTCCCTGCTGTGCCACCATAGGGTCATACCTTGCCTTAAGATGTACACCCTGCCTGCTGTTTATTTACACTGACCACCCAGACACCCTTGGCTGGATGAAGACGAATTAGTCACTTTTACACTCTCATATCAGCCCCACCCAACAGGTGAGACTTACTGTCTCCTATGACTCTTACAACTTCCCCCTCCAGAGTGATTTCTCAACCATTAGCTCACATTACAAACATCAAGTGGATCAGTCTAACAAAACTTTAGGCCAGTTTGTATTCAGAGACCTGTACATTTACACCTTTAATAGAGCTTTAGATAAATTCTCTAGCTTCCAGATGGACAGACACAAAATTCTTATGAAGAAAGCAAACCTTATTTTCAATGTAACTATGGCCCAGAACCACTAAAAGTCAAAATATTACTAATAAGAACTAATAAGAACATAAGAAAAGCCCTGCTGGACCAGGCCCAAGACCCATCTAGTCCAGCATCCTGTTGCACACAGTGGCCAACCAGATGCCTCTGAGAAACCCTCAGGCAAGAGCTGAGGGCATGCCCTCTTTCCTGCTGTTGCTCCCCTACAACTGGTATTTAGAGACCTCTGAGGCTGGAGGTGGTCTATAGCCGCTGATAGACCTGTCTTCCTTGAATTTATTTAAACCCCTCTTAAAGCCATCCAGGCTGCTGGTTGTCACCACATCTTGTGGCAGAGAATTCCGTAGATTGGTTATATGTTGTGTGGAAAAGTACTTCCTTTTGTCGGTCCTAAATTTCTTGGCAATCAGTTTCATGGGCTGACCCTTGGTTCTAGTGTTAAGCGAGAGGGAGAAAAAAATTCTCTCTATCCACTTTCTCCACACCATGCATGATTTTACAGACCTCCATCATGTCTCCCTGCAGTCCTCTTTTTTCCTAAACTAAAAAAACTCAGGTATTGTAGTCTTGACTCGTAAGGAAGGTGTTCTAGACTCCTGATCATCTTGGTTGCCCTCTTCTGCACCTTCTCCAGTTCTACAATGTTCTTCTTAAGATATGGTGACCAGAGCTGTATGCACTACTGCAAATGTGACTGCACCATAATTTTATATAAGGGCATTATAATATTAGCAGTTTTATTTTTTGGAAGGGCAATATAGAAATCGAATTAATAGTCACAGAAATCACCATCAGCTAATTACAAAAAGCAGCTTTACTGGGAACAGCCTATATTCTGCGACGATATCTATAACAATTGACAATAAAATTCAGCCATCCCAGGTCCTTGGGAAGGACTCGATGTGTGGATAAAACAAACCAGTCAATAACACCTGTCTGACTGAGTAAACAAGAAATAATAATTTTCAAACCCCTTCCTAATGATTCCAAGCATGGAATTGGCCTTTTTCATAGCTGCTGTACATTAAGTTGACACTTTCAACAAGCTGCCCACCACGACCTCAAGATCTCTCTCCTGGTCAGTCATTGGCAGCTCAGACCCCATCAGTGTATATGTGAAATTGGGGTTTTTTGCCCCAATATTCATCACTTTACACTTGTTAAGATTGAACCGCATTTGCCATTTTGTTGCCCACTCCCCCAGTTTGGAGAGATCATTTTGAAGCTCCTTGCAATCTTTTTTTGGATTCCACTACCTGTCATCGGCAAATTTGGCCTCTTCGCTACTTACCCCAACTTCTAAATCATTTATGAACAAGTTAAAGAGGACTGGTCCCAGTACCGATCCCTGGGGGACCCCACTTCTTAATCCATTTAGTGAGCTGACAATTTATACCTACCCCTGTTCAGCAACTCTATTTTCTCCTTCTCGTTTTCCTTCCTTTTCCTTTCTGACTCCACCCCCCCCCCACACACACACTCTACAGGATCCCCACTGGGAGAAACTTCTGAACAACACAGCATAAAATATTATGAGATAGAATACAAAAGTATGTCAGACCGATTTGGACATTATCAGAATGAGTTCCGCAATGACAGAAGGAAGCCCAACAGGCAGAATTCTGACAAAATTCCGTCCTGTCATTATGGAATTCTGTTGGAGTCCTAGCATGACTCAGGCCCCTGCCACTGCCCTATGCATAAAATACTTGCTCTCTACCTCAGCTTGAGATTTAAAGGGTGTGTGTGACTTTTTCCTTTTAAATCTCAAGCCATGCTAAAGCTAGAACTTTTGTTCCAGAAGCCGGGGGGGGGGGGCAAAGGACACACAGGGTCAGAGGACAATTTTGTCCTTTGGGGTCCAGTTTGGTCCCTGTTTTCTTTCTCAGTAAGGTCTAGTTCTCACTTATACAAGAGGAGATGCACAGGCAGCACCAGAGTGAGCAGGTGGGTGGGTGCAGGAGGGAGGCAAATGTTCTCAAAGAAGTAATTTCCCTTTTCTCCTAGACCTGGTACGGATTTATAAATTGGAAATTAAAACAACATTGCAATTCTGAGCAGCTCATTCTAATTCAACTTTCGAAGTTAACTCTATTAAACTTACTTCAGATAAAATATTTTTAGGATAGAAATTTTAATGCAAAATACACAGCTATTTATCTTTTAGAAATGTAACATGTGGGACAAAACTCACTTCCTGCCCCACAAGGGTAGGAATTCTGTATCCTCCAATATTTTCTTGTACCCAATACTTGCCCATTCTGTGTCCTCTAATATTTTCCCGGTACACACACTGACAGATGGCAAATCTGGGTTTCGATTGTACCATCTCAAACTGAAAGTGAGGTTTCACATGACTGAATGTTCTGTCATTTAAAAGAAATAAAGAAAAAACCCTAGATGTGAGGGATAGGGCTGTGCATGGAACTGGCTGGTTCGGTTTGGTTCGAGTCCGAACCAGATCCAAACCGGACCGGTCCAATTCAGTCTGGCATCTCCTTAAACACCTCCCCCCCGGTTCAGTCCAGTCGGGGGGGGGGGTTAATTTTTTTTAATTAAAATTTTTTAACTTACCCCCTTCAGGGGAGTTGTTGGAGGAGGTGGTGGGGTCAATGGAGGTTCCTCTTCCCTCTGCTAGCTTCCCTTGATGCCCATACTGGATGGCCAACCAGCTCTTTGGCTCATTTGGGCCTTCCCCCTCTGGCACAGCGGTCATTTTGGAGGCTGCCACGCCTGCACAATTGACCTCTGCATGCCGGTGGGGAGGGGAAAGCTTCACGGACACACACCACCACCACCACTGCCTCCAACAGCTCCCCCGGAGGGGGTAAGTAAAAAAAAACTTTATTATTATTATTATTATTATTATTATTATTATTATTATTATTATTATTAAAAAATCATACCCCCCACCACCACCAGAATGGTCGGGGTGTGTTTGGTCCAGGGTCAGACTGAACAGGGGATGGTTCAGTTCGACCCAGAATGGTCAAACTGAATCGAATCAATGTCGAACCTGTTTGCACATCCCTAGTGGGAGAAATTTCTATGCTACAACTTTCCTGATATCTGATTCCCTATGCAGGAAATTGGTTTGCATGGATCAGTATTCCTTTGGTTCCATCCTCTTCAGTATGAAGTGGCACAGTCCTTAGACAGGAGTCCTCGTCAGATGTTAGAAGAACTAGGAATGCTGTATACATGTCCCTGAGAGTGCGCTCTGAAGTCCCATCCTCAAGCTGACAAATGCTGTACTCACAGTCAGATTCTTCCCATGTTTGGAATGCTAGGGTGCCCTGGTATATTTCATTAGGGGAAGAATCAGATCATGAGTGGTAGCCTACAGCATCCTCCATTTTTAGGACATTTGAAGAGGGCTAGTGTTCACCAACTCACTTGCTGTTTACTAGAGCTAGTCCTCTGGAATATAAAACAACAACTTGCATTTCTACAGAAGAAACGTATAGAGTTCAAAAGGTCAGTACCTGACGCTCACTGCTTATTCAAATGCTTTTGATTTACCATGATTACATAGATCCTGAAACAAATATATTTCACATTTAAACTAGAAATGCGGGGGTTTTTTAAAGAAAAAACCATGCTTCAGATAATGCTGACCTAGTTTTATGACACACTCTAAAACTACCCCCAAATGCTGCAAGCACTGTGAAATATTAAAGCACATACCTCTACATGTCCTTGTTTTACAAGAGGGCTTGGAAGTGATGGTCCCAGTTCCTGAAGTGAATATTTCTGGCAGGAGTTCAGAACTTAAAGGAACATTCTGTGTTGTCAGCATTTCGCTAAAAATAAGAGCCATTTACCCCCTGATTTAGAGACAGAGAGCTCAGACACCAAGAAGCCTGCTTAACTATACATATGTATGTTCCATCTGTCCATTTTTATCAGGGACAGTACCTATTTTCTCATCACTGTCCCTGGTAAACCACTGTCCATCAGGGTTTGATATCATTGGGCAGCTACCAAGAGCCCAGGGCCATTGAAAGGGTCTGCTGTTGAGACCCAAGAGCACCTGTGTCTTAGGAATGTGCACAAAGCTAATTATCAGTATCCGAATCAGTTCCAATGTGGTATCACAAAATATTTTATCATGCTGCTCTTGCAGGGATTGGGATGTATCAAACTGAGCTGATATATCATTCATTCATTCATTCAATTTCTATACCGCCCTTCCAAAAATGGCTCAGGGTGATTTACACAGAGAAATAACAAATAAATGAGATGGCTCCCTGTCCCCAAAGGGCTCACAATCTAAAAAGAAACATAAGATAGACACCAGCAACAGTCACTGGAGGTACTGTGCTGGGGGTGGATAGGGCCAGTTACTCTCCCCCTGCTAAATAAAGAGAATCACCACATTAAAAGGTGCCTCTTTGCCAAGTTAGCAGGGTTCAGATGGGTTCAATGCATTGGAGAGGGGGTGGGACAGCTTACCTATATTAAAGAACTGGCTTCCTAATGACAAATCAGCTGCCTTCCAGGCAGCCAAAGTGGTGGCACTTTAAACTGCTCACTTTTTTCCACTGGGAATCACCGATAATGCCCCAGGGAAGGATGTAATTAAACTTCTCAGGGCATTCCTTGGGGAAAAAATTGCCACTCCCTATAGTCATAGGGAGTGACTCCCTATAGTTACTCCCTATAGTCATAGGGAGAAAGACATTCCTCACCCACCCCCAGTAAAGTCCTGTGAAAGGATGCAAAATTGTGACATGGCAAAAAAAAAAAAAGGTGGTGTGTTTTTTTAAGTGTCACTGTTGCAGCCACTCAGAAGTCTCCCTTTCTGCCATTAAAAAACTGAAAAAAGCTGGTTAAAAACATAACTTAAGATGTCCCACCTTCCGATTCTGATAATTAGCCTCATGCACTGCCCTAGGACACAGGTGGACTCAGAGGTACAGATGTGTGAACCAGCTCAATCTCAAGCTGGCTCAAGCTTAAGCTGGTTCCTTTTGAGGGCTTGACCTCGAACCGAACCAGGCCCAGTTCAGCTCAAGGTCAAGCCGAACTCCCAGGGCTGGTTCGGACCCAGTTCAGGGGTGCTGGATGCCAATAACTTTGTTTTTAAAAGGTTGACTTACTGCTGCTAAGGGCTTCTGCAGCCTTGGGGAGGAGGGTCTGGAGGCTCCCCCTGCTGACCTCCCCTGTCTCCCCACAGCCCGGCAGTAAATCAAGCTTTTTAAAAAAAATATTTGGGGGGCTCCTAGCACCCCCAAACCGACCCAAACTGGTTCAAATTTGAACCGAACCAGGCCCTCCATTTAAGGGTTTCAAAACCAAACATGCCCAGTCCAGTTTGAATCCAGTTTGGATTCGAACTGAACTGGGCAAATCAGTTTTGTGCACATCCATACCCAGAGCTCAAAAGCGGTCACTTTTTAGGGCCTGAGACCCTTGGTAGCTGGTTCTTCAATACAGGTAAGCCCACCCAACCTCCCTCTGATGCAATTTGTTATAATACAATATGATATTGTGCTGTGTCAAATCATATGTTTTCAATAAGAGAAATTTTTCATTGCTTCAGTTCTGATGAAAAACCCTTGATACTCGTAAGGG
Organism: Hemicordylus capensis; assembly: GCF_027244095.1. Classification (NCBI taxonomy): domain Eukaryota; kingdom Metazoa; phylum Chordata; class Lepidosauria; order Squamata; family Cordylidae; genus Hemicordylus; species Hemicordylus capensis. The sequence continues at coordinate 89,219,283 of NC_069658.1, read as the reverse complement.
TTGCATCACATCAAATCTGAATATTAGTCCAAAGCAATGCACAGCCCTATTATGTGCCCATAGCTTTTGTGCAATGGTGGCAAGTGACTCTCTCAGGTGACAATCAGGTAGGAGGTGACACATGGGAGAACAGTTTTCCAAGGTCCTGTGAAATGTGCATCTGACCCTATCACTGATCCTCCTTTGATCCTATTTTTTGCTTCTTGGGGATACTTGTTTTTAGTGTGAGTTGCAAGTGTAATTTGTTTGGCTCAAAGTGTCAAAACTTGGCTCCCTCCCCAGAGTCTTGTCTCCAGTGCACGTCCATGGAAATGAATGTGCATGAACACTAGGGCAGCACACAACACAGGGCACAGCCAGTGGAGTACCTAGGTCCAAAATAAATCCAGATCTGAAGGGCTTCAGAGGGGCCACCCTGCCACAAGGAACCTCCACTGCACAGTGGGCCTTAAGGGTTTTTAAAAAATACCTGCCACTGCTGCCCCTGCAGCAGCTCCTGCTCCTAAAAAAAACAGCAGCAGCAGCAACAACAACTCATGAACCCCCGAACAGGCTGAAGGGGGGGGGGGTTCGGGCGGGGGTTGGACCAAACATGGTGTGGTTCAGTTCGACCCTGAAATGTCAAACCGAACCGGTTCAATGTCAAACATGTTTGACATTGAACCTGTTTGCACATCCCTAGGCACAGCCTGCCACTTTACACCCTGTTTTCTTTAAAATACCTTTGTGGTTGCTGAGGTATATTTTGAACTCTTGAGAATATATTGTAGGAGAACTGAACAGGTTTTCAGTTGTCCTTCATGCACTTGAACATGAACATGTATAGTAGGAGCCCTTGCCTGAGGATTCTTTCATGAAAGGGAACTTTGAAGGAAAGGCTCTTAAACTCAGCATCAGCAAAAGTATCAGATGATTTTCCTTGAGTAGTCAATCTGAAGGAAGAGCTGAGTTTTGGGTGAAAAGGTGGCAATCTCCACCACTTTCCAATTATCTTGAGGAAAGCACCTCTCCTCTTTCCTTCGCCCTTCTTCATATTTCCCTTTAAGCCCCTACTTAATCTGCATTGAAATTTCCCGGACTGATAGGAAAAGCCTGCAAAGGTTTACTTGTAAGTAAGTACCACTGTATTTAATGGGACTTATTCTCTAGTAAGGGTGTTTAGCATTTCAGCTCTAATAATGTAATATTCAACTCCCTAGGAAGGGAATAGATTCTGCTTAGCACCACATATTGAGGCCTCAAACCCCAGACTAATACACTGGTTTATGTTGTGCACTGTGGAAGAATTCTCACGGCAGAATCTGGCCATGAGTGTGTCAGTTCTTGCTGCTGCTGCTGCTGCTTTTCAGTTGGGATTTAATTGTTCTTCAAGCCCTAAAGCTGACTCAATACCTGATGGTTGCAGGTTTGAGTCTTTCTTCTTATCACACCAGTGAAACCTGCTTGACTGGGCTGTATGTCATTTTAGCCATATCATGGATGTGTCATGTCCAGTGTTCCCGCTAAGGCATGCACATACTCACACATTTTTGATACCATTCAGTTGATTTTAGATCCCACTCGCATTGAATCAGGAAGTCCGCACCCTGAATGCATGTGTGCATACACTTGCCTTGATACTGCTGCCCAGAACAAATCAAATACCACACACAGATAAAAATAAAATAAAATAGAGAGAACACTGGTCATGTCCCTGTAGGGACACTGGGGCCATAGAAATGGGTATGCCACCTTGTGGACTGTAATGACTCTATACTAACTTTCACTTTACACTACATTTTCCATAGGCATATATAGTAACTGCAAAGCCAGCATAAAATGGTGCCAACTCTTACCGCCATCTATCATTTAATGGCAGTACAAGGGCACCATCAAGTAAAATCTTAAAATGTAGATCTACACAATGCTGGGCTGCTCTCATTATGACTCTTCAGTGCACATATGATATGCTTGTGTTGAAGCACTGAATAAACATACTGACAAAATGAGATCTAATGCAGGGGCAATGTGGTCTGAAGAGGAGCAGCAAGCATTTGAGCAGGAAATCCTGGTTTTGCAATGGACCGTAAGCACCTTCTCTACCATGAAAGGAGGAAATGTAAGATGCTATATTCCTTTTGTGTGACTAAGACTATCTGAAACATTATTATTTTAGTTTACACTTAGGATTCATTGATAAGCTTTCACATTAAAGGCTATTAATATCTTTAATAATAACCTTCACCAAAGCAAGATCCCACCCACCCCCAACAAGTACAAGGCTAAAGCGAGAGCGAGAAAGAGAGAGAGATGCAATTGAGAGACAAATTTGGTATCAAAGGACCCACCAATAACTTAATCTTTTTAGGAGCACAAAAGACAATCTGCCTGATTATATAACCTGTAGAGAGCAGCATCTTGAATATATTGTGATGTCATAACTGAACTTTATTACACTGTAAAACAATGAATAACCAAAAGTGTTATCAAGCCCATAAAAACGTCTTCAGAATCACTTTAGGTGATGCAAAACCCAAGGTCTGCCTTCAAAACAAAGAGCTATAAATAATATAAAAGGGTACTTTTAAAAAAGGAAGTTTCATCCATGCATGCTAACTGATAAGCATGAAATTTCCTTAACCAGAAACACCTGTTTGTTAGTCAACATGTACTCCACCTTTGGCGCAAGTATGAATGCATGATCAAGTTATGTTTAAAAAATTAAGGACTTAAGATGTTACAGTATCTCCACACATTTAAAGATGGCAAATAGTTACCCAACCTCAGACTTCCAAAAATATCATAACAATAGTTAGCAATATTTATGTTACTGAACGTCACTCCAGGTTCTTTGGTGAAAACTACTATGGTTACATGTCATATTCAGGGATGGATCTAAATTTCTGGGCTTCAAATCCAAAATTATGCAGGCACAAAATTCTGCAATTGAAATACATTGGGGAATTCAAAGGGCAAAATTGGCTTTCGATTTTGGGGGCACAGTAAGCCTCTCTAAATCTCCTAATTTGGGGCATCTTGAGCAGCAAAAGGCACCTGACTTCCTCACCACTATTATCGCTTAATTATTTATTTATTTATTTATTTAATACATTTCTATACCACCCAAAATGGAGCCAGCTTGGTGTAGTGGTTAGAGCTCTGGACTAGGACCGGGGAGAACCGAGTTCAAATCCCCATTCAGCCATGATACTAGCTGGGTGACTCTGGGCCAGTCACTTCTCTCTCAGCCTAACCTACTTCACAGGGTTGTTGTGAGGAGAAACTCAAGTATGTAATACTCTGGGCTCCTTGGAGGAAGAGTGGGCTATTAATGTAAAAAAATAAAATAAAATAAAATAATAATAATAATGAGCATGTGGAGTACTAATAATAATGTAATAATAATAATGAGCATGTGGAATAAAAGCAATGAGCATGTGGAGTACACAGTTAACAATCAATGGCGAGACACTTGGACAGGTTAGCATTAGAAGAGGCATTTTCCAAGGGGACTCACTATCCCCTCTGTTGTTTGTAATCGCCATGACCCCACTTTCACAAATACTAAACAAAACAGGCCTCGGATACCAAACATCTAAAACATCAAGTAAAATCAACCATCTGCTGTACATGGACGATCTGAAGTTGTATGGAAAATCCCAGTCAGAAATCGAATCACTGCTAAACACTGTCCGTATATTCAGTAGCGATATAGCAATGGAGTTTGGACTAGACAAGTGTGCTGCATTAATAATGAACAGAGGGAAAATAAGAAAAACAGAAGGAATAGAACTGCCCAATGGAAGCAAGATCAAGAACTTGGAAGAGAAAGAACCTTACAAATACTTGGGCATTCTCCAGGTTGATAACATGGCACAAACTGAAGTTAAAAGAAAAATAGGAAGTGAATACATCAGGAGAGTTAGAAAAATCCTCAAGTCCAAACTCAATGGCGGGAACACCATACAAGCCATAAACACCTGGGCTATACCTGTTATCAGATACAGTGCAGGAATAATAGACTGGACCAAGGCAGAGCTAGAGACGCTAGATCGTAAGACCAGGAAAATAATGACCATCAATCATGCTCTGCACCCCTGCAGTGATGTCGATAGGCTCTACCTCCCTCGCAGCTCAGGTGGAAGAGGAATGCTGCAAGTCCATCAAACAGTAGAGGAGGAGAAAAGAGGCCTTGAAGAATATCAAGGATAGTGAAGAAGATGCACTTCAAATGGTCAATAATGAGAAACTATTCAACACCAATGAAACAAAGCAGGCCTACAAAAAAGAACAAGTCAAGAACCGAGCAGAAAAATGGAGAAATAAGCCCCTGCATGGTCAATATTTGCACAATATAAGTGGAAAATCAGACATCAGCAAGAACTGGCAATGGCTTAAGAATGGCAACTTGAAGATAGAAACAGAGGGTTTAATACTGGCTGCACAAGAACACGCACTAAGAACAAATGCAATAAGAGCAAAAGTCGAAAAATCCACCACAAACAGCAAGTGCCGCCTTTGTAAAGAAGCAGATGAAACCGTGGACCACCTAATCAGCTGTTGTAAAAAGATCGCACAGACTGACTACAAACAAAGGCATGACAAGGTAGCAGGGATGATACACTGGAATATTTGCAAAAAATACAAGCTACCTGTAGCCAAACAATTGGTGGGACCATAAAATTGAAAAAGTTGTTGAAAATGAAGATGTAAAAATATTATGGGACTTCCGACTACGAACAGACAAACATCTGCCACACAATACACCAGATATAACTGTAGTTGAGAAGAAAGAAAAACAAGTCAAAATAATCGACATAGCAATACCAGGGGATAGCAGAATAGAAGAAAAAGAAATGGAAAAAATCACCAAATACAAAGATCTACAAATTGAAATTGAAAGGCTGTGGCAGAAAAAGACCCAAATAATCCCAGTGGTAATTGGTGCCCTGGGTGCAGTTCCAAAAGACCTTGAAGAGCACCTCAACACCATAGGGGCCACAGAAATCACCATCAGCCACTTACAAAAAGCAGCTTTACTGGGAACAGCCTATATTCTGCGACGATATCTATAACAATTGACAATAAAATTCTGGCATCCCAGGTCCTTGGGAAGGACTCAATGTCTGGATAAAACAAACCAGTCAATAACACCTGTCTGACTGTGTAAAAAAGAAATAATAATAATATAAGTTCTCTGGGCAGTTTACAAAACAGGTTGTTAACTGCTTGTCGCTTCCTTTCATTCCCCATCTTTTAACAGTACGGTTGCCAACTAGGGACTAGGGATGTGCATGAATAAATTTTTTTCTATTTAATTTGAGCTCAAATCAAATCATCCAGATTGATTTCGAGCCTGAATATCCCCTGATTCAATTTGGATCCAAATTAATCCAAATATGAATACAAATCAATTTTGGGGGAGGGGTTCCAAGGGAAGCAGAGTAGATTGGGTCATAGTGCCCAATAGGTAGCAGCTACCACCCAAATTTCTAAGAAATTGGCCAAAGGGGTGGGTGGTTTTTTGTGTTTTTTTAAAAACAAATTTTTGAAGTTTGCTCATTTTTATTTTTCCCCATAGGGAATAATGGGGATTTCAGTGGCTCCATTATACCACATGGGTGGCTCCAGAGTGGCCCAAAGTGGGTTGCGGTGTAGTGCACATGGGGCGGCAACCACCCCCCAAACCACCAGCCCATAGGGTACTGGGTTCTGTTCTTATTTTCAATTTTTGAGGTGTTGTGAGTGGATTATTTGGTGCAAAATTATTCTGAATGAATTTGGTCATTTGGAATGGGCAGGGGGGCTGGCTGGATAGTGTTTTTTGGGGGGGAGGGGTGGCGTGTTCAGCAGAGTCTGACCCACACACCCAGTGCCAATAGCCTGTGGTGGGCAAGCACTACAGAGAGAAAGGTCTTGTGAGCTTTTGAAAAAATAACATTTTGTAAACCTTTGCGGCGGGGGTTGTCTGGAAAAGACAGATTATTTTTTTTAAACTTAGGTTACCCTTTCCTTCTCTTTCCTAACCACCTAGCTACTACCGGGATCTCTCCCACAGAACCCCTGTTTAAACTTCTTTAAACTTAAATACAACTTTTTTAAAAACATGCAACCCTTAAAAAACAAGTCAAAAACCTCCCAACTCAACCAGAAAATAAACATAGTTTAAAAATACACAGTTCAAAATCATTTTATTTTGTGTCTGTATATGTTTGTGCTGTGTGTGAGAAAAAAGGGATACTACTCACTCAGTCTAGGACTTCTCCTACATTGTGTCCAGTTGTCCACTTCTCTCTGTCTGGTCTGGTGGAGTTTCTTCTCTTCTCTTCTCTTCAGTTTAGTCTTCTTCAGTCTTCTTCTCCTCTCTCCTTCTCTTCAGATGGGGAGAGGGGGGCAGGGGAGCCACCCAGGGGCAAAAGCCTGGGAAATTAAAAATAAAAGGGGGAGGGGCCTGGCCGGGTGGCCAGTGGCTACAGGGGCCCTCTCTCTCCACAGACAGCAGGCAGTGATTTCTCTCTCAGCTGCACAAAAGGGGCTGGGGGGAAAAGGGGGACTGATCTTTCTTTCCTCGATCTTCAAGGAGGAAAGCAGCAGCAGAATGGAAGGAAGGCAGTGGCACACAGGCAACAGTTCTCTCTCTTAGTGATGTGCGGTTCGGTCCGGATCCGGATCGGTTCGTCCCGAACCGGTCCGGATCCGGCGGTTCGATCCCGGACCGAATCGGGCCCTTCTGGGACCGATCCGGACCGAATCCGAGTCGGTTCGGCTCCGAACCGGCTCGGGTTTCCCGAACCGGTTCGGGAGTTCAATTGAGTCTCTGGAGTGTCCCTTTAAAGTTTGAAGTGTGTCCTCCATTTTGTGGCTCATTCCTGGAACTTTTGCTCCTAGCATCCATTTTGTGATGCTATTTTCAGGCATTGTATTGGCTGCGCTATTGATCCTTTGATTGGCCAGAATGAGTCCTTTGGTCTGGTAGGCTGCTTGGCTGTTGCACTGTTGAGAGCTGGCACCCTGTTGGCCGTGGGGGAGTGCAAAGGTGGGGGCTCCCAAAGGAGGGAATTTCAAACCTATATAAACCCAAGCCTCTTCTCTGGAAACTTCTCTTGGCTGCAGTTGTGGGATCATCTCTGAGACCTTGCTTGCTCTTTTGCTGCTGGTGTCTGCTGTGAGTCCCTGCTGACTGTGTGTCACATTAGTGTGTGTCTGTCTCTCTGCTCTCTGTGTGTGTTGTTGTGTGCCACCTTGTCCATCTGCCCTCTGTCTGTCTCTGTCCAAACCTCTTTAATACTTTCCCCTCAACTTTTTCCAACTTTTCCTGTTGTGTGTTTTCTGTTCTCTTCACCCTTTCTCTCTCAACCCTTCTTCCAAAGTTTTGGCTTTCCCTCCTCCCCCCCCCCCACCCCCCTCTTCTGCATTGCTTTCCTGTTTTTGTGCCTTGCCTGACTTTTGTTCCACTTTTTGAGTTGCATTCAATTATTGCTTCTGTGTAAATTTATATATTTGCTGATTTTGGTTTTTAATTAATAGCTATTGTTATTGCTGGCTGCCTGTCTGAGTTGTGTTTCTGAGGATTTAGTTTATATTATTGCTGCAATTTGATTCCTTGTGTTCTGATTTTGATTGTTAATTTGTTCCCCTCTGGCCCTGCTCCTAGCTTCCCCCCTCCCTCCCTCCCTCCCACCCAGATAAGATTGTTTCCCTCCTGTGCTGCTGCCTGTTGAGCCTTGCATTCTTTGGATTTCTTTGTGGAATTAGGTTCTGGTTTTGGTTTTGCTCCCTGTGTGTGTCACCCACTCCCCCAGTCCCTCCCCCTGGTAGTTGTAAACCCCCCCCCCCGCCCTGAGACTTTCTGGCTGCCCTTTGGTTTCCTTTTTTTTACTTTGTGTATAGATTGTTTGGATTCAAATTTGATTGTTCCCCTGTGGTCCTGCTCCTAGCTTCCCCCCTCCCTCCCCTCCAGAAACCCACTCCCCCCACTGCCACCTCCTCCTCCACTCCTGCCCTGCCTGCCCCCTCCCACCCAGACTGAGTGTTGTTCCCCATCCTCCCTGGTGCTGCTGCTGCTGCCTGTTGAGTCCTGTCTTAGTTACTTTGGTTTTTTGTGTGAAATCAATTAGCTTCTTTTGGTTCTGGTTTTGCTGTGTGTGTGTCCCATTCCTCCCTGCTGGTTGTTGTTGGTTCCTCTCCCCCCCCCCCCCAGACTTTCTGCCCATTGTTCCCAGGTGTTGTTTTTTTTTTTTTACCCCAGGCCCCCTGCCACAGACTAGCCCCCAACCACACACACCCTCTCTGCTCCCCCCACCCCACCTCTTTTCCTCCTTGCCCCCGACTCTCTCCACTCACCCCAGGCCCCCTGCCACACACTAGCCCCAACCACACACACCCTCTCTGCTCCCCCACCCCACCTCTTTTCCTCCTTGCCCCCGACTCTCTCCACTTACCCCAGGCCCCCTGCCACACACTAGCCCCCAACCACACACACCCTCTCTGCTCCCCCCACCCCACCTCTTTTCCTCCTTGCCCCCGACTCTCTCCACTCACCCCAGGCCCCCCTGCCACACACTAGCCCCAACTACACACACCCTCTCTGCTCCCCCACCCCACCTCTTTTCCTCCTTGCCCCCGACTCTCTCCACTTACCCCAGGCCCCCTGCCACACACTAGCCCCCAACCACACACACCCTCTCTGCTCCCCCCACCCCACCTCTTTTCCTCCTTGCCCCCGACTCTCTCCACTTACCCCAGGCCCCCTGCCACACACTAGCCCCAACCACACACACCCTCTCTGCTCCCCCCACCCCACCTCTTTTCCTCCTTGCCCCCGACTCTCTCCACTTACCCCAGGCCCCCTGCCACACACTAGCCCCAACCACACACACCCTCTCTGCTCCCCCCACCCCACCTCTTTTCCTCCTTGCCCCCGACTCTCTCCACTTACCCCAGGCCCCCTGCCACACACTAGCCCCAACCACACACACCCTCTCTGCTCCCCCCACCTCTTTGGACCGCTGCTACTGCTGTGTCCTCCCCCCACACCTGAATCCCCCCTCCCTGCTGCGCTGCGCTTCTCCTCTCTCCTCTTTCTCTCTATCATCTCTCTTTCTCCTCTCTCTCTCTTTCTTTTCTCTCTCTCTCCTCTCTTTCTCTTTGTCCCTGCCCCCCCTCTCTTTTCTCTCTCTCTTAGTCTTTTCTCTCTCTGCTCCCCTTCACTTTCCACCTCCTCTCCCACAGCTGCAGCCACACACAGTAGCCTACCCACCTGGCGGCTGCCATCGGTTTTTTTTTCTTTTTATAGTTTTTGGTTGATTTTGTCTCTGCTTGGGGGTGAGTTGAGCGACACAAACAGTGTTGTCTCCTCACTTCTGCCCCTCCATCGTTGTTGAACTACCCCGGTTGCCTGTGTGCCTCGTGCGGCCGCCCTGCTGTGTCTCAGCCCAGGGTGGCTGGCTGGCGGCGGCGAATCCGTGACCAGCAGTGAGCGGCAGGAGAAGGACCGGAAGAAGAGGGGTTAGTGCGTGTGCGATTGTGCACCTTTTGTTGCCCCTTTCTCTCCCTAGCTGGCGGTTTTAAATAGGGACACCCCTATTCTGAAATGCATTTGGGTGTGGGGAGGAGGGAGGGAACCTTGGAGAGGAGATGTACTGTTGTAAAACTTGTGTCTTCATGCCCATGCCCAGTAAAGAAATTGCTGCTGTGTGTTGCGTTGCATTGCATGCGTCTTGCAGGTGGTTTTTGAACAGGTGCCTTCCAGAGTGCTTCCTTGCCTCTGGGGCAGTCTGAGTGGGGTCCAGGGTTCTGATGCGATGCTGCCACTGCTGGGCCCATGCCATGCCAGAGTGCTTCCTTGCCTCTGGGGCAGTCTGAGTGGGGTCCAGGGTTCTGATGCGATGCTGCCACTGCTGGGCCCATGCCATGCCAGAGTGCTTCCTTGCCTCTGGGGCAGTCTGAGTGGGGTCCTGGCTGGTCTCTGATGCTGCCACTACATGCTGGGCCCATGCCATGCCAGAGTGCTTCCTTGCCTCTGGGGCAGTCTGAGTGGGGTCCTGGCTGGGCTCTGATGCTGCCACTACATGCTGGGCCCATGCCATGCCAGAGTGCTTCCTTGCCTCTGGGGCAGTCTGAGTGGGGTCCTGGCTGGGCTCTGATGCTGCCACTACATGCTGGGCCAATACACACGCATGATGATGATCATGATGTTCAATCCATGAGGCTGCCATCAAGTGTTTGCTGCTGCTTGCTTGCCATGGCATTGGGCAGGCAGAGTCACAGAGTGGGTGGGTTCAACCTCTGTGTTGGTGTGACTGGGTTCTGGTTTTGGTTGTGTGCAATTTAGAGTCACTAAATAGGCTGCATTGAGTTTGAACCACCCCCCAGAACCCACACTTTGTGTTCCAGTTCACTAAATAAGGGTTTCCTCCTTTGATCTGCAGGTTCCCAAGCGTTGACTGCATCCCTCCCCCACCCCCGGTAGGTGCTGTGCCCTCCCCCCATCCACTCCCCCCCCCAAAAAAGCTAAAAACTTGCCACCCACACCACAACTACTCCACCCAACTGCCCGTGCCACCCTCCCACACCGGGGTTCCACCCTTTAACCCCCTATTTTTCTAAAAAAAAACCCTCCCAGACCCATCTCCCCAATTGGCTTGGTGGTTGACTCCCAAATTCAAAAAGGACACCCTCCCCCTCACTTCGATTGGCTTCCCCCCCCATATCAAAAAGTCTTCCTTTCCCCCCCATTGGCTTCCTTTTTTCAAAACAAACTTCCCCCCCGCCGCCTCCAAATCAGCTGCCTTTTTTTTGGCCCCTAAGCCCCTCCAAATTATTTTTTTGACCCTGTCTGGCCTTCCTCCTAAAGTCTCCCTCCTTCTGACCTAGCAGCATGTCTGAGCGCCGTGTGGCGGGCAGGGCTCGCTCAAGGCTGGCAGGCAGAGGTGGGAGAGGCCAGGTGCGGGGTGCGCCTGCGGCACGGGGAGGGAGAGGACGCGGGGAGCCTGAGGACACCCCAGTTCTCCCCATTGGAGAATTCTTTGCTCCGGCCCCATCTTTGGTGCGCAGGATTCAGTTCCCCACGCCTGCTGCCGCCAATCGCGGCAGAGGCAGAGGCACTGTTAGGGCTGTGGCGGGTCCCTCCTCGCCGGCGGCACCAGGTGCTGCTGAGCTACCGCCAGTTGTTGAGGTGGAGGAGACTGTGGAGTTGGAAGAGCAGGTAGAGGGCGGTGAGGACCGTGCGGCTGGCAGCGATGCAGCCAGGTTCTCCCTCCCTCTGGGGCCCCTTCCCCCTATCCTTTCGCTGCTCAGTGGGGCCCCCCTCGTGAAGCCCGACACTCTGGTGGGGAGCGGTCTGGCGAGGTGGTGGAGGAGAGGCCTGCCTCTCCGATGCCAGTTCAGCCGGGCCCTTCCTCCGCTGTGGAGGGCGGAAGGGGCGGGTTGGGTGGCAGCAGTGGGCAGGCAGCGGCGGCCGCCCCCCCCCCTAGGACTGCAGCCACCCTGCGAGAAACGGCCTAGGACGGCGCCCAGGGCGCAGGAGGCCAAGGGCAGTGGTGCATGGGTGCATTTTGAGGTTCCTCAAGATGACCCATTCCACGCCCGCTGTGTCCACTGCAGGATGCTTGTCAGCCGTGGAAGGGACCCTGCGCACCTGGGTACGACGCCTATGTGGAGACACCTAGAGCGTCACCACCCAGGTCTCAGGGGACAGGCTGGCAGCGCTAGTGCGCCTTGTGCATCTGCCACTAGGGCGGGCAGCGGCAGTGTGCCAGCCAGCAGGCAGGCTACACTGCCCGTCCAGCGGTGGACGCAGTCCTCGGGCAGCCAGCGTATTGTTCGCGTGGACCATCATCACCTCACCCGCCTCATAGGGGAGATGATTTCCACCGATGACCAGCCGTTTCAGGTGGTCGAGAACAACGGCTTCCGCCGTATTCTCCAATACCTGGCTCCCGAATACGTCATCCCCTCAAGGACGACGTTCAGCCGGAACGTGGTCCCCTCCCTGTACCGCCGGTGCAGGGAGCTCGTGTTGGCCGAGCTGCGTGCAGCTCCGGCCGGGACAAGCGTGCATTTCACGACTGACCTCTGGACCAGTGTCAGTGGGATGCACGCTTCTTTCCTGGCCCTCACTGCCCACTGGTGGGGACCGGAGAGTGAGGGGACCTCCGCGGGCGATGCTTCCGGGTCCGGCGCGGCTCCCGATGCACTACGGCACAGGTGGGCCGTCCTGCACGTGGAGACGATGGACACGAGGCACACCGCGGAGGAGGTGGCGGCCGTACTCGACCGCCAGATAGAGGAGTGGATTGGCGGGTGTCCACACCTCTCCCGCGGCTTCATTGTCACCGACAATGGAGCCAACGTTACCGCCGCTGTCGAGACAGTCATGGACTGTGTGAACATACGGTGTATGGCACACACGCTCCATCTGACCGTCAGGGACGCCCTTGGCCTTAAGGAGCTGAGGGCGTCCCAGGAGAAGGGGGCCCGCCCCATCGCAGGTGCTGTTGCTGCCACGGCCACGCTTGTGGATAAGTCCCGCAAGCTGGCCGCCCACTTCCACCGCAGCGAGAAGTCCAGGAGACTGCTTCGCCAGAAGCAGGATGACCTTGGCCTTCCTCGCCATCTCATCCCTACGGATGTGGAGACGCGGTGGAACTCCACCTTCCTCCTGTTCCAGCGCCTGTTGGAGCAGGAGAGAGCCCTTGTCGCCCTGGCGAGGGACGAGTCCTTGGATGTCTGCGACTTCTCGAACGCAGAGTGGAAGCAGATGTCCGAGGCGGTGTCGGCACTCGAGCCCTTCCAGCTTGCCACGAAGGGCTTGTGTGGCGACACCACTCCCTTGAGCCAGGCGCTGCCCACAGCTGTTGGTCTCGAGAAGCTGATGGGTGGACTCCATATCTCTCTGACCACGCCAGAGGGTCGTGCTCTGGCTGGGAGGCTGAGGTCTGGGGTTGACAAGCGGCTCGTTGATGTGCTGGGAGACAGGGAGGAGTATGTCCTCGCTTGTCTCTGTCACCCAGCCCTCAAGGGCAATGCCGTGAGTGCCGACGACTTGCCCAGGTGGAAGGGCATCCTGGTCGAGAAGGTTAGGGAGGAGGAGGCCGCTAGGGCCCGCAGAGACCAGGGTGTTGGTAGTGGTGCGGGGGCAGCCCTCGCGGCCCAACCCGCACCCAGCAGCAGCATGGGCGGCCAGCCGGCGTCAGCTTCCCCTTCCCCTCCCTCTTCCCAGTCCAGCAGCGCGGCATCCCAGGCGGCGCCATCGCAGCAGCCATTTGCTACCGACTCGAGATCCGCCCAGTGGTTTCAGCGGTTCTGCTATGGCGCCATGCCTGGTATGCGGGAGGCTCGACCTGCCAGGCCCCCCTCCAGTGCTGAGCAATGCGTTGCGCAGTACTTGGAGGAGCCTGTGGAGGGAGACGGCGTGGACTGCGCACAGTTCTGGGCGAGCCGCCGCCAAGTCTGGCCGGACCTGGCGGTGGTGGCTGTGCGCCTCCTCTCCTGCCCCCCAACCAGTGTCCAGAGCGAGCGGGTGTTTTCACGTGCCGGGGACGTGGTGACACCCTCTCGCTCCCGCTTGGACCCTGGTCTGGTGGAGCAGCTGGTCTTCCTTAAGGTGAACCTCCCCTTGTTGGGCTACCCCAAGCTTGAGTTTGAGACGGGCGAGTGATTACCGTGGGTTGCCCCATGGTTGGTCACCTGCCTGGCTCGACCTCTGCTTATCCCTACCCTCCCCCCTTCCACCTCTAGCTGAGCTGACGTGACAGATGCTGAGCCGTGCCAGCCAGTCGCAGCGTGTAGTGTGCCCACACAGAGATGCAGTTGTAGTAGTAGTTGTAGTGCTGCGACTGGCCAGATGTTTACAATGCCCACGCCCACCTAAAAAGAAACCCAATGCTGACCAGCACAGGCCCTTTATCTATCCACCTGTCAGCATTTGGGGACCTGGCGTGGGCACGGCACACCCCCCCAAAGTAGCACAGCCCACGGAGTACTAGACTTAGCGGCAGCGGCGGGTATACGTTCAAAAATGCAGTGTAGATATGTAAATACTGTATGTAAATAAACATGTAAATAATTTTTTCTTTAAAAACCCCATGTCAAAATCAAGCCTCAAAATTATGCAAAAGAAAGAAAAAAAGGTGACAAAGGGAGAACAAAATGATGAATGCCAAATGAATTGATTTTATTGAAAATGTCACCAGAAATCATGTGTGGGGGGCTTGGTTTACATGGAGAAAATGATTGGGTGATTTTTTGAAATGAAACGAATGAATTATTATCATCTTATGTTCATCTTGATTGTGGTCACTGTTGATGTTGGCTGATGGCAAAAAACCCAAAACCATCAGAATAGCAATGAACTGGCTGCCAACACAACATATTGATTGATAACTGTGCAGGGGGGGAATTGGGTCTGTGTGTGTGTGTGTGTGTGGTGCAGGCTCAGTCTGTCTCTTCCTGTTGTGTGTCTGTCTGTCTGTCTGTCTGTGTGAATGGATGCCTAGCACTGTCTCTGTGTGTGGATGCTTTCTGTGTGTAGTGTGGTGTGTGTCTGTCTACATGTTTTTTTCCTCCCCCCTCCAACTCCCTCCATCCTTCCCCTCTCATCCTCTCCCCTTCCTCTTCACCACCTTCCATCCTCCCTCCCTTCCAGCCCACCACCGCCTCAACTGCCCCCAACCCCGGTCTGGCAGATGATGAGAGTCTGGTCTCTCCCACCGAAGCACACACGTGAGCACGTGTGTGCACAAATATGTGGCTGACCAACTCTGAGCCGGACCCTCCCCCCTTCAATCCCCTCTACATCCCTCTCCCCCTCCCCTTTCCTCCCCCCTGCCTCCCAGCCTCCCTCCCTGCCTCCCTCCCCCCTCCTAGCTAGCAGCGCACACATACACACACAAAACACCTGTGGTGGCAAACACCACCAGCACACATGCACTCACACTGGTGCCACCACCTCTGCCTTGGGCCTCTGTGTCCTTGAGCAGATATGTGGTGGTGGACCAGAGAAGCATTTCTTTCCAGCAAGGCAAATGGCATGCACTCACTGCACACACACACACACACACACACGAAGAGGTGAAGACGAGAAGAGGCAACTTCTAGAACCAGCAGCAGCAGGTGAGTGTCGTGTAATTGTGTTGCTTCCCAAGGCCACTGCCCATGCTCAATGCTCAGTCTGCTGAAACTAAAGAACTAGCTACAGTCACCCTTCCTCACATGCAGCTCAGCTCAGCTCAGCTCAGCTGCACAGCACACTGACTAACTAGACACTACAGCTGGTGGTAGAAAAAACAGAAGTCTAGATTCTAGAAGATGTCCTGGTGGATTTTAAACTTTCAAATCTGTGCTAGGATTGCCTCGCCCGCCTCCTCCTCCTCCTCCTCCTCCTCCTGCCTGTAATTGTGCCCTCTCCCCTTGCAGTTGCGCCGTCGTGATGGGTTGGTGATGTGCGTGCGCCGTCTACTTGTTAGCTCTCTCCTCCTCATGTTGGCTGGGCTTGCCAGGCACTGGCTGGCAGCAGCTGTTGGCTGTGTGCTAGGCTCAGGCTGTGGCGCGCGTGACTGGACTGGGAATGTTATTGTAGCGGCAACACTGGCTGTGGTGGTAGCAGTAGTAGCTGTTGTTGTTGCTGGGCTGGTGGCTGCTGGCCTGTGCTGACTCTGCGCACTTGGTCTGGTCTGGTCTGGTCATTGGGATGCAGATGTAGGGTGTGTGTGCATCATCCATGGGGAGCATCAGAGCAGAGCAGAGCAGGTTGGCTGGCTTCTGTCTGTCGGGCCTAGTCAGTGGCAGGCACTGAGTGAGGCGGTGGTTTCTTTGGGCATCACGTCACCCATCATGCGGAGCAGCAGGTCTGCTGCTCTGCTGCTCCGCCTCCTGCTTCTTCTCTGTGTGTGCTGCTCTTGTGCTTAGTGTGCTGCTCCGCTGCTGCTGCTGTGCTGGCAGGCAGCACAGCTGTGGCCTTTTTGTTAGATCAGAGAGTGGGTGTTGTCTCTCTGAGTGTCCTCTTACTTGCTTGGATAGGAGTGGTGGTAGTAGGTAGGCATTAAGATGGACTGACTAGGTGTTACGTGTTAGGGCGCCCAGAGAGAGGCGCCAAAAAGATGGGGTGGCAATTGTTGGGTTGCTCCTAGTATTATTGGTGAATTTCTGAAGAAAAATTTTTTTTCCATTGGCTAGAATGGGGGTTCGGGGCTGCCCCAGACCCGCCTCTGTGGGGTGGCAGCACCCCCAAAGTGGGTCCGGGGCCATGGCAAAAATGCCCTCAGTCCCTCCCAGCAATCCCCGTAGAGATAGGAGTGATGGTTCTGTTGTTTTTCTGAGGTGTTCTGAGTGAGTGTGGATTCTGTGATAGCAAATGAGAGTGGATTCATGGTGTCTCATTGGAAATCTCATAAGCTATCATAGAATCTACACTCAGAATACCTCAGAAAAACAACAGAACCATCACTCCTATCTCTACGGGGATTGCTGGGAGGGACTGAGGGCATTTTTGCCATGGCCCCGGACCCACTTTGGGGGTGCTGCCACCCCACAGAGGTGGGTCTGGGGCAGACCCGAACCCCCATTCTAGCCAATGGAAAAAAAATTTTTCTTCAGAAATTCACCAATAATACTAGGAGCCACCAATTGCCTTGGGATTTTTGGGGTGGAGGACACCCATGGGTGGCTACCACCCACCCCAGCTTTTTTGCCCCTAAGGGCTCCACATTGTGAGTTATGGGCAAAAATTTATTTTTTGAAAAAAATTTGTAAAAAATCAGAGGAAGGTCCAATCGACTTGAAATTTGGGTGGCAGGTAGAACACAATGTCCCCTTCAAAACCAGCCACTTTTTGTGATCCGAACCGGTTCGGTTCGGATCCGAACCGGTTCGAAACCGAACCGGACCGGGGGGGTGGTCTGGCAAAACCAAAACCGAACCACCCCGGTCCGGTCCGGACCCGGTTCGGACCCGAACCGAACCGGGAGAACCGGTTTTATGCACATCCCTACTCTCTCTCTTCTCCAGAGGCGTATCTAGGGAAAATGGCACCTAGGGCAAGCACTGAAATTGCGCCCCCTGTCCAAACTTCTGACACCCATCTTTCAGATAACTTTATCATAATATCAGCTGAAAAGTACAAGTCAAGCTCGTTAATCTATTAATATTTCAAAAACTATTTAGCAGTGGACGTAGCCAAACCAAAAAATGCTGGAAAATGACAAATGTCAGTATGCTGCTCATGAAATACCCAAATACTATGTGGAGGTGTACTTGGAAAACTAAACAGAAGTGCCTGTCTAATCATTTTCAGAGTATCTGGGAAATGTCAAATTCTCCATTTATTTTTAAAACTTATGTAATAGTGATGCTACAATGCATAGTAGAGAATTAAAGGATATGCAGAGTAAACTGTTTCACTGCTTGGAATATATTCTAGTATTTCAGAAAGACAGTTAAAATGAGAGAAAGAGAACAAAAAACTCCCAGTGAGCCTTAATACTAAGGATTTCACACTGATTCACACCATTAATAGCCATATTATTAAGACATCACATTTAACTCACTTATCACAAGAAGCAAAATAAGAGCAAATGAATACAATCCTAGCTCATAAGCTTCAGCTCAGTATTCACAAGCCCTGATTCTCTGTACATAGTGCCAATCTGAATATGTGTACAGTGACTTATATTATATATATATAAATAAATATAAAAAATTTTTTAACCTGTAGCCCCTTTGGGGGGCTTCCTAAAGGCTGGGGGGGTCTGCAAAGGTTCCCCCCCACTGGTCTCTGGGGCCTCACAGGGACCATTTGAGCATGTGTGGTGGCCATTTTTTAAAATTTTTTTTTTTAAAAAAATGGCTGCTGAAAACAAAATGGCCACCGCGCATGCTCAAATGGCCTCTGCGAGGCCTGGCATGGCCTAGGGCCTCACAGAGGCCATTTGAGCATGCACGGTGGCCATTTTGTTTTCGGTGGCCATTTTTTTATTTTTTATTTTTTTAAATTAAGAAATGGCGCCCCCCTTCAAGTAGTGCCTGGGGCACGTGCCCTGCCTGCCCTACCCTATATATGCCCCTGCTCTTTTCCCATGAGGCAGAATGGTGGCTGGCTATAGCCCTCCTTAAGTACATTTGAAAACCCCTCCATCTACCTCCTCTCCACCCTTGGCCTTCCCCCCCACCAAGCCAATGCGGACACAGTTACCCCTGGCAATACTAGAACTGAATGGAAATAAGCCAATCTGGAACCACAGGGCATTTGCCAGCCAATCATTCACACTTGTGAGTCACCAATCTGAAGCTTGGAGAGTGAGATTTTCAAGAATTTTTGCAGAGAAACAAAATGGAGAGCAAGAGTGATCGCCACAAAACTAAGGTCCAAATCTCCAAATCTTTTATATTCTGAATCTGGGCTATTGGTTTTGGACCTGAATCTGGGCAACTGGGCAATTTGTTCTGTCTACAAATCACCTGAAACATCTAGATTTGGGTACAAATTGTTTTGTACCCGAATCGATCCACACTTCCCTACTAGGGACTTTTATAGAGGACATGTGACTATTTTGGGGACCAAATGACTTTTTCTTGCATTAGGAGGAACAGAGACTA
Organism: Hemicordylus capensis; assembly: GCF_027244095.1. Classification (NCBI taxonomy): domain Eukaryota; kingdom Metazoa; phylum Chordata; class Lepidosauria; order Squamata; family Cordylidae; genus Hemicordylus; species Hemicordylus capensis. The sequence continues at coordinate 89,200,710 of NC_069658.1, read as the reverse complement.
TATTGAGGACCACACAACTTTTTTTGCATGTGTTATGGTGTACAAAGTTCTGGGGAGCAGCTGGAAAATTGTGTTCACTCAGAACACTTGGCTGTCATGAGCAGCTTCTCTTCCTCTGTCGCCTTCCCCTTCCTACTGACCATCCAATGGGGAAGCCAGAGTGGAGGTTCAGCTTCAGTGGCAAGTTGCAGAGCCATGTGATGCAGAAGCACGGATAGGTGGGCCCAGCAGGTGCAGCTTCCTTCTTTCATGTGGTGGTGGTGAGAAGCTAACAGTTAGCTAACTAACTTTACTCAGTGGTTACCCCTGCTAACTGAGTAAAAAGGCACTTTTTAAAGTGGTGAACCTCTTTTATTCTCATGGGGAGAGAAACTGGCCCTATCCCATCCCAGCACATCAGCCCTTCAGTAACAGTTAGTGCTACTTTGCATTTCTTTTTAGATTGTGAGCCCTTTGGGGACAGGCAAGCATCTTATTATTTGGCTTTCTATAAAAACCACTGTGAAACCTTCTGTTGAAAAGTGGTATACTGTATAGATGTTGGTAGTTGTAGAGAACAGCAAGTGAGTGGGAGACCGTGCATGCACTGTGTCTGCATGCAAAGAGGCTGCCTCAGCCACTAGCTGACTGCCTTGCCTTGAGCCAAGAGGTGAAGTTGCTAACCTGATTGGGGAGAACAGGCTGGGTGAGCCATGTGGGAGGAGGACAGAGGAATGTGTGTGTGGTAAACCTAACCAGGAGATGAACTTATGGTGAAGAAGCAGGGGCATTGAGAGGCCTTAAGAAGCAGGAGCCTTGAGAACTGGACAAGGTGCAGAAAAGGACAATCAAAACGATCAGGAGCCTGGAGCACCTTCCTTATGAAGCAAGGCTACAGCATATGGGGCTTCTTAGTCTGGATAAGAGGCAACTACTGGGATACATGATAGAGATGAATAAAATTATGTATTGAGCCTTAAGTGGCACAGCGGGGGAATGCTTGACTAACAAGCAGAAGGTTGCCACTTTGAATCCCCACTGGTACTATATCAGGCAGCAGTGTTATAGGAAGATGCTGAAAGGCATAATCTCATACTGCACGGGAGGAGGCAATTGTAAACCCCACCTGTATTCTACCAAAGAAAAACACAGGGCTCTGTGGGTGCCAGGAGTCAAAATTGACTTGACAGTGCACTTTACCTTTAAAGAGAGTAGACAGAGAGAATCTTTCTCCCTCTCTCATAACATTAGAACCGGAGTCATCCCATGAAATGGAAGGCTGGGAAATTTAGGACAGACAAAAGGAAGTACTTTTTCATACAGAGCATAATTAATCTATGGAATTCTTTGCCATGGGATGTGGTGATGGCCACTAGCCTGGATGGCTTTAAAAGGGGCTTAGACAAATTCATGGAGGACAGGTCTATCAATGGCCTCTAAATATCAGTTGCAAGGGAACAACAGCAGAGAGTGGGCAAGCTCTCACCTTTAGCCTGTGGGCTTCTCAGAGGCTTCTGGTGGGCCATTATGTGAAATAGGATGCTGGACTAGACAGACCTTGGGCCTGATCCAGCAGGGCTGTTCTTATGTTCTTATGAGAACTCTGCACCTAGACAGCAGACATACAGCTTACCTGATCATCAGCTTCACAGTGGTGAGCTGTATTTATTCTCAAATTATCCAATTTTTATCAAAATATGCATATAGATTCTTTTTTCAAGACTTTTTTTGTGTGAAAAACATCCTCAATATCCTTTTTTGGGGTGTGTGATGGGTAATGACTTTTTTCACCATCTGGACATGGCAACCCTGTTCAACAGAGGGAGGCTTTTATCTTCCTCCATGGTGGTTGGGCTATCAGGAAGTTGGTGTTTGCAGTTCTGAGGCCCTTCTTGCACAGACATGGTCAGGCTGTAGGGACTCTGAAGTAGAGTGACTTCTGACACTCAGATTCCAATCACCATTCAGCCATTAAACTCGTGAATTACTTGTATTTAACTCACAGCAGAGTTGATGTGAGCATAACCAAATCAGAATCACAAGGCTGTTTATAAACTGAAATGAATGAAAGAAATAAGAGGTGATGGCAAAGCAGCTCCCTACATCTATCGCAAACCACCCAGTCAACTGTTTCTTTCCACTCTTAGCTTTTATTACCATTTTTACAGTTATAAGTTCTTAACACCCTGGAAATATTTCAATACATTCTATGAATAGCAAGGATTTAACACTCCCCCCCCCCCGCTTTTCCTGTGAAGATTTTAAAAAAGCTTATTAGCACTTCATCCCTGAATTGCAAAGAAGATTTAAATGACAGAAGAGAATGCAGTAACTATCTGCTTATTTTCATGAGGGTTGTAGGCATTGCAAAATATGATTACCCCTTCAATATGTCCCCCCATTTTGGTGACCTTTGGAGTGCACATGTGCAGTGTTTGTCTCCTTTTAATTTTACAGCTATGCCTAAAAGAGGCCACCTAGAGTGTCACTCCTCCTGCTTCCTTGGTAAATATTTTGACAAGAGAGGGGGAAGCACTGCACCATAGTGATGCCTCTAAAAGGGCCATGGGCACTTTAAGGGAAGTGACCTAGAGTGCCGTGTGCAGCAGGATGATCCTCCCTCCCTCATTTGCCAAGAGTGGTGGGGTATCATGCTGGCCAGAGTGCTACAGATTTGCCATATATAGGGTGGCTGCAGATATTGCTTCCCTTTAGAAGAAGCAATCGGCAGCAATGTGTGTGAGTGCTCCTCGGTCACTCTTACCAGGAAGGAAGAAAATCCTGCCACAGATTGCCTCCTTTAAAGCAGCTGTTGGAACCACTTTAAATGAGGAAGGTGATAGCATGACATGCAACATGATTTCCCCCCTTTCTTGGCAAGTGTTTTGCAAGACAGGGAGACAAGGATGAGAGCTTTTTCTTTTCTTTTCTTTTTTAAAGAAGAGCATTGTTATTTCACAGAAATAATCTACCCAAAATGGCACATTTTGCCCCCATCTAAAATGGCACCTTTGTCTTTAGAAAAAACAAAGCGCGCAATCCAACAGAAAAGCAAACAGAGAAGAAGGGATAATATATATTTTATTCAGGGCAATAGGTTCTGAACTGTTTGCAGTTTGATGTGTGATTACCATACATGATGAGTGCACACTTACCTATACTGGTAAATGTGGACCTTCCCACAGGTCCACCACATATGAAAAAAGGTGCCTTCAGAATGTCCACAGTTCATGCTATATCTTAGTATACATACATGGGAACTGGAAGTGCATACACACATGTTTTCATTTTTTTAAAAAAATCATAGCATATGAAGCAGCTCCTTCAGAGATGTCTCTTACAACCTCCAGCCTCAGTTGTTGTGACAGGTGAATTGCCAAGGATTTCCCCTCAGCACCACTTCAACTTCCACAGGGACACTGTGTTGTCTGAACTGCCAGAATAAAAACCTATAAGGGAAGAATGGCAGTTCAGTCTCCAAACAGCAAAGCAAAATCAGCTTGGTGAGAATTCAGCCAAGCAAGAGGTCTTGAGACAGTTCTTTAGTATTTAAGAACAAGGATTTATTTAAAGAAAAGGTTACAAACAAATGTGAAAGAACCTTCAGCTTAATTTCAGCTGTAGCTCATGGCTGAAGAGAGAAATCAAAACAAACAGCCATCTCTGGAGAGACAAAAGGAAGACTAACACTGGAAGAACAAAGAGGGGAGGAGTCCAGCACTTTTATCCATAACCCTAACACCCCCCAGTGGTCACTATGAGACATTGCAGCTGAGAGCTGATACTGCCAAGGTCCTAGCTCCACAAAACCTCTAGATCAGTGATAACCAACTTGAGGCTCTCCTGCTGTTGCTGGCTGCAGCTCTCTCCATCCACAATTCATTGTGCTTGGGAATGATTAGAGTCATAGCCCAACAGCTAGAGATCCTCGGCTTTACCACCCCTGCTCTAGATCTTCCTTCCTTCTTTGCACTGAAATGCTGTCATGCAGGAGGTATATGGCTTAGCCAAGGGTTATTATGAAAGAAAGATTACTTATAGGTTGTCCTTCTAACAGTGAAATGGGAGAAGATTATCCATGATTCAAATTCTAATTGTTTTAAAGCAAATTATAGTACAAAGATAACTGTAATAAATTGCATAGACATGACTGATAAGAACTGGTGGGTGACTATAGGGATGGCCTGAGAAACATCTGTTTCTTGTTACCTGAGTGACTAAATGAGTTGATAAACTTCTTTAATCAAAAGAATCAGCATTTTCAAGTTGAGATGCTCTTCATCCGGGAATATTAACGGAAATGGCAGGAGGAAAGTTTGTCTCCTTCATGTTCAGAAGTCTACAGTAGGTAGCTTGATTAGGTTTTTATAGGTAAGCTAACATATTTGAAACAGTTTAAGGCTATTCACATGAGCAGCCCTACTCATGTGAAGCACTGGGTTTGAGGCTGATCCCAGTGCTGCCCTACCGGTTAGCCTAAGATCTTTTACCCCTTTGTGTTTCACTCAATACCTGCTATGGGGATAATATTTAAACAAATATTTTCTTATAGGTTTGTTTGACAGTCCTCAGTTGTGCTTAGTGCATTCCATGCACTTATGCAAAGCATTAACTCTTTAGTATTAAATTTTCCACCCAGTAATGTGGAAATCCTGTAACAAGGACAAATGCTGGTATATGCTACCTGAATCAATTGTGTTGGCAGAGCCAAGGAGACTGAATTTGCATTAACTGCTGCCACTTCCTCATCCTGTGAGTAACATGATCTCACAAAGTATAGCAAATGTTCTTCCCCTTTGAAATTTGCTGAAGTTTCACAGATAAACCTGACAGCTGCAATCCATTTTGGTAAGGCTGTTAAACATTTCCTTCCATGAAATACTTTCCTTATAATAATGTAGGGGCCAAGAAATACTGTGTTGGTGTGTTCTTTAAAAAGAGAGAGCAGGCAGGCTTTTAGTGAATTGAATTGAACCACTACGAAGCATTCCATTAAGAATTTTATTTCTGACTCTCCTGTGAAATATTTCACAGGCCACTCTGGGGAGGACACAAGCAATGCCCAATATCTGTCAAATCAAAGCTGACATACAGTAGACAGCTCTGCGTAGACAGAATAAGAGAAGGGCTGGTGATGGGGCAACCTGAACAGGAGATTCCTTCTGTGCTCTCTTCTTCCTGCCCATCACTCTCTCTCTCCTGTGCCCACCTTTCCTTGCTTCTCTTGTTTCAACTTCTCCTGCACCACTGCCACTGCTGACAGATATGCTTGGCAACTGCTACTGCCTTTTCCCTTTCTCTGGACTTGGGAAATGGTTTATTTTTTTTAAAAGGTGATTCTTCAGTTATGGTGACCTAATTGCTTATTGGACAGGAAATATTTATAGAAAAGAAATAGTGCTAAATCTCTGGCCAAGTTCAGACGTAACACGAAACTGGAGGTTGGCAAACGCGTAGTTTCAGTTTTAAACAGTAAATCGCACTGCAGACATTCTTCCGACCATGGTCTGCTGACCTCCAGTTCCAGGAGAGGAGAACAGCTCCCTGCTGCTCGGCCGCTGAGGCCAATCCCAGCAAGTTCCATGACCAGACTGTGGGTAGAGCATCAGCATGTCAGTGGAGTGGCCACAATTGGCCACAGTCTTGAAAGGGTTGTGCCAAGAACAATCATGCATTTTTTGCAGTGGTATAGGAACATAGGAAACTGCCATATACTGAGTCAGACCATTGGTCTATCTAGTTCAGTATTGTCTTCACAGACTGGCAGTGGCTTCTCCAAGGTTGCAGGCAGGAATCTCTCTTAGCCCTATCTTGGAGAAGCCAGGGAGGGAACTTGGAACCTTCTGCTCTTCCTAGAGCGGCTTCATCCCCTGAGGGGAATATCTTGCAGTGCTCACACATCAAGTCTCCCATTCATATGCAACCAGGGCAGACCCTGCTTAGCTATGGGGACAAGTCATGCTTGCTACCACAAGACCAGCTCTCCTCTCCCACCCTTAGCATGGAAAGAGCATTTAAATCCCTTTAAATGCCATGCCATGCTAGTGCTTCTTCAGAGAGCGATGGCATTGCTACCCTCCAATGAGCCCTGCACCTATGTCATCCAACACAAGCATAATTTGGGGGGTCAGGGAAGAATATTTCCCTGTTACTCAGGAAAGGGAATGGGACTTCCTAGGAGGGGATATGTATATGAGGGAGGGCAAAGGATCCTGGGTGGGTGGGGGGGTTGTCTGCCCTGCTGTGACCTAAGTTTCTGTTGTGAGGGACCACCCTGACAAAGCATTCCATGCAGACCAAACCGCACTCCTGCTCTGCTGGCAGCTTGCTGCTGGTGGGCTATCCCTCGCATGAGGGGGCCAATCTACTGTGGAGGACCAATGGCCCTGTAAGCCCTACTCCCATCAGACTGTACGCTCAGAAGTTGAGTAACCCAACAATGGGACCCCCACTTGTGTGTGGCCCCCAATTCCCCATGGTATAATATAGGACAGAAGCACTGCAGCCCCCCCTTTCCTTTGAGGCCTTGCATGCACCAAAAGGAGATTTATACAATCTCTCTATGTGTGTGCCTGACCATGTGTGTGGATGTGGAGAACACCAGATGCATGGATGGATCTTTAAACCCATTCAAAATTCCTGGGTCTGGTCCAGCATTGCACCGTATGCAGATCTGCTGGCATGAGGAATCATGGGAGAGGGGAGCCCCGATTTCCAGGGGACCCAGGGCAGTGGGGTCACTGTCTCAGGGCACAAGCAAAGTTACGCACACCCACATGGCTGGACAAGCTGGCAGGGGGAATGTTTGACAGCTACTTGGCAGCAGTTGCCAAGACAGGGAGAGCAGTCACTGGAGTACCTGTCCTCATGGCTTTCCTCTATACAGCAACATGCCTCAATATAAATTTGGCCTCAGTTATTGTCATGGCCTCCACCCTGAGCAGTAGCACCAACCCTGAGGAAAGGGAAGTCTGATCCTGAGCAGTGGGAAGCCGTTGGGCCAGAAAAGCCAGCCATGGGTCCCAGTCCCAAGTCCTGACACACCTGTTTGGAGACTGAGCTTACCAGCCAGGATACTGCAGAATCAGAGAACCTGGTACCAAGAACAGTTGGAACTAGTTCTCACCGAGCCTTAGCCTAAGCCCCTGTTACAAAGAGCCTATTTGAGGGCTCCCACGTGGAGCACACTTCTGTATATGGAACTACAAGTCTGTAGTTACCACTGTTTGCATTTTGGGTCTCACGGGACCATGAGATCTGCACTTTGTTTTATGTGTAGCTAACTCAAAGGGCATGTCACCTTGGCATGTAGCCTAGGTGAAGGAACTCTTAGGTCAGGTTCAAAGCGCAGGTGTGCAGGAGAACCTCCCTGTGCAGTCACCTGCTGATTACTCACAGGTTGGAAGCTGGAGTAAATGTGATTTAATCAAGATCTATTCTTTAAACAATAAGCCAAGTATTCTCCCTATGTTGGCTCAGCAAATCCAGTCAAGATAGCACTTTCTCAGGAAGTAGTGATAAGCAAGCAACAGGTCATCTCATTTGCTAACGAGCATGTTAATGGCTAGCTCAAGGTGCTGGAAGTCTGCTTGTTTACATTTTAGTTACTCACAAATATTCTGACAGACACAAGAGATAAACTGTAATGTCTTCATTTTGCCCCTCCCTACATTGGTCTTTTCAGACCTACCCTTTCCTTTGTCCAAGAAGAAACTCACTCTTCCCTAGCTTTTGTCCAATAAGAGACTTATTCTTCTTGGACAAAAGAACAATGTGGCAGCCTGTCCTTTGTCCTTATTGTCTGCCTTTGCAAGGTGTAATCAGCATAACACCCTCGAGCAAGAAATTTCCTATAACTGCTCAGGACACCATCAATCCGTGCTTTCTGTGTCTCTTGGGATCTGCGTGTCTCCTGTGTCACTCATGTCCCTACCTCAGATTCACCAAGTGGTTCTTCCTTGGATCCACCATCTTTTTTCTACATCTTGGCACAGGCACCTCTATTTTGCCCTGCCTTGTCTCACTCCTGCTTTACTTTTCACCTCAAGACTGGCCCTTTTCATAAGCCAGTCTGTACAGCACTCCTGGCTGCAAGATTTTGGCTCATTTTTGGATTTAGCCTGGCTATAGGACCTTCCTGGGTTCCTGCTTCCACCTGCCTGCCTTGGAGGAGAGAAGCATCTCGGCCACGACTGAGCTACAAGGGTTCGCAGCATTCCTCTGGGAAGGAGCAAGATGGTATATAATCCCAATGCTTTAGACTCTACTTACCTTTTTTGGTCATTTCTCTCAAAATCCAAATCTGTCTGTCTCTCTCTCATGCCAGCTTTAAGTAAGCTTAATTCAGAAACTCAAACCAAATTGCCTTCTTTTGAGCTGTAGCATAGCCCTTTGAAACTTGTTGGTTTTGCTAGTTAAGTGTTGTTGCTCTTAACCATTATTTTCTATTTCTGTACTCCTAAACCTCAAATAAAACCTCACTTTGTTTTTTTTTAATTTTAACCTCTCTGTTCAGTTCTTTCCGTGACCTGAGCTTTGAACAAATTTTTTATCAAAGTGGGGCTGCTCCGTTTAAAATAGCTAATTTCACCACACAAGCCTAAATTGTAGCTCGGGGTCCCTGCCAAGTCCCCGGAAGCAGTTCCATTAACATCCCCCAGTGAGTGGCCTCTTTCATGTTATGCCTTGCACACACCACCCAAGCCTGCACACCAACATGGTAATGGGCCAGGAGGATCTTGATGATGTGAAGGTGTGCTAGATTCTAGGTCAGAGGGCTGCCACATCTGGAGGTATGTAAGACATCCAGCACTGGCCTTTGTCAGAAGTGGCTCATTTGGGTCTCTCCTGCGTTCTTTGGTCTTGCTTTGCTCATGTTCATGACTGCAGGGCAAGGCAATTATTTGGTGGTGAATTTTAGAATTGGAAAGTTGGCGATATTAACTCCCTTGGCAGTCCATGGCCCACTGTGAGCTGAGTCCCCAAACCCCTCTGAATATGGGTGTATCTGAATATGGATGTAGTTTGTCATGGTGTTCGTACTGCTGAAACCAGCCAGCCCTCTCTGCTTCCCTCCCTACTTCCCTAGCAAAGTTTCCCCTTTGAAGTGAAGAGGGAAATGATGTGAGTTACATGGGTAACAGGAGAGGCACTATAGGCCATTTTCACTTCACCATTTTCTCAAGTTCCTTATGGCCTGGAGATTGTTGAACATGCCAGAGTATAGGAGAAATGTAGTTTCTTCTGCCTTCCAGCCCAGTTCATTGAACAGAGAGGTGCAGAAAATTACAAATCCCATGCACCTCAGCAAGAAATGACTCTCTTGAACATGTTCAGAAGTTTCCAGGTCTAAAGGATGAAAACTCTCCTTCCATCAGCAAGCCCTCCCCACTGCCAGACTCCTTCTTCTCATAAGGATAACTTTGGGTAGTAAGAGAGAACCAAATAAAGAAACTATTTTATTTGAAACTTTGTCTCCATGTATCCAGCCAGTATTAACTAGCAGTGCTCTCCTTACCTGTGCACTTCTGCTGTTGCTGGGGTAGATAAAGAAATCTCTCCTCATGAGCTCTCTAACCATTTAGCCCTGGTAACTCTTTCACTTTTACATTATCAATTAATTCTAAAACACTGTCTTTTCTCGCCTCATTTGACATTGTTGTACAGATATATACTGACGGGGGGGGGGGGATAGATCTTCTGTGGATTTCAAGCATACCTCTTTTTCTCATTTTATAGCTCTACTGAAACAATGTTGTGGGTGTATAAACAGACTTGCAATCTGTTATTTGAAATATATCATCCAGAATATTGATTTTCAAACTGTCCCAAGAAACCCTGGAGTTCCCCAAAACCTTATCAAAGATTCCTCAGAGAAAAGCAAGGCACCAGCAGGCAAATTCTCTAACAGACAGCTTGTCCACAATGCATAGCTCTGTTGGGTACCTTCTGAGGGTGAAGCCTCAGCTTTTCTGGGGTGCATTCTGAGGGTGGTGTGACATCCATTTTACCTATTCTGTTTGGTTAGCAACCAAACAGTTGGTTGCTAACCAAAGTTTGGTTAGCAACCCCAGACAAACTGAGCAGGCATCCTAGAATATGCCTCCCCAGGATAATCTTTAATGCTTGTGCACTCTGCAACAGATATACAGGAGTTTCCTTGGCAGACAGATTTTTAAAAAGTGAAATAAAAATTTTAACAATAAAAAGGCTTTAGGAAATTTGAAAATCACTAGCCTGTGATTACTAGTAATAAGCTACGGAAAGTGGTACTACTTTATTCTTCCCTCGTGCAATATCATTGGAACTGATGGCTATACTTTGGACAGGCTGATCCTATAGTCCATCTGAAGTGGACCACTCTGCTAGGGCTAAAGCCAGCAAACCGTAATTGCAATTCAATGGACTCACAGTGATGGTGTCACAATAACTGTAGAAACAAAAGCAACCAAAACAAATGTAACTACACCACAGTCACTGCCACAGCATCCCTAGAAAGTCCTCTACCATCTACCACCTCTACCACTTATCATTACAGGCCAATGTTGTGACCTGTGCCCCATGTCATTGCACCTTGGAGGGCTGACTGGATGGCTTATGGCCAACAGGTGTGCCCTTTCTGCATAGTACATACTGGCAGAGTCCCACTAGTGTAAGGGTTGCACAGAATGTTGTGCAAGGGAGCTGAGGAGCAATCTTATCCCACTGAGCAGATAGAAACCAGGGACAGAATCAGGTTGTTACCAAGCCATCAGATGAGAGTTGCCATTTCACCAACTTGTCCTTGTTTCTTTAAGAGCTTCAAGGAGGACAGTATCTCCTTTCTCAGGGGTTCCCAGGCTTGGGTCACCAGATGTAGCTAGACTACAATTCTCATCATTTGGCTAAAGGATGCGGTAGCTGGGGCTGATGGGAGTTGTAGTCCATCAACATCTGGGAATTCAAGGTTGGGAATGCATGTCCTATTAAAATGTTGTAACCATGGGGAAAACTTCACTGCTGAGTGTCAGCATGGCAGACACCTGGCCTCAAATGAATATAGTGGACTCTGAAGATACTTGTGAATTTCAGCATTAAAATGTTTATCAAAATCCAATTAGATAAAATAGGATGTTTTGATGCCAAAAACACATCCTGTTTAGTGCAGAGTCAAATGCTTTGTACATCTCTATTTAATGACATCAATGCTCCCATCATGAGTCATAATTAGACTGTAAAATTAATTACAAGAAAAATTGGGAATCTATTATAAACAGACTATAAATAGAAATCCATTCAGCTAGGATAAATAGGCCTACCTTCATCTTAAAAAAAATTAACTCTCCCATGCAAGATGTAGCCTAGCTTTATCAATTTTGTCATGGTCAGTTTTGATGTGCAAGGACAGAATTGTACACAATTGGATACCTTATTGTGGCTTTAACAACTAATTGCCTTTTTGTTTTCCCAGTACAGGGAAGACAGAAAGACAAAGGGCTAGTTTTTGGTTGTTTGTTTTAATGAGCATTTTAATGATGGTTTGCCCTTTGTGAAATTATCTCTGTAGGACTGATTTTGATGTGCAACAGAATACCCACGAACTGAATAATAAAGTTGCTGAAAGCTGAAACTAGGGCATGAAAAATTAGCACTTTTCTAAAGAGCCCTTTTTGGAAATGTTCATGCACACATACACAAATAGAGCTCTTAGTTGCTGAGGTGTCACATGCAACAATGTTAATAACATTTTTAAATCCGAATCTTTTCGTCACAAACTACTTTCTCATCTATTTTTACAGAAAGGGCAACTGTCATCTGTTTAGAAATATGAGGTACAGCTGACCACTTTTGCCTTGACGCATAAGCACATTCTTGGAAACGATGAAAAAACACCTACAATATATGTGATTAAACAAACCCACCCACAGCATTGATTGACTGACAGGAGAGCTAAAGAAAGAAGCAAACAAATTGGAAACAGACTGATGATGGACAACTTCTAAATGCCCCAAAATGAAATCTACACTTTTTATTGGGGTGAATGTTTAGAAGAGCATCCAGTTGCCATTACTTGCTGGACAGTCCTTGCATGTTTACTCAGAAGTACTATTCCATTCAAGTGGATTTAGGATTGCAACTTTAATTCATATATTATATTTGCATCCAAACTTTCTGACCAAAATAAGTACCACCCCTATTCAGCCATATACGATATGAGAGGATTGTATATCTGTGAACACTCATAATCGCTTCTCCGCTGCTACTGCCATTATTGCCAGAATAGCAGTGGAGCAATGATTATGCACAGTTGAGTGTGCACAGAGCCTCCCTCGCCTCTGAATCCAGCAAGGATGGGCTCTTGGCCAGTTCACAAGTCCCACACGGTCATCTCTCTTCTATGGGTAGCATGCTGCATGGTATGTCTGTCCCTAACAATGTTCTGCCTTCTTTAATTCATGTGATCTCTTGTAGAAGACACTGAAAAGATAGCTAGCAACTTTCTTCATGTCAGGGTTCTTAGGACTTGGGAGTGTTGTGACTCTAGAAGTAAAATTTAGACTCCGAGAGTCCGTTTATCTTTATGTATTTTATTCATTTTTTTTAAAGTTATAGCCTGCCTTTCCATTAAACATGCTCAAGGCAGCTGCCAGTATCAAACCATAGTGACAATAAGAAAACAGCAGTTAAACAATTAAAAGCAGAGACAGGGCAGCAGATAAAAACAGCCCAGGAGAATCCAGATTAAAGCAGCCAGTTAGGAATATGCATGAACCTGTTTGGAGGCCCTTTTATGGGCCACCAAACAGGTTCGAACACCCGGCAGTTTGAAGGTTCAAAAGCCGGGGGGATAACTTTAAGGACAGGGGAGGGTGCACTTCCCCCCCACCACCACATTTTCCCCGTCGGCACTTGCTTAAAAACTGGTCTGGTGGGGTGGCAGCGTACCTCCCTACTGCTCCGTACTCTCCTCGGACTGGAAGTAAGTGGAAGTAGCCCGTGCACATGCGCACATCAGGCATGTGTGCATGCACGACATGCTCGCTTGTGTGCATGTCAGGCGTGAGCATGATGTTCATGCACATGCGCTGATGTGCACACACACATGGGCTACTTCTACTTACTTCCGGTCTGAGGAGAGGATGGGGCGGCAAGGAGGTACACTGCCGCCCCCGCTGGACCCGTTTTTAAGTGAGCGCTGGCAAAGGAAATGCAGCGGTGGGGAGTGCACCCTCCCCCACCCTTAAAGTTATCCCTCCTGCCTTTGAACTGGCCCCCACCAGTTACATGCACTTCCCTACAGCCAGTAGCTGGGGGGACTAAATAAGAAGCCCTATAGGGCAACTCTTGCTTAAAAAGAAAGAGTTTCATGAAGTGGTAAAATCAACAGTGCTAAAGTGGGCACAAGGTGTAGGTCATAATATTAATTTAGAGGCCTGGGAGAAGCTATGGAAGAAAGACCTCTCTTCTCTTCCTGTTTTCTTCTACCTTGCAACATGCAAGCAAGCTCCTCTCCCTGCACCATGTGTGCAGAGAAGATGCAGAATCCATCTGCATCCAGCTAGTTAGATAGATTAGAGATCCTAACTCCTCACTTTCCTATCTAGAATGGAGTTCTCTAATTGATTTGAAACTATGAATTGGCTCCAAGTTACTTTACTTTCAGCATAACCGCATGCCTAACTAAATCCGCTGTGTTGTGCCTCTGCGCACTCTGCTATAATTGAAAAAGGGTTTCTCTACCAGAGAGAATTCCCAACAAATAGAACAGAAGGAGGACTGTTGCAATGCAAATGAGCATTCTAACCAGTATAGGTTTCACATTCCCATGACAAACCAATTGATTGATGTGGCAACTTTGATAAACCTCATGGGTAACAATGCCCTAACATTTCCTCTTGTTCATTCTGCAGCTTCCAGTAGGGGAATGGATCCTTAATTTAATTGACTGGAAAGTGTTTGCAGAGGTGTTCCCCCATCCCTTCATGATATTAACCTCGCCTATATCTTAGCATTCATGAAATATATCTTCCCTGACCTTACGTTTCCTCCTACTACTACTACTTCTTTTGCAGCTCACTCTCTCAGCAAGTCTGATAGAAACATAGGAACATAGGAAGCTGCCATATACTGAGTCAGACCATTGGTCAATCTAGCTCAGTATTGTCTTCACAGACTGGCAGTGGCTTCTTCAAAGTTGAAGGCAGGAATCTCTCTCAGTCCTATCTTGGAGATGTCAGTAAGGGAACTTGGAACCTAGATGCTCTTCCCAGAGCTCCATCCCCTAAGGGGAATATCTTATAGTGCAAACACTTCTAGTCTCCCTTTCGTATGCAACCAGGGCAGACCCGGCTTAGCTTAAGGGCCAAGTCATGCTTGCTACCACAAGACCAGCTCTCCTCTCCCAAATGATGTTTGCTGAGAGAGTGATCCCAATAATCCCAAGAGCCTAGTTTGTATGGGCTTAAACAAATATTTCATTCCAAACTTCATTCATACTAGGACTCATTAAATCTTATCTTTAAATTATTATATGTGTTACGGCTTTGACCCAGAGATATTTAACAAACCTCGGCAGAATTCCTTTTCTGGGAAGCCACTAAATGTAACAATTAAAAAAAAATAAACCAGTAACACTTCTTTTGTGAGGAAATTATTCTGAAAAAGAAAAGTAAAACACCATGAAACTTCAGAGTTGAGTTTTATCTCAGTGAACATTTTTAAAATGAGCACATATCAAGGCCATGCTGTTTATGAACCAGATAATAATGCTTAATTGGCATTCAGTGCCATTGACCACAGCTGGATGCGGCTTTTTAACCTGATGTGCAGGCAAGATCCTAGGCCTAGCAATTTTGCTAAATTGGGATCTGAAATCATTAGGAACCAATCACACCCTGTGGGTGGGTCAGCTACAAAACCTTCTAAAAATGCATGGTCAATTCAGCTTTTAAAGCCAGCCCATCCTATAACACACAGAAAATGAAAGATCTGCTTGCCTGTGCTGCTTTTCTAGTCCCTCCCTGTAATTGCTGTGATTCTGTGCACCAGGGGCATAGTTACCATAGAGGGGGTGGTGGTGGTATATGTGCGCGCGTGCGCGCGTACACACACACACACACACACACACACACACACACACACACACAAGCCACATTCACATGTAACATTAAACCGGAGGTGAAGGGGCCTCCAGTTTCAATTTCTGGATGGCCAAATGCAGGCAACTACAGTCACGACAAAAAATAGACTTGCGGGTTCCCTCCCCAGATTTCCATGTCTACCTTCAATTTGTAGCAAGGTTCACCTCCTGGACCTCCAGTTTAGCAGTGCCAGCTAAAGGTATCTTTATGTATCCGAATGCGGCACCGCAGACTGCCTGTTCTGCAACCGGAGTTTGAGGGAGGAAGCTCCTCCCTTGCTCTGGCTACTATTGGCTTCTGGGGTTGTCCTTCAGTCAAGAAGGAAGCCTGGGCAGCCAGTTCCCCCTCCTCTCTGCAGTCTCACTGATTGCAGACAGAGTTTTTCTGTGATGTTTGAATTTGGACGGGAGAGCAGGGGATGGAGGGAATGACACAGTGGGTCCATTGGACCTGTGGTTCCACATTACATGCAAATGCGGCCAATGAGTGCTCATCCCTGTTCTGAGTGGGAGAATAGGTGGTCCCTTTAAGGGAGGTCTGTTCTTACTGGCATCTGGACAACCTTGCCTCACTGAGCTGGTGCTGTGGTACCAGGTCACTGAAATCATCAAGCTGCCTGCCAAAGCATAGTTATCCCAGGGAAGGCAGGCAACAGTGGTAGCAACAGGCAGGGCACTGAAGGCAGTGGGCCAGCTTCAACTTTCCAACACCACTGCTGTACATACACTGCATTATTTTTCCATTTATTTTATTTTTCCTAAATGGTGTCAGCTGAAACCATTTATTTGCTGAAAATTTCAATAGCATTTTATTATCGAAATTGAATGAATGAATGAATGAATGAATGATAACAATATTATTGTATTCCCAAATGCATAACCTAATGGACTAATCAGTGTTGTGATAATAAGACACCAACAAGGACAAATGAAAATGAAAATGAAAATGACATACATTACAATAAAGAATATGCAAAAACAGTATGTATGCATAAACATTACTTTCTACTTTCTAATAGAAAAGAAACTACCCTTTGAAGCTAGAAGAAAGAAAGAGGATACAAATGACTGAGAGTTGCAGGAGGAAATCAAGGAGGCGTCAAGGAGAGGCAGGGCAGTAATAATTAGGGATGTGCGAATCAATTTGGATACAAATCGATTTGTACCCGAATCTAGCTGATTCGGGTGATTCGGAGACAAAACGAATCACCCCTGTGGTCCATTGGCTAGATTCGGGTACAAATCGAATTGCGGCTGATTCGATTCGAATCGATTCAGGTTTCTGATCTGTCCTATTAATTTCCCCAGATTCCCAGCTTTCATTTTTTTAAAAAGCTAAGCTCTAGCTCTTATAGAAGTGGAGTTATGGAGCAAAATGTGTGGTCACTATTTTTCAAGTGTTCGGATTCTTTGGTGTATAATAACTTTCACTCAATGAATCCTTATGAGGATTCATTACACACCTTCATTTCTTCTATTCATTTTGACTGTCTTTTAGACAGTGCCAATTGTCAGCTGCCATGTGCCAACTACACCCCACTCCCACCCGCAAGGCAGTGAGGTACTACTCAGTTTAAGTTAAGTGCCTAATGGGTGGCGGCTACCACCCAAATTGCAGAGGGATTGGGCAAAGGGCTGGTTTTGGGTGAATTGTTGAAGTTTTCCATAGGAAATCATGTAGGTTTCAGCAGCCGCATAACTGCACTTGGGGGGTGCTGGGGTGGCCCAGAGTGAGTGGTGGTGTAGTGAACAGAGGGTGCCAGCCACCCCCATGGGTTTCTAGTCCATGGGGTTCAGGGTTCTGTTGTTTCTGAGGTGTTCTGAGTGTAGATTCTCTGGTAGCAAATGAGATTTTCAATACAAACCATGAATCCACTCTCATTTGCTACCATAGAATCTACACTCAGACCACCTCAGAAACAACAGAACCCTGTACCCCATGGGTTAGCAACCCCATGGGAGTGGCTGGCACCCTATATGCACTACAACACCACGCACTCTGGGCCACCCCAGCGCCCTCTAAGTGCACTTATGGGGCTGCTGAAACCTCCATTATACCTTATAGCAGGGATTCTCAACCTTGGGTCCCCAGGTGTTACTGGACTTCAGCTCCCATAATCCCCAGCCCCAATGGTCTTTGGTTGGGGATTATGGGAGTTGAAGTCCAACAACATCTGGGGACCCAAGGTTGAGAACCCATGCCTTATAGGGAAAAACCTTAAAGATGAGTAAACTTCAACTATTCACCAAAAACCAGCCCTTTGCCCAATCCCTCTGCAATTTGGATGGTAGCCTCCACCCATTAGGCACTACCACCTCACCACACTCTTCCACCCCAGATCCCACTTTATGCCCCAAATCTGCCTCAAAGACACTAAACCTTCAACTATTCACCAAAAATCAGCCCTTTGTCCGATTCCTCTGCAATTTGGGTGGTAGCCACCACCCATTAGGCACTTAACTTAAACTGAGTAGTACCTCACTGCCTTGTGGGTGGGAGTGGGGTGTAGTTGGCACATGGCAGTTGACAATTGGCACTGTCTAAAAGACAGTCAAAATGAATAGAAGAAATGAAGGTGTGTAATGAATCCTCATAAGGATTTATTGAGTGAAAGTTATTATACACCAAAGAATCCGAACACTTGAAAAATAGTGACCACACATTTTGCTCCATAACTCCACTTCTATAAAGGCTAGAGCTTAGCCTTTTTAAAAAATGAAAGCTGGGAATCTGGGGAAATTAATAGGACATATCAGAAACCCGAATCAATTCGATTCAGATCAGCTGCGATTCGGATCCGAATCGAATTTGGGGTGATTTGGATGTGTCAGATTCAGATCCAAATCGTATCAGGGCTGTTTGGATTTGGTTACAAATCGAAACAGAAAATCCGAATTGCACACCCCTAGTAATAATGGCTGACATCAATTATCCACACATAGACTGGGTAAATTCACTGTCAGGTAATGACAAAGAGGCCAAATTTCTAGATACGTCGAATGACTGTGCCCTAGAACAGTTGGTCTTGGAACCAACCAGAGAGAAGGCGACCTTGGACTTAATCCTGAGTGGCACCCAGGACCTGGTGTGTAATGCCATTGTCATCGACCCTTTAGGGAACAGTGACCATAGTGTGATCATATTCAGCATACATGTGAGGAGAGAATCACCAAGGAAATCTAACACAGACACTTTGAATTTCAGAAGAGGAAACTCAAAAGAAGGTGCTCTAGACCCTGATCATCTTGGTTGCCCTCTTCTACACCTTTTCCAATTCTACAATGTCCTTTTTTAGATGTGGTGACCAGAATTGTACTCAGTACTCCAGGTGTGGCCGCACCATAGTTTTGTATAAGGGCATTATAGTATTAGCAGTTTTATTTTCAGTCCCCTTCCTTATGATCCCTAGCATGGAATTGGCCTTTTTCACAGGTGCTGCACATTGAGTTGACACTTTCAACGAGCTGTCCACCACAACCCCAAGAGCCCTGTCCTGGTCAGTCACTGGCAGCTCAGATCCCATCAGCGCATACTTGAAGTTGGGGTTTTTCGTCCCAATGTGCATCACTTTACACTTGCCAACATGGAACTGCACTTGCCATTTTGTTGTCCACTCACTCAGTTTGGAGATCTTTTGGAGCCTCTCACAATCAGTTTTGGATTTCACTACCTGAAAGAGTTTGGTATCATCTGCAAATTTGGCCAACTCAGTGCTTACGCCACACATATACTTATCCCTTTATCCCATGACTGCAAAGTTTTCTTAGGAGTCTTTGATGAGGAACTTTGTCGAAAGCTTTTTGGAAGTCCAGGTATACCATGTCAACTGGATCACCTTTATCCACACACTTGTTGACACTCAAAAAGGTTTGTGAGGCAAGATTTACATTTGCAGAAGCCATGCTGGTTCTCTCCCAGCAGGGCCTGTTCTTCTATATGCTTTACAATTTTATCCTTGAGGATGCTTTCCATAAATTTGCCTGGAATGGATGTTAAGCTAACCGGCCTGTAATTTCCCAGATTGCCCCTGGATCCCTTTTTGAAAATTGGTGTTACATTTGCTACTTTCCAGTCCTCCGGTACAGAGCCTGATTGCCCGTCTGGTACTTGGTTTTGCTGTTTCTGAGTTGTTCATTGTAGATTCTCTGCTGGCATATGAGATTTTCAGTAGCAAACAAGAATCCACTCCCATCTGCTACCAGAGAGTCTACACTGAACACCTCAGAAACAACAAAACCCAGTACCCCATGGGCTTGTGAGTATGGGGGTGGTTGGCACCCTATGTGCATTACACCACCACTCACTCTGGGCCATCCCAGTGCCCCCCAAGTGGAGTTATGGGGCTGCTGATACCTCCATTATTCTCTATGGGGGAAATCTTAAAGATGCGTAAATTTCATTAATTCTTTAAAAATCAGCCCTTTTCCCAATTCCCTTGGAATAGGAGTGGTGGAGAGGCACCCATTGGGGCACTACCACCCAACCCACTCCTCTGTCCCTGAAGCCCCCTTTCTGCTCCAAATCAGCCCCCCAAAAATGCAAACTTCAACAATTCCTAAAAAATCAGCCCTTTGACCAATTCCTTTGTAATCTCACAATCCATTGGGGCTCTACCACTCGACTCACTCTTCTGCCCCTGAAGCCCCCTTTCTGCCCCAAATCTGCCCCAAAGACACACAAACTTCAACAGCTCCTATAAAGTCCACACTTTGACCAATTCATTTGTAATAACCAATTCCTATCACCCAATTCATACCACCCAACCTGCTCTTCTGCCCCTGAAATCCCCTTTCTGCCCTGAATCTGCCCCGAAGAATATTGACAGTGCACACCACCAACAACAACAGCAGTGCTATCCAAAGAACCTGGTTTCCAAAGCAGGGAATTTAACAGAATCAGACACAAATGGAACAAAGTATCAAAATAATAACTCTACTGACAGATGGATTTGATACAATGTCAATAACAAGCAGCAGCAAGATAGATACTATGTGACAAGGGAAAACCAAACCCTCCCTCCAAACAGGAAAAAAACCCAAATACACAAATCAAGATTAGAGACGTGTGTGTGTGTGTGAAAATTATAAATGGCTACTCTCATTCAGTCTTCTCAAACTCTGGGTCTCTCTGTAGTCCACTACTGTGGGTGATAATTCTCTCAGCAGCAGGAAGAAGTGTAAAACAGAGAAAGCATAAAAAAATTAAAACCCTTTTTTCTTCCAAATCTCTCTTTCTTAACAAAAACAAAAACAAAAACAAAAGCAAGAGAGAATGGCACAGGTAGAGGTAGCAGGCTAGGAGACTGGCAGCAAGCAATGGCTGCAATGCTGGACAATAGCAGTGATGCTGAGCAACTGGAAGCAATGTTGTAAGATGGGGCATCAAGGCTGAGGAATCAGGCAATAGAGCTCTCTCTTCTCCCACACATGAGGCAGCAGAAAGGAAGAAATGGCGCCTGCTCCCCCCCCAAAATACCCTGGTGCAAAAACCCCTCCGAAAATCCCCCCACCCTTGCTGTTCTTTGCCCTCTGCCTGGTCAATGAGGGTGAATTTAAATAGGGATGTGCACATAACCAGTTTTCCCAGTTTGATTCAGATTCAAATTGGGTTCAAACCGAGAGGGGGAGTTTTGGTTTTGGTTTTGATCGAACCCCCTGGCTTGGTTTGAATTCAAACTGGTTCAAACTGGTTTGAACCATTTCAAACCTCCAAAGTGTGTGGGGTGGTAGTTGGCAGCCATGGGTGCCTACCACCCAACCCCCAAAGCAATCGGACACTCATATGATTTTTTATGAATTTTTGAAATATTTTTTTATTTTTTCCTCATAGGGTATAATGGGACTTGAAACAGCCCATTATTCCCTATTGTAGAGCACCCATGGGTGCCAACTACCACCCAAACCCCAAAGCAATCAGACAATCCTATGATATTTTATGAGTATTTGAAATATTTTAAATTACTTTTCTCCTAGGGTATAAAGGGACTCAAACAAGCCCATTACCCCCTATTGTGGAGCACCTAGGGGCACAAAAATGGGTTGGGTGGTATTCACCTAGGGGTTCCTACCACCCACAAAACCCCAAGGCAATCGGACACTCCTCCGATTATTGGTGAATTTTAAAAATATTTTTATTTTATTTATTTATTGTATTTATTGTTGCATTTATATACCGCCTTTCATTAAAAGACAACCCCAAGGTGGTTTACAAAAGTTAAAACATACAATAAAAAGGCAATAAAAATATTAAGCTAAAAATATATATAAACAAACCAAATTTAAAATCTATAAAATACAAGCATAAAAACAATACAACAGGTAAAAACACACAGAAGCAGCAGTAAAAACAATTATGTAAAAGCCTGGATAAAAAGCCAAGTTTTAACAAGCTTTCTTGGGAATAATGAGGATTCCAGCAAATGTATAGCTTCACGTTGTGGGGGAAGGGGTGGCCTAGAGTGGAGTGTGGTGGGTGGTAGTGCCCAAGGGGGGCAAGGAAGCTACCAGAATTATTTCAAATGAATTGGGCAAAGGGCTGATTTTTAAGTGATTTTTGAAGTTTACGCATGTTTAAGGTTTGAGAGGAGTAACAGCAGGAGAGAGGGCATGCCCTCAACTCCTGCCTGTAGGCTTTCAGTAGCATCTGGTGGGCCACTGTGTGAAACAGGATACTGGACTAGATGGGTCTTGGGCCTGATCCAGCAGGGCTGTTCTTACGTTTTTATGTTCTTAAGCCATGTATATGCAGTCAGTCTCATAGGGGTGTACACGGAACTGTTCTGGGAGGTTTGGTTCAAATTTGAACGTAATTTGAACTGAACAGCCAGTCCGCGAACTGGTTTGTTAGAACCAGCTGGCAGTTCAGTTTGTGCAGTCAAACCGGTTTCAACCATAGTTCAGCCCAGTTCGACCTGATTCAGGTGGCTATGCTTGTAAAGGGGAATCTTTGCTTTGCAAGCAAAGGGGATTCCTAACTCTAAAGGGGTTCAAAGAGTTGTCGGGGGGTTCAGGTGAGGGCACCTTACCACCGGTAGCACACTGATGACTCCTTGGTGGTGGTAGATCTTCTAGGCCCTGCCAGCACTCCCCCACAGCATCATAGGTCAGCAGCTAGAGGCCATCGCCACTAAGGTGCCCTCTCACCCACCCCTTACCCGCCCACCCTATGAACCCCTTTAGGGTTAGGAATCCTCCTTTGCTTGTAAATCCCCCCTTTGCTTGTAAAGGGGAATCCTCACCATATTCCCCTTTACAAGGATAGGCACCCAAACTGGGCTGAACCATTTCGATCCAAACTGGGCCCAGTTTGGTTCACGCTTGGATTGGCCCCCTTTGGCAGGGGGGTCAGTCCAGTTCGAGCTTCAACCAGTTGAACCAGGCCTTTTCTAATTGGACCAGGTTTGATCTGAACTGGTTCTGCACTCATCTACCCAAAACGTTCAGACAGGCCAGTAGTGAACGGAATAAGTCCATGGCTCTGCTTTTCACATACTTAAAGAGTAGCTAGCCTTTTGATGCTAGAAAAAGAAGCTCTAGAGTCAGGGGAGCCAGTAGCTCAACACTTTTTGTATTATTCAGCTGTTTAAATGAGGTAGGCCCACAGACCTCGGCAGAAAGACAGGATTTGGTTTTCTACGGTTGTTTTGGGGGACAATTTGGCAGAACTTGCTTTCCCATTGATCTAGCACCCATTGCAGAGCCCAAAACTCCTAGTGACCCACTGGAACTGTTGATATTTACCATATCTCTGCCCTCTGTTCTCAGTACTACTGGGACAGAAGCAAAATGGTAAAATGTGCAGCTCTCAGGGTGAGGTGGAGACTACTGCATAGGCAGGCGCGGCTCGTGAACTCTCCTCCGGGGGGTGGTGGTGGCAGCGGGCGGCTTCTTTAAGGTAAACGGAGCCGGTGCTCCATGCCGCCCAGCAGCCCCTGCGGCAGGGAATCGCCTCCGCCACTCACCTGGCTCCCGCGGAGCCCCCGCCAGTGGCCAGGTGAGTGGTGGAGGCGATTCCCTGCCGCAGGGGCTGCTGGGCGGCATGGAGCACCGGCTCAGTTTA
The DNA here is from genome assembly GCF_027244095.1 of Hemicordylus capensis. Classification (NCBI taxonomy): domain Eukaryota; kingdom Metazoa; phylum Chordata; class Lepidosauria; order Squamata; family Cordylidae; genus Hemicordylus; species Hemicordylus capensis. The sequence continues at coordinate 89,177,554 of NC_069658.1, read as the reverse complement.
CCTTAAAGAAGCTGCCCACTGCCCCCCCCACTGCCCCCCGGTGCCCCCCCCCGGAGGAGAGTTCACAAGCCGCGCCTGAACATCGGGTGTGCTCGAAATGCTGAGACTTGTTTTGAAAGCTGGTTCAGAGATTTAAATATGTTATCTGATTTAGACTAGTTCAGGCCTACCGCGATGTCATCCAAAGTAACATGTGCAGCTCTGCTTGTTAATGTATTAAGCACTGAGTGAAAAGATAAAAGTTCAGATATTCTCCACTGAATCTGCATAAGGCTTTTTCAAGATGCTTTAAGGTAAGATCTTCCATGTGGAAATTATGAGTACAAACCTGTTTTTGCAGCATTACACAGATGTTGCAATGAACAGTGATTTGTACTGCAGATATTGACAGAGATTTTTTCCTGCTAAAACCACAAATAATATAGAACTGTAACCATACTGCTAATCTGTGTTCCTACAATGCATTGTGCCATCTGCTGGAAACTGCCAGCAATCCAGCATAAAACTTCATTACCCTCTACAGGAATTCAGATACAGTCATATCTTGCCAACAACGGTTTCACCAACCGTGGTTTTGAGTATATGTGAATAGGAAATTGTGAAAGGTCTTGCTAACCGTGACCCAAGTATCCATGGTTGGCAGTGTTTTCTAGTGATGGGAGGGGGTTCAATGATTTGGGGGGGGGGCTCAGAGGTTCGATCTGCTCATTCTTCTTGGTGACCCTTGTTGACCTTACTGTCCCTTGCCAATTTAAAATGTCTTTGAGTGAATTGGGGGAGGGGAGGCAGGGTTGGTTCAAATAATTTCCAGGGGTTCCATTTGCTCATTCTTCTTGGTGATTCTTGGCAATATTAAAGGATTTTTTGTGGGGGGGTTAAAGCATTTTGGGGGTATTTTCCCCTTTATTTTTAGGTCTTTTTGTGGTCATAGTTCCCCTAACCCTCTGTTTCCCATAGACTTTCATGCCACATCAACCCCTGCCAATGGTGAGGTTTTGCCAGAACGGAACCCGAGCGGTTGGCGAGGGATGACGGTAACACATTATAACACAGATCTCTGACAATGGTGACAGTTAACTGCCCATATGCTAGCTGATAAACACAGGATACTTCACGTATGGAAACCACATTAGAAGAAATATGTATCTGAGTCAGGGTTAAAGTTCTTGGTCTTGTCCTGCTATCGTGCACTGATGCTTGTATAGTCCAACAATGGCTTCTTTGGATGAATGGTGGTGTGCTCAATTTCATGTTGAATTAGGGAAACGCAAGAAAGTTTTTCCTTAGTGAAAAAACCATTGCAAGATCTACCCAGATTGTCACAGTGTGGCAAAATCACTACACTAACATTGCATTAATTATCCAATTCAGTGAATCAGCTGTCTGAAATTGTGAAGAAGGATGGGACTTGCTTCCACATTGGAGAGGTGCATGTGACTTACATTCCATGTAGCTTTCCCTGAGCAGCAATCTAATTGGTCTGCTCAACTGTACTATCAAAGACTAAGTTACCCTGTGATTTGGAACCAGAGTCGCAATTAATTATAAAAAACCTCCTGGCTTGCTGTTACTGTTAACTGCAGAAATTAGCAAAAGTTTATACCTGAAATTGCTGTTAAAGGTACCGCTACAATGAGTGATGGAACAATGGACAACTGTAATATAGAGACACCCCCGCCCACAACAAACACACACAGACAGTACAAAAACAGTCTATTGTAACTTAATGAGCCAGGTCTCATGATCCGTGAGACCTGGTTTGGGGTGGTGAGCAGGGAGAGTGGGCTAAGCCTGTTCTCCCTGCACACGAGTGGGGAGGGAGCCCCAGGCAGCCAGATTGGCCTCCCACACAATTGCCAGCTCCATGATGGAGCTGGCGGGGGCTGGGGAGCTCGGGGGCCATGCAGCTGGTCTTGTGGTAGCAAGCATGACTTGTCCCCATAGCTAAGCAGGGTCTGCCCTGGTTGCATATGAATGGGAGACTTGATGTGTGAGCACTGCAAGATATTCCCCTCAGGGGATGAAGCCGCTCTGGGAAGAGCAGAAGGTTTCAAGTTCCCTCGCTGGCTTCTCCAAGATAGGGCTGAGAGAGATTCCTGCCTGCAACCTTGGAGAAGCCTCTGCCAGTCTGTGAAGACAATACTGAGCTAGATAGACCAATGGTCTGACTCAGTATATGGCAGTTTCCTATGTTCCTATGTTCCTATGCCCTGCGCGAGTGCTCAGGGCATACTGGGGAGACTCCAGGAGCTGGGAAGCGGCTTTTCGCCTCCCCTCCGGGGGTCTACTCCTGAATAGCTGTGGTGCAGAGCCTCACTGCGGCTACTCATTATCAGATAGCCCGGGTTTGCAGAGAGCTCGCTCCGCAAACCCGGGCTAAGGGGAGGGTTACTTGAGTGGGTTACCCACTCTAGAACCACCGGGCTCACAGCCGAGCCTGGTGGTTCTCACAATCAGCAAAAATCGGGCTAGCGGAGGCTAGCCCGATTTTTGCTGATTGTGGGAAGAGCCCCAATATGTGAATTGGCTGTGTTGATAAGCATTGCCTTTAAGCATGTTGTGAAAGTTCCGTCTGTAGTGTGCTGTTGAATCTGTGATGGCCTATTCATAAATAGTCATTAGGTGATGAGCAAGCATAGTTAAACCAGCACAATGTGTTTCGGATCAAGATTTGTGTAAAGGATTGCTCTCATGTTCCTTTTAATTTTAAGTAAAAGACTGAGAACAGGAAATGATATCAACAGTGTTGTACTGGGTGCTTGAAAAGCATTGGACATAAGAAATCTGAGAATACTATCTTAATAGCAAGATAGTGTTCACAGCAGTACATCATCTGATGTTACTTGTATCTCATTTTCATAGTCCGGATGTACACATTATCTTTCACCTTCTGTTTCATGAATGCTTTCTTAGCTGGCCTGTCTAGAGAAGTGATATATCTAGAGAAGTGTGTCCAGAGAAGTGTTATTTCACCTATTCTATTCATCACTCAATTTCTCCAAAAGCCTCAGGATATGCACATGATTGAATGTAACACAGAGTGACATGACATTCATTTGCAATACTACTTTAAACTGCACAAACCCATTAGTGCTGCAGTGTTGTGAGCCCTAAGGATCTGAGCTGAGCGCTTAACTCAACACACACATCCTGATAGCTGCATTCACTTCAGGGTATGGCCCCTGATGGCAGATGCATCTTTGAATGTTGGGTGAGGCTACAAAGATACAGGCAGTACATTGGGAGAATCTATGTGTTCAGAAAGCTGTACAGTGGGGATTATGTGGTATTCAAGGGGGAATTTGAACCTGGTCGGGTGCCCATAATGTAGAGATCCTGCTGCACATATTGATAAAATTTTGTAAAGGCCTTTGGCAAATAAACTGTGTGATTGTGAGTGTGTGTGTGTGTGTGTGTGTGTGTGTGTGTGTGTGAAAACAATTAATAGTTAAAGCATTCTGAAGTGAAAGAACAAAATACTAAATGCTTTTGAAAATCCAATCCAGAAGTTTGAAAATATGTTATCAATACTTTCGAAAGTCCCTAGAGTGCATTCTCTTATGCATTCCTCAAGTTCTCCTGTCATGCATCCCCCTAATCACTGAAATTCTTCAACTGGTCCCTAACATAATCATAAATAGTACTGTGTGCCCACTCCCCACTTCTCTGAGTGGTGCAAAGCTCCAGGCATATAACACTACTCAGATTCTGGCTTGGAATTCATTGGAATGTGTAGGGAAATCCCCGAGGTGGAGCCGATCACCAAGGCAAGCTTTATGCCGGGGATTACCCGGCCCGGGTCTGGCAAGGAGGACCCTACTGTGCGGGGGAAGGAGTAGACATCAATACGCCCACTTGGAGGTATTCACACTAGCTTTGGCAAGGAGATGTTGCCTTGCCATCGACAGTTGCAGCTTCGCAGGATTGGGAGCAACTCTCGTGAGGTCTCAAGGCAAGATCTCATGAAACATGCCTCAGCTGTCAGAAGCTATATAAGGGAGAACTGGCCAGTGATGAGGGGCCAATCCAGGAGGAGGACTTGGTGTGGAATGAGCCTGGGGACTCTGACAGAGAGCTGGTCTTGTGGTAGCAAGCATGACTTGTTCCCTTAGCTAAGCAGGGTCCACCCTGGTTGCATATGAATGGGAGACTTGATGTGTGAGCACTGTAAGATATTCCCCTCAGGGGATGGAGCCACTCTGGGAAGAGCAGAAGGTTTCAAGTTCCCTATCTGGCTTCTTCAAGATAGGGCTGAGAGAGATTCCTGCCTGCAACTTTGGAGAAGCCTCTGCCAGTCTGTGAGGACAATGCTGAGCTAGATAGACCAATGGTCTGACTCAGTATATGGCAGCTTCCTATGTTCCTATGAGCCTTAGGGGTAGCAATGCTAAGGTCAGGCTGGTGAATGGAACAAGCACTGCCTGTAAAAGCTCCCCCAGCTGAAAACTCTGATGCCTCCTTTGGCAGCCGAAGGCCCATGGCTATACTGAGAGCCTGACAGAATCTTTTCATCTTGTAAAATAAGCATATGTGGCATGGTGCTGTGAGAGAAAACAATAAACAGTGAATTCCTTCCTCACCACCATGTCCTCTCTATCCTTTCCAGCCATTGCTGTCTTGTCACATATGTTGTGACGAAATTATATTTCTGTGTGCAGGGCTATTCATAACTTGCACCAACAAAAGTAAACCCCAATGCCAAATTCTGCTGCCAAGAAATTCCAAGTTCTTCATTCAATATTATTTGTACTGGCACAACAAATGCAATTTAGAACATATATAAATATAGTTGCATCCTATTGCTTAGTATGCTTAATATATTTTGTACATATGGCAACAGCAAGGCATGACAATTATGTGTACCATTGACATTCAGTACAAATTGTGCAAGTGCACCTTAGGATGATCCTCCCACCTGAATCCCTTGCAAATGCAGAGATTCCTCAGCAGACAATCTGATACAGAAAAGAGTTCCTTATCAAGATGTCTGCTGAGGAACTTGTGCAAGTTGCATGAGATTTCAGTGGATGTATTCTAAGGTTTACTTGCCATTTGCACAGGTGGCTGCTGGCAATAGCAGGGTACTCAAGGGACTGTAGAAAGTTTGAAAGCCATTGAACTCCCACTCTGATTTCAAGGGGGTGCATCAGAGGAACCTTCTGTTTAGCAAGGCCATGGCCCCATTCAGACGTAGCATAAAACCTCAGGTAGATGAAGCTGTGGTTAATCTGTGAAGACGGGAATCATGCTGCAGACGATCAACTGCATTTTGGCACTCTCCAGCTTCTGGGCAGAGGAAGCCCTCCTCTTCCTAGTCTGCCCAGGCTGCATCCCAGCAAGCTCTGGTCTGCTTACATTGCCAGACTATGGGCAAGGCATCAGCATGTCAGTAAAGTGGAAACCATTGGCTGTGATGTTAGAGGGGCCGTGCTCATGGGCACGCCTTGACAGGAACACTGTGCTGCACAAGGTGATACCACCCCTGCCTGCTGGGGACTCCCCCCACACACACACCCCCATTCTATCTGGCTGGGCTATACAATTAGAATGCTTTGAAACAGATTGGGTTATTATGTTAAAAGAGTGCTGCTGCTGCTGCTGCTGCTGCTGCTGCTGCTGCTGCTGCTGCTGCTATGGAGTAATAATTGCGTATTTGGAGACCAACTTGTGGCAATGATGCACCAGTGGACAAGGCACCTGGCACTGTGTGGCTGGCAGAAAGTGGCTCAGTGATTCTTTTTTGGACAGTTTTGTGCTGTGTTGAACATGTTTTGGATAGAGACTTGGGAGGCTCCCTTACGTGAGCGTGATGTGTTTGGCACTGGTCTGGCAGTGGCTAGCGGCATTGTTTCTTCCATAGGGAATAATGGGAAATCAAACTGGCCCATTATTCCCCATGTGTAGTGCCTAGGGACCCCAAAACAGTTTGGTTGGTACGGCAATTTACAGGGTATATTTATATAGGGTATATTTGCAGGGGAAGAGCAGCTGTCTCTATGCAACCCAGCAGAATGCCCCCTTCAGCTGCTTTTGGTGGATTTCCCTTTGCTTCTTTTTCAATTGCGAACCTCCTTGGGACAGAGAACCATCTTCTTTTTTCCTTTGTCTTTCTTTTCTGAAAAATCCCATGAGAACGTTCCTGTTGAAAAGCAACATATAAATATTGTTATTAATAAATAAAATAATAATAATACTAACAACTTGGAAAACATACGTATGTTTAAATAAGCTACTATTGTTTTAATGGTAAGTCACTTTGAAGCCCCCCCATTCAGACATTATGTTCAATGCATACAGAGTGTACAGTGTATGCTTGTACAGATCTGAATACACATGCAATTATGCAGACATTGGGCTGGTTTGGATGATACCATCTCTGCCCATGTGATTAGGAAGGAGGTGTGCCAAGAGCATGTCCATCAGGATGTCTTCTGTGGATGTCCTGTAGCCAGAGTCCTCTTTAGGGAGCAGCAAATTGGGTCAAGCACCCAAGACCTGCACCAATCCCCCTAGCCTCATGCTGGACTGGCTTGAGGAGGAGGAGGAGGAGGAGGAGGAGGAGGAGGAGGACGACGACGACGACGACGACGACGACAATGATGACAGTGACAGTCAGTTCTGGTGGATGCAAATTACCACAGCTGCATCTCCTTTCCAGCCCTGCCACATCCATTCCCTCCCCCCCTTGATGGTTACAGCCACAGCAGGGCAAAGAGAGAGAGAGTGAGAGCATCATGGCAGAGTGGGAAGAGAGAGAAAGATTCCGCTACAGACGAAGCTGCTGCCATTTGCATCTGTCAACCCTGCCCTCTGCCCCTGCAAGCACCCATTGTCCTGAGTCCCACACCCCCTTAAGGATGGCCCTTCCTGATGCCATCCCTTTATTGTGTGAGGGGGCTGTTTGGATGTTGTCATCCAAACATCCCCTGTTCACATGCTCTAAATTCTTGTTTAAACAAGTATTTGGAACACATTTAGTGGGGGTATTTGGATGATCAGGCCCATCATGCGATAAAAGGATGAGCTGGTAGGATGTTGGGCCATCCTTCATAGACATCTCAATAGATGTGCTCTCAGCGTGCCCCCTTCCTAATTGTGTGGGTGGAGACAATAACATCTGAACCAATGAATTATGTTGAATGCACATATGAATTATGTTGAATGCACATATGCATTCAATTATGTTGAATGCACATATTAAAAGTACCTATCTGTACTTTTCAAATGAATGCATGTACAGTCATTCAACCAAAACATGTAAATGTGTACATTCACCTGTACACTGGTTGAGCATGATTTCTGAATAGGGTTTCAGTGTTTTCTAAATGGAATGAAAAGTGCAAAATATAAATATAAATATAAATATAAATATAAATAATTTTAATAAATAGATATGATGACAACTATCAAATAAAATATCTAGCAGCCCAAATATTTCTTTCTTACAAATTTGAAAGGTTGTGCTCTTTGATTCTGTCATGCAAAACAGGCAGCTATGGAGCTAACAAAATGGCTAAGAACTATTATAATTTTTTTGAGGGCATGTATACCATACACTCTGTCTCATACAACACACATGCAAGTATCACACATACATAATATGATGTGGAGCCAACATGGCTTTGGTACTCATTCATGGTAAAAAGGTAGATTTAGGATGAGCATTTTTCTATATTAAGAGTTGCTTTATAAACACAAAGCAAATAAAATCATCTTGTTAATTGAAGTTACTAGCATTTAAAAAATGACTTACACCCCTTGGAATTCTCGAGATTAATTATTGCAAGCTCAAGAGCAAGAATTAAAAATAAACCTTCTTAGTCTTTTATGGTGTCAGAATAAGGAATGGGGAAAATGGCACATCTTTATTCATCATAATTTTTATTTATTGGAAATATGGTATCAGCTGATAGTTAAATTAAGTACAGGACTTACTCTGCTTACTTCTGTTTTTGGAATAAAGGAAGTCCTGATATGCATATAGTGGAACTTGGTGATATCTCTAAGTGGGAAATTTATCGAATATCACAGTTATGGACAAGAACTAGAAAGTTCCTGTTATTTTTTTAAAAAGGGCAATGCAAGAAGAAAAGCCTTATTTTTAAATTATTTTCACTATGATGGGATACAATATTAATTTTAATACAAAAGATATAATGAATGAGCAGAGAGAAAACAACAGCTGAATATGTTTTTAACAAGTTCTTCTAGTAAGAACTAATCGGCCTACTTTCCTTTCACTGTCTCTACAACTGGACTATATTTGATTCAAATCAAGGTCTACAAGTTAGATCTCTTGCACCTCAAATGTTATTGGATTGGGGTGGATAACATCATTACAAACCATACCATTGAAGTGTTCCTGTGTGTCTATACAGCTGTAGCAAAGTTGATTCAAATTGGTCAGACTGTCCACAAGTTAGTGCACTTATATCTCAAAATTGTACATGTCCACCATCTTGAATTGGGTTGGATGGATGACATCATCACAAACTGCACCATTGAGGTGTCCCTATGTGTCCCTACAGCTGTAGCAAATTTGGTTCAAATTGGTTAAGCGGTTCACAAGTTTTGCCTCAGAAGTTTATGGTTCTGCCATCATGAATCAGAGTGGATGACATCATCAGAAATGATGCCATTGAGGTGCCCGTGTGTGTTACTCACTGCAACTATACCCTGTAACTGATTGATTGATTGATACCCAATTTGGTTCAAATGGATTAGACAGTCCACAAGTTAGTGCACTTATGCCTCAAAGGTTTACATGTCCACCATCTTGAATTGGGGTACATGACATCATCAGAAACTATTATGTTGAGGTGTCTCTATGGGTCCGTACAGCTGCAGCAAATTTGGTTCAAATCAGTTAAGGGGTTCAGCCCACTTGCACCTCAAAAGTTTACGTGTCTATGATCTTGGATCAGGGTAGATGACATCATCATCATTGAGGTGTCTCTGTGTGTCACATGCTGCAACTGTACCTAATTTGGTTCAGATTGGTTAGATTGTCCACAGATTAGCCCGCTTGCGACTCAGATGTTCATACGGCCACCGTCTTGAATTGTAGTGGATGACATCATCACACACCATGCCATTATTGCTTCCCTATGTGTCCCTACAGCTGTAGCAAATTTGCTTTAAATTGGTTAGGTGGTTCACAAATTAGCCCACTTGTGCCTAAGATTAGGCATCTGCCATCTTGGATTGGGGTAGATGACATCATCACAAACTACATTGTTGAGATGTCCCTATGTGTCCCTACAACTGTACCCATTTTGGTTCATATTGGTCCAGGCATTTAGAAGTTGATAGTGGGGGACACACACATGGACACACGGACAGACACAGAGAATGCCGGGTAATATCATAAACCTACTGGAAAGTAGGTTAAAAAGGGCTCCTCCTTAATTCCAGTTAATTCCATGATCAAATGGAAAAGAGAACTGTCCAGTTCATGAGAAGAGGAGGAATGGGGTGGATTTGGGAGAACAATTTAAAACAAACTGCAAATGTCTCCTTAAGGGAAAGTTTCTATAACTCCAGTAGTATTTACACACACACACACACACAATAATGGTTGGAGATGTCAAGCAACAGGGGCAGGTATACTGCATATTTTTGGTTGTGTCCCAAGACTGTCATATATTGCAAACAGATTCAAACCACAATAGAGAAAATGACATGACTTAACATTCAATCCCAGGTAGTCCTTTTCAGATATATGAGTGGAGGAGTGTTAACAGATGATTTGGAATTAGTTATATATTTCTTGATAGCAGCCAGGATGTCTATTGCATCATCATTGAATAAAGTTTTGCTTCCTTCTAAATTAGACTGGTTAAATTGTATATGAAGAATGCTTTTTATAGTTGACTTATAAATATTTAAACAAGGATGACACCATAGCCAAATTTGTGCATCTTATTCATTCAGTATTGGAATGGAATGGTACAGGATTGTGTATATCCTTATAATGTTATTTCCAGTGATATCATACTACTTGTGCAATATGTGTTAAATAATTGTATGAGCGATGTTCATTTATTATAAACATGATACATTTATTTTTCTATATTTATAATATTTTTAAGTGATTCACTAAAGATACAACGATTAAGTTGGCTCACATCACACATGCAGAGATGAGAATTTCCTGGGGCAGAGAAGACAAAAAATAAAAATAGGTGTGTAAAGAACTTAAATGATTGCCCACAATCTGAAGAGCCTTTTTCTTTCTTTTGAGCTTCCACAATCACAGGAATTAAAGCAACCAGGTGTAACTGCATGCTTCCACTTCATAGGTTCTTTGCCCATACAAACATTGGCATGTATGAAATTTGAATGGTGCAACGGGGAAATGACTTGACTAGCAAGCCAGAGGTTGCCAGTTTGAATCCCCGCTGGTGTGTTTCCCACTATAGGGAAACACCTATATCGGGCAGCAGTAATATAGGAAGATGCTGAAAGACCTAATCCCATACTTCATTGGGAGATGGCAATGGTAAACCCCTCCTGTATTCTACCAAAGATAATCACAGTGCTCTGTGGTTTCCAGAAGTTGACACCAACTCGATGGCACACTTTACCTTTACCTTTACTACCTGTATGAACTAGTTCTTTACTACATGTATGGAAGTCTACAGCAATTCCATTGGCCACTTTTTAGATAGCACTCAAGTGCTTCTTGGGCATGTTCAACAGGATATTTTCTTTTCTTTGCTCTCCTTCCCCCTTTCTCCTTTAGTTTTGAACAGCAGACCACTACCATTGCAAATTGCTTCTGAAACTCTCCCAGTATACTTTTGTCCTGGACATAATCCTAGGTTATGCTACCAGCCATTGCTGCTTCTGTTGGCAGCAAGTTTTGCAGGCCTGCATATAAACAGACTGCAAGGGGTGCATTCACATTAGATCACATTAGATTAGAACCAGCGTGGTGTAGTGGTTAGAGTGCTGGACTAAGACCAGGGAGACCCGAGTTCAAATCCCCATTCAGCCATGATACTAGCTGGGTGACTCTGGGCCAGTCACTTCTCTCTCAGCCTAACGTACTTCACAGGGTTGTTGTGAGGAGAAACTCAGGTATGTAGTACACTGCTCTGGGCTCTTTGGAGGAAGAGCGGGATATAAATGCATGATAATAATAATAATAATCACCAAGAAGAAATAAGCTCTGTGTAAATATGGCCAACCTGGCCAAGGAAAACAAATACGAATACGACGAGTATTTGTATACTGCTTTTCAACCAAAGTTCCCAAAGTGGTTTACATACAGAAATTAATTAAATAAATGGCTGCCTGTCCCCAAAGGGCTCACAGTCTAAAAAAGAAAAATATGAAAGACACTAGCAACAGCCACAGGAGGGATTCTGTTCTGGGAATGGAGAAGGCCAGCTGCTCTCCTCCTGCTAAGGAAGTCAATACTTTTAATACTTTTAAAAGGCAGAGCAGGATTGTCACCTTTCCGCCTGCTAAGCCTCCTTTCTGCATGTGCATTAGCCTGTAAAGCATAGCTTTGCTTGGCACAGGTATAAAAGGGAGGTGGAGATTTGCCCTTAGTGAATTCCTGCTTATAATGTAGCTGTTAAAAACACAGCTGGAGGGGGCAAGAAGAAGGTGGCAAGGCTGGTGAAGCAGTGCAGTGCATGCTGAGGGAGAATTCAGTCATCCAGTTCACTAGACTTGCCAGTAAGAATAAGGCTCGTAGCAGACCTGCCTTCTTCCTCGAAGGGCTTTGCTTAGTGCAAGAACCACCCAGGACTGCTAGAGCAGCCTTTTGGAGCACCATATTTCGAAGTACCTGAGCCCGGCGGCTCTCTCTAAAGGTCCCACAGCTATCCCTTATGTTAGAGCAGGCTGGCACCACTCAACACACATACACCGCCCCCCCCCGCCCCCCGCTTCCAGTGTGAAGCTGGTTTCTCTCTCTTCCACTCCCCGCTTGAAATGCTCTTAAGCAAATGAAGGCAGATGTGCTTGTGCCCGACGAGGAAGTGTTGCTCAGAAACTCAGCGCTGAGGAAATAACTGGGGCTGTTGTGAGAGAAAATGAGGAAGCGAGCGTTTCAGTCACCCTGAACGGACTCTGGGTTTCAGCAGGGGCCCAGCAGCAGGCGGAGCAGAGCGGGGAGCGGCTGCTGGGTTTCAGGACCGCGGTTTCAGCTTCCTCGCGCGGTATCTAAGGCCAGGGACTGTACGCGCCGTTAGGCGCGGAATTGAGCTCTTCTGGCCTCCGTGTCTCCGAGGGCTCCCCTGCCGGGAAGGCTGGGGCTAGCCAGGAGAGGCCTGCGCTCGGGCTGTCAGACTTTGACCCTGTTCCTCTGAGGTAAGAGAAGCCGCTTCAGTTTGGGGACGGATGGGGAGATTAAAGGGGGGTTGGGGGCATCCGTCCGACTGCGCCCGCCGCCCACGGTCTCTTCGACTCCTGTGTGCTCAAGGATTTGGAAACGGGAGGTGGATAGATGCGCTTGTGCTCCTGGGTAAATATATGAATATAACCGAAGATATTCCTGAACGCACTCCTAGGCTCTTGGGAATAAACCCACAAGGCAAGACCGTGGTGACACACACCCTTCGGAAACTAGGCAGGGAGTAAGAAAGTCCAGGGGAAGAGGTGTGACCAAGCAAAGGAAGGGTGGCAAAATGAAAAAGTGTGTCATCCAAGGAAGGATATGGTTTTGGCTGGACACCTTCACCATCTAAAACCAGGGTCTCTTCCTCCCTCAGACTGCTCTGTTAGGACAACAAGATTTTATTTTATTTTTTAGGACATTTTTTTATTGAACCAACAAACTACCAAAGCATACAGTAGGGCTGAAGTGCAGTGGTTGTCCCATCCTTGAGCTTCCGCACTGGGTGAATACCCGGTTTCACAGCCCAGGAGTCCTGCCAGGGGGAAAAGCAAGCCAATCTTAAAGTAGAGAAAGGAAGAGATATGAGCAAGTAGGATTCATAGACATTGTGGCTGTAGAAATAAAAGGTCTGCTTGTCCTCAGTTTTGTTTTGTTTTGGTTTGAGGGGTTTTTTTGGTAATTTTTCTTTGCTGAGGGTGGGTGAGTGGGGAATGAATAAATTTGAAAGCTTTCATATGTAGCACTTCTTCTGGCTTTCCACCAATGTGTGTGTGCACTCATTGGTGGTATGTGGTGGATTTTTTTAAAATTCTTCAGAGTAGTTTGGTGAAAGACGTTAGGCTGAGGGATGGTGATTCACTGAAGCCTACCCAAGTCTCTCCAAAGTTCTAGACACTCTGTTACCATACACCATATTGGTGCCCGGACTGAGCAATTAAATGCTTTCTCATTTAACAAAACAGTGTTTAACAGTTTTTCATTAAGAATGTAGTCCTGTGAGAACTTACATGGAAGTAGATACTTCGGTGGGACTCCGAAATAATTGTGTTTTACAGGATTAAGCTATGTAAAGCTCCTGTCCTCAGTGTGCTTACATCTCAGTCAGCATGTTAAGGATTGTGCTGCACTGCTCTAACAATGCACCTCATCTTTATAGGTGAGCATCATTGCTTCATTTCTGATTTGTTTTATGTAGTTGGCTGGTGGTGATTTCTGTGGCCCCTGTGGTGTTGAGATGCTCTTCAAGATGTTTTGGAATTGCACCTAGGGTGCCAATTACTACTGAGATTATTTTGGTCTTCTTCTGCCACAGCCTTTCAATTTCGATTTGTAGATCTTTGTATTTTGTTATTTTTTTCTGTTGTTAATAATAATGATGATGATGATAACAACAGCAGCAACAACAACAACACTAACTCCAAAGGCTCTAGGTCGTTCACAAAGATGATATTACTAAAAATAACACATTGCTTTGTCATTGTGCAAGTTTGTGGCTCACAATATAAAACAAAACAAAACACAAAGGAGACACCAGCAACAACTATTGGCGAGATGCTATGCTGGGTTGAATGGGAACAATTTCTGGGGTGGGGGGGGGATGGGAAAGGGCAGGAATATTTTATTTACATAACAGTTTTATTACAACCAGCTGAAGTATCACAAAGCAGTGAATAAGCTTTTGAATTCCTCAAAATTCTTCTTCAGTCTGGATATCAAGCAAAAACCATAGCATGGGAGGAGAAGAATGAAAAGGCTGGGTATGATTGAAAAGCCTGCAGTTTATAACAGTCTCAAGATGGAGAGAAGCAGGTGTTTGGCAGACTTAATTGCGTTAGATTATGTTGGACACAAAACAGATTTCAAGTTTCACTGCTGGGATAAGAAACCTCATGGCTGTTCCCCCTTGGTAATATTTTCTGTTTAGGGGTCCATTTGAGTTCATCGTATTCCATGTCTGAGATCAATATCTATTATGAGAATCCCTGGATGTTCCAGGATCCATGGGGATACCTGGGAAGCTGATGGAATTTCCTTTTTCATTGTTTATGGAGGATTGGAATCTAAACTAATTTCTTGTTAAGCAGCACAAAGTGAATCAGCATTAAGTAAGGAACTTCTTAACACAAAAAATAATAAGCTGTGTTTATTAATATGATGCAATAATTCAGTTTTCTGCACTGTGAGGCCCGAGAGCCAGAGGTGGCCTTGATCAACACTAAATGTGGCTCCCTGACTAATCATTGATTGGGCCTGAGTGTGAAGCTTCAGCCCAAACTGAACACTTTGCACAGTCCCCTGGCACCATGTGGAGGAGATGAGCATTCTCCCAGTGCAGTGCTGTACTTTACCCTGAGCTGGGAGGCTCTTTTAAAGGAAACAGAGCACACTTGAGCCCCTCCATCATCTTGGAAGATTTGTACAGAGTGCTAGGAAGTGTAGGCTGCCCGCCCTTCCCAGTTCTTTCCTCCTAGAACTAGAGGGCTTCATCTCTCCTGTCCAGCGCTGAGAAGCGTACAGTACTGTGTGGAGGTCAGTATAGTGGGAAATGTTTTTCACATTGAAGGGTTTGGAGGTTTGGGGTTTTTTTTGTTTGTTTTTTGCCAAAGTGCCTCCTGCTTGAAAAATAGTAGAGATCATAATTTGTCCAAAACTAAAATATTTTGTCTAAACCTCAAATTACTGACCAGTCAGAAGTTCTGAGTGAAGCATATATATGGTATACCTGAAACTTTCAAATACAGAAAAGTAACTTTTTTCTTTTTCTTTTTTACACATCTGTGATTCTTGTTTGATGAAATAATGTAAATTCAAACATACACATTTCTTCAGAGAAACATATTTAAGTTCTGATCTTGTACAACAAAAGTGTTGCATGCAGCTAGAGATCCTGGATCAGGCTGCATATCTCAATCCAAATCAACAGATACACCTGTAAATTTAGAATGTTAACGGATGAGCATCACATTAATGTAATTAAGCATTGCACACCAATGCATGGATGAGCATTATGATGAAGATGCACATTGACACTGTACATGATTCTGAGTCCAGCAAAGGATCTGAGAGAAGTCAGTTTGCATGCAGCTGCTGTGTCAGGGTGAATATGTATCACTTATTATTTATTTCCCCTCTGATCAGTATGAACTAAGTTGAGGTTCAGAACTCAAGTGATTGGTGGGGCAATTAGTCCACATAGTTAAAACCAATCATGCTTGGCCAGACATAGATGGAAGACTGTCAGAAGTACCAGGTGAGCTTCTCTGAGCTTTCTACAGGAGGAGTGGGACATGAGCATAATAAATGGGCAAATAATGGACTGGAATACTAACAGTTTTTTAAACTGACCTAATTGAAGCTTACCTTTTAAATGAGAATTAAGTTTGTCTCATAACTAAGTAATTCAAGGCGTATACAGTATTGCATAAGTAGCTATATTATTGCAGATTGAGTATCATTCCTTGAATTCAATGTACAGTATATTATTTGTTGAGGTTCAGGAACAATATGGCTCTTCCCCCTGCCCTTGAATCTCTTTCCTCCCACTAAATGTCAGTCAGTCTTTATTTATATATATAATGTTATTCTTAAATATTTTCCTTTTTCACTAAAGATCAGTCAGTTCACTTTTTACTTTTTACTAAGTACAAAGTGGAGCCAGTGTGTCACTAACTTTTCCTTAACTATTTTATATATCTTACTGTTGACATCTACTTTTAGGGTCCAACTTTGGTATCAAGAGTTTGAAGTCTGATTTAGATTCCTCAGTTTCAATTATTTTTACATATTTATTCTGGACTATCTTAACCCGTGCAGAGCATCTGCGCGCTAGTACTTGATTGCTCCGCTCACCCCCTGCCACAGCCCCCCTCATTTCAAATATCTTTCCACCCTCACCAGAGCCACACTCCTGCTCCTCCATCCTGTTGCTTCCATCCCCCTCACTCCTCTTGGTCACTCCTCCATCCGTTTACTCCATCCCCCTCACCCCCTTGGTCATGGCTGCAGCATTGCTGGTGCCTACTGGCCAAGCTGGAGCCCCCTGTCCCCATAGACCTCCTCACCCAAGCCCCACTCCTGCTCCTCCCCACAGGAGCAGCAGCAGCAGCAGCAGCAGCAGCAGCAGCAGAGGTTGACTGGGTCCTTCCTTCCTTGCTGCTGCTGCTACTACCATGGCCGCTCATTCACCTCAGGCCATTGACAAGCTCGGGCTGTCCCTCACCCTTCCTTCTTTGTCTCTTCCCTCCCTTCTTTCTCTCTCCTACACTCGGTCTTCCCCTCTGTCTTCTCCTCCCTTCTTTCTATCTGTCTCCCACCCTCCATCCCTTCCTGATGCTGTTCATCTTGTTTTCTCACTTAATTCACACAACAGCAGCCTCTTTCTCCTGAAGGAGCTCTTTCCTCCCTCACAACCCCTCTCTTCGCAGATCCCTGCCCACTATCCTTTTATATATAGATTAGCCATCCCCGCACAGAGCATCTGTGCGCTCTTTGGGGCCGGCAGTTATCTCTCCCCCACTTCTACCCCAGTCTCTGCTTCCAGGCCCAGCCACCTCTCCTCCCCACTGCCACTTCTGCTCCCCCTTTCTTCCCCTCCTCCTGGGCATTGCCTCTGCGGCCGAGCTGGGCCCGCCACCTCTGGCCTCCACAGCCAGGATGCCGCCGCAGCAACCAATCCTCCTGGGTGCACTTCAGCTAATCAGGCGCATCCGGCGCTCAGCCAATCAGCTGGGCTCTGGGACGCACATTCCAAGACATACCCAGGAGAAATAATAATATAGATTCCTCTCCTCTACAATCAAGAACATTTTCCAACCAGTAACAGTTGCATTCCAACTGACCTTGACTATCACAGGCTCCTTCTCCCTATCTGCATATGGAACCCTCACTGCCCAATCACCATGGTGCTTCTGCTCTCACAGGTTTCTCCTCCCTATCTGCATATGGAATCCCCACTGCCCAATCAGGTGCTTCTGCTCATGAACTCTCGTGAGAGCTGCCATACACGGGATTAGCCTTAGATAATTTATATATTTATATATATATATATATATATATATATATATATATATATATATATACACACACACACAGTATGCACACAGAGCATCTGTGTGCTCTTTGGGGCCAGCTGTTTCCCCCCTCCCTCCTGTCCCACTCTCCCTCCCCCTTCTTCCCTTCTGCCCCACACTCTGGACCCTCTTCCCCTCCCTCCCACCCCACTCTCTTGCCCCCTCCCCTCCCTCCTGGCCAGTCTCTCTTGCCCTCCCTCTCCTCCCACCCCTCTCTCTCAGCCTCCTGCCCCAGTTTCTCCTGCCCTCCCCTCCCCCCTGCTTCTCTCTCCTGCCCTCCCCCTCTCCCCCTGCTTCACTCTCCCTCCCCCTCACTCCCTTCTGCCCCACACTCTTGCCACTCATCCCCTCCCTCCTGCCCCACTCTCCCTTGCCCCCTCCCCTCCATCCTGCCCCACTCTCTCTTGCCCTCCCTCCTCTTCCCACCCCTCTCTTTCACCCTCCTGCCCCAGTCTCTCCTGCCCTCCCCTCCCCCTGCTCCTCTCTCCTGCTCTTCCCCTCTCCCCTTGCCCCACTCTCTCTTGCCCTCCCTCCTGCCCCACTCCCTCTTGCCCTCCTCTCCCCCACCCCTGCTCTTTTGCCCTCCCCCTCCCTCACTTTCTCCTCCCCCTTCCCTCCTTCCTCTGCATTTTATTTTACTCTACTTACTGAGTGGCAGGCAGCTAAAAAGGGCCCCACTGCTGCCGCCCCTCCTCCTGGGAGGCAAACAGGGAAGTCCCACCGCCTGGTTCCCTCCCACCCCAGCCTCCCACGGGGGCCTGGCCTCGGTGGCTGGTCCCGCTGCCACCTGGCCATGAGCTGCCTCCACGGCCGGGCCCAGCACCTCCATGGCCTGGCCTGCCGCCGGGCTGATTGCCGCCTTTGCAGCCGGGCCTGCCACGCCAAGTGCCACCTCCGTGGCCCCCTGTACCCACTGCTGCCGCTTGCCAGCCTCTGCAGCCAGCCTCTTTGAGGCCGGCTACCTCTCTCCCCAGCCCCATCTTCTGCCCCAGTCTCCGGCCGGCCAATTCTCCTGGGTGCGCCAGCCAATCAGTCTCCTACACCACCCAGCCAATCACCTGGGCGGCTGGGACGCACATTCAAAGGCACACCCAGGATAAATATATATATATATATAGACTAGCCGACCCTGCACAGAGCAACTGTGCACTCTTTGGGGCCAGCTCCCCACCACCACTTCTGCCCCAGTCTCCGCTTCCTAACCATGGCCAGCCCGTGCCAGGCCCAGCCGCATCTCCTCCCCACCGCCACTTCTCCCTCCCAACACTTTCTTTCCTTTCTCCTGGGCCTTGCCTCTGCGGCCAGGCTGGGCCTGCTGCCACCTCTGGCCCAGCCACTATGGTAACCAATCGGCAACCAAACAGCAACCTATGTAGCTGCTGCTGCTATGGCAACCAATCCTCCTGGGTGCACCTCAGCCAATCAGGCGCCTCCGCCACCCAGCCAATCAGCTGGGCTCTGGTACGCACATTCGAAGGCACACCCAGGAGAATTAATAATATAGATAGATGGTCTTTTTCTTGATTGTATACTGATATTTCACAGTCACTGTAATAGTGACTTCACAACCCAAGACAGTTCACAAATTATCATTCAGAATAGGGATGTAGCTATAATTGATCGGATGGGTTCAAAGAACCCACCCCCAACTCCTGGGGGTCCCTCAGCTCCATCCCTCCCTATTTCCTTCATTATCTTTCCCATTCTGAGGTGCCACTGGGGAGAGGGGCAAACACAGGCCCCCTTTCCCCTATCTATGCCCCTGATTCAAAGGTCAATTTATTCATGCCAGCTGATTGGATTCCCACCTCCAAAATGTGTAAGGATGGAATAAGTGAATGAGCAATAGCAATTGATACTAGTATGCCTGGATTGTATAGCATTCTTTTTTGTTTGTTTTCTTTTGGCACTTTTGTAGCTTTACATCTTTAGATGCCTAATTCGGTTTTAATGTAGTGTAGGTGTACTGCACTATAGACTACAGATGAACAGCTTTGATAGTTATGTGGGGCTGGTCATCTGCCATAGGTTTCTTATTTCATTATTTGTTTAGATAAGGGTAGATAGAGGCAGCTTTAATGTACACTGTATTTCAAAACTGAAAGAGCTGGTCACATTTCACCTCAACATCTTTAGAAGTTGCTGAAGCATGACAAATGCTGTACTTATCAAACTGCAAGTGCTGCAGGAAATTAGAAAGGAAAAACTACTTTAAAAGACGTGTTACAAAAGAGTGCTTGTGAATTAATAGTACTTCTTACTAGAAGCCAGCATGGATTTGTCAAGAATAAATTCTGCCAGACTAATTTTATCTCCTTCAAAAAAACCCAACTGATTACAAACTTAGTGGAATGTAGGAATATTGTGGATGTAGTTTTGTTTGATTTCAGTGAAGTCAGCAAATGTCTAGATTTGACCAAGCTACCCATGATATTTTGGTTAGGTCAAATGTAGGCTAAATAGTAATACTGGATTCAGAATTTGTTAGAAAACCATACTCAAAGATTGCAAGGCTCCTCGTACTCCTACACTATTTTCAATGGCTTAGGTGAAGGGCTGGAGGGAATCTTGATGAGACAAAACTAAGAAGCATAGGTAATATAAAACAGGAATAAAATTCAAAATGACCTTGACAGAGTTGGTAACTGGGCTGAAACAAACAATATTAAATTCAACAGAGACAAATGCAAAATTACTTGTGCAGAACAAAAAACAAAAAACAAATGCTCAGGTATAGGATGGAAGACACCTGGCTTGTGAATAGCACATGTGAAAAGGAGTCAAGAGATATTTCTCAATGATACAGAGCAGCTCAACCATGGAATCAATTACTTGGGGTTGGTGGGGTCTCCCTTGCTGAGGTCTTTTTATGCAGAGGCTGACAGCCAGTTGTTGGGGATACTTTAGCTCTAGATTTCCTGCATCGAGCAGGAGATAGAACTTGCTTGGCTATGTGAAAAATTTGCCTTAAGTACATATTTGCCTTATGTTGGTATTTGCCTTATGTTGGTATTTGTTTACTATGGATGTGCATGGGATGGCTTTTGCATTCTGGTCTGAGCTCGGAACAGAACGCAAATGCCCTGGATCATTCAGTTGGAACGATTGGAGCCAATGGTTCCAGCAGAACTGCCCCATTCCAACACAGAATGTTCTGAGCATCATTTTGGGCTCCAGATGGTGCTCTTTTGGCCTCTGTGAATGTGCAGCAGCCATTTGTGTGGTGGTCCTGACCACGTAAATTGCTGCCATGCATGCACATCCAAAAACTGTGCCATCAGAAGGGCCATGCAGGGTCCCACTGTGGAGGCACGGCAGCCTCCAAAATGGCCACTATGTCAGGGAATAGGCCTGGAAACGGCCAAAGACATCCGAATTGGGCAATGTTTATGAAAAGGAAGGCCGGCGGGGGGGGGGTAACCTCTGCAGACCCCCCCAAGCCACCTCGGAGAAGCCCCCCGGAAGTGGTAAGTTAATTTTTAAAAAGTTTGTCGCACCCCTCATCCCGAACAGAACCAAACGGGGTGGTGGTGGTGCTGGTTTGAAGGGGGGCAGTGCATTTTGAGTTCGATTTGAACTCGAACCAAACCAGGCCAGGTGGTTTTGTGCACACCCCTAACACAATATATTTAATTAATATGAACAGGCATCATTTCATAAAGGCCTGAATTCCTCTTATTTGTGTTCAGTGATAACAGATGAAAGATGTTAAGGAAGTGCAAAAAAGACAGAGCAAGGGCAAGCAGAGATTCCATTTCTACCTGCTTGAATAAGCATATTATTCTCTCACCATCTGTACTAGTTGCTTATGTGTTCTAAATCTGGAACAAGTACTTGAGCTGCAATTCATAGGCAGCAGTTAGATAAATTTATGTTGCTCTATCATTTACTCTCATGTGAGAGTTAACCTGCAGTCTGGACAGTGTGGAAGTAAGCTTTTCTTGCAGAGCTGTTCCTTCAAATGTATCCCTAAGAAAATACCTTTCAGAATATCACTAGTGAGGTGCAAGTCACTTGGTGGACTACTTCTCTGTCCTGTCTTCTTCTAGCCCAGTGTCACTGGACTAACATTGCCAGTGACACCTCTTTCTCCCAATGAATATGGAATGGTTTTGAAGGCTCTTGATGGTGCTGGCAGACAAATTAGAAATGTCTCAATTTCATGGAGGGCATTTTGCTTTTCTTGGGGCCCCTTAGTTATCATGAAGGACACTATACCTGTAGATTCATTTACTCATTTTTTGCTTTGCTTCTTTCCAGACCAAAGACATAAGAATCAGTGCCACCAAACTTATCACCACACATAAATCCTACAGGGCAGTCCAAGATGCAGAAGTGCCAGTGAGAGATGGTTGGAATGCAGCCCTATGCTGAGAAAGCTATTTCTTTCTTTCTCAGAAAAATTGCAAAAACTCGCACATGCTACTACGGCTTCAAACTTATGGTTTCAGAAGGCCCATAGGATGCCAGACAAGAGTGTGGGCATCCTATTTGCTTCATTAGACCAAGCATCATGACTCTGGAGCCAAATGGTACTGCAGTGTGGAGGCTGAGCTTTAAGCAGAAGTGCAGTGTAAATGTGGGGCAATGTAAGTTGAGGTACCAAGGTGTTAGAATCACTTTCTAGGATGTGCTGCCCTTGCCTCTGCTTTTTAAGCATCCCAGGTCACGTGACTCAGCCCTTAGTTATATTTAGTGAGGTGCAAATATTTTTACCTGACTCTGAGAATTTAAAGGTACTCAGGCTAACACATTGTGAATCTTGCCCTAGTGTCATATATCAGCATGAAGAGGTATGCACATCACTAGACTGATGAAAACATCTTATTTTAAGCTTTAAAATAATGTACACATTTCTGAGCTATTGTACTTCAATGTACAAATACTGCTTTTTAACATATATATATTTACCACTTATATGTTTACCTCTTTTCCTCTTTCATACAAAGTTCTAGAGATGAGGGAACCTAAATTTGGAAGACCTTTAATTTTTACTAATGAGCAACATTTCTTGTTAAATATCAGCTTGAATTCTGTTAAGTTCAAGCTTTATGTAAAAGATTGGTTTGGTTCTTATCTAAGCTGTCTTTTCTACTCTTCATTATAATAGACTGCAAATTGCATCCTTCCTTTTGTCTAAAAGTTGAAATGCATCTGGAAATATGCTACACTGGCATACTTAATAAGAATTTCCTCACTTACACAGAAAATATCCAGGGTGTTGGAGATACAGTTGCAGTTATTTTTAGGATATCTTCTTGCAATTAGACTTTATTTAATTCCACAGCTGAGCTTTTCATTTCTGCATATTGCTCTAGTAATAGCTCTGACATTAATGTCTTTCTGATGTTCTTGTACTGCTTTCTAGAAATGTGAGGAGAGGCGCTCTAAGCCCTGGACCTTGGGGCCCCAGTCCATGGCCTCCAAGGTCCAGGGGGGCCTCCAAATGGCCGAGGGGCCTCCTACAGCCACCCTGCACCTGCCCACCACTGCTAACCCACCACTGCTAACCCATGCAGCCAAGGGGTGGCTGCCAGGGGGGATGAGCTGAGTATAATCAACCTTCCTCAACCAGCAGTGGTGGGGGGAGAGACCACTGGGCACATTCTCTTGGCCCAGTGGCTGTTGAGAAATCTGAGGTGTGCCTTGCAGTTCACAACAGCCACTGGGCCAAGAGGACATGCCCAGTGGTCACTCCCACCACCACTGGGGGGGAGGAGTAGGTCTACTACCTAGCTCACCCCCCCACCTGTGGCAGCCACCCCTGGGCCGTGTGACCAATTTGATTTAAAAAAAACACAGCACATAGGTTACCTGCAGCAGGAGGCTCCCAAAATTAGGTTTCAGGGGTCTTGTGGCAAGTGGGGGGTGGTGCTGTGGGGGGGGGGCTCACAGAAAGGCTGGTCCGGGTGCCAAAATTGTCTAGGTGCGCCCCTGAATGTGAGCCTTACATATTTACAGTTTTGCATATTATCACTATTTTGTTTTCTTCCCTTGTTTCATACTTTTCTGTTAAAACTAATTCTTTAAAAGAATTACTAGCCGAGTAATTCTCACCTAGTAAATTGAGATATGCCTTTAAAATAATAGTCCAGTTCCCTGAATCAATACAGGGAGAACAGGGTCTAGACCAGTGACAGCGGCTGCCATCTGGGGGTGAGGAGCAAGGATGCTACTTGCAAAAACCACTCAGTGAATGTTACACATGAGTAAGCCCATTATTTCCATTGGGCCTGCTCACAGGTAAAATACATAGTGATTTGAGCCACTCAAATCTAGCAGCAGCCAACACCCATCCTACCCACAACAAAAAAGAAAAGAAAACCCCCCTTGGCTAGTAAAAGATAACTTACAGTGTCCAATCAGCCAGGGGTGAAAAGAGGCAGCTGATCTGCTGGGAGGCAGAGGGAACTTCCTGCTCCCTCCTCCATCTGCTGCAGCTTCCCACCATTCTGCTACTGTAGGGAATAGCCTGCTCATCAAGGCTATTCCCTCATCTCGCTTTGGGCGCCCTGCCTCACTGCCTCCCTGGATTAGACAGAAAAGGACAAAAGAGACAAGTGCACATGTCTCTCTTTTGCCCTTTTATGTCTAATCCAGGGAGGTGGTGAAGCAGGGCACCCAAAGCAATGAGGTGAGGGATTAGCATTGATTAGCAGGCTATTCCCTCCAATGGCAGAGTGTGGGAGGAAGCTGCAGCAGCCAGAGGAGGAAGCAAGAAGTTCCCGCTGCCTCCCAGCAAATCAGCTGCCTCTTTTCTCCCCTTGCTGGCTGGAAACTTTGAGTTGGTTTTAAAAGAAAAGAGAAGAGAAGAGAAGAGAGGAAAAGAAAAAGAACTACCCACAGTGTTTTCCTTTTCTGTCCTTTTTTTGGTGGTGGGGTGGGGGCACCGCCACCCTGCCCTTACTGACTGGCCTCCATTGGTCTAGACATAAAATAGGACCCCAAGGGTGTTGTGAAGTACTGCCAGCACGCACTCGCATATCTCCATTCTCACAAGCCATGTGTGTAAAGCATCTCCATAGCAATACCATTAGCAGTCCTGCTCCGTACTATGCCAATGGTACATCCATCCACACCTCCCAGAAGGACATGCAGCTTCCTGGATGTCAGTTCACTTTTGGGGTCCTTTGCACATAAGGGCCAGCAAGAAGTTCATGTTGTCAAAGAAGACCTCCAGGTTAGGGTAGGGCAGGTCCTTGGGCTCACCCCTGCCAGCTGCTGCTATGTCAGCATAGATGTACACCACACCTTCCTTCATTTGCACGTGGTAGCCAAGATTCTTAGGGAGTCAGACAGTACTGAAAGGATCTTCACCACCCATCATAGGCAATGCAGAAATTAGTGGTGTAGTTCTTTGGATACTGGCCTCTAGATCTTGGGTTTATTTAAAGTCTCTCTTCAGTTTCGTTGAGGGGCCTTTTAAAAACGTCATTTCCTCTTCCGAATTACACATTGTTAAATAGTTAAATTTCCACAACAAAAACCTTTTCACGAAATACTTCCTACATGAACTACATGTGCCTCTCTTTAATAGATGAAGGAAATATTATGATTAACTAAATTAACAACACTTGAAACTGAACCTGATTCCCTTGTATTTGCTCATGCTGATCTAACATGAGTGCAAAGTAGCTTCAACATCTTGATAAAAATACAGACTAGCAGCATTGTTGAAAGTATATGCTTATAACATTATTATTTTCAAAGTTCTGCTTGCAAGTTTATCTGTTTTGTAAATTAACACTTCATCTTAGCCATGACTTGCTTTCCTCTTATCTGCCTTATTTATTTTTTAATTAACATTTTAATACCGCCTTTCATAAGACATCCCAAGGTGGTTTACAAAAGTTAAAATACAATAAAACTCAATAAAAATAACATTTAAAACCTTAAAATCGGTTAAACAGTACAAACCATAGAACACCAAAAAAACAACCACCATAAAAAAGACAAACAGAAGCAGGAGAACGCAGACGCAGCAGCCCCTAAGGGGTAAAAGCCTGAACAAATAAAAAGTTCTTTAGTTATTTTTTAAAAGCAGCCACAGATGTCAAAGCGTGGTCATTCACTGGGAGAGCATTCCAGAGCCAGAAGGCAACAACAGAGAAGTCCCTGTCCCACGCGTGTATGACAATTTAGCCTCTTTCCATGTTGGCACATTGAGCAAAGGCCCCCCTGACAACCTTGTTAGGTGGGCAGAAACCATTGGGAGCAGGCAGTCCTTCAGATATCCAAGGCCCAAAAGCTTTGGCTTTAAAGATGATAGCAGCCAGCACGTTGAATTGGATCCAGTTTGACAGTCAGTGGAGCTTATTCAAAATATATGCAATGTGCTCCAAGCGAGCAGTTCCAGGAAAAAACCTGGATACTTTTCAGAAAGCAGGCTTTACTGCAGGCTTACCTCAAGGCTTTACTGTGAGTCTGAGGCATAACAGATACTCCAGTGCAAAAAGAGGATTTTTTTTACCCTGGACATAAATCGGGCTAGGTTCCAATACAGAGGGAAAAACCCGAATTGCATGTGAAGTATTTTCTGAACTATCACAGGACTTTGAGTAAATCTGGCTGATATGTGAATGCAAATTCACCCTCCCAAAGTAAAGTCATGGTCAAGTTGCCATCTGTAGAAGCTCCTTTGCAGCTGCATTCTCCACCAACTGAAGTTTCCAAATATCCTTCAAGGACAGCCCCACATAAAGCACACTGCAGTTAATCCAGTCACAACATGACTTCTGCCTTCCCAAGAAAGGGACGAAGCTGGTGCACTAGCCAAAGCTGTGAAAAGGCACGCCTGGCTACCACCTCCACCTGAGCATCCAAAAGCAGAGCTGGGTCCAGCAACACCCCCAAGCTGCACGCTTGCTCTTTCAAGGGGAGTACAACCCCTGAACAGCAGCACCCCTGTGGTGTGTGTATGTGTGTGAGCTTCCCAGAACAATTGGAAAACTGCTGGCTCTGGCTCTCTCCTCAATCTCTCTCTCTCTCTCTAACACACACACACACACACACACACACACACACACACACACACACACACTTACTTTGGGCTGCTGATGTGGAATTAATGAGTAACAGGCAAGTGGGCTTGTTTGTATGCAAGTGTGCGTGTGCGATAACTTATTTGCAAAGCTGCTTTAAGGCCAACATGCACTGTTCTTCTTTCATCGTTTAGTCTCTCATCCCTTTCCTGCTCTTTAAGTCACCAAAATGTTTCTAAATTTGGGAAGCAGGAGTCTCATTTTTTTCCTTGGGGTTCTGCCAGAAAAGAAATTTGGTGAATAGAAGCTAACAATTTTGGGTTTTTAAATACCTCATTTTGATTTAATTCCCTTATTATTTTCCATAAAATACATTTTTTGGTGATGCCTAATGCTGTATCTTTCATTATGTCACATCACATCCTATATAAGATGGTAGCATCCAGAATGCCACTGATGCAGTATGCCCCAGCACAAGGCAGTACTCCAGCCCCTCCTCCATGCAGCAGCTCCCTTAGGCCTTCCCTCAGTAATATTACCTACATTCCTGAGTGGAGCCAAAGAACATAAGAACATAAACCCTGCTGGATCAGGCCCAAGGCCTATCTAGTCCAGCATCCTGTTTCACATAGTGACTCACCAGATGCCTCTGGGGAGCCCACAGGCAAGAGGTATGTGCATGCCCTCTCTCCTGCTGTTGCTCCCCTCCAACTGGTATTGAGAGGCATCATGCCTTTGAGGCTGGAGGTGCCCACAGCCACCTGACTAGTAGCCATTGAGAGACCTGTCCTCCATGAATTTGTCTATGCTCCTTTTAAAGCATTCCAAGCTACTGGCCACCACCACATTCCATGGCAAAGAATTTCATAGATTAATTTATGTGCTGGCTGAAAAAGCACTTCCTCTTGTCTGTTCTAAGTTTCCCAACCTTTGGTTTAATGAGATGAACCCTGGTTCTAGTGTTCTATGTGTGTGAGTGAAAAATTTCTCTCTGTCCACCCTCTCTACTCCATGCATAATTATAGAAACCTCGATCATGTCTCCCCTTTGTCTCCTCTTTACCAAGACAAAGATTCGCGGGTACTGTAGCGTAGCCTCACAAGGAAGGTGCTCCAGGCCCCTGATCATCTTGGTTGCCCTCTTCTGTACCTTTTCCAGTTCCACAATGTCCTTTTTTAGATGTGGTGACCAGAATTGTACCCAGTACTCCAGGTATGGCCACACCATAGTTTTGTATAAGGGCATTATAACAGTAGCAGTTTTATTTTTAATCCCCTTCCTAATGATTCCTAGCATGGAATTGGCCTTTTTCACAGCTGCAGCACATTGAGTCAACATTTCAATAAGTTGTCCACCACGATCCCAAGATCTCTCTCCTGGTCAGTCAGTACAGCTCAAATTCCATTAGGGTATATGTGAAGTTACCGATCCACACAAGAACCTGTCCCCTTATTCCATGACTGCTAAGTTTAGCCAAGAGCCTTTGGTGGGGAACTTTATCAAAAGCTTTTTGAAAGTGCAAGTATACTATGTCAACCAGATCACCTTTATCCACATGCCTGTTGACACTCAAAAAATTCCAAAAGGTTAGTGGGGCAAGACTTTCCCTTGCAGAAGCCATGCTGGTTCTCCTTCAGCAATGCCTTTCCTTCTAAATGTTTATTCCTACTATTTGTCCTTAAGTATGCCTACCATCAATTTATCTGGCACTGAAGCTTACCGGCTTGCAATTTCCTGGACACCCCCTGCCCCCTGGATCCCTTTTTGAAAATTGGAGTTACTTTGACTACTTTTCAGTCCTCTGGTACAGAGGCTGATTATAGGGACAAGTTACATATTCTTGCTAGGTGATGAGCAATTTGACATTTGAGTTCCTTCAGAACTCTTGGGCAGAGGCGTAACTATAGGGGGGGCAGGGGGGGCACGTGCCCCGGGCGCCATCTTTTCTGGCCACGTGGGGGGCGCCGCCATGACAAAAATTTTTTTTAATATATATTAATTTTTTGTTAATACAAATGTTTCCTGCTCAGTGCAGCAGTGCTGCAGCAGTCAAGGGAGCGCGTCAGCGCCCCCTCCCCCATGAGCGGTCCCTTCCGCGCCGCCCCCATTGCTTTGCTGGCGCCTGGCAGCCAGTCAGTGGCCTGGCTTGGCGGCGGCGGGCGCTTGTGAGGAAAAACCTAAGTATAATGTAGTATGTTGGGGGGGCGGGGGCACGGGGGGCGCCATTTCAGTGCTTGCCCCGGGCGCCGTTTTCCCTAGTTACGCCTCTGCTCTTGGGTGGATGCCATCTGGCCCTGGCAATTTGTTAATTTTTAGTTTTTCAAGAAAGTTTAGAAATCTTCCCTTGTCACCTCAAATTGGCCCATTTCTTCAGCTGCTAAACCTGAAAAGCTCAATTCTGGAGGTATATAGTCAGTATCCTCCACCGTGAAGATAGATGCAAACTCATTCAGCTTCTCTGCAATCTCCTTATCCTCAATAATTCCTTTCACACCCTCATCCCCTAAGGGGCCAACCACCTCCCTGGAAAGTTTTCTACTTATATATTTAACGAAGCTTTTTTATTCCCTTTGACACTTCTAGCTATATGCTTCTCAAACTCTCTTTTTGTATCCCTTATTGTCTCCTTGTATTTCTTTTGCCAGAGTTTATGTTCCTTTCTGTTCTCTTCATTTGGGCAGGACTTCAATTTTCTGAAGGAAAAAGCCACTATACATTAGTAACCAAGTACTCATTGTTATTCATTAGTAACCAAGCACTCTATTATTCATTAGTAAACATTAGTAACCATTATTCATTAGTAACTAATTATTCATTAGTAATCAAGCCCTCCAGCTCACCCATCTTCCTTTGGAGGCTTCTGGCATTGGAATTTATACACCTATACGCTGCCGAGTCCCTCACCTGGTGTTGGCATGTGCTATCCCCCTTACCATTTGACCTTTCTGGCAATCTGTCATGTGTTTCCTTCTGCTCAACTCCTGGCTCTGCTCTGTCCCCTTCTGGTTTATCCAAAACATGTGCACCACCACACCTTAGGGAATTTTCTGGCAGAACCAGATACCTCTCAG
The DNA here is from genome assembly GCF_027244095.1 of Hemicordylus capensis. Lineage (NCBI taxonomy): Eukaryota > Metazoa > Chordata > Lepidosauria > Squamata > Cordylidae > Hemicordylus > Hemicordylus capensis. The sequence continues at coordinate 89,148,081 of NC_069658.1, read as the reverse complement.
TTCCTGTCATCAGTTCCCCAGGCGTCATTTTTAAAGCTGCTCTGTGACCTTTTTTATTTTAAGCGCCAGCAGTCTGGTTCCATCTTGGTTCAAGTGGAGCCTGTCCTTTTTGTACAGGCTTCACTTGCCCCAAAATGTACCCCAGTGCCTAACAGATCTAAACTCCAACTCCCGGCACCCCCGTCTCACCCATGCATTGAGACCCCTCAGTTCCACCTGCTTCACTAGCCTTGCTTGTGGAAGAGGTAGCAACTCAGAGAACACTATCCTGTGGGTCCTAGATTTCTGTATGCTACCTAGCAGCCTAAATTTGCCTTCCAGAACCTCCCAACTGCATTTTCCAACATCGTTGGTGCCAAAATGCACCATAACAGCTGACTCCTCCCCAGCACCGCCTACTTAGACACAGCATGATGTCCTCAACCTTTGTACCAGGCAGGGAAGTCACCACGCAGGTCACAGACTCATCTCGTTATGCCTCTAATGATTGAATGAACCACTACTAGGAGGCCCCCACCTCCTGGAGCAGTTGTCTCTCTGAAAAGGTTACCCAGGAGTTTTATCTCAAGAACCCCCATGTTCTTTAATTCCATCCCACTCCCCTGAAACATCATATTTTTGGGGTGTGTATATGATGTATAAGTAGGAAAATTTCATACATTCTGTCAAGTACGCTCCTTAAAAACACTAAAATAACAAGCTCTTTCATTATGCAGTGACACTTGGTAATCTGTCAATTGTGTTCCACTTGGGAGTATTTTCAAGTTCTTATTTTATAAATTTAGATGACAAGAACTTGGAAGCATCATGCTGGTGTGTGTGCGTACAGGGAGGCTGACAGAACCAATTTTTATTTATCGTGGCTGGGGTGTGTCTGTTCAGTGTTTCAGCATGATAAGGCACTTACGATGTAAATGACAACTATAAGGTGTGGTGGGGAGCAAAAAGATGCATCTGTCCAACCAGAAAGTGCATCCTGTCCAACCCCACCAAAGCTTAAAGCCTTGAGGTACACCAGAATTTTTCATCTTTGTCTCCATGAAGACCACAAAGAACCAATGAGCTGCAAGTACATGGTCATTTTTCTTATCAGACCACAGCCTCCCTGATGTCTCCTACAGTAATTTTAATCTTCTAAGCAGTTTTGTGCCACAAGTATTCCCTCCCCCCCGCCGTGGTGTGTAATAATTTAAATAGGGTTCCTCTTGTCATTTTAAATGGTGTTACTTCACCATTCTAACTTGTGTTTATCTTTTCCCAACCATGTGTCCTTTGATAATTATCATTCCCTTTGTGAAAAGGCTTTTCTGACCAGAGGTTTTTTAAATTAATGTTTTTGATAATATTATCCTCATAAATTGTACTTATTTGTTTTCAAGTCAGACTTACAACAACTGTGTGATGTGGTCTGCCTTATAGTTTTCTAACTCCAATGTGTTCTTGTTTTTAGAACATACTGTTGATGCAGTTAATACAACAACCTTGTAAGGTGAGCTACACCCTGTAGTGGATATGGCCAATCCTGAGCTGACTGGAATGTTGGACTTTGTGAATGATATCTATCTATCTCTACAGTATATAAAAGGCTTAGGTGATCTGTGGCAAATGGCAAGCCCCGCCCACACAGTGCTTAACCACCAATTGGCATTTAAATTGGAGGCCCAATCAGTGGGCTTCTCCGGCAGTGATAATTCTGTGCCATGGCAACCCTCTGCAATAAACAGAGAGAAAGAAAGAATGAAGCCAGAGGAAGAAGGGGGGAGAGTAAGAGAGAAATTAATAAGGGAGGGGGAAAATATGGGAAGAGGGGAGGGGGGACAGAAGGGGGGCAGCATGGCAGGGGTTCCCAAGGGGCAGCTGGGGAACCAGAGGAGCCCGATGGGGCAGCCAAGGAGGAGGACAAGGAGGAGCAGGAGGGTGGCAGAGGATAGAGGCCCCAGGTGGAGGCAGCACAGGGAGGCATGTGTCACTCTGTGGGGGAGGTGGTAGGAAGCCATCCTTTGATGCACAGTCAGATTCTGATGTTGATCCTACAGAGCTGACTCAAATGAACTCCTCTGCAAAAGCAGAAACTATGGCTGATCTGCAAGTTGTTACAGAGGACTTGCTATCAAAATCAAAATCAGCTGTAATACCCAATTTAGATCCTGCTGTGAGGAACCTGTCAGGCAGCTCTGAAGAATCAGATGCTGATGAGGATGTGTACCTGTGCTTAAGATCTGGAATAATCAACATATTTGAAATAGTAATACCACTTCAGGTACTCTAGATTGTATCTTTTCCTGGTTGTCCAAACATTCATCAGAAGCTGGTTTGCAATGTTTGATCTGGGTTAACTATGACCATGTGACTATATGGTCGCTAGGAGTCGACACCGATTTGACGGCACTTAATCAATCAATCAATCAATCAACTATGATTAGCAAGAACACTGTTGTGCAATGTAATAACTTAACCATAGTTGTCTCCAAACCTGAAGGGTATAACAAGGCAGAAGAAAGAACACGTGTATAACAAGGCAGAAGAAAGAACATGTGGGGCTACAGCCCTTGCCATCCACTTCCTCGTCTTAATGAGTTATATTCTCTGTTTTCTACCATTTTCTTAAAACCATAACATAAAGATAAATTCCTATGCCAAGCCATATTGCTTTTCAAATGCTCAACAAAAGAGCACCCCCCAAGGTTTTTGTGTAAACCTTGTGTAAACTGACTGTCTAATCTTTTGAAACACCCTGTAATGATTTTCTCTACTGCTGCTTCTTTGAATTTTGTATGGTATTTGATGTTTGCATTTTAAATTTTTGGTCAGATCTGTTTTTTAATATATTTTTGCTTATATTTTAATTGTCTATTTTTTATAGTCTTGTCTTAATTTCTGTGTGAACCGCCTTGGGGTTGTTTTAGTTAAAGGAGGTATATAAATTTAACAATCAATCAATCAATCATGTATTTGTGTAGGCTGAAAGGAATTTTTCCTTTTCTTCCTGCCTCTGGCCAGGTTAGTTGATAATCTCCCTGAACAGTCTAAACCAGTTCTGCAGCATGAGGGAGACTTTAGTGCTCAGTCATCCCTTTCCTGTTCTTGAAAAGCAGACTGATTGGTTTAAAATCTTTAACTTTCCAAACCCCAAAAGCTAAGAAAAAGATCCTGGTAAACCTAGAAATCCTGGTAGTTAAAAAAGCTGCCACCAAGCCACCTCAATAAAAATTCTTTCCCAACGGGATTTGGGGTGACTAGCAATCCCCATTTATTTATTACATTTATAAATCACCCCATCCGAAGGCTCTGGGTTTGGCAGTATACAACAAACATTTCACTTTGCTTCCCTTGCAAGTAGGCAAGAATAAAAACCAATTGTTCTCTCAGGCAATTTCCTGCATGTGGAGTTAATTGTTAATTTGGCCAAGCTGACCTTGAGATGCATTTTGCAACAGTGAAAAATTCCTCTCCTCCTCCTGGGTCAATAATCAACTCTGAGGCTTGTAAAAAAGGACAAAGAAAAAAACTTTATTCAGTTACTACAGACTGGTTCCATATGAGGCTTTTTGCTTTTTAGATACACTTTAAAATACTTGGTTACAAGAACACTTCAAAAGCACCCCAAATGATGCTGGGATGGCATACAGTAAAATCTTAGTTACTTAGTTGCAAAGAACAGATGTTTAGGACAATGCAATGCACGGACTCAAAAGTAAATTAAAACTCTGACACACAGTCTGACTAAACAAACTGTTCCCTAGCTTAAATTCCTGAAGCCACAATCCTGGCTTCTTGTCCTTAAAGTCACCAAACTCCTAATGAGAATCAAGCCTCCTGCAGATCTCTCACCCTGAGAGATTATCCTGCAGCCTTCACCATGAGGCAGCCGACCTCATGCTAGTCTGCACTTTCTGCCCAGACTTCTGTTCTTGTTCCCAGAATTCCCCTCTTCAGCTTTCGTGTCCCACCCACCAGTTTGACTGATTGGGTGAGCCCTGTAGTTCACCAGCCTGTCAGTCAAGATAAGAGTTCACTTTCTGTTAACTCTGTAGAGGGAGGGGAGACTGGTCACTATACATCCTGTTAATCTTTTTCACTAAGTTAATTTTGACATATCTTCATGGCATTATATTAAGCCACTAAGTTGATATGTCGGCGATGCACATATTAACTCCAACTCTCAATAAAAATACTCTCAATAAAAATACCTTTATTGTGCAAAAGAAAATCTAAAAAATTGAAATACATAAGACGATTAAGTGTAACACACCAACCTCACCTAAACATGCAAGTAAGCACAGATAAAAACCACCTCTGTTCCTCAGCTATTAAATTCTTTAGAAGTGATAACACTCTGTTCCATGACTGGTGGAGAGATAATAAGCAGGGGGTGGGGTTGGGTGGGGTGGGGAGAGAAAGGGTGGTTAGGGTTCCAATACATCTGTGATTTTTTTTTTAATACCAAAAAGTTTTATTTGAACTGATCTTGTTCTCTTCCTGTTCTGCTTTAATTAATTTTCCTCTTTTTTATTCTCTCTTTTTAGTACTGGTATAAAATATAGTAGTTAACTGGGCTGCATTATAGTATATTCCTATATTCAGTAAAACTGTTCCTCCTTTGAAAATCTATTTGTAAATATTGTTTTACTAACCCTAGCTGGTTTATTCATGCAAAAACTGTATCACAAAACCCATGAACAAGGACAAAGGCAATGATAACAGAGGCACAATGCAGGTAGTGACCAAATTAAACATGTAATAACAAATACCCACAGGCACCCATATTATGACAGTAAATGAATACAGTGATAAGGGCTAAACAAACCCCACACATTAAAGAATGTTGAACTGGAAACAGTCACTGGAATGCTGGTCATAAACGATGATATAAATTGTGCTGCTGTGCCAAAAGACAGTCCTCAAAAATGCGAAGTGCTGCACTCTGTACAAAAACCTTCGCCTGAAAGGCTAGACACAGAAATCTTGAAAGTAGAACTGGAATCTTGACAGACTTCCTAGGTTGTGGTCTGTTTCATAAGTATCTTCATCAGAAGTATGGTAATCTGTGCATCAATGATCATAATAATGAAGCCCCAATCATACAAAATACATGGTGAAAACATGTAATAAATACAAACACACCAACCTTAAATCTGGAAAAGCCTTGTCACTAAAAGCAGCATCTCACCACCATGCCTTCTCAGACATGCTATGCTCCTTAATGAATGATGCTTAAACTTAGAGTCAAATACTCTCCCCAACCATCAATCAATTATATAATGAGTGGGAATATTAGACCAGCTGTGCTGATTTTAATATCCCTTTCTTTGTAATTTAATTATTAAAAGGAAACAGGAGAAGTCACAATTAACATTTAACCCATTTGGTATACATGTATTGAACTTGTGAATAAAAAATGATTCTTTTTGAAGGAGGATCCTCTGCTTATCTTGTTTGTCGAAGGACCTTGGTGTAAATTTAAACAGCATAAAAAACTTGAAATCATCGGGTGAGTGAGATTTCTCAACAAAATGTGGCACTAGTGGGGCATCTAATACACTATGCTTGAGCCTAGATCTGTGTTCAAGAACACGGGTCTTAACAGGTCTTATAGTGCTCCCAATATACCACAGATTACATGGACACACTATGACATAAACAGTCCCTTTCGTCTTACAGTTAGCAAAAAAATTTAAGTTAACATGTTTCTTCAGACCCGGATCCCAATATTCAGTGGTGGGAAGGCTGAATGAACAAGCTGCACAACTCCCACAGGGGTGGAAACCTTGTGCAGCCCTACTCACTGGTGGTCTTACTTTAAAGTCTGAGTGAGTCAAAAAATTTCTTAGACACTTGGTTTTTCTAAAGGCCACCATAGGGTTTTTTTTACAACCAGGGATATCAGAAACAAGATGCCAATGTCTATAGATAATCTTTTTGATCTGGTAAGATAATGGAGTGTAATCTATAGACCAGATCAAATGGTCCAGCTGTTTATTTGGGGCATCCTGCAATAACTCACTTCGTCTAGTGGTATCTGGTCTAATCTTTGCTCTATGTATAACTTCCTTCAGATATCCCCTGTTAACCAATTGTGAGGATAGCAAATCAGCTTCCCTACGGTAATGTATAATATTTGTTGAATTTCTTTTGACCCGTAAAAACTGGCCAAAGGGAAGATTGTCCTTTAAATGTCCAGGGTGCCAAGAGTCATAGTGAAGAAATGTGTTCCTATCTATAGATTTCCTGTATAAAGAGAAACTCAACTTATGTTCTTTATTCACCCAAATATTGGGTGTGGCATCAGTAAATATTATTAAGATGTCATCAATGAAATGCTTCATGTTCTCTTTGGAAGAGGCATTCATTTGGAATGAGACAGCTAATCCATTTTTTCCCTGAGATTTTTATGTATAAGCATTTCATTGATGACATCTTAATAATATTTACTGATGCCACACTGTTTCAGTCATTTCTGGGGTGGATCAATGAACTTCACACCAATATCAAATTTACCAGTAATTCCAGCCAGCACATGGTTCCATTCTTGGATACCAATATTTGGGTGAATAAAGAACATAAGTTGAGTTTCTCTTTATACAGGAAATCTTTATCTTATCGTGTGGGGCTTGTTTAGCCCTTATCACTGTATTCATTTACTGTCATAATATGGGTGCCTGTGGATATTTGTTATTACATGTTTAATTTGGTCACTACCTGCGCTGTGCCTCTGTTATCATTGCCTTTGTCCTTGTTCATGGGTTTTGTGATATAGTTTTTGCCTCTATTACCCATGTTCCCCCAGTTTTTTTCTGGTTTATTCTTGCAGACATAGTCTATCAGTTTTTGCCAATTTCTGAGAATAGATTGTTCACACTTCAGGGGGATATTTGCAAACAAAAATAATATCCTAGAAAGTATGTTCATTTTTATAACTGCTGTCATGCAAATATAAAGAGTCTGTCAATGTTTCAAATCCTTCTTTATTTCAAGCCATAATTGCCTATGATTATATTCACTTATTTTACTCGAGTTCTTTTGCACCCAGATAGTTTGCTTTCTTTTTATTCCATACTTGTCAACAATATCCTTTATTGTTTTGAGAGTTAAGTTTATACTTAACCATTCTGATTTCTCCCTTATAACCACCTTATAACCAGAGACTGGAGTGACTTTCTCTAAGATTTCAAACACAGCTGGAGTGGAGAGTTTTTTTAGATCTGAAAAGGGTTAACATAATATCATAGAGGTTCTTCTACAGTTGCCACTGGCTTCTGGCTACTCAGGGATGATCCTTCTCTGTTGTTGCTCGGAGGCTTTGGAATGCACTCCCTGCTGAGATAAGAGCCTCCCCATCTCTGATAACTTTTAAGAAGGCAGTTAAGACACATTTGATCACCCCGGCTTTTAATTAGACTTACAGTTTTAAACATTGGGGCTATTCTTACGATCACAAAGATCGGGCTAGGAAAATCCTAGCCCGATTTTTGTGATCTTAAGAACCACCGGGCTCGCAGCCAAGCCTGGTGGTTCTGGAGTGGCTAACCCAGTCCTGTAGACCGCCCCTTAGCCCGGGTTTGTGGAGCAAGCGCTCAGCAAATCTGGGCTATCTGCTTGTGAGTAGCCATGGCGCGGCTCCGTGGTGTGGTTACCCATGAGTAGACCCCCAGCATGGAGGCTTAAAAGCAGCCTCCCGGCTCGGGGGTCTCCCCAGTGTGCCCTGTGTGCTTGCGCAGGGCATACTGGGGCTTCCAGGGGCCACGTGGCCCCCGAGCTCCCCAGCCCCCGCCGGCTCTGTCTCGGAACCAGCCATTGTGTGGGCGGCCAATCTGGCCGCCCAGGGCTCCCTGCCCACTCGTGAGTGGGGAGAGCAGGCTCTAGATATTAGTTCCACTTATATAATTCCATGCTAAATTGTTATATGGTCTGTGTTACATGCATCATTTCAGCACATATATGTGAAGGAAAGACCTACTTTCAAATTGTACAGATAAGGTTTTGAGGAAGAGAAAATGTGCCCAGCAGGAATTCAAGACAAAGTTGCTAACTGGCAGTTTGTCAAAGCTTATGGGGTTGCACCTAGTTTATCTAAGTAAATTTTAACATTCTAAAAGAAGTTTTAAAAAATTGTAATTTTTTTTGGTCTGAGGAATAAGATTTGCTGACTGTTAGAGCTCACAGTAAAGAAAATCTAACTTGATCAGCTCTATTTATGTCACACGATCCATGGGGAGTACATCTTTTGGCTTCTCTACTGGGTGCTATGTTACATTTTATGCAATATGTAATATTCTGCCCAATATTGTTGTGGTTCTTGTCTCTTGCCCCTTCCATATAAAGATAACTGATAAGCAAAATGCAGGTATCCTATTATTTTGCAAGTATTTGCATATAATACAGTATTCCGAGCATGTTTGCAAAAAATTTCTTCCCGAACATATTTAACAGTTGCCCTCATGGCGCATTTTACCAGTAGACAGTTGGGTTTGTTGTGACCACTGAGCTGCTGAAATAGCTCTTAAGATTTGCAATGTGGGTTTGCCACTAAGTTTGCAAACAGTATAGCAGAAAAGACCTGCAAAACCTGATTCCCTGAGGAATGTAGCTAAGATAGGCAGGGCCACTGAGAGCGGTTTTGGGCTAAGCTTGAGCCTGAAACGTTTTGGAGGCCATTATAGAGGGCCATTTCGGCCACCAGGGCCATTTTGGCTTTTGGAGGGGGGGTGTTCCCTTAAGGGTGGGGGGAGGTGCACTTACCCCTCCCACTGCATTTCCCCTGCCAGCGCTCCATTGGATCAAAGCCCCTTGGGGCAGCAGCGTGCTTCCCTGCCACCTCGTTGCCCTCATCAGCCAGAAGTGGCCGGAAGTACCAGGTGCGTGCATGCCCATTATGTGCGTTCATATGCATGGCAGATGGGTGCACACATGCATATGACAAGCACATGTGTGCCCGGTACTTCTGTCCACTTCCGGCCTAAGAGGGCAATGGGCTGGCAGGGAGGTACACTGCAGCCCCGAGGGGCTTTGATCCAATGGAGCGATGGCAGGGGAAATGCAGTGGGAGGGGTAAGTGCACCCTCCCCCTCCCTTAAGGGAACACCCTCACTGCCTCTGGAAAGGTTCCGGGCACATCCTTAGTTTGGAACCTGATGAAAATTTTGGGCCCCTGCCACAAGGCCCTCCTGATGCCGTGAGCCCCACCACACTGCTGCTGCCACAAGGACAAACCACCAATCTTTAAAATAATTCTAGCTGCCATGTGCACGACCGGGGAGTGAGGGGGATGAGCCAAGCACCCCCCTATGGTGGCAGGTTGAGCCTGATCATCCGGCCCAGCAGCTGCCCCACTCTCCCCTCTGCTGCCGCCATGGGGGGTTAGGTGCTCGGCTCACCCCCCACCCCCGGCCACACACACAATGGCCAGAATTATTTTAAAGATTGGTGGTTTGGCCTCATGGCAACTGGGTGGGCATGGGGTGGTGGCAGGAGACAAGATTAAAACATATGCAACATAGTCTGGCCCCGGGCCCCCTTCTGGGCCTCCGGGCCCCAGCAATTTGTATCGGCTTTCCCCCCCATTGTCCCTGAAAATGGTTAGTGTTGGGGATGTCCACTGGCCACAGGAGGAAACAGAAAGGCAGGTAGGAATCACCAGCTAGACCTACACACACACACACACACACACACACGCCTAGCATTTATGGCTTCCTGTGTAAGATTAATATATTGTAAGCAGAGTGTTTGCAAAGGAGCAATAAGCAACCCTCATAATAACTAGGGATGTGCACGAACTTGTTTGTTCACTCCTGGGAGGTGGAGGTGTTCCTTTAAAGCGGGGGAGGAAGTGCTCTTACCTTCCCCACCACTTTCCCCCCGCTGGCACTCTGCCCCAAACTGCTGGCACAGGGCTGCCATGTATCTCCTTGCAGCCCTGGTCAGCAAAGTAACAGATGTGGCCAGTTCATGTGCATACGCACACACATTGGCCATTTCCAGTACAATGCTGACTGGGGCTGCAAGGAAATATGCGGCAGCCCTGTGCTAGAGGTTTTGGGGAGAGCACCGGCAGGGGAGGTAAGGGCACCCTCCCTGCCCCTTAAACCAGCTCAAACGCTGGACTTCCAAAGTGGTTCAGCTCAGTTTATGCACATCCCTAGTAATAACTGTAAAGGGCAGTTAAATATGCAAGTCCAGTAAACCAACATCAAGCCTAGTATTACAATGTCTTGGTGAACCCTGACACGGAGCCAGGCCTGGTGCTTATCCTACAAGCCTGGCAATGGCCACATAGGTAGGCAGGTATCAGTTGCTCCAAAGGGGGTGGAGTCAACTGCCCCAAGCCAAGATGTTCCATTGACTTCTCCTGATTGGTCTTCTTTGCTTCACCAGGGGAGCACTAGAGGGGCAGGAGCTAAATGTAAAAAAACCCTCCTGTCGTAAAAACATGTGCTGACTTTGCCATGGGAGGGTTAAGGCAGATGTTTATCCCCAGTCCTGGAAAATATAGGTAATGATAATTACCTGACTTACCTTTCAAGGTTCCTTTAATGCTTATTGAGTGTGAAAAATATTTGGAAAATTCTAAAACTTTATTTTTTAAAAACCCTTCAAATTCTATAGCAGTTCATTATCATCATCGTCATCATCATCATCATCATCATCATCCCCTTTGTGGGACAAGGGACCATTTCCGCATAACTTTTGCTATGTAAACTGCTTTGAGAACTGTTTTACTGAAAAACTGTATTTAAACAACAATAATAATATTGGAAGCTAATTGCTAAATTTAGGAACACATTAAATGCAAATGTTGCCACAGCACTTCAAACTGCACCAAACATGGATAGAAGGTTGATCAAGATATACTGGTAGATCATGGGGTTATTTGTGAAAGATCACCAAAGGTTTCTGACTTGCAGTAGTTTAATAAAAGGAACTAATATCTGTGGCTGGTCATGTGGCTGTGGCTGACCATGTATCAAATCTATCTATCAGCCTTGATGTTCCATACCTATGAAATATGAGAATTAATTGGTTGCATTTGACCAGCTCTTTGTGTTGCTCTGCTGGCAAGTTAAAGAGTTCTGTGTCATCGGAAAAAATAAGTTTTTGCACTCTGCAGGAAAAAGAATATCCCCTGAAGAAGACGTTATTCCTCAAAATGCATAAGGACTTGTTCTTCTACAATAAATAGTTTTACACCATTATACAGGGGTGTTGTTAGGCATTGCCCTGGGGCACCAAATCCTTGTGCCCACTCTCCTAAAGGGCCCCATGATTTTGACCAAGGGAACTGGGGGTCCCTTTTATATTTCTGGAATGGCTTGGCCTAGAGTTATGGAATTTGGCATAGATGTAGGACAGGTTATCAGTACTCTTGTGTATTAATTTTGAAGCACAGCAGTTGATCAGTTGATTATTTTTATTTTATTTTATTTTATTTATCACATTTATAAACTGCCCCATCCAGAGGCTCGGGGCAGTGTACAACAGCTTTTAAATGACATAAAAACACACAATTGAAAACATAATGCTAAAAAAAAATTAAAACAATTCAAAAACAAATAAAACAATAACCATTTAAAATACTTTTAGAAAACAACAACACATTTTAATTTTTTTTTTTAATTTAACAAAACCTTCAAAAAGTCCTATAAGTGGCTTGTTTCACGGACAAAAATTACAAAAACTTCTGGAACTGAAGTCCCCCCTTGGACCATTGTCCTACCCTCATGTGGAGGAATCTGCCCATTGCCTTCACAGAAAAGGGTAAACATCACACACACACACCCCTTTTCACCCCCTTCTATATTTCCAGAATGGCTTGTCCTAAGGTTCTGAAATTGGTCTCAGATGTAGGCCAGGTTAGCAGGACACTGTTTATTTGTCTTGAAATGGATTGGTCAACCCATTATAATTATTTTTTGAATTTAAAAAAAAAACCCTTCAAAAATGTCAAAGTCCTATAAGTGGCTTTTCTCATGGCAGAAAATTACAAAAACTTCTGGAACTGAAGTTCCCCTTGGATCATCACTCCACCCCCATGTGAAGGATTCTGATATTTGCCTTCATTAAAAAAAATTGCTACATGCCCCCACCCCCACTTTGCCCAACCCTTTATATTCCAGAATGGCTGGGCTTAGAGTTCTGAAATTGGGCACACATGTAGACCAAGATCGCAGGACTCTGTTGTTTTAAGTTTCAAGGAAATTGGTCAATCCTGTGATTTTTAATGAATTTTTCCGTATTGCAGTAAAGTTGCCAGAAAGGGTTCTCTCAATCCTGATAGACTATTCCCATGATCGATGGAAAGTGGGCTAAGGGAGCTTAGCTTGCTTTCCATCAATTGTGGTAATCACCGGGCTCATGAGCGAGCCTGGTGCTCCCAAGGCAGCTAGCCCATCTAGAACACCCTCCCCTTAAATGGGGTTAATGGAGCAAGCACTCCGTTAACCTCATTTCTTTGCTTGTGTGTTGCCGCGGTGCACGGTGACACATGAGTAGATCCCTGACTGGGAGGCTGCAGCCAGCCTCCTGGGCTCCGGGGTCTTTCCAGGATTCCCCGCGCACTTGTGCCGAGCATCCTGGGACTTCCGGGGTTGTGCAGCCCCCAATCCCTGCAGCCCCCGCCAGCTTCATGACGGAGCCGGAAGTCGTGTGGGCAGCCGATCTGCCCGCCCCAGGACTGCCCTTTGATTGTCTGTGGGGAGAGCAGGCTATGCCCATTCTCCCTGCAGACCGACAGAAGCTGTTCTCATGAATCTTGAGAAGAGCTTCATAGAGTACTTCACACCTAGTGAAAGTGGAACTACTGTTACATCTGAATAAACAAACATCTTTTTAAAAAACAAAAAACAAATGCACTGTGCTCAACTTAGTCTGTGATACAAAACGTCTGCATGAGAACTGTGAAGCAATGGGTATATGCTGTGGTGTTAATTTTTTTAAAAATTATGAATGCACGATTTGTCCAAATTGGTTTTGTGTTTGACTGTGGAGCAAGGGACACATGTCATGTCCTCAATTAGTCTGTAAATGGTCAGGAAGCTATGTGATTCCATTGGGGCTTGTATAGTCTTTTTCATTATTATTGGCAAATACACTCTGGCCCAAATCTGTAGGTTTGTGGTGAAGGAACAAAAAGATATATGAATCCTTTGGGAGCTGTGTAGTCCTCCTTTTTTGGGGGGGGATAATTTCATTAGGTCCAGGGTCCAAAAATTTCATAACTGCATCTCTGGATGTATATGCAGGTTATTCCAGTGTATAGGTTATGGAGTGCAGTAGGTAACTGGCTTGTTTGCCTACTATTATTTGCACCGGGCTCCAGTTGTTGGACCTTGGGTCACTTTTCTAGTAAAAAACAAAGTAAATTTCACAGGCCTGAAGTCTGAACTGTTCTAGATTGTGAATTGTTGTGAATGGTAGCAAAAAATGAATTCTTTTGAGATTGGCCAGAAGATAATGCAATGCTTGCCATTATGCTTTCTGATCAAAGTTGTATACCTCTAAACTGGTTGCCTCTATCAAGAATAGTGCTATGGGAGCTCTAGGCAGACAGCTCTAAAGCATTTGGCACTTACCTGTTCTGAACAGAACCGAGTGACTCTGTTCAAGGAACACACTAAATCATGGTTATCCATATTTAGGAACAGGAAACTGCCATATACTGAGTCAGACCATTGGTCTATCTAGCTCAGTATTGTCTTCACAGACTGGCAGCGGCTTCTCCAAGGTTGCAGGCAGGAATCTCTCTCAGCCCTATCTTGGAGAAGCCAGGGAGGGAACTTGAAACCTTCTGTTCTTCCCAGAGCGGCTTCATCCCCTGAGGGGAATATCTTGCAGTATTTGCATAATCAATGTGGTTTAGAACATACAAATGTAAGAACAGTCCAGCTGGATCAGGCCCAAGGTTCATCTAGTCCAGCATCCTGTTTCACACAGTGGCCCACCAGATGCCACTGGAAGCCTACAGGCAGGAGTTGAGGGCATGCCTTCTCTCGTGTTGTTACTCCCCTGCAGCTGGTATTCAGAGGCATATTGCCTCTGAGGCTGGATGTGGTCTATAGCCCTCCGACTAGTAGCTGTTGATATACCTCTCCTCCATGAAGTTATCCGAACCCCTCTTAAAGCCATCCAAACTAGTAGCCAACACCACATCTTGTGGCAGAGAATTCCACAAGTTGATTATGCATTGTATCAAAAAGTACTTCTATTTGTTGGTTCTAAGTTTCTTGGCAACCAATTTCCTGGAATGACCCCCTGGTTCCAGTGTTATGTATATGAGAGAAAAATTTCTCTCTATCCACTTTCTCTATACCATGCATGATTTTAGAGACCTCTATCATGTCTCCCCACGTCATCTTTTTTCTAAACTAAGAAGCCCCAGGTGTTGTAGACTTGCCTAATAAAGAAGGTACTCTAGGCCCATTATCATCTTGGTTGCCTTCTTCTGCACCTTTCCCAATTCTACAATGTCCTTTTTCAGATGTGGTGACCAGAATTATCCACAATGCTCCAGGTGTGCCCACATCATAGTTCTGTATAAGGGCATTATAATATTATTTTATTTTCAACCCCCTTCCTAATGATCCCTAGCATGGAATTGGCCCTTTCCCCCCCCCTTTTTTTTACAGCTTCTGTACATTGAGTCAACACTTTCAACGAGTTGTCCACCACGACCCCAAGATCCTCTCCTGGTCAGTCACCAACAGCTCAGATCTTGTGAACGTATATTTGAAGTTGGGGTTTTCCGTCTCAATATGCATCACATTATACTTGCCAGAATTGAACTGCATTTGCCACTTTGTCACCCACTCACCCAGTTTGGAGAGATCCTCTTGAAGCTCCTCACAATCTGTTTTGGATTTCACTACCCAGAAGAGTTTGATATCATCTGCAGATTTGGCCACCTTGCTGCTTACCCCTGCTTTTAGATCATTTTTGAATAAATTATAAAGCACTGGTCCCAGTACATATCCTTGGAGGACCCCACTTCTTATATCCCTCCATTGTGAAAACTCTTCATTCATACCTTCCCTTAGGCTTGTGCATTACAATTCGGGTACAAAATGTTTCTATAGAGTTTATATCCAGGGATAACAGTGTCCCACTGGTTCTCACTGTTCCACCATGTTTCTGTTGTGCCCACTATATCTATTTCTGTGTTAGCAACCAAGCACTTCAGCTCACCCATCTTGGCTTGGCGGTTTCTGGCATTGACATAAATGCACCTATATGCTGAATCTCTTCCCTGGTGTATGCCATCTTTCTTTTGGCTCTTTGACCAGCTAGCACAGCCTCCAGTATGCTATTTATGTGGTTCTGCCTTGTCCCCTTGTGTTTTATATTAATCCTAAACACCCTCGCAATTTAAAGGATGGCATTTGCCGAAACAGATACCATCCAGCTCCTGTCAGCTATTCCCCAGGTGTAATTTTAAGAGCTGCTCTGCAACCTTTTTGATTTTAAGCATCAGCAGTCTGGTTCCATCTTGGTTCAAGTGTAATCCATCCCTTTTATGCAGGCCTTGCTTGCCTCAAAAGGTATGGCAGTCCCTAACAAATCTAAACCCCCAACTCCTGGTACCAGCATCTCATTCCCATATTGAGAACCCTCAGCTCTGCCTGTCTCACTGTACCTGCATGTGGAACAGGTAGCATTTCTGAGAACGCTACCCTGGGGGTCCCAGATTTCAGTATGCTACTTAGCAGCCTAAATTGGGCTTCCATGACCTTCCAACTACATTTCCCCACATTGTTGGTGCTGACATGCACCACGACAGCTTTCTTCTTCCCAGCACTGCCTAACAGCCTATCTAGATGCTGCGTGATGTCCACAACTTTCACACCAGGCAGGCAAGTCACTGTGCGGTCAACACGTGGGTCACAAATCCATCTTTCTATACTTCTAATGAGCTAGTTGCCCACTACAAGGAGCCTCCCCCCCGGAGGAGTATCCCCTGTGCAAGAGGATATGTGCTCATCATCCATGGAAGGGGTCCCATCTAAATGAGCATTTCCCTCTTCTTCTCCTTCCCTGTGACCTTCATTCTCCCTGACAGCAATCAGTCTTGGATGCCTCTATCACGTCCCTGAAGGCCTTGTCTGCATGCCTTTCTGTCTCTCTGAGCTTCTCTAGATCCTCCAACCTTGGTCTCAAGGGAATGAACTTGTTCCCTGAGAGCCAGGAGCTCCTTGCACCGAGCATACTCCCATGACTTCTGCCCATGGAGCAAATATTCATACATGCAATACTCTGTACAATATACTGGGAAGTGCCCCCTCCCCTGCTGGCTTTCTATCTTCATAACTGGTTTTCTTGACAGTTTACAGAATTTACAGATAGTTTATTAGAAAGATAGGTCTCAGCTGTATTGGTCAGCTATTTAACTATTCAAACTTGTTTTATCAGGAATATGAAGGAGGGAGTAGTACTTACTTTCTCTTCCCACTGGGCTTCTTGTGATCAAGGGGACTCATTTCAGGCTTCCCCGCACATTTCCTCATTAAACTCCATTCAAAACTTCAATGCACTGTTTGCTATTCTTGTTTGATAAGTTCAGGCCTTCACCTCTTTGGTTATTGGTATTTGGTTATGCAAATACCACAGTGGTTATACCACTTTGATGTTTGAATTGGCAACCCATGGTTTGCAATTATTTGGCAAACTAGAATCAAATCATAATTTGAAGTGGTGTTGCAAACCATAGTTTGTATGACCTATGATAAACCTTAGTTATGAACATTGCTCCATCTCCAGAGGTCACTGTAGGTAGGGATGAGAGTGATGAGCACATGCAGAATGAAAGCAGATAAGCAACTATGGTTTGTCTATACATTTAGAAGTCTATGGTTTGACATGACATCTGGACTGAGCCAGTAAGTGTGGAATTCTGGCTAAACAAAATGGCGAGGATTACCTTTTCTGTTGATAAATCTCATCAAACTGAGTTTTCCAGAAATAATATGAAATCATCATGAATCCAAACTGGATGCAGAACATAAACCCTGCAAACAATTCAGCACACTTAATGAGGTCATTCACAAAAGGGGAAAAACCTGTGTTCTAGCCAGGTTTGGGATCTGTGTGTGTTCCCTATTTTTTGTTTTGTGGGTTAAAACAACTAAGTAAGATGAGGGAGAAGTGATTGTGTGGAAGCAAGGTAGGAGGAAAACCTGGGTAGCTTTTCCTCCTACCTTGCTTCCACACAGTCACTGCTCCCTCCTGCTAACTATTAGTTTGCACCCACACAATTGAAGATTGGGGGTGCACACAACTTCCAAACCTGGGTAAAACACTGTTTTCGCTTGTGGAAATGACCTCAATGGCTGGCTGCCAACTCTGATTCAATATATTGGGATAAATCACCTAACTCAAGTACCACCTCCAACTGTGTTAAATGAGATACAACTAAAACTGCCAGAGCTGAGCTGTTTTTGTGTCTTCTGGTTTAAGTCGCATCTTTTCTGTCATCAAGAGTTGTTTGTTTGAAAGGTTAATATAGAATGGGGCTATGCACACACACAGGAAAAATGGGGCTAAGGAAGCCCAGCCTAGGTTTGCTGGTGTGTGTTACCTATCAGAAACCGTGTGGCTCCCGGTGGTGGCTCCATGCTTAAGGAGCCCGCTGCTTAGCCCGGGATTTGGGTGTTTTGTGCTTAGTGCTTGTGTGTTGGTGCCATATGGCACATATATATGAGTAGCCTCCCAGCCAGTGCTGGGAGGATCCCTATAATGGATCTCATTATAGGAGTTCCGGGCATTGGGAAGTCACATCCCAGTGCCCAACCCTCCATGCTGCCGGCAGAAGCAGGCAATCATTGGGGTGGGCTATCCGCCCACCCAGGAAGGAACCCTCGATCGCCTGCCTTTTAAGGCTTCATCCCCTGCAGATCAGAGCCCTTTCTCACTGATCACGAGAAAGGGCTCATTGAACGTTTAAATAAAGTTGTTCTTTCCCATTTTGTTCTGCCTGTTAATAGGAAATTCTTTCTGGACTAGGAGATTTCCGGTTCTTTCTGGACTAGAAGTTTATGCCATTAGGAGCAATTGGATTGATAAGAGAACAAGCAGAACCATGGCTCTTTTTCTGAATGAGGCCGTTTGCATATTGCTGAAGAGGTGTGTTAGCCACCGAGATGTGGTAGCCACTGTTCTCTGGTAGCACATATCTTTCAATTGCATTTCTGAACATGCAATTCACCAATTTTTTTGCTTTTAAAAGAAGCCATCATGGTGGCATACGAAATAATATATTGGTAGCTTAACCCGCACAGAGCATCTGCGCGCTAGTACTTGATTGCTCTCTTCACCTCCTGCCACAGCCCCCCTCACTTCAGAGATCTCTTCATCCTCATCTAAGCCGCATTCCTGCTCCTCCTCTTCCATCCCGTTGCTTCCATCCCCCTCACCCCTCTTGGTTGTGGCTGCAGTGTTGTGGTGCCTATTGGCCAAGCTGCAGCCCCCTGTTCCCAGAGACCTCCTCACCCTCACCCAAGCCCCACTCCTGCTCCTCCCCACAGGAGCAGCAGTGGTTGACTTGGCTCTTTCTTGATGTTGCTACTGCCATGGCCACTTGTTCCCCTCAGGCCTTTGACAGGCCCAGGCCTATCCCTGATGCCTGCCTCCCTCTGCCAATGGCCTCGGAAGCCCCAAACAGCAGCAGTGGTTGACTGGGCCCTTCCTTGCTGCCAATAGGTGCTGCCATGGCTGCTCGTTCCCCTCAGGCCGCTGACAGGCTCGGGTCCGTCCTTCACCCTTCCTTCTTTCTTTCTTCCCCTCCCTTCTTTCTCTCTCTTTCTCTCTTTTTCACACTTCCCCTCTGTCTTTCTTCTCTTTCTTTCTTTTTTCTTTTCTCTTTTCTCTCTTTCTCTCCCTTCCTGAGTTAACAGAACTTGTTTATCTTGTTCCTCATCTAATTCACACAACGGCAGCCTCCTTCTCTTGAAGGGGCTCTTTTCTCTCTCACGACCCCTCTCTTCGCAGATCCCTGCCCACTATCCTTTTATATATATAGATTCCTCTCATCTACAATCAAGGACATCTTGTCCAGTAACAGTTGCATTCCAACTGACCTTAACCATCACAGGCTCCTCCTCCCTATCTGCATATGGAACCCCCACTGCCCAATTAGGTGCTTCTGCTCATGAACTCTCACGAGAGCTGCCACACATGGGATTAGCCATGGGTATGCCTTAGCAAATTATATATAAAGAAGATTGCATTCCATTCACTAGTTTTGTTTTATGCTCTGAAGTTAGTTTTCCTCAGACATGTTTCTTTTTCCATTCCAGGTGCAAAATAATTACTATAAAGTATAAAGAAGTGAAAGGAAGAAAATGGCAAGTGCCAATCCTGTTTACCACCTCTCATATTTCTTTGGCAACATCGCACGTGAGGAAGCCGAAGATCACCTGATTCAAGCAGGGCTGAGCAATGGACTCTATTTATTGCGGCAGAGCCGAAACTATCTGGGTGGCTTTGCTTTGTCCCTGGTGTATGATGGAAAGGTTTTTCATTACACCATTGAGAGAGAAATAAGTGGCACTTATGCCATTACAGGAGGAAGATCCCACAGGAGTCCTGTAGAACTCATTAGCTATCACTCGGAAGAAGCTGAAGGTCTTGTTTGCCTACTCAAGACACCGTGTAATCGACCACCAGGAGTGGAACCAAAAACAAGTCAATTTGAGGACTTAAAGGAGAATCTAATTAGGGAATATGTCAAACGAACGTGGAATCTACACGTAAGTTAAGTTCCTCATTTGCAATACTTTTCTCCAAGTAGCTTTTGGTACTCGGTGAACAAGGAAAGGTGTGGAGGAAATTAAAGGATGTGAAGTGAAACCTTGTGCTTCTGCATTCAAAAAATGTTCAGGCATAAATGAAGAACTCTCCTTTCAACAAAATGCTGTTTTTGCTGTCTTTCTCTATTCTCTGTGTTCTGGGAATAAACAAAAGACTAAGTTCTCTAGTTTCAAAACCTGTGCATCACTGACACTTCTTACCTCATTGGCTATCTCATAACTTAGCTGCCATGCTTCTTGCATGCTTCTCACTGTTATGAAATTAATTCAGTGATTTTACTATTTAATCTGCCCCGCCCTGCCTGCATGTGCTGTGCAGAGTTAGTTAAGAGTGGTGGTTGGGGCGTCTCTCCTACAGTTTCTTGCAGACCGCCAGCGTTGAAGTTCTATGGCTAGTTTTACTACTTGTGAACTTGATTCATTTTAATACTTTTTTTTTTTAAAGCGCTTTCCAAAGTATGGCCTCAATAAGCCAACCTTGTAAAACTCCAAAGATACCAATCTGCCAAACTTCAGTGATGCAAAACATTTTGGATAAAGCAATTCAATGCTTAGCTTAACTTCTTGAATTGTTGATAATTTTGATACAAGTTTATGAATTTACACCTTTTCTTCCCCCTTTTTCCATTGTGCAGGACCAAGCCCTTGAGCAAGCCATTATTAGCCAGAAACCACAGTTAGAAAAATTGATTGCTACAACAGCACATCTGAAGATGCCCTGGTTCCATGGGATGATATCTCGGGAGGAATCGGAGCACCGTGTTCTTCTAGGGAAAAGAATCAATGGAAAATTTTTGTAAGTTTCCCCCTGAAGTTTCTAGAAGCTTTAGTGCTGATTCTCTGAAGAGTTGTTGGAAAAGTGAATTGTGCTGTGTGACATACTCATGTTTCTAATCACTGCAAGGTTTGACAAGAGTTAAGTTACCAAATGCATGTCCAATGATCAATCCGTTAGTCCTTTTTGTCAATCAAAAGCAACTTGTTCACACAAACACTATAAATTATTTGTGCAAGATCCATGCAACTTTTTCTTGTTATATGTAAGGGTTAAAAAGGACTTTGTTTTCAAACAATGCTAATAGATAATATTTAATGTTTAACTAATAGTGATTAATGTTAAGTTAATAGCACTTTAACGTTTATTAACCATCTTTATTACCACTTTCCAAAAGAGGCAGTGATTTTCTGTTGTTCTTCAGTATGCCAAAAACAGTAAGAGTATTTCAAACACTTCTCTCTGCTTTAGTCTCTCAGGTTCTAAAACCCTGTAGTTTGTTAACATCTACCTCAAGTGGAATGTATGCAAATTGCTATGTCTGATATACTTAGGCTGCTCACGTGCAGCACCAGGATTGAGGTGGATGCCAGCACTGCCACAGTGTCTGTCTAATCCAACTTTTTGACCCAGCCTATTGCCAGGGTCAAATCAGTCAGGGACCGATCTGGGTGCTGGGTGAATCTGGGAATGTAGGTTCACTCGGGATGCTTGCAGCCCGATCAGACACAGAGATGGGTGCCTAAAGTGCCTGTCTGATGGGAGAATCACCCAATGCACCATGCTTGATGCACGGTGGATTGGAGGATTCCTGGAGGCCAGGACACATTGTTCTGGTCTCTGGAAAGTCGTGTGGCTTCCAGAAGAACCGCTTGTGTGTGCGGCTGAATGGGGTGTGCATACAACCGGCTGTTCCAGTTCGGTTCAAGTCCGAACTGGACCCAAACCAGACCGGGCCAGTTCAGTCCAGCACCCCCTCAGACCACCCCCAATTCAGTCTGGTCCAGAGGGGTTGCAATTTTTTAAAAATTAAAACATTTTTTTTACACTTACCCCTCTGGGGGAGTTGTCTGAGGTATGTGTGTGGGTGTCCCACAGAGGTTCCACCTCCCCCTGCTGGCCTCCCTTATTCTTGAAATGGGCTGTTCTGCCTTTCTTCGGCCGTCTTTTGGCCTCCCCCCCACCCCGCCCACCGGCTCAGCAGCCATTTTGGAGGCTGCCACACCTCTTCAGTAGGCCTCTGCGTGACCTGGGTCATGCCAGGCCTAACTCATGAGGGCACAGTCTGATGGAGACCTGAAGCACATGGATCCTCTGGTCCTCCCCAGTGGACTGGCCTGCTCATGAGAGAACTAATCCCTGGTTGGCAAGCCAACATGGGAGCAGGAGTGTGTTACGGGTTCCTGGACTTCTTTGACCAGGTCTGCCATCACAAGAGCATCCTTGGTCACAGTGGACCATAGACCATGATCCTTTGCCCACCTTCATATACATATTCCCTCCAAGGAAGTCATCATGATCCCTTAAGAACATAAGGGATCATAAGGTTTTGGATTTTACAGAACAAATGTTACTGTTCTGAATTGTGTTATTTGTCACTTCATTGCTCTTGGATAGGTACCAAAAAGCCATGAAATCCCTTGCAAATTAACCAGTTCCCCCTCTTCCCAGTTTCCATATACATCCTGCATTCTGAAGAATATTTTTCTCTTATTTTGTCTGACTATATCATGTGCTGTCAACATATATAATGCTTCTGCCTCTATTTTTGTTAACAGCTACCTAACCTATTTATAGATAGCTGACATAGATCATGAAGTGTACAGTGATTTAGTAATTCAGGAATTGGAAAATACTGTTCACCCATGAAGCTTGGAAAAGACTGAACATGATCACATTAATTGTTAGTTTTAAAATAAAGTTGTGCCATCTACCTCTCTCCTTTTTCATGTTGCAGAGTAAAAGAGACACAAGTCAGTAATATACAAAAGTGTTTGTCCCTAATTTCAGAACCAAATTGCTCTTTGAAAGAAAGACAATTGTGGACAAACAATCTTGAAAATAAGGACATGACTCTTTCCATAAACAATAAAGTCACACTTTAGGATCATCTTTATTATTATTATTTTGAGGAGATAAGTGGACCCCAATGATCTCCAATAGCCATTAGACAGATTAAGGGCAGGGGTCTGGAGCCAGATTGCACTGAACCACAAGACAAAACTAAGCCTTCAGCCCTATGGCCATGGCATGCTGGTGCTCCCCCATAGCTTACTGATAAGACATGGCTTACTGTCCATGTCTGATGGGAGAATGGCTGCTCTCCTTTCCTACAGAGTCTGGGAGCAAAGAGGAGGTAGCATGAAACTGAAGAGGAGACAATACAGAGGTCTTTGGCAGTCCAGTGCCTTCTCCCTACTCCTTCCCCCTAGAAGCTGGGAACAAAAATGAGAGATTGCCAAGGCCTTTGACAGCACAGGTCCCAATCACCCATAAACCTTCTTCCAGGCCCCTGTGATGACAAAGGGGCCTGGAAGAAAATCTAAGGGCCGATGGGGTGTGCCCAGTCACAACAGGAGCGTAAGTTGATTGACTCACATCACTTCTGTCTTTGTGAAGGGGGCTTGCTAGGTCTCAGGTGGGCAGGATGCTGTCATTGGTTGTGGGTAACTGAAAAGAAGACAAGCAGATTATAAGAGCTGAGCATTCACGTATAGTGTAATGTTATTATCCCCATATTTGTCTCCATAAGAATAACTATACCTGCAATTTATGTTTATTTTTATTTGCCTTCACAGAATTAGGGAAAGAGACAACAATGGATCCTATGCTCTCTGTCTACTCAATGAAGGAAAAGTAGCACATTATCGCATTGATAAAGACAAGAGGGGGAAACTCTCAATTCCAGATGGAAAGAAATTTGATACTCTCTGCCAGGTCTGTCAAATTTCATTCACTCAGCTATTTATCTAAGTTTGCATATTGACACCATAGATAGTACCAGTTGTGTTTCATTGTAAGTTTGTTGAATTTAGCAAACACTTGTTGCAATCCTATATACACTTACCTGGAAATAAGTTCAGTTTTACTTAATAGGACTTGGACATGTAAAGGACTGTGCAAAACATATTTTGCTATTAAGCACTATGGGAGGAAATACTTTTGCTTTAAAGAGATAATATAAACTTGTTGAATGCTGTCAGTTTTTAGGAAAAAATGGGCTAAGTTGGGTTATTTTTGAAACTGAGTAAATGGCAAGAATCCTAAAATAGAATGGCAATTTCTTGTGTGAATGAGAAAGGGATATGAAAGCTGTGAGATACTCTGGTATTTTTGTTATGCCCATTAAAAGGAAGTATAAAGATTCAGAGGCACTGAATACAAAGAGATTTCATTTTGGATTCTGGGCAGTTTTTTGTTCCTTTACTGTCTAGATTGCTGGCTGATAAATACAATGTGCCATAAGGAACTACAAATTTAGGAAATGTTTGTTGTTGAATGTTTCTCTAGGTTTGGAAGTTTTGTGTAAATATATAGCACAAAAGAACAAACATCTTCAGAAATGCTTCTTTTAAACCATACTAAGCAGAACTATGTTACCAGTGATGAATCTAAGTGGTTCAAGTATTTCCCCATGCACTCCTTTATTGGTCCAATTTCTAAAAAAAGGTCTTTTCAATTAAGGACCCCAGCAAGTGTTCTGGGAATCTCAACATGTAAATGCCTGAGCAGGTGGGAAATTGACAAACTAGGTCTTTAAGCTTGTAGGACTGTGCATTGGGCAAATAATTGGTATCAGTTATACACAGATACACAGAACAGGATTTTTGTTCCATCCAAGCTTGGAATGGAATGCAAATCCCCGGAACATTCCATCAGAAGAACCAGGTGAGCCGGTAGTTCCAACAGAATGAGCTTGGAATGTTTTGAGTGCTCTGAGCATTCCAAGTGCCATTTTGGTGGACTGTTTCCCGCCTGATTCCTGTTTTTGACACTGGCTTCCAATCGGCTTGTGATTTTGCTTCTTTGTTGGCTTGTTATCATACAAATCAAGTTGATCTGTATGATAACAAGCCAACCAAGAAGCAAGAAGATTGCAATCCAGTTGGAAGCCAGTGCCAAAAACAGAAAGCAAGGGGAAAACAGCCTGCCAAAATGGTACTCGGAACGCTCAGAATGTTCCAACTCAGAATGGGGGTCATTCCATTTCGAGATCAAAACTTGGAAGGGCATTGTGTTTCCAGCTCAGAACACTCATTATGGCCCGTTTTGAGTCAGAACATTCTACACATCCCTAATCAGTTCCATTTTGAAAAGGTGATTTGCATTGTGTTGATGTACAGGTAGGGATGTGCACGGACAGATGTGTACAAACGTGGGCAGAGTGGGGAGTAGTTCTCTTAAGAAGCAAGTAAGCAGGCCTGCTTTGTTGCTGCTTTTCCAGGCATGGCGCTCGCTCTAGCAAAGGCCACAGCAACTGCGGCACTGTTACCTACAGCTTGCGCATGCCACGCATAGGGGTGTGCATGGAACCGCGTAACTGCGGCCCGGCACTGGGCTGGGGGGGGTTCCTTTAAGAGCGGGGGAAGGGTTTACTTACCCCTCCTGCCGCTTTCCCCCTCCGGCACCCGTAGTTCTTTTAATAATTGGGGCGGCAGGATACCTCCCTGCCGCCCCTTCTTATGTTTTGCTGCTGCTGCTGCCGGCTACGATGCCAAAGGCTTCAATAAGCCTGTAGCACGCACGCACGTCGGAGGAGATGTGAAGCGCTCACAACGTGCGTGCGCTACAGGCTTATTGAAGCCTTTTGCTTCGTAGCCAGCAACAGCAGCAGCAAAACATAAGGGAGGTATCCTGCTGCCCCAATTATTAAAAGAACTACGGGCGCCGGAGGGGGAAAGCGGCGGGAGGGGTAAGTAAACCCTCCCCCCGTTTTTAAAGGAACCCCCCAGCCCAATCACCCGAACTTCCCATGTCCGGACTGGTCCGGAGGCCTGTAGAATGGCCTCCGGAACAGTCCGGGCTCATCACTAGCCACGCGTACAGGATACAGGGAACAGAGCCGCAGTCACTGTGGCCTTTGCTTGAGTGAGCACTGCATCTGGAAAAGCAGTGAAGCAGATAAGGACCTGCTTACTTGATTCTTAAGGGAACTGCTCCCCATCCTGCTGGACCAGTTGTGGGTGCCTGAACAGGTTCAGTGCTTCCCAAAGGAGATGCCGAATCAGTATGTGCTCATCTGTAGCACAGGAGTGCAAAGCATCCTGTTGAACCAATACATCTGATCAGTGTATCGGGGTGTGTGTGTGTAGGGGAATTGAATCAGAGAAGAAGTAGTTGTTGCCTTTCCCTCCCAGCAATCACCCCACAATGCAGTGGGGAATGAAGCAACATCGTAATGTTGCGTGTTTTCCATTGGGCATTACTGGAGGGGGGAAATGGCTGCACCCTGTATCTTCAGCTTAGAGTTACAGGCTGTGGCTATTTTTAATCAGTAGTTGTGCAGGGAAAAGGTTTAAAGTTATGATATTTCTCCCTTCCCCAGTGCATTGTGAGGCAATTGCCAAGGGAAAAGGCAGCATTTTAAAGTGCCTCTGCCCAGAAGGCCGCAGATCTCCAGTTCAAAGACAGAAAGGAAGCCCACTGTTCTGAGTCAGATAAGATCCCACTCCCCAGCTAATGCAGTCCAATACAATACTATATCAAATTGTATCATTTTATCAGACAAACCTTTAATCATATCATAACTGACGAAAAATTATCCAGTAAAATTTGTATTGTGTCAGTTCTGATTATCAGCCTTATATGATGCGCAGCCCTACAATTTTGAGCAAACCCTCACATTATAAAGAGGCAGTAATAGCAGATGCATGCAAAATTCAAGCATTTTGTTTTCACGATTTTGGTGTAGCATGCTGACACAATACAAATTTTACTGGATAGCAAAAGTATTGTATTGGACTGCATTAGCTGGGGAGTGGGATCTTATCTGACTCAGAACAGTGGGCTTCCTTTCTGTCTTTGAACTGGAGATCTGCGGCCTTCTGGGCAGAGGCACTTTAAAATGCTGCCTTTTCCCTTGGCAATTGCCTCACAATGCACTGGGGAAGAGAGAAATATCATAACTTTAAACCTTTTCCCTGCACAACTACTGATCAAAAATAGCCACAGCCTGTAACTCTAAGCTGAAGATACAGGGTGCAGCCATTTCCCCCCTCCAGTAATGCCCAATGAAAAACACGCAACATGGAACTTGTGTATCTTACTCACGATGAATTACATAATCTCTGCACACTTTTTGCAACCTGAGAATTTTTCTTTTCAATTTTTCTTTTCAGTGCAAGATTTCTCACACATGTTAAAAGTGCACACACAAAAAAAGATTCACAAGTTTATCATACATCTGCCATTTCCACTTCTTTTTAATGCAGTAATTAGCCCCCTGTTTTGCTCTGTTGTTACTGCACTTAGTTGTGATGCCTTACTGGCTTGCCATGAAATCTCAAACAATAAAAATAACAATGTTCTTTGCAAATGAAAAGTGCTATGTAAATGATTCCTAGTAGCAGTGGTAGCTTTACAGCGTTCTTGATAGTTTGATGTAGAAAGCAACAATTCCACTGGAACAGAGAAGTACAACTGAAAGCATACTGTGGTCTATTTACTAGAATTCTCCCCTTTTGTTGCACATATCTAACCACCAGTCTTAAGTAATTAAAGGATTCAATGGTTACATTTTTCTTGTGAAGGTGGGCCCATTTGTAAATGAATCATTCTTAAAAGTTTACCATTCTAGAAAAGCTCTGTTGTTCAAAGTACTTTTAAAGAAATGAAATGAAATATTAATCCAACAGCACTGGACAGCCTTTACAAGAATACTAGCCTACCCACACAGAGCAACTGTGCACTCTTTGTGGCCGGCTGCTCCCTCCTGCCCCTCTCTCTCTTGCCCTCCCTGCCCCCTCCCCCCTCCTACCCCACACTTTCTTGCCCTTCCTCCTGCCCCACTCTCTCTTGCCCTCCCTCCTGCCCCACTCTCTTGCCCTCCCACCCCTTCCCTCCTGCCCCACACTCTCTTGCCCTCCCTCCCCTCCCCCCTTCCTCCTGCCCCCTCCCCTCCCTCATTCTTCCCTCTCTCTGCCCCCTGCCCTGCCCTGCCCTCCCACCCCTCTCCCCCTCCTTCCTGTTCCCCTCTCTCTTGCCCCCTCCCACCCCACACTCTCTTGCCCTCCCTCCTCCTGCCCCCTCCCCCTCCCTACTGCTCCCCTCTCTTTTGTCCTCCCTCCCCTTCCGTTCCTCTCCTCCCCCCACCCGCACTGTGCCTCTTACCTCAGTGGGTGGCAAACAGGGAACCTCCTCCTGGGCGGTGAAGTCCCGCTGCCCGTTTCACTCCCACCCCGGCCTCCAATGGGAGCCGGGGCTTCTCACTGCCTCCTGTTTCCCACTCACCCCTGTCACTGGTGCCTACTCTGGCCATCCTGCTGCCGCTGCCTCCCGCTCACACTCTCGGAGGCCAGGCCAGGCTAGGCCACCACCGCCACCTCCTTGTCCTTACCTGGGATGGCCTGACCTAGCCAAGCCGTCCCGCTGCCTCCCGACAGCCAGCCGAGCCGGCCTCCTCAGGCCATTTTGCGGCCAGCTGCTACCACCCGCTGCCATTTTTTCCTTGCCCGCAACTCTCTCCCTTTGGTCGCAGAAGAGTTCCACCGCCAAATTCAGGACTCGCATGCTGGCTAAGAGAATTAATTATATAGATCTTTACTGCAAAAGAATGGAAATTTAAAGTCTCCATGTAAGGATTTCTTTCTTCTTTCTGCCTATTATTAAATCAAGAAAACATATACAACTAAATAGCATTGCCTCTATGCTTTTCAAGATGGATGCAGAAGAGCCAGATTTGATAATTTGGTCTTGCTCAGAATTATTTGTTTAATCCTCCCTCCCTAAGTTGCACTATGATTTGTGTGCATATAATTCTATGTAGAAATGTGACCATTTGTATATTGGTCTTGCTGTTAAATATATGCTTAAGGTGCTGTTAACAAAAAAGATAAATGGTACTAGATGGATGTATATTATGCTTGTGGTGGTGAAGCCTCCCCATAAACAATATATGCATCAGGAAGGGAGGGAGGTAAAAAAAGGATGAGAGTAATCCTCTTACTCACATGCTCCCCTTGGTCAGTTAACTGGTAGAAGAAATGAGGAGAGGTGTGCTATTCTAAATCTCCATTTAGTTGCTGCTTTACAATCTCAGAAGGGTTGTTTCTCCTTCCTAGCCCACAGATAAAGGGCCTCTGCCTCCCTTCCTCCACCACTTCCTCCACAACAGGCAATCAAATTTGTTAAGGCAGGAGCTGCTCACTTTCTAAGAAGACTCTCCTAAAGTACAGGACAGAAAGACCAGGAGGTTTTTCCACACATGGCTCTATGCCACGGGGTATCTGAAGAGCGACAGATTTGAGGCATTTTAATTCAAGGGATTAGATGAACCATTCGCATAACCATCAGCGCCTACTTCACACAGCCATCAGCACCTCCATCACCTTCAGAGAAAGCAGAAGCCCTGGAGTGTTTTTCAAAAGCTGCAGGAAATAGATGATTTTTTTTACCCCGGACATAACTCAAGCTAATCCAGAATACGCAGCCTCCCTTCGGAGAAAAACAAAGCCATGTCTGTCCTGGTCCCTGATAGCCCACAGGGAGGTCATGTTATATCCAACGAATATGTGGACTGGCACACTCCAATCAGCTTTTCCTGATTTCCTTCCCTCTCACT
Organism: Hemicordylus capensis; assembly: GCF_027244095.1. Taxonomy (NCBI): domain Eukaryota; kingdom Metazoa; phylum Chordata; class Lepidosauria; order Squamata; family Cordylidae; genus Hemicordylus; species Hemicordylus capensis. The sequence goes on along the minus strand of NC_069658.1, from coordinate 89,118,737 downwards.
TTGAGATGGTAATATGGAGAGAAGGACTGCGAGGGGAAGCTTCACTTGGGATTGAGAACTGTGATGGGAGATCTTATCTTTCTTCTTTGGTGTTTCCTTGGTGGTCTTCGTTCCTTGCTATTGAAGCTTTTTCAGAAGCTTGAAAGATATTGTGGGGGTGTGGGGAGATGGGAGATAGGTAGGTAGAGGAAAATAATATTTTGGGACTTCATATAACATGACTGCATACAGTAATGACACCTTTATTTTATTCCTCATGCGACTGCGCCCATCTCAGAAGATAATCTTCGAGTACTGCTCCCTCAAATCTGAGTTTCTTCTTTGGTGAATTTTATGCTGCTGTTTCCTTTGTTTAAACGTGAGTGGTTTAGATGAGATATAAAATGACTCCTCGGTAATCACAGACAGCAGTATGATTATCTCTCCAAAGCTCCTTCACAACCTTGCAGTTATGCCCAGAGCCAACGGACTGAAGCTGATTCATGGGGTTCATTTACTTTTGAGTATACTGAAACCAATGTGAGTCTTATTTCGAAAGTGTGTGCTTAAGATCTCATCCTTAAACACTCACTCTCCCATCCTAGAAACTGCCCCTCTTTTCCATGGCTTCCTTTGAATGGGAGTTCCAAGGATATGAGATAAGGCAGAGGATGCTTTCCTTGGGATAAGGAAATGAGATTTTCAATGACACACCATGAATCCACTCTAATTTGCTATCATAGAATCTAAACCTTAAAGACATTTCAACAATTAACCAAAAATCAGCCCTCTGCCCAAATCCTTTGAAAAACTTCAAGTAGCTTCCTTGCGCCTACCCGGCACTACCACCAACCCCACACCGCTCTAGGCCACCCCTTTCCCCCCGACGTGAAGCGATACACCCCCCATTCTACCTAATGGGGGGAAACCTTAAAAATGCATAAACTTCAGAAATTCACCAAAAATCAGCCCTCTGCCCAATCACTCTGCAATTGGGGTGGTAGCCTCCACCCATTAGGCACTACCACCCCACCCCACTCTTTTGGCCCAGATCCCACGTTATAGCAATAGCACTTACATTTATATACCACTTTATAGCTGGAGCTCTCTAAGCGGTTTACAATGATTTAGCATATTGCCCCCAACATTCTGGGTACTCATTTTACCAACCTTGGAAGGATGGAAGGCTGAGTCAACCAAGGCTGAGTTATGCCCCCTATCTGCCCCAAAGACACTAAAACTTCAAAAAATCACCAAAAATCAGCCCTTTGCCCAGTCCCCCTGAAATTTGGGTGGTAGCCTCCACCCATTGGGCACTACCACCCCACCCCACTCCTTTGGCCCCAGGACCCATTTTTCGTACCCAAATCAATTCGGATTCAGATTTAATCCGAATCTGAACCGAATCAGGGGTGATTCAGGTGAGCAAAATTCGGGCACAGAACAGAACAGGGGTGTTTCGGTTCAGGTCCGAACCAAAACACCAAAAATACCAAATTGCACACCCCTATCCAGCTGTGATGCTGGGGAAGACCTGACAAACTGAGTTGGGGCAGAGAAAACAGGGGAGCAAAAAGTAGATTTTAAGGACTGTTAGGAATTTTCCTTCCTTCCTTCCTTGAAAATAATTGCTAGAAAGCCCCAAGGCACCTACAAGATTTTTTTTCCTGTTTAAAAAGTGTGGGGGTGGGGAATGTAAACTCTACCGAGTCCCTTCATTAAAACACACCAAAGTGATACATCAGCTCCACAGAGGAAAAGAAAAGGGGAGGGGAGGAACCAGCAGAAAATTTCAAAAGCTTGTTAAAATAATTCAATGAAGCATGTGCAAGGAGGAAACTGATAAGAGGGTGTCAGTGATTATTCATTCATTCATTAATCAGAGTGTGCAACACTTTCGCCTCACCAGTGCTCAATTTTGTCATTACAAAAATGAAGGACAGGCAGTTACCCTTTCCCAAATAAACGCAGGAACTGAGATCGTCTTGACTGGAAGTTTTCCCTGCAGACTCACAGTTGGACTGGATGGATTCCTAGCTCTTCATTTTTACTCAATAAAGAAAGGTGCGGTGGAGGGGAGGAGGGTTTCTTGGACTGCAATCCTCAGCAGCCTCCTCCACACCAGCCCCACTGAACTCCATGTGGAACTTACTTTCGAGTAAACACATCAAGCAAGGACCATCTGGTGGCTATTTTCCATGGATAGAACTATAAACAGAAATATAAGAGCAGCACAGCATTCTTAACTGTCACCTTGTGAGTTGTCTGTATGTGTTCACATAACTTTTTTAAAATTAAAGAAAAAATCCATCTGTTGGTGATGAAGGTGTAGACCTAAACATGCAGCTAAAATTTGGTTCCCTCTAATTATCTCTGTTGTGCTGTCAGTCGGTGTGTGTGTGTGTGTATGCATGCATCATTATATATATATATATGCATTATTAAGTTATGTACAACAATGCTATTTATTATTCTGCATGTCAAAGTGTCATTACTGCCTACGGTCGCGTTATATGAAGTCCCAAAATATTATTCTCCTCTACTTCCCTCCCACCTTCCCACACCCCCACAATCTCTTTCAAGCTTCTGAAAAAGCTTCAATAGCAAGGAAGGAAGACCACCAAGGAAACACCAAAGAAGAAAGATAAGATATCCTGTCACAGGTCTCAATCCCGAGCGAAGCTTCCCCTCGCGGTCCTTCTCTCCTTACTACCATCTCGAAGTGAGAGGGAGGGAAATAGGGAAAAGCCTGTTAGGATTTTCTTCACATTCTTAATTTCACCACAGCACTTTTTAAAAAAACGAACATTTTTTTCCGAAACTCCAGAGCCCCGATCTAGGAAGTCTGCCCAGGGCAGTGGGGACTCCCTTTTCTGGAGCCCGCTAGATGCCTGCACTACCCAACACCTGCTCGATGCACGTGGCTCAATCCACATTCTGGCTCTGCACACATTAATTTGCCTGCCAGCCAGCCACAGCAGGAGTGCGGAGGGGGGGGATTCTCATGCTAGGGGCCATGCAGCCCTTCTCTCATTGACCTGCGTGGAAGCACTCCAGCACTGGCACCAGTGCTCTGAAGTACCAATCACAGCATAAACCTCTTGGGTGGGAGAGTGCCTGGGCCACACAGAGGCCAACAAGGCAGGCACATGGCCTCCAACATGGACGCTGCCCCACCGGGATAAGGTCGGAAATCACCCAAACTAGCTCTTGGGGGGAATGTAGAAGGCCGGCAGGGGGAGGAAGGACCCCACCGACCCCTCACCAACTCCAGGAACCCCACGGAGGGCTGCAATAGTTTTTTAAAAAATTAAAGAGCACTTTAAACCTTAGTGAACCCCCTGAACCTCTCTTGGGGGGCATGTAGAAGACCAGCAGGGGGAGGGAGGCCCCCGTGGACCATCCCCACTGCCGCCTCTCGGAACCCCGTGGAGAGCTGCAAAAGGTTTTTTTAAAAAAAGTACTGTAAAGTTTCGTGAACCCTCCGAACCTCCGGGGAGTGTTTGGTCTGGGGTCGGGCCAAACAAGGGGTGGTTTGGCTCAACCCCGGACCATCAAACCAAACCAGTTCGACGTCGAACTGTCTTGAAACTGAGCCAGTTTGCACATCCCTAGTGGAGACTAATGCTCATGCTATTCTTTATTGTAATTTGTATAGGGAGGCCTGTCTAAGATTTTCCCTGCTGCAAAATTTCCCTGGCCATTCGGACGATTTCTATTTAAAATTTTTATTGTCTAGCCCTAATGAGGAGATTATTAATAAAATGGCTAGGTTTTGTTGTATTTTATGTAAAATTCATTCAGATGTTCGGTAATGGTTTATTTGTTTTGTAAATTTGCTGATCTATGACTGTAATGAAGGATTCTGTTCTGTTCTTACCGCTGTGTTAACTAAACGTTAATCTATAATTTTCTTATGCAAGTAATTTATAATATATTTTGTTGTCTGCAAAATATAAAAAAGGTTTAAAAATTTAATTTTTAAAAAAAGTACTTTAAAGGTTCGTGAACCCCCTTGAGCCGAACCAAACTCGAGAGGGTTCGCCAGGATGCCAGACCAAACTGGCCTGGTAGGGTTTGAGTGCAGTTTGCATTCGACTGGGCAAACTGTTCTGTGCACATCCCTAGTCTCCACCAAATCAGAACCACATGGGCAAACTCAAGCAGAAATACCTTTAAATCTTCCCTCCATAACCGCAGATGGAAGCACATTTAGACAGGCAAGTGTCATAGCACACCTAAATTTAGGAATAACAATAATACTCAAATACCTTGCTGATTTACTGTTGAACAATTGATCCCCCATAAAGATGTTCTTAGGCAAACAAACAGCTTCCTCCTGAAATTTCATATCTAAAATGTGTTGCTTGATCTCACTTCTAGCCCAATCAAAACCCAACTTAATGATTTCATGCTGGGAGAACACATAGTGAGCCAATTTGTTAATTGACTAGGGACTTCCCTTCCTTAGGGACTTCCATTTAAACTTAAAACAATCAGTCAATCAGTGTTAAAACAATCAATTATAACAATTTAACAATCAGTGTTAAAACAATCAATTATAAGCGAGGCCAAACCCGCACAGGAGAACACCACTTTTAACCAAAATAAAATAATAGCTCTCCAATAGCAGGTTTCCAGTCTAATTAAACCCACCTCTCGTCTCAATGCAACATTAGACATGCAACGGGGGACAGCGGTAAGAAACCTTCAATTACAACATACCTTTAAAAAAATTGTTTTTGTTATTATTTTTTGATATATATATTTTAATAAGTAATTATGAAAATATGAATTCTTATCTATGGTAGAGATAGTTTTGGAGATTTTAATCCTTGGTCATATGCTAAAATTACAGGTAACAGGATTTGCTTTTAGCTGATTTTTTATAATTCTTATATATTTTTATTACTCATATACATTATAAGAATCTTTTATAATTCTTTGTATACTTATTATTCATTATTTTGGTTTCTCCCTTTGGAAGCTGTTCTTATGGCCTTTTTAATATTTTCTGAGACTGTGGTCATCTACATTAGAAATTATCTTTCTATTAATAAACAGTTATGGATTACTGGGATTACATTGGGCTTACTTTTACTTTTCTTCTGTTAACCTGGCAATTTTCTATAGAAGCAGTTCATGTTTAATCTCATTTGTACTTGTGAAGTGTAATGATGCTTTTTTCTTTGTTATTTAGCTATGTGCGAAGATACTGTAGATGTTTCATGCTGACAATTAGCAATGTTATATAACCTTTGTATTCTGGAAATTCAAGATGTATTCAACTTCCTTTATTTTAAAATTAAAAAAAATTAATTAAAAAAAATCATGGTATTGGGACAAGGCACAAAACAGCTTTTGAAGAGATAAAGAATACCCTCAGCATGTCCCCACTTTTGGTCCTCTAAAGGTAAAGTGTGCCATCAAGTCAATTTGGACTCCTGGTGCCCACAGAGCCCTGTGGTTTTCTTTGGTAGAAGACAGGAGGGGTTTACCATTGCCTCCTCCCCCGCAGTATGAGATTATGTCTTTCAGCATCTTCCTATATCACTGCTGGTCCTCTACAATCCGAATAAAGCTGTCAAGGTCTCAGCTGTTGCCATCTCTTATGGCTTAGGGGGAGTCCTCCTTCAGGAACAGTCTCCAGCTTCAGGGCAACCTATAGTTTATACATCAAGATCACTCACACCCACCAAACAGCAATATGCTCAAATAGCCAAAGAGGCCCTGGCTATTACGTGAGCTTGTGAGCAATTTAATGACTAAATGTTAGGATTAACATTTCACATAGAAACTGACCATAAACCCCTTCTTACATAGTTGAGGTGCAAAATCCTGGATGAGCTACCACCGAGGATCCAACGCTTCCGCATGCAACTCATGATATTTCATTTTACAATCTCCCATGTACCTGTTTCTATATGAATTTGAGTTTCTGAACTTAACTGCAGCTGAAACCCTCTCCAGGGCTTTACTTCTTGAGATGCTACCAGAGGACCACTCCCAAGAACAAGTTGATGAGTTTGTTGCCTCTGTTCTATAATCTCTGCCTATAACAGATAGATGTCTACATGAGTTGAAATTCAAGCAAGAGGCAGATGAGACTTTACGCTGTGTCATCATCCACTCCCAAGAAGGCTGGCCAGAAAAAGTTAAATCAGATGCCTCCTTACATCCATATTGGGCAGTCTCTGGAGATCTCTGAGTAAACCAGGGCCTGTTACTGAAAGCCTCCAGATTGATAATTCCTGCTTTGGTAGACCAAGATATTCTACACAAACATCATGAGGGACATCAAGGAATCACAAAATGATTCCTCTACCTTGCCTTGCTAGCTGATTGACTAACACCCTTGGCTGATGCTTTCAGCCCTGTGGAGCTTCTAATGGGCCAGAAACTTCATTCCACAGTCCCCACTTTTTCATCTCAGCTAACTCCACATGGCCTGATTTTCTGAGAACCAGATTAATGTTACCACGCTTCTTAAAAGAGACTCTGTGACAAATACCAGAAAGCTAAATCCCTAGCAGCACTGAACCTGGGAGATTTAGTATGGACGAAGGACACCCATGAAAAGGGACAATACAGGGAATTGCAAGGACTCCTCAATCCTATCTGGTTGCAGTCCCAACTGGTATTATCCATCACAAATGAGCACACCTTGTCTTGGCAGGAGATTTGACAGTGTCTCCAGAAGACATCACTGAAGTAGAGCTTGCAGAACATAGTGCCCAGGACATACCCATAGCTGATGCTTTAGCCCCTTCCCCTGTGAGGAGGTATCCAGACAGGAAGAGACAACCTCCAGGTTTTTTAAGAGATTGTGTAACATCTGGAAGCCCACAGCATACTCAGGCTTAGTGGCTAATTGTCTGTAGGGCAGAATAATCCCTGACAGGAAGCCAAGGTTTCAGGTAGTCTACCCAGGCCTCACAGAACTTTACAACATTTTGTAGTTCTATTTAAATGGGTGGGGGGGATGTAGTTTGGGGATGTTATCCCACCTTAGAAAGGGAGATGTGGTAATAGTTGTATATCGTCCAGGGCCACTAGGTGGTACTGTGTGGGGGAAAAGGGAAGGTTAAAGTTAGTTTCTATTTTAGCACAGCTTGGTGTCCCGGCTCTTTGTTATTTCTATAAAAACCACTGTGAAAACTTCTGTTGAAAAGCACTATATAAATGTTTGTAGATGTAGAGAACAGCAAGTGAGTGGGAGACCATGCACACACTGCTGTGGCAGCATGCAAAGAGGCTGGCTTGGCAGCTGTCTGCCTTGCCTTCAGCCAAGAGGTGAATTTGCTGGCCTGATTGGGGAGAGCAGGCTCGGTGAGCTGTGGAGGAGGAGGACAGAGGACTGTGTGTGGTGAACTTAACCAGGACATGAATTTACAATTAAGCTGCAGAGGCCTTGAGAACCTAGTACCTAGACAACAGACTGAGCAGACATACAGCTCACCTGGTCATCAGCTTCAAAATACTGAGTTGTGTTTATTTTCAAATTATCCAATTTTAATCTAAATATGCATATATAATACCAATAACTTTAATCAGAGCAAGGAGTGGTCATGTAGCTTTATATATTATACAAGGGAGTCGCAATATCAAAAGCTCTGAGAACTCCTGAGTCCAGAACTGGACTCTGTTGAATTGTAGCACACACAATGTCCTGGGAAGCACACTGTTTTGACTGTGGTTTGAACTTTTCCCCCCTGTGGTTTGAACTGTGTTCTTTTCTGTGGATTTTTCCTGTGGTTGTGTTTTTTGTTTGCATACAAGAAATTTGTGTCTGCATTCAAGTGGTGAATTTCTTTGTAGTTCTGGAATAGCAATTGTAAAGCTAGTGACTCTGTGATCTTTGTATGCCAGATTTAACATTAAAACTGAGACACTAGCTGTATCTCAGCTAGCTTTTTCCTCCTGGAAATCCTCATGGGGAAAAGCATGTATGAAATATGGCATGAAAATTTATTTCACTGTGAATACAGATGGAATTGTTGACTAATGGCTGCAGTACTTACTGTTCCATCAATGTATTACTGCAAAATACATTCTTTGTAGTGGTGTGCATGGTTTTGGTCCGGCCCCATGGGAAAGACCGCTGGACCGGTCCGGCTGTCTGGTGGTCTGGATGGGCGGGGGACTGTGACTTTAAGTGGGGCGGGGTAGTACTTACGCCCCACCCACCCCCCGCCGCTCTTCCCCTCCGGCGCTGGTCCGTTGAAAAATCTTCTTGGGGCGGCAGAGTTCCTCCCTGCCGCCCCTGCCCCCATCGTTGTTAGTTAAGGCTTAAAAGAGACTAGCAGCGCGCATGCTCGTCTCTGATGCTGCCGCTCCCATGCCGCATACGTCACGTATGCAGTGCGCGTGCGGCAGCGTCAGACGAGCGTGCGTGCCGCGCAGGGCACATGCGCGCCACTAGCGCTCATCTCTTTTAAGCCTTAACTAACAACGACGGGGGCAGGGGCGGCAGGGAGGAACTCTGCCACCCCAAGAAGATTTTTCAACTGACCAGCGCCGGAGGGGGAAGAGCGGCGGGAGGGGGGTAAGTACTACCCCCCGCTTAAAGTCACAGTCCCCCCCTGCCGGACCAGGGGGGTACTCCGGACCATGCACACCCCTAATTCTTTGTTAGAGACAACTTTCTTTAAAAAGCTTCCACATGTACAAGCACCAGATGGTTGTCCTGTGACTTGGAATGAGTTCTACAAGTTCTTACCTTCCTCCACTCTAGGCAATCCCCCTTGCTTACTACAAGATTAGCCTTCCCTACCTCTCCAATAAAGAGCTCCCTTATTTTGGCAATGGCACTCCCAGAACTCTTCCTTCCCCCCGCCCCGCCAGTTCAGAATCCCTTGCTTCACTGCAGAATCCCTCAGAACAGAATTCCTGAGAAACAGAATCTAACAGAAGCATGTGGCTAGTCAGTAATATTGATAGCTAGAGAGAAAGTGAGGTGCAAGTAAAATGTCACACGTAGCCTAGGAAGAGGAGGCAATCTGTAGAATTGGTCCACAGAGTAGAGTTGATGCATAGGGAAATGTCAGAGGCTGAGGATCAGGAATCCCAGAGAGATGAACAGGAATCCAAGGGAGCACACATTGATACATTTCAATAAACCAGGGTTTCTTAACCTTGGGCCCCCAGATGTTGTTGGACTACAACTCCCATCATCCTCAGCCACAAAGGCCATGTCTGGGGATGATGGGAGTTGTAGTCCAACAACATCTGGGGCCCAAGATTAAGAAACCCTGCAATAAACCATATATTTGACTCTGGCCACTTATAGCTGTTCAGTAGCTTGTTCCCTGCATTTATTTCTCCATTCTCCTAGATTAATCTTACCTATTTTATTTTCTCCTCATTATTTTCTCTTCATTTCTCCTCATTTTCGCCTCATTTCAGCTAATGGAACATTATTCTTACAAAGCAGATGGACTATTAAGAATAATCACAGAGCCAGTTCCAAATCCAAATTTGCATTTAGAAAATGGTGAGTGACTGATATATTTTTAAAATGTGATAGGTGAATCCAAACATCATGTGTAGGTTTACTTAATCATATGACACTGTCTGTGATGCAGCTATCATGTATCAGCCATCACAGACCATTCACATTTACTTTAAGCTAATTTTTAATGCTGGGAATTGATATGGGAATAGATTCTGTCACTTAAAAATGTGATTGACTGAATTATCCTCGAGAGATTCTTAAATAAGTATCTAATATCAGTTAAATATTATTTCATACCCAACTATTTCATACCACTTACCTCAAATCTGAGTTGTGAGCTGATATAAATTCAATTTTCAAATTTCTCCCATATGACACAAAACAAAACAAACAGTGGGATGGAAACTTACCAATACAGTTTTCCAAAGTCTTTACAACACTGAGGCTCTTGTACCTGAAAACTATTTAGACTGCCAAATAAATAATAGCACTTTCCATATCCTTCTGGGAATAGTTTTGGTACCATGCACATGAAAGGAAGCAACACTGTGCGTGTTGGGATGCTGGGAACAGGGATGGTGGGATGCTGCTGGGAACAGAGAACTTCTTGTTCCCAGACAGGAAGCCACTGCACAGTTTTGCTGCTAAGAACAGGGCTGTGGGGATAGTTGGCACTGGATAGCACCAAGCTGCTGCTGTGGCACAACAGAGGGGCAGGTAAGACCTGCTTCCTCCATTTAAAGTGCCTGCTCTCCCCCTGCCATAACGTTTCGGCCAGGGGAACTCAAATCATTTTGGTGCCTTGAATTAGAAATGATTTGTGCACATCTCTAACAAATGCTTGTTTATGTTATGCCATGACCCCACTGAAAGAAATGGGATCATGTTTAAAGTGCCCGCTCTCCCCTGCCCCGGATGTGCACAAAGGGCTATGTGCACCTCCTTAGCATTTGTAATTTTTAATTCACATAATGCTTTCTATTTGTGTTTTCCCCTAGAAATCTGTCTTGGTGGCAGCAGCAGCAACTGATATTTTTTATAGTAATTAATAATTAGTGTATCTCATTATCTTAGGTATCTTTGGCCAGGGCCCACCACTTCCTAAACATCGAAACAAGGTAAGATAATCTTTTGATCATAATTGTAAATGATTATTTTTAATAACATCCTGAAACATTATTGTTTAATTATTACTCATGGAGCATTTAATATAGGTGTATTTTTAGAACAGTAGATTAACTTGCCATGGTTTTTATACATAAGTATGTTGATAATTTGATTTTTTAATACAGGAGATCCTTGTTATTTGCAGAACGGCTATTCACGGTTCTGCGTATCCACAGAGTGTCTAATAGACACCCATTTCTAGTATCTGTGGATACTAATGGGTTAAAACCCCACATCTGTGGTTCCTAGAGGGCCAGAAGTGACCATGGAGGTCATTTCCAGCTGCTAGTTTGTCTCAGGAGCTTAGGAGGAGACACAAAGAGTTATTTTGTGACTCATTTTTCAAAACAATCGGACTTCCCCCATGATTTTTTTGTGGGTTAGGGGGGCATTTTGTCCTTTGGAGGGCATTCCTGGGCATATGGGGGACATGTGGAGCATGCCACAGTATGTTCTGGGACATTTGGGGGCTTAAATTTTTTCCCCCTTCGACCCTGGATCCTAATCCCCCTTTCCCCATAGCCCTAATGCCTTGTTACTCATGGTTCAGTTACTTGGAATGGTAGACAAGGAATGGAACCACCATGAGTACCGAGGTCCTCCTTTATAACATTACTGAGTGTTTTATTCTGTCTTTAAATATATGAAATACTTTGAAAGTTACTCCTACAATTAGCATGTGCCAAATTGGGTACTGGCTCAATATACAGGGTAAGGGATATTCTGCATCAAATTCTGTATCAAGAAAATTAATATGACTGCTCCTGTATATATTTTACTTGCTGAACAATCTTTGTCCTTCCAAATATTCAGTTACACAAGGGATGTGAATATACTGGGGTGGGGGTGGGGAATAGCACAGAACAAAGAAGGAGAAGATAACAAAAGAAATATATAGAAGTAATCCATGAATGGTGAAGGAGTTAGGATGTTATAAAGGGCCATTGGAAAGGAAGAGCAAGGGACAGACCACTACGGCACTCTGGGTCTTCAGCACTGAGCAGAACTGAAAATTCCTGTAATGAGAAAACAGAGGCTGACATCTTAACTACATTTACTAAAAATAAAAAAAAAATCTATTGAAATAAAGTAGTTCTTTAGACTACCCCTTGGTATTACTATTCAAAAATTTAGTCAGGATGTTAGCCAGAGACTTTTCCATGCAGTGGCCTCTCTTTCATAGAGAGTATTGCTCATCTCCTATAGGGATTTGCAAACCAGCTCTATCTTGAGCCAGCCAAGGGATCACCCTCAAGCCTGAATGGGCCTGATTCGGCTCCAGGTCGAGCTGAACACTCCTCCCCGGACAGCTCAGGGCCAGTTCAGTGGTTCTACACTTAAATTTTAAAAAAGAAACATAGTGGCAGTGGTGCCACAGCCACGGGGGATCTTTGGTGGGTCCCTCTCCTCGCCGGGCTCCACCTGGTCTTCCTGGCCTATTTTGGCCATTTGGGGGCCATTGTGGCTCTTCTTGAGGTGGCAGCAGCCATTTTGGAGGCCGCCTCACATGCACCCTGGCCATTCACATTGAGAGGCTGGTGGAGAGGAGGGGGAACCACCAGAGACCCTACATGGCTGCGGCAGCACACCCCCCCACAAGGCACTTGTCCCTCTAAGGCATGCGCACATGCGCGCGATCACAAGTTTTCTGATGTCCACTCAGTTAATTTTAGATCCCGCTCAGGTTGAATTAGGAAGGCCTCACTCTGAATGCATCTGTGCACACAGTGCCTTGATACATCCTCCCAGAACAAAACTCATTCCTCACAGAGATGAAAAAAATTAGAGGGACCACTGCCTGCAGGCTCTGGAGGCCAGAAGCCCACTATTTTAAAAGATTTTTTTTAATGTCCCTAGCACCCCCGAACTGTGCCTGAATTGGCTCGAATTCGAGCTGAGCTTGGCCCCTCATTCAGGGTGCCAAAACCAAAATTGCTCAGTGCAATTCTATCCCGGTTCAGACTCAAACTGAACCGGGCAAACCAGTTTTGTGCACATCCCTAATCATATCTATATCTATATCTAGCAGATTCCATAGCAGTAAAGAGGTTTTTCAGTTGGTGGGTTATAAAATAGCCAACCTGGCAAGCTGATTAGGAAGACAAACATATTCTTTAAGAAATAAATCTTTTTATTTTTTTGTTTTATTTTATTTTTTATTCTTATTTATTTATTTTATTGGAGTCAAAAGTCTAAAAGCATGGAAATACAGAAAGGGAATATACACAAGAGAGAAATTGCAATTTATGGTACAAGTCTTGCTATAGCTAGAATGGTCCTTTCTATCTAATAAATAAAACCAGTGTGTGTGAAGTATGTGTGACAGAAGCAATGTGTGGGTTTTGCTGCTCATATTGATTCCCTGAAGATGAGCTTATCATGCTAGTGCAGTCCACACACAACTGCAATTGGAAAGAGGTTTCCTGATCATAAGATGCAACTTTTTATTTATGCATTTATTTATATTTATATTTATTTATATTTACATTTATATCCTGCTCTTCCTCCATGTAGCCCAGAGTGGTGTACATAGTTATGTTTCTCCTCACAACAACCCTGTGAGGTAGATTAGGCTGAGAGAGAAGTGACTGGCCCAGAGTCACCCAATGAGTTTCTTTGCTGAATGGGGATTTGAACCCAGGTCTCCCCGGTCTTAGTCCAACACTGTTCTGAGAAAAATGTACATTTCTTTTCTGGTGCTATAGTTTTCATGCATTTGGAAGCAGAAGTGTTACTTAATGTATCCTAGTCCTTAAAATCTAGCTGGGAAACTTGACCCCTATCATACAAAAGCAGCTGTCTCCTTTGTCTAGATACAGTACTAAAATACCAAACATACTTTGAATAAGAATTACAATCATCTCATTTTCTAAAAAGCATGGATTTGCAAGTTAAGATGGTTACTTTAATTTGTTTGCTATGTAAGCAGTAAAGACTTTCTACAGTCTTATACACTGTGCTAGCTTTACAAATTAGGCTCCATACTCAGTCTTGGTCTTTTAGATTGGCACTGAGTTAAAGAAGGATGTGTCTAGTCAGAAATTCAACAGGTAGAGCTTCCCTAGTCATTTGCTAGAGAAGCACTTCTCTACAAGGCAGCAGGGATTTCCCTAATTCCCCCCTCAGTTTTTTTTAAAGGGATATTTTCATTATTCTCCCCCCACAACATTTGTAATACGAATCTTTTCACTATTTCCCACTACCCGACCATTTTGAACAGGTAAGTTTCCATTATCCCCCCACCCACACACACACACTCTTTTTAGGAGCTTTTAGTTATTCTCGACACTCTGCTTTTTAACAGGAATTGTTATAATTATATAACAATTACAATTATACATAATATATACATAATATATAATTATATAATACATAATATATAATTGTTCCATTATAATTTTTATTTTTTAACTTTTTTTCTGTTCCCTACATTTTACAGAATCATTCTGTTACTTGCCCCCACCCCCCCACCCCCCAATCAACAGGAAGACTTTACTCTGGAGTAAATATGCAAACTCTGCTCCAAACAGGAGTAAAGATAGACACTCAGGTTAGCTTGTTATGATGGCTCAATTGGTTTACACAGTTAAGTAGAAAAGGAGGCAGAAGCTATCTTTATTGAAGGAAAAAATTGTTTATGGAATGAATCAATCAGGCTATGATATCTTCCTCAGCTGATTATCCTGTTAATAGTGGGGACTTTTTTCTACTGCACTGCTAAGTTCTATTCTCAATAAATAGTTTGGAAACCACTATTGTAGGAGATGCAAGAAATATGTGTAGATACTTGTTCATATTTTCTGGAAAAACCAAAGGCATGCACTCTCGGGATGCAGAAAACAATTTAATAGATTTTTTATAAAAAATTAGCAGCCCCAATACATTTTTTAAAAATAATAATCTTCCAGATATGTTTAATGATACTTATTGGCTTGTCCTATAAAGAAGATCTATGTCTCAAAATGCATCGACTGCTAGATTTTTTCTTTTAAAAAAACCTCTTACATTGCTATTTGCACTGCACTGGCTCCCAGTCCATTTCTGGGCCCAACTCAAGGTGCTGGTTTTAACTTTTAAAGCTGTAAATGGCTTGGGACTGGGTTACCTGATAGAGCACCTTGCCCCATATGTCCCAATCCGAACCTTAAGATCTTCTTTGAATGCCCTCCTCCGGGTGCCCCTGCCAAATAAGGTGAGACGGGTGGCTACTACAGAGAGGACTTATTTACTGGTTGCACCTGTTTATGGAATAGCCTCCCCAGTGAAGTTCGCCTGGCTTTATCACTTTGTTCCTTTAGATGCCAGGTAAAAGACCTTTTTGTTCACTCAGACTTTTACATTTTAAATGTTCTGATTTTAACTGATTTAATTTTTTTAAAGTCTTTTCAATTGTTTTGTATTGTATTTTGTACCCTCCGCCCTTTTTTGGTCTGTTATGATTTAATGTGTTTTGTGATTTTATCTTATCTTTTAATGTTGTGTTGTAAGAGAACAATTTGTATGGGGCAGTTATCAAGTAAAGTTGTTGTTGAGAGTTCTTGTCTTTGTTTTCTTTGGTATTTTGTTCTGCCTTGTTATGTTTTGTCATATGTTCCTGATTAACTTATTAATCCTTTTGATATGCTTTATGGTTCTAGACATGGTCAACAGGTGGAATTATCCAAAGGTTCAAGTCATACACTTTCCCAAAGCCGGGAAGCAAGAAGGTGCATAAACACGGTGGTCTTTTTTTTAAAAAAATCTATGAATGTGTGAACTTACCTTCACTCAGCTCACTTACAATTCTTTTAAATGGCTTGATGTCTTCCTGCTAATCCTCCTGTGCACACTTAGCAACTTCCTTCAGCTTTTTTCTTCTGGCCTTAATGAATAGAATTAACCCATAGCTAATATTTAGCAAAAATAAATAAAAGGGCTACATGTTATTTCTTACTGACATGTAGTAATGTTTAGTGGTGTGAACCAATTTATCTTTTCATTTTGATTTGTACCCAAATTGAAACACCCTTGATTTGTTTTGGGTCTGAATCTGACCCCCCAAATCACCCCAGATTCAATCCAAATCGATTTGGATTTTTTAAAAGGGCCCGGGGCCAAAAGAGTGTGGGGGGTAGTGCCCAATGAAAGGAAGCTACCACCCAAATTTCAAAGAAATTGGGCAAAGGTGATTTTTAAATAATTTGTGAAGTTTACGCTTCTTTAAGATTTTTCCCATAGGGAATAATGAGGATTCCAGCAACCTTATAGCTCCACGTGGGGTGAGCTGGGGTGGCCCAGAGTGGGTGTGGTACGTGGAAGTGCCCAATCGGTGCAAGGAAGCTACCACCCATATTTCAAAGGAATTGGGCAAAGGGCTGATTTTTAAAGAATCTTTGAGGTTGGCATGTCTTTGGGGAAGATTTGGGGCAGAAAGGGGCAGATTTTTAAAGAATTCATGAAGTTTGCATGTCTTTAAGTTTATTCCTCCGTAGGGAATAATGAAGGTTTCAGCATCCCCATAACTCCACTTGGGGGTCTCGGGGATGGCAACATAGGGTACCAACCTTATGGAGTACTGGGTTTTGTTGTTTCTGAGGTGTTCTGAGTGTAGATTCTCTGGCAGCAAATGAGAGTGGATTCATTTTCAATGACAAACCATGAATCCACTCTCTACACTCAGAACACCTCAGAAACAACAATACCCGGTGCCCCATGGGATTGTGGGTTTGGGGGGTGGTTGGCACCCTATGTGCACTACACCACCACTCACTCTGGACCACTCCAGTGCCCCCCAAGTGGAGTTATGGGACAGCTGAAACCACCATTATTCCCTATGGGGAAGAAGCTTAAAAACACACAAATTTCACAAATTCTTTAAAAATCAGCCCTTTGCCCAATTCCTTTGCAATCTGGGTGGTAGCAGGCACCCATTGGGGCACTACTACCCAAACCACTATGGCACTCCTAGGAGGCATTCACAGGAAGAAATAGGCACTGTCTGTCCCCATTGTCCTTTCAGGTCACATCACACATCAACAACAACAGCAGAGCTTTTCAAAGAACAAGGTTTCCAAAGGTCACACACATCTACTGTGTCACACACTCACCACATCCATTGTGTCCCCCCATCCCCCCATGCAATTGATCTAGACACAATAGTATGAAACAACAACAGTGAAATGCACTGCCCCACATGCCCCCTCCTAATGCAGGGTAACAGCAGCAGCCAGCAACACACAGGCAAGCAAGCGTGATATCACAGATGCAGAAGACTAGCGCCAACAAATCCCCATTCAACCATGAGACTTGCTGGGTGACTCTGGGCCAGTCACTTCTCTCTCAGCCTAACCTACTTCACAGGGTTGTTGTGAGGAGAAACTCAAGTATGTAGTACACCGCTCTGGGCTCCTTGGAGGAAGAGTGGGATATAAATGTTAAAAAATAAAAAAATAAAAAACAGCAGCATCAGTTGTGCCCTGCCCTCCCTGCCCCAAGCATTTTTCATCCACAAGCAACAGACACAGCTACATCTGTGGCACCCGGCCATAAATGTGGGTTAAGTAAGGAAAGGTGCAAAACATTCTGCCAGTGGAACAGCAAGGTTTCTCCCACACAGAACCCTGTTTAAACTTCTTCTAAACTAAACAATACACAACTTTTTAAATTTAGTTGCAACCCAAATCCTCCCTCCAAGCAGGAAAAACACACACCCAAGAATACAGAATTCCGGAGGGGTGTGTGTGTGTATGAAAATGGAGTACACTCACTCAGTCTAGGGCTTGACCCATGTTGTGTGTCCAGTTGTCCACATCTGTGGTCTGGTCTCTGAGTCTACTCTTTCTTCTTCAATCTTATTGACTTCTCCTTCTTCAGTCTTCAGATTTGGGGGGCTGGGGCAAAAGCCTGGAAAATTGGGGGGAGGGGTGGCTTCTCCTTCTTCAGTCTTCAGATTTGGGAGGGGGGATGGGGCAAAATCCTGGAAGATCTGGGGGGAAAGGGGGTGGCTGACCAGGTGGCCGGTGGCTACAGGGGTTAGGGCTGGTGATACTGGCTGGCACAGACAGACAAAGCAGGCACAGGCAGGCAGTGATTCTCTCAAGGGAGTGAAAAAAGAATTCTTCTCTGGAACAAAAAAGCAATGCAGCAGATAATCCATTCCCAGGCTGGCATGCAGTAGCCATAGCAGACTGGGTGGCTAGGCAGCCTGGGCTCAGACTGGCAAGGCAATAGGCAATGGCATGGCAACCTGGCAAGGCAAAGCAAAGCAAAGCTCTCTCTTCTCCCATGAGGCAGAAAGGCAGAATGGTGACTGCTGCCTCTTTAAATATGATTGAACGGAAATCCCTCCTTGAACTCCCACCCATCCTTGCCCCTTCTTTGACCCTTCCCCTGGCCAATGTGGGTTCAGTCAAGAGTGGAAAGAGCCAAAAGAGCCAATCAGGAACAAGGAGGGAATTGTCAGCAGATCAGCCCATGCTTTCGTTCACCGATCTGAAGCTTGGAAGGACGGGAAATTCAAAGAGATGTCAAACAGAAAATGCAGACTACGTGGAGATCACCACAAAATGGAGATCCGAAACAGCAAAACTTTAGATCCAAAATTTGGGCAATTTGTTCTGTCTGCAAATCTTTCAGAACTTGTAATCACGCAATTTGTTTTGTGCACAAATTGCCCGAAATGGCCTAATTCAGGTACAGATCGTTCTGTACCCAAAACGTTTCACACATCCCTAGTAATATTATTCTTGTCACTAATAATTATTAGATCAGATAGAAGGTAAATGGAAATAAAAAGTAATTAGTATCACATTGTTAAAAACATACCAGTTTGCCAACTGGGTATGTGCATCTTAACCATAAAATGTTCTGCTTTTTATTTCAGAGAAATGGGAACTTTTAAGTGGTGTGTGTGTGTGTGAGAGAGAGAGAGAGAGAGAGAAGGAGGGAGGGAGGGAGAGAGAGAGAGAGAGAGCCATTCCTTCTACATAATTCTGTGGATAGGGACAACTTTTTTCGAGAAGCTATTCTACTCTACTCTTTTCCTCCTACCACTCACATGGCAGTCTTATACCAGCTGAGCACAACTGAGAATCAGTATTTCCAACACACATTATTTATTTCGAAAGGGGAAGATGTCGGGGAAGAAGCTGTAGAGGAAGAAGAAACTGTTGCTGCCTCCTCCCATTTGTGGCATGCCCTTTCCATTCACTAGTGGAAAGCAGAGGAAACTTACAATGTGTTCTCCTTTCATTCACTGGGGGAAGGAGGGGAGGATAACTATTCCTCATTCCAGACAGTGCAGGGGGTTTTGATGCTGAAATACTGAGGGTCCCCACAGATCTGGAGCTGGTCCTGGCTCTTTCACCTGCATAACACTAGGCCTGCTCCCTTCTTTACAATGGGAGAAGTGTCCCCACAAACTACTCTTGTCCAGGTCCCTGCAAAAGCTAAAGATAGTCCTGCATACAAACTGGCTAATAGACTGACTCAGACCATTGGTTCATCTCTTTTATATTGTGGCTCTCCAGTACTTCAGATAAAGGGCCCTTCTCAGCCAAGTGAAGTTATTAGGGATTGAACCTGACATCTTTTGCTTGCATAGTATGCGCTGTGCTATCCCTTTCCCCTGCTCTCCTGTACAAGGTGACGGGAAACCAATTTATCTCTCCACAAGTTAATATTATCTTAGTATACATGAAAGCTTGTTGATGAGAACACAGAACTATATTAAAAGCATTTTATTTTGCCCTGCAATACTTTGATGCAGAGGCCAGGCCTCGCAGAGGCCATTTGAGCATGCACGGTGGCTATTTTGTTTTCAGTGGCCATTTTAAAAAAAACAACCATTATTTTAAAAAATGGCCACCGCACCTGCTCAAATGGTCCCTGCGAGGCCTTGCCAGGCCTCACAGAGGATATTTGAGCATGTGTTGCAGCCTCCAAACAGGCCCGAAAATCAGCCTGGGACAGTCTGCGGTGGTGAATTAAGAGGCCAGCGGGGGGAGGGGGAATGATGAGTTTGTCTTTGAACCAGTTTGAAATCCTTAGTATTAAGGCCCACTGAGAGTTTCTTGCTCTCTTTCTCTCATTTTAACTGTCTTTCTGAAATAGTAGAATATATTCCAAGCAGTGAAACAGTTTACTCTGCATATCCTTTAATTATTTTCAGAGTATCTGGGAAAAGTCAAATTCTCCATTTATTTTTAAAACTTATATAATAGTGATGCTACAATGCATAGTAGAGAATTAGACAGGCACTTCTGTTTAGTTTTCCAAGTACACCTCCACATAATATTTGGGTATTTCATGAGTCCCAGCATACTGAAATTTGTAGTTTTCCAGCATTTTTTGGCCTGGCTACGTCCACTGCTAAATAGTTTTTGAAATATTAAAATATTAATGAGCTTGACTTCTGTTTTTGAGCTGATATTATGGTAACGTTATCTGAAAGATGGGCGTCAGATATTTGGACAGGGGGCGCAATTTCAGTGCTTGCCCTAGGCGCTATTTTCCCTAGATACGCCTCTGCCTGCAAGCTGCTCCTGAGGGTCATGGGTCTGAAAATAAGACTCCCATGACTTCCAAGGATTCTATCATTGTTTGGCCAAGTGGGTAAGACTTTCCATTTTTAGTCTTTTGTATCTTTAGCAAAATGTCAAAACAAGAGTTTCCATTCAGAATTCCAACTTTTCTCTTTTTTATGAATTGGAACTTTTAATGTTGATTCAACTCTAATTCATGTGTTTAGGCTTGTCTGGAGATGGGGGAGGGGGGTGTCCATTGACTGTGAGGTGGCTATTCTGGTGGTGGAAATAGAAGAAGCAGGGGTGTAGTGAGACCCCTGGGGGCCAGTGGACAAAATCTTCTTTGGGGGCCCCCCTTCACACACTTGAAGTACATGCCCCCCCAGCACCCTAAGCCATGCTCCCTGCAACTGACATAAGACACAAGGGACAGGACAACCACCATTTTCCCGCCGCCCCTACCCTGTCCTGTCTCGTAACCCCCACAGCCCCACCGCCACCCCCCCTTGCCCCACTGCAGCTAGTTCTGTTTACCTCTGGAGGGTTGGGGGGGAGCCAGGCGGCAGCAGTGGTGGTGGGTGCTGTAGCTGGCTGGCCAGCCTCTCCAGCTGGCCTCTCGGGCTGTACTGCACACCTGGGCAGTTTGGACATGGACACCTTCCAGTGAAGGAACAGGCACACGATCTGTGAGTGCTTCTGGATCCAAACCTCTCCCTGGCATCTCCGGTTGTGGTGGTAGCGAGAGGTGGTTTCTATCAGCTTCAGCTGTGTCCATTTCTTGAGATAAACTACTTCACAACAGTGATACATATGCTGGTAACCTCCAGTCTTGACTAGTGCAATGTGCTCTATGTGGGGCTGCCTTTGTATGTAGACTGGAAATTGCAGTTAGTACTGAATGCAGCAGCCAGTTTGGTCTCCAGTTCATCTTGAAGAGACTGTATTACTTCTCTATTAAAAGAACTACACTGGCTACCAATAGGTTTCTGAGCAAAATACAAGGTTATAACCTATAAAGCCCTAAACAGCTTAGGCCCAGGTTATTTAAGAGAACGTCTTCTTCATTATGAGCCCCATCACCCATTGAGATCATCCAGAGAGGTTTGTCTGAAGTTGCCGCTAGATTGTCTGGTGGCTACACAGGGATGGGCCTTCTCTGTTGCTGCCCCAAGACTCTGGAATGTGCCCCCTGCTGAAATAAGAGCCTCGCCATCTCTGACAACTTTTAAGAAGTCTTTAAGGTCACATTTATTCACCCAAGCCTGTTAACTAGACCTGTGGCTTTTAAATCATTTTAAGGTTTTAATCTCTGTTTTGTTTATGTTTCTGTAAACCACCCAGAGATGGAAGTTTGGGGCTGTGTACAAAAAATAATAAATAAACAGATGGAGAGAGAGAGAGAGAGAGAGAATTTAGAAGCACCAAAGAATAAATTTGGTTCATTAACAATTTTGAACTTGTCATTTCCCACCTGAAATCCTTCACCTGTGAGGAGAAAATTCTGTTGCATAACAGCCTTTAATTAAAAATGCAAGAACTTTGCTGAAGTCATCTATTTCTACGTGCTTTGTTTAGAAGGAGGAAGAAATACTTGTTATGGAAAAGTACAGAAAATCCTTGTTGCAAAAAGCAAGTAGCACTACAAGCTGGAGATCTGAGCATATCAAACAGTGTAATAAAATTTTCCAGGGCTAGCCCTGGGTTTTTGCCACCCTAGGTGAAGTGCAACTTTGGTATCTCCCCTTCTATTAAAATCATATTCTGTATTCTATAGAATATAAATTTAACTGAATGTGGGGAGGGGGCAAAGTCATACTTGGCTACTGGCACTGGCTGGGTCAGGGGTTCTGGGGAGCTTTTAGAAATTCATAAGATGTGCCACTGCTGCTCCATGCTACTTCCTGGTTCTGTGCAGAGTCCATCCCTTATCTAAATTTCAATTACTTATCGAGAAGTAATTGTAATATCATTTAGGTTGGATAAGTCTGCAGTCCTTTATACTAATGCTCATTGAATTCAGTAGAAGTTACTTCTGAGTAAAGATGTGAAGTATTGACCTACTTAGATGAATGGAACTGCATCTTTCCTCAGTTTCTGTTTAGTGCAAAGAAGATCAACAATTTTGGACAAAATGAAGAATTGGACTGGACAGGGAACACAAGTGTTTTGTGCTCATTTGAAAGTGAGCTCTCAAAAAGCTCTAGATCTGCACTTTCCTTAATAGTAAAGATATCCAGGTATAAACCATACTTAGTTGTAAATGGAATATATGTATTTATTATTATTATTATTATTATTATTATTATATTTTATTTTATTTTACATTTATATCCCGCTCTTCCTCCAAGGAGCCCAGAGCCCAAGTACTACATGCTTGAGTTTCTCTTTCACAACAACCCTGTGAAGTAGGTTAGGCTGAGACAGAAGTGACTGGCCCAGAGTCACCCAGCTAGTTTCATGGCTGAATGGGGATTTGAACTTGGGTCTCCCAGGTCCTAGTCCAGCACTTTAAAACACATTTCCCAATGACTGGGAAACTATCAGTCCCCCATCTCCATGTATTTGGGTTGTGTAGCAAATAATAGAGGAACACCTAGTTTTAACTTATGCTGTGCACATGTATTTGTAATTTGGCCTGTTGTAAGTCAATCTTATGTCCCAAGTAATAGTGCTTAGGATTAGTAATAGAGGCACCTCACACAATTGCTGTGAAGTGCTTCAATGAGGCCTGCGGTGGGGGAGGGCTTAGCCAACTCTCCACACAGATGATCGGTGGTGGAGCCCACACGACTGCCAGCTCTGTCACGGAGCCAGCAGGGGCTGTGGAGATTGGGAGCCACGCAGCCCCCGGAAGTCCCAGGACGCCCCGTGCACGCACCATGATGACACATGAGCAATAGAATGAGGCTAACGGAGCACTTGGTCCATTAAGCTCATGTAAGGGGAGGAGGATTAGGTGGGATAGCCACCTTGGGAGCACCAGGCTTGCCTGCGAGCCCAGTGGTTCCCACAAGCACTGGAAAGTGGGCTAAACTCCCTTAGCCCACTTTCCAGTGCTCGTGGGAATAGCCTCATAGTTTCAGTCATAAATGCTACTATTAAAAGTATGTTCCGTTACTGTGCATTAGTCTGAGTAAATGTATAGAGTACCAATTACCTCTTTGGAAGTGAGGGAACAGAGCTGACTTCGCTGCCTTTCTACTATAGGCGAGTACTGGAGGTTGCTGACAAGCCAGTAAGGCAGAAATTGGAGGTTCCCAGCAAAAGCTAGGTCCTGGCATGAGCTGGTACTTCTATTCTTTTCGTGCTGTCTGAACCCCCTCAAGTCCATTTCTCAACTCCGTGCTACCAAGATTCTCCTGACTTTGTGAAGCTAACTTCAAACCTTGGTTCCTGAAGTCAGTAGAACCTCAGTAATTCAGTGTGGGAACTGTACTTGGGTAATTCAAATGAAACACCCAGTGGGAGTGTGTGCTCCCTTGGGACCTCCTGGGGAACCTTTTTTACCAGCCTGCCAGCCAACATCAGAATCCACCCTATATGTTCTGTGTAAATGCTGATCCCTTTAACCAGCTTTATCTCAAATACTGCCAAGAATATTTCTTCATCAACCATTCTTAAACATCACTACTAGCTGGTAAGAGCTAGTCGGGGCAGGGGGAGCCTGACAAGTTAAGCTGGTAGATGGAACCAAAGTTGTCATTTTTGTTGACCTATGCTGAAAATAAAGCCTAGGACAGGGATTATCAGTTGGTCCGTGCAATAAGGAACATTGAGAGATGGAACAAATTGGTTCATGAAAGGAACCTATTTCCACTGATTTAAATTCAAATATTGGTAGATGTGTGAAACTGAACCTGAGTCACTCTCCAAATTACTGATTCAAATTCCATTTATTTTATGAACTGATATTAATTAATTAATTAATTAATTAATTAATTAATTAATTAATTAATGCATTCATTCAGTTTATATACTGCCCATCCTGAAGTGTCTCAGGGCGGTTTACATTAAATGTCTCTATGTCTATGTCTACATCTATGATATAGAGACCATAAAAAGAAATAGTAAAAACATAAAGCAGATTGAAAGAAAAGTGCCAACCTGCCAGTTTGAACAGAGACAGGAGTCTGAAATAAGACCAACATTTCTATTGTGTTTAAATTGTATCACAAAGCCATTAGTTAATTCCCCTGTAAGGAAACTATCTGCAGAATCCTTTGTGCATTAGCAACAGTGTCTTATTATTTAATCATACTGTACCAATTCACATCAACATGAACATCACACCTCAGACATTGAATATAAGCTGCATTTTCAGCACCACGAACAGCTCGAGTATAAATTTTGGTAACAATGGCAACTTCCACATCCATCTTCAGGGCTCCTTCCCATGCTAGCAATCTGGCACTTTCATACAGAACTGAAGGTATATGTAATGTCTCCAGACATCTCTGTGGTGTTATAGGAAAACTGGCTGTTTAGACTGTGCTGCTTACATTGGTCCTCCAGTCATCCTTGTCTACTATGGATGGTACCAGCATGGGCTGAAAATCATACCTCGTATTGACTCCACAGATAAAATATTCACACATTAGGTTCAACCTCATAAAATCAGTGTATGCAGGTAGAGATTTGTACACAGGTACAGTTATTCATATATTATGTTGAATGCGGATATAGCAGCACACTTCCTATGTGTACCATGCATTTGAGGGGCCTGTACCCAGGTTCACTTTTAAAATGAATGCAGATACAGTCATTCAACAAAAACCTGTATGAGTGTACAAACATCTGAATACAAGTACCACATAATGTCTGAACAGGGCTCAAGTTGCTATAAGAGCATATGATGCTTCCCAATTAAGCATCATATAAGCATGGCCTTATTTTGCTGGCATACTTATGCAAGAAATAACTTGAAGATTTAGGTAAGCTTTGCTCCTTTCCTCATGCCTTAATCCTATCTACATCTTTCATTGCTTATTTTATGTCTTATAACCCTCTCATTAATTACCCTATACCAAAATGTCCTAAGATAAATACCTCTGTTTCCATATTGCAGGCAGCTTTATCTCTTCCTAGCCAGAGTGATGATTCTGCACTACCCCAACCACATAAAACTTATGAACCATCATGGGGAAGAAGAGGTAGGCAATGACAGCATCTCACTTCTGATCATAATTGTTAAGTAATTTTGGCAAAAAAGAAGCTGTTTTTGGCTATTCAACATATTAGCAGGGCCGTGGCAGTCAAAACACTTGTCTATTTCACTGGATGTTCAAATCTTACTTTTCCTCCCACTGGAAGATTATCCCCAGACCCTAGCCCACCAAAAAGGGAATCTTCAGTAATCTGAAAAGGTCAAAAGCAAGTCATTTAAGAGGTAAAACTAGGAGAAAGCGAATCAGACAGAATTGTACAGAATGCTGGTTCTGTATAATTGACTGTGCCAACAAAACTATGTAATTAGTGTTCAAAACTAAATATGCCAGATCACTATGTTGTCTCTATACAAACTAAAATGTGACATTTTTTCTGTGAAAAAATTCCAATTTACAGCTTAGAAAGTAAGTCTAGAGCAGGTTCGGCCAAGAAGCTGATTCAGGTATTTGCCTTCTCTCAAGTGGCCATCTTGAAAAAAAGATCAACTGATGTCATTCCATTGTGTTTTCACTGGGTACCAAATTCTTTTCAAGCTGCAAACTACAGATCTCATAATTGTATGAATCTCACCTTTAGGAAATCACCTTTAGGAAATCCAGGCCACGGCAAAGTATTCATATTAGGTTGCTGTGGTATTGATATCTTTCCTGTGGTTATGGATGTGAGCTAGGTGTCACGTAATAAAATCAATTTAACTTTTTATGCCTGTGTTTCAAACTTGGCCAATGGAAGGTTACTCAATTTAAGTCTCAAAGAGCAAAATGGTTGCCTGATATGGTCAGCTCTTCAGATATGTAAACAGGAAAAAAATATTCTCCATTTTTGCTTTATCTCAGCTAAAACTTTGCTAGGAGGTGTTTTCACCAGCTCCTATGTATAATCACAGTTGTACACAAAATGGTCTTACATTGCCATGTAAAGTACCTTCTAGCCTTTTACCAATGCTCTGTTTAACATTTTCTACATAGCAGTAGCAACATGCTACTCATGTGCAACCCAGTTTCAACCCAGGAGACTTTAATTCTATACTACCCAGCCAACAGTGCAGTGGGAGGTGGGAGGGAAGGTAGTAATGGGTAGTAAGGTGAGGGTAAGGAGAAGCTAGATAACAACGGAAGACAAAGGTGAGGTTGCCAACAACTGGCATGAAAACAGAAATACTCAGATTACTAAACGTGCTAGTAAATATGTTCTGCTATTGGATGTGTAGGTGATGACAGGGAAGCTTTACCCATGGACACGGAAGTCTATGAAAGCCCATATGCAGACCCAGAAGAGGTGAAAGCCAAGAATGTCACCCTTGACAGAAATTTACTGACTCTGGAAGAACAAGAACTTGGCTCTGGAAATTTTGGCACTGTAAAAAAAGGCAGCTATGAAATGAAAAAGTAAGTTTAGAAATGTGGTCATCTTTCTGTTTCTCATCTTGACTATTACATCATTTTCACGGTGCAGCTCCCTTTGAATATTTCAAACCCTTGTTAATTTGACATGTGTTACTTGGTGTACATTTTTTAAAGTTTCTGGCAACCATTTCATCAAAGGTCTGTGGTTTATTTCTTTAACAATATTTTACAGATGATAATTTTGAAGGTAACAACATTATCATGCAATTTTTTAAAAGGAAATCTGAACTTGTAAATATGTAAAAGTAAGTCACACTGAATTTAGTGGTAAATTTTCATAGGATTTCAGCCATACAGACCAATTAATTCATGTTCTGTCAGTAGCTAGACCACTGAGTTCACTGGGACTTACTTCCTTGTAAATGCACATAGCACTTTATTTTTAAAGTGAAATCCTATGCATGTATACTCAGAAGTAAGTCCCGCTGTTCTTCTTGTTGTTATTTGGGAGCGGCTTATTCTCTAGTATGTGTTTCCAGAGAGTAGTAGTATTTTTGCAATTACAACAAAACCAACAAAGCCTTGTACCAACTTAAAGACTAGAAAATTTATTGAACCATGAGCTTCTGTAGATTGCAGTCCATTTAATCAGATGCATGATCTAGAAAGTATGTTTAGGACTTCAGCCTTAGTTTAGCAATTGGTTAGCAGCCCCTTCACTTGGATTAGCATATTTTTCTTGTTTGAATTCACTGACATTCAATCACTAATGTTTTTAGTGAATATGCAGAACAGAGAAAGGGTATTCATTTTGTGTCCAAATGAGAATGAATAGAAAAAGGTG
Source organism: Hemicordylus capensis (assembly GCF_027244095.1). Classification (NCBI taxonomy): domain Eukaryota; kingdom Metazoa; phylum Chordata; class Lepidosauria; order Squamata; family Cordylidae; genus Hemicordylus; species Hemicordylus capensis. The sequence goes on along the minus strand of NC_069658.1, from coordinate 89,091,278 downwards.
ATATTCGCAAAGAAAAGCAGAAAATGTAGCATTTCCTAGGGCTGCGCAAAATCAAGTTGGGAAAATAAAGTCAGTCTGATTTGGACCATTTTGGAGGGCATCTGAGATAATCCGAACCCAAGCAGTTTGGTTTGGAGTTCTCCAACACTGTTGAGCAAATTTTGGAGCATTTTGGAACTCCAAATGGCAGTGGGATTCCATTCCCCATCTTCTGGCATCTGTCTACCCCGCTGTCTGCCCGCCTATGCATGCATTTATTTATTTTAAGTTTGAAGCCAGTTATTTTACTTACAATTTACAAAATAACCCACAAGATTATCTGATGTTAAATCACTTCCCCTGAGATTCTCAGAGATAACTTTTGTTCCACAGTTCCCTGTGAGTACAATTTCCAGGTTATTTAAAAAACGTAATTTTAAAACAACAATTTGTCAGATTCTCTTGTAATTAGAAACACAAAATCCAGCCATCCTTATCTACATGTGGGGCAACTTTCAGAGCTCCCTGTCCGACTGTCCCCCTCCCCCCCCCCCAGCAATTTTTTAAATTTTCCCCATAGACCTCTATGGGGATTTTTGCCAATAAAAAAATCAGGTTCTGAATCCAATCCCAACATTTTAAGGGTCCAAAAGACCTGGAACCGTTTATGTTGTGCTGGATCCAATCAGGTCCAATCCATTCTAAAATGTGTGATTGTGTACAGCCCCAGCATTTCCCCACTGGTATTGCCAATATCCTATGTAATTACAAGAGAACATTTCCCCTGTATCTTGGGAAGGCTTAACAGTATGCAAGGTCCATTGGCTACATTTGGTCTGGAAAAGCTTCTTCTGAGAAACCTTAGCAAGCTGGATACATTCCATGAAAATAACGTCTGCCTCTCTTCTGTGGTGTTGCGCATGGGCATACCTAGAAGTGAGGCATTAGGGAGACTATGCATATGCCAAAGTTGGAAGAATCCTTAGATCACTGCTTATAATAATGTTACAAAATTTCTTTGCAGGGGTAAAAAAGTTGTGGCTGTGAAAATTCTCAAGAATGAAAGTAATGATCCAAGCCTAAAAGATGAACTGCTACGAGAAGCTAATGTAATGCAACAACTGGATAACCCATATATTGTCCGAATGATTGGTATATGTGAAGCTGAGTCCTGGATGTTGGTAATGGAAATGGCTGAACTTGGCCCCTTGAATAAATACTTGTTAAAAAACAGGTAAGTTGGCCTTCATTATTTATTTATTGTTACATTTATATACCATCTAGCATAAAATATCTCAAGGCAGTTTCCAATAAAAATATTAAAATAATAAAATCCAATAGGAACACTAAAATAATAATAAAATCAACAATTAAAACACATAATAATTAAACTATTTTTTTTTTTAACAAAACAGTATAGGTAGTAAAAACCACAGCCGTAACTATAATAGAGCAAGGGGAGACAGTTGTCTGGGGGTCCACTGCCTTGGGGGGCCTCCAGAGGCAAGTAACATGACTGACTCCACCAGCCACGCACCCACCCGGGCTTCCTTCAGTTGTATTCATCCTCCAAAATTAATGTGAGTGTGAAGACCTGGAGCTACCAGAACAGCAAGTCTTTCTCTAGTACCATTAAATAACTTGCATCATCCACAATTTACAAAACCTTAAAAAAAATAATTTAGGATGATGTTCTATTGTGGCACATAGGTGATAGATAGATAGATAGATTAGATAGATAGATAGATAGAAATTTTACTTCAGTGAGGGGGGGCATTTTAAAATCTTGTCTCTGGGCCCACTCCAACCTTGCTACGCCCCTGGTAAAAACAGTACCTCCTAGAGGGAGAGCATTCTAAAGCCTGGGGACAATGACCTAGAAGACCTTGTCTCGTGCACTATAATCAAGTCTCTCTCAATGTAGGCAAACAGTGCAGAGCCCACACCATGTGCACAAAAAGGGAAGATTTGACACAGGTCTATAGTCATCCAGGATGGAGCAATCCATGGAGGGCTTTTTAAACAATGGTCTCACCACTGCCTCCTTAAGGCTCGATTAAGAACATAAGAACAGCCCTGCTGGCTCAGGCCCAAGAACCATCTAGTCCAGCATCCTGTATCACACAGTCGCCCACCAGATGCCTCTGGGAAGTCCACAGGCAAGAGCTGAGGACATGCCCTCTCTCCTGCTGTTACTTCCCTGTAACTGGTATTTAGAGGCATCTTGCCTCTGAGGCTGGAGGTGGCCTATAGCCCTCAGATTAGTAGCCATTGATAGACCTGTCCTCCATGAATTTATCTAAACTCCTTTTAAAGCTTTCCAAGCTGTTGGCTGTCGCCACGTCTTGTGGCAGAGAATTCCATAGGTTAATTATGCATCGCGTGAAAAAGTACTTCCTTTTGTCAGTCCTAAATTTCTTGGTAGTCAGTTTCATGGGATGATCCCTGGTTCTAGTGTTATGAGAGAGGGAGGAGAGAGGAGAGGAGAGAGGGAGCTTTCACCACACCATACATGATTTTATCATGTCTTCCCTCAGTCTTCTTTTTTCTAAACTAAAATGCCTTGCATCATAAGGAAGGTGCCCTAGGCCCCTGATCATCTTGATTGCCCTCTTCTGCAACTTTTCTAGTTCTACAATGTCCTTCTTAAGTTATGGTGACCAGAACTGTACACAGTACTCCAAATGTGGCCACACCATAGTTTTGTATAAGGGCATTCTAATATTAGCAGTTTTATTTTCAAACCCCTTCCCTAATGATTCCGAGCATGAAATTGGCCTTTTTCATAGCTGCATCACATTGAGACAACACTTGAGCTGTCTACCATGACCCCAAGATCCCTCTCCTGGTTATTCACTGACAGCTCAGACCCCATCAGTGTATATGTGAAGTTGGATGTATGTGTGTGTGGGGGGGGGGGTGGTTTGGACCAATATGCATCACTTTACACTTGTTAACATTGAACCACATTTGCCATTTTGTTGCCCACTCCCCCAGTTTGGAGAGCTCCATTTGGAACTCCTTGCAATCACTTTTGGATTTCACTACCCTAAATAGTTTGGTGTCATACCTACCCTCTGTTTCCTGTCTTTCAAACAGTTACCAATCCACACATGAACTTGTCCCCTTATCCCATGACTACTAAGTTTCCTCAAGAGTCTTTGATTAGGAATTTTATTGAAATCTTTTTGAAAGTCCAGGTATACTATGTCAACTGGATCACCTTTGTCCATACACCTTTGTCCATACACTCTCAAAAAACTCCAAAAGGTTCATGAGGCAGGATTTACCCTTGCAGAAGCCATGCTGGTTTTCCTTCAGCAGGGCCTGTGCTTCTATATGCGTAACCATATTTCCCTTGAGAATGCTTTCTATCAATTTTCCTGGAACAGATGTCAAGCTAACTGGCCTGTAATATCCCGAATCCCCTGATCCCTTTTTTGAAAATTGGTGTTACATTGGCTACTTTCCAGTCCTCTAGTACAGAGCATGACTGTAGGGATAAATTATACATTTCACATATTTAAGGACTCACCACAGTGACACACAAGGAGACCCCTGCTGGGAGGCTCAAACAAGACTCCCAGGCCTGGGGGTCTCCCCAAGAAGCCCCGTGCACTCGTGTGGGGGCAACCTGTGACTTCTGGTGGCTGGGCGGCCCCTGATTCCCACTGCCCTGACCATCTCCATGATGGAGCGGGTAATCATGTGGGCAGCTGCTTGGCCCAGGGATGGCTCAGCAATCATCTGTGGGGAAGGGTAATTTAACCCACACTCCCCACAAACCCATCGGAAGCTCTTCTCACTGATTGTGAGAAGAGCTTCTATGTGTGAGTAACTGAAGTCACCCATTATTATAGCTCTGTCTCTCTTCGATAACTCCCTGATTTCCTTCTGCAACTCCCAGTCACTGTCTGTGTTTTGATCAGGAAACCAATAGCATGTCCCTAGTACTACATTTCCTTTCAGGCCTTGTTTTGCCACCCATGGAGATTCTGGGGAGGACTCTGGTCTTTCTAAGTTTTCTAGCTTGTTAGATTCTATCCCTTCTTTAACATACAGTGCTACTCCAATTCGCCCCTCTCTGACCTTTCTATAGAGTTTATATCCAGAGATAACAGTGTCCCACTGGTTTTCACTGTTCCACCATGATTCTATTATGCCCACTATATCTATGTTTTCATTAGCAACCGTGCACTCCAGCTTACTCATCTTGACTTGGAGGCTTCTGGCATAGGCATATAAACACCTATACACTGAGGAGATTCTCATGAACCACTAAAAGCAGGCTAAGGGAACCTAACCTGCTTTTAGTAGATTGTGTGCTGCCATGGGAACTGCGTGGCTCCCGGCAGCAAACTCCACTAATTCCCCCTCCCCTTAGCTGAGGTTAGCGGAGTGAGCGCTCCGCTAACCATGGCTTTTGGATCGTGTGTTGCCGTGGTGCAGCTCTGTACCGCAGCAGCTCACGAGTAGACCCCCGACTGGGAGGCTAAAAAGCAGCCTCCCAGCTCAGGGGTCTCTCCAGCATGCCCTGCGCAGCCCCTGAACTCCCAAGCCCCTGCCAGCTCCATGACGGAGCTGGCAGTTGTGTGGGTGTCCACAGCGGCTTCCCAGGCAGGGCTTGCTGCTTGTCTGCAGGGAGAGCGGGCTTAGCCTGCTCTCCCTGCAAACCCTCTGGAGGCGGGTCTCATTGATCATGATTCCCACCTCACTGTATCTCTTACCTGGTGTGTGCTATCTTTATTTTTGCCATTTGATCTCTTTGACCAGCTAGAAAAGCCTTCTTTCTGCCATCTTCTGTCAATTTTCTTATATCAAATGTTTGAACATTAATGAACAAAATATATGAAATGTAAATTACGCACTAAAACAGCTTCTGCAGATGTTTAATCTAGCTTAATTGTAAAAAAAAAGGTGGTTGTTGAAATGTTAAAGGAAAAACTGATATCAATAAATGGAGATACTCCAAATTTTCTACATTTTGTTTTGAAAATGCATGCATATTCTCTTATACAGAAGATTCTACTGCCATGCCATGTTATTAAAATGCAATAAAATGTAAATGAAGTTGTTCATCTAATGAGTTTCTAAACCTATAAAAATAGTGTGCCTCTATGGATTGGGTGGAAAGAGTGGTAAAATTTTGTTTTTATCTGGTTGTAAACCGCCCAGAGACATACGTTTTGGGCAGTATAGAGATACATTAAACAAACAAACAAATAAAACTAATATAGAAAGCCTCCTTCTAGTACATCAGACTAGTGGTCCATCTAGCTTAGTATTTTCTATGGTGACTGACACCAGCACTCTAGACTGTCAGACAAGAGTGGAAATGCCAGAGACTGAACCTAGAACCTTCTGCATCAGAACAATACTGAACCAATTAGCTATAGTCCCTTGAAGATTGAAGAGAAAAGGGTCAGGCAGGGAAGCACCCAACTCAGTTAGGATCTCCCTGGGATGGTGTCTCATCTGCAAGATGCAGCCTGACTACCCATCCTAGGCTTACAAGTTGCCTGTTCAGTTGAAGCAAGTGGGATTTCATTGCTATTTTTCTGAATTCAGCATTCCACAATGAATTTCCTGAAAAGAAGTCATGTCCATGTACAAAAATGCATTAATCCATTGTCAGGCATGATGAGCACACATGTAGCTATTTTGCCCAGTGTAGAATAAAGTCATGATAAGCAATGGCTTTCTGCCAATTGTATACTTTACCCCACTTCCAGCTTTGCTTATGTTGGCTTCCATGCATTTGTTCATGATCAGTTACATTATCAAATGAAACCATACCCCTTTGGTAGTTGATCTCAAGCTGTGAGAATCCAATGAACAAGACTATTTGGAATGGATGACATATATTTAGCTGAATTTTAGCAACATAGTGTAATCAGACTCTAGGGATGTGTACAAAACTGGTTTGGCCTGTTTGTTTCAAATTTGAACCAGCTTCAAACCAGGGTGGGTAGGTTCAGTTTTGGTTTTGCTTGAACACCCCACCACCACCCGGTTCAGTTCAAATTTGAACCCAATTTGATCCAGTTCTAAAAGTTTCTACATAAAGTATAATGTGGACTCGAACCTGCCCATTATTCCCTATGCACAGCACCTAGGGTACAAAACTGGGGTAGATGGTAGGCACCCAAAGGTGCCAACTACCACCTGAACCCCAAAGCAATTGGACACTCCTGTGATTTTTAATGATTTTTTTGAAGATTTTTCCAATGTTGCATTTCTCCCATAGGGAATAATGGGGATTTGAGGCAGCCCCATTTCCCCCTTGGGGGGTGCCTGGGCACCCCAAATTGGGATTGTGGCAGGGCAGGTTGTGCCACAACTCCCCCCAGGCTGGTGGGGGTTGTGGTCGTCCCCCCCCCCAGAATAAGAGTCCATTAGAGTGGATTGTTTGGTGTGTGTGTGTGTGTGTTTCTGTATGTATATGTGTATGTATGTATGTATGTATGTATGTATATGTAAGTGTGACACACACACACTTACATATACATACATACAAACACATATACATACAGAAACACACACACCCCAAACAATCCACTCTGATGGACTCTTATTCTGGGGGGTGGGACCACAACCCCCACCAGCCTGGGGGGAGTTGTGGCACAACCTGCCCTGCCACAATCACTCACACACACACACACACACACACACACACACACACACGAAAAGTTCTTCATAGGGATTCATTGAGAGAACTCATACAGCAACCAATAATCCAATTTGTGTTTGGACTTGCTACTGTATGTGTTCTCTCAATAAATCTGTTAAGAGGCCAGGAACTAAACATTTCTTGGGGCGGGACATAAACCCCACTGGCTTGGGGCTCCCGGGGGGGGGGCACAACCTGCCATGCCCCCAAACCCACTTTGGGGGGCCCATGCACTTCCCCCAAGGGGGGATATGGGCCGGCTGGGCCACCTCAAATCCCCATTGTCCCCATTGACTACAACAGCCACAAACAAACAAGACCTAGCAAGATAATGAAAGGTAGTAAAATCAACCCAGCATGCAAACTGCAAAGAAAAAGGGGTAAGGCAAAAACATGACCTTGAACGAGAACTTAAAGTAACACACCTTGGTTTTAAGCTCTACTCTTCATGCACGCATTTTGCCTATGGGGAAAAGCACCTCAGAGTGGCAGGTCCAACACATCTTTGCTGGAGGCCACACAGTCCCCAGACGGCATGTGATGGCACCAGACTAATAGACATTATCAATGTGTGTGCATGTGTGTGCTAGACTGAAGAGGGGAAAGAGAGGGGACCCTAAATAAATTAAAAGGAGAGGAAAGTCTGGCTCAGAGGTGGGTCCAGTGGAGGCCACACACGACGTGGTGTGGCAGCAGACTGCTTACTCATCATTGCCGGTGCATGTGTGTTTGGTGTGTGTGTGCATGTGTGTCAGAACTATACTGGAAAGGGCGAAAGAAAGAGGGGCCTAAATAAACACATTTCACTCATACACATATATATAAATCCATCTTTACAGCTATTTGCACACCAACTACCTACACAAACCAAAGCTTCCAAAACACTATCTATACAAAAGAAAGAAACCTCTAATGTCACCTACACAACAGAAACCTCCATACACGTATGCACACAGCACTTCTACACAAGCACATATTTACACCTTTACAGTTTGAAATTTTTTACAAATCTACATTTTTACAGTCCCCTCCTATGCCTTCCCTGCCCAAGTCACCTATGTACACATTCAAAAATTTACATACTTACAAATCTACATACTTACAAATCTACATTTTTACAGTCCCCGGCCTGCCTCTGCCTCCCCCACCCCAAGTCACCTATATACACATTCAAAAATTTACATACTAACAAATCTACACATTTACAAATCTACACATTTGCAAATATGCACAGTGCTGCACTGGCACATCCGCCTCGTGTTTGTGTGTGGGTCCATGGCCACCTGAGTGCTGGGGGACTCAGGTGGAACCAGGGGCTTGTTCAGCATCAGGTTATACCAGTGGGTGGGTGTGTCCAGTTGTCATGTCACAGTGCTGGTGGGCACGCTGCAACATTACACAGCTGAAGAAGGCAGGGGGTAGGGTAGGGATCAGTGGAAGCTGTTGCCAGGCAGATGACCGACTCCATGGGTCAATCACTCATCCAGCTCAACTTCCAGCTTGGGTAGCCCAGCAGGGGGAGGTTGACCTTGAGGAAGACCAACTGCTTGACCAAACTAGGGTTCAACCAGAACCGAGTGGGTGTTACCACATTGCTAGCATGTGAAAACATCTGCTTGCTCTGGATGCTGGTTGGCGAGCAGGAGAGGAGGCGCACAGCAACCACCACCAGGTCCGGCCAGACTTAGTGGCTGGTTGCCCAGAACTGTGCACAGTCCATCTTGGGGTCTTCTTCTACAGGCTCCTCCAAGGACTGGGAAATGCACAGCACTGGTGGACATGATAGGCCGAGCCTCCCACAAACCTGGCAGGGCACCAAGGCACACACTACTGGGCTGATTTAGCAGGAGGAACTGCCTGTTGTATTGGTGCTGCTGCCTGGGATGCTGCGCCACCTGACTGGGAAGAAGAAGGAGTAGGCGCCAAAGGGCTGCCCGCACTACTGCTGCTGGGTGTGGGTCGCACACACTCAGGAAGCACACCATCACCACCCTCCTAGTCTCTGCTGGTCCTAATGACTTCCTCCTCCCTAATTCTATTGACCAGAGGTCCCTCCACCTGGGCAAGTCATTCGCAAACAACATTGCCCTTGATGGTTGGGTCGCAGAGACAAGAAAGGACATACTCCTCTTTGTCACCCAACTCATCTACCAGCCTGTTGACAACCCCAGTCCTCAGCCTTCCAGCCACAGCATGCCTCTCTGGCATGGTCAGTGGGGTCTGGAGTTCACCCATAGCTTCTCCACGAGGAGAGTTGTGGGCAGGGCCTGACTCAGAGGAGTGGTGTTGGCACCCAAGCTCTTCATGGCAAACAGAAAGGGCTCAAGTGCCAACACCATCTTGGACATGAGCTTCCATTCCGCATTGGATAGGTCTCACATGCAAAGGACTTGTTTCTCTCCAGGTTGTTGAGGGCCAGCTCCTGCTCCAGCAGGCACCGGGACAAGAGGAAGGTGGAGTTCCACCGGGTATCTACATCCGTAGGGATGAGATGTTGAGGAATACCATGGTCATGCTGCCACTCACAAACCAGGTGCTTGGACCTTTCACTCCAGTGGAAGTGAGCTGCAACCTTCTGGGCCTTGTCCACAAGCACAGCCATGGCAGCAATAGCACCTAACATGGGACAGACCTGTTCCCTGGATGCCTTCGCCTCCTTGAGCCCAAGGGTGTCCCTGACAACCAGGTGGTTTGTGGGTGCCATGCAGCTGGATATTCACACACTCCAACACTGACTCTACCACTGCCATGAGTTTGGAACCATTGTCTGTCACAATGAAGCCCCAGGTGAGGTGTGGCAACCCACCTATCCACTCCTCAGCTTGGCGGCTGAGTATGGCTGCCACCTCCTCCTTGGTGTGCTTGACATCCAAGGTCTCTATGTGCAAGACAGCCCACCAATGCCAAAATATGGTGTGGGATGCACCGGAGCCAGAGGCAGCACCGGAGGTCCCCCCTCTCTCTGGGCTCCACCAGTGAGCAGCTATGTCCAGGAAAGCAGCAAGCATTCCACTCATACTGTTCCACAGATCAGTGATTAAATGCATGCTGGGACCAGCAGGTGCTGCACATAGTATGGCTGACATGAGCTCCCTGCACCACCTATACAGGGAGTGGACCACCTTCCGGCTGAATGTGATCCTTGAAGGGATAGTGTAGTCAGGCGCTAGCGCCTGGAGTAGCCGGCAGAAGCCCACATTCTCAACCAACTGAAATGGTTGGTCATCAGTGGCCATCATCTCCCCTATGAGGTGGGTGAGGAGACATGGGTCCATATGACTGGCACGCTTCTTGCCCAACAACTACATCCACCGCTGGACTGGCAGTGTGCCCTGATTCATTGCCAATGCAATGCCTGGTTTGGTTCGAATTTGAACTTGAATCTGTTTGCATATCCCTAAAAGACTCTTCAAAATGATCACAAAACAAATTAAGTTGGAAAAGTTGTTGGGTGGAATATCAGTGCCAGTTGGGCCATTCGAGGTGGTGCTCCTTTATTCTTAGTAAGGTCATGACTTTGTAGAATAGATACATAATGAGAAATGAAAATTGTTAAAGTCTGTTTTGATTTTTCAGAGATGTCACAGAAAAAAATATAATAGAGCTGACTCATCAAGTTTCCATGGGGATGAAATACTTGGAGGAGAACAACTTTGTACACAGAGATCTAGCTGCAAGAAATGTGCTGCTGGTTACACAACATTATGCAAAAATCAGTGACTTTGGACTTTCAAAAGCTCTTGGCTCTAATGATTATTACAAGGTAATAATCAGATTATTATCTGATCTTCTGCCAGAACACTTTGATATGTTCCCAAGTTATGATATCATTACAATTCAGTTTTACCCAAATGTGATATCTATAAACTAATAAGGAGAACAGAATCTGTTATCTTCCAAGAAACTACTGCTATTATACCTTTTAGCATGCTAATGTGATTATAGTTCTACAGATACCACTCTAAATCGTGATTTCATGGCATACACATTCTGAACATAATGAAAACAATTTAATTTTAAACCATCACTATTGTTTGCTGAATGAGGCAGCATGAACATAAGAACATATAGAACATATAGGCTGGAGGTGGCCTATAGCCTTCAGAATAGTAGCCATGGATAGACCTCTCCTCCATGAAGTTATCCAAATCCCTCTTAAAGCCATCCAGGTTGTTGGCTGTCGCCACATCTTGTGGCAGAGAATTCCACAAGTTGATTATGTGTTGTGTGAAAAAGTACTTCTGTTTGTTGGTCCTAGATTTCCTGGCAATCAATTTCATGGGATGACCCCTGGTTCTAGTGTTATGTGAGAGGGAGAAGAATTTCTCTCTATCTACTTTCTCCACACCATGCATGATTTTATAGACCTCTATCATGTCTCCTCACAATCATCTTTTTTCTAAACTAAAAAGCCCCAGGTGTTGTATCCTTGCCTCATAAGAAAGGTGCTCTAGGCCCCTGATAAGGGGGTATAAGTTACATGTATAAGTTGCACTTACTCAGGAGATGTTTGCTCCCAGGCAGTTAATGATATTATTGGCTCACAACATGGGATTACACTAGGAAAACTGAACTTGCAGATGGCTAATCATCCTCCCCTCCCCTCCTTGCAGCAGTTGCCAGTACATGCAGGAATTGTGTCCCTAAGCCTTCAGGAGAGTGTGGCCTTAAAAAAAAAACCCTTCACCATATACCAATCAAAAATATGTTTTGTTGTTGCTTGAAATTGCTAATATTGATCCTTTTATGTTGGAATTAATTGTAGGCAGAACATTGCGGGAAATGGCCCATCAAGTGGTATGCTCCAGAATGCATAAACTTCTACAAATTTTCTAGCAAGAGCGATGTTTGGAGCTTTGGTGTGTTAATGTGGGAAGCTTTTTCCTATGGTCAAAAGCCATACAAAGTAGGTGTCTTTTTTTATTTCTCAATTAACCTTCCCTTGTAACTGTCAAGCACACACTTAAAACTGAGTAATATATTGATTCTTGGAGGTAGTCCAATCTAAAACTGTTATCATTTGTGGCGAAACATAAGCAAGAAATTGTGTTCTTTCTATTCCAGTTGAAGCCATAGCCATAATCCCAATACTTTCCTGTAACAGACTTGTCGCTGTTTTGCAGGGCATGAAAGGAGGGGAGGTTGTTCAGATGATTGAAAGAGGGGAGCGAATGGAAAGTCCAGCAACTTGCCCACCTGAGGTCTATGAATTAATGAAATTATGTTGGACATATAAGTAAGTATTGTCATATTCATGTGCCATCTGATAAAAGCAGTGGCTGACATACTGTGCACTACACCACCAATGGAAAAGTGGGCATGCACACTGGTTCCATGGGACTGCAATGTCTGTCAGTGCTGCTAGCAAACATGGAGAGCTTCTGTGGCTCCTAATGATGTTTCTCCAATCATTCCCCATGTCTCACAGACCAGTCCATGCATACCACTCTTCTCACTATGTAACCAGGGGCTGGTTTAATCATGATTTTGTTTTTAAGTTATTTTTAATTCTATTTTATGAAATCCATCTTGAAGGATGTTTTTTAGCCAAAAAGTGGAATAAAATTGGAATTAATAATTTTTCAGTTATTTAGCACAAGAAAAAATGTTGTGACTAATGTGCTGAATGTCAAAATGGGGGAGAGAATAATGAAATCAAACTTTCAGACTACACTTCTCATTCATTTAACCACTATCCATATCTAAGTGTCAGGAGGCAATTTCCCATTCAACAGAATGAGACTGACAAGTACTATTGAACAGAGCATGGGACCATAAGGTTTCTGTAGCCTTTGGTAACCAATCAAAAGAAATATCTGATTTGCATTTTGAATGTAGGCATGGCTTTAAAAACTCAACATAGAAAGAAGAAAGATACACATTCATTGTTTCCATGGGAGAAGTGAAAGTGCTATTCACTTCAGCACACCTCACAAACAAGGAACCATTCTATCAGTGAAAAAAATTGTTAGAATACAAATTCTTCCTACTGGTTAATCACATTTTTACCAGTGAGACTGGGAGAGGGAGCAGTGGGGGGAAGTGCTTATTAACATCTAGATGAAACCGCTGGGTGAGGTCATCAGGAGATTTGGTATTGAGTGTTATCAGTATGCTCCATGTCATCATTATCAGGAAATATGAATATTAATATGATGACTATTTATATATTGCTTTTTAACAGAAGTTCCTAAAGTTATTATTTACATAGATATAAATAAATAAAATGGATCCCTGTCCCTCACAGTCTAAAAAAGAAACATAAGATAGACACCTGCAACACCCACTGCAGGGATGCTGTGCTGTGGATGAATAGGGCCAGTTACTCTCCACATGCTAAATAAAGAGAATCACCATTTTAAAAAGATGCCTCTTTTTAAAACCATTTCAAATATTGGAAATGGCATTATTGCCCTAAATGCCTGCCTACAGGCAGCACTGGACTGGATGAGGGATCATAAATTGAAGCTGAATCAAAGCAAGACAGAAGTCCTGATTGTGGCGGCGGGTCATAATCTGGAGGACAGGATAGAATATCCTGTTCTGGGTGGGGTTACACTTCTCTAGAAAGAACAGTACCTAGTTGGGGAGTGCTCTTGGAGCCTAGTCTCATCCTAGTGTCTGAGGTTAGGCTATGACTAAGAGCACTTTTTAATCAACTTTTTCTGATATGAGGGAGGAGGACAGTGGTGGCAGCTGCACTGTGATACTTTGTTGGTCAGGTCTCATGGCTTGATTTCTGTGTTGCCCCCGAACTATCTATCAAGGTAGATTGTCATAGATGTTTTATGACAGTAGGAACCCAAAAACTGCCACCAGGGGTATAGCTATAATTGAGCAGATGGGTTCAAAGAACCCAGCTCCTGAGGATGCCCCAGTTCCACTCCTTCCTATTTTCTTCATTATCTCCCTAACTCCAAGGGGCTGCTGAGGAGAGGGGTGAACACAAGCCCCATCTCCCCTAGCTACACCCCTGACTGCCACTCAATACATTCTGGTGCAAGGAAGTAATGAAGATTTGGAAACTGTCTTTTGTCCTCCCAGGGAACCAAACCTTTAAGGACAAGGTAGCAAAAATTGTACATGACTACAAAAACTATTTGTTTTTTTTGTTTTGTTTTTTTTTGCAGTGTTGATGATCGACCAGGATTTTCTGCAGTGGAGTTCAGACTGCGCAACTTCTATTATGATATTGCGCAATAAGAATGCAAGCACGAACTGATTTGTTCATGAAAGAAGGCACCACAGGAGGCAGATGGCAAGAAGTGTGCTTTCCAGTAGTGACATTATGAACAGAAGAGCTTTGCTATGAAATTACCTTTGCTGCTTTTCAGAGCATTTCCACATCTAAAATATTTTTCAAGTGGGATTCCAGTGCATATGGACACATAGTCATTGGTTATGCTTTTAATGCATCAACTCTGCACTACTGCAGATCTTCCTGGACACCTGAAATCACCTTTGGTTCACCCTGGGCATATTCTTGCTTCTGACTAGATACCTGCAGTGATGTCAAGAAGTCTTCATTATTTTGTTTCTTGTTGCTGTTTAGAGACATCGATCTTGCCACTTTCATAGCCTCTCCTCAGGGTCTCCCAAGCAAGGCCTGATTTTCCGAACAGAGCCCTAAAACTGTTCTAAATACCAGAGGTTAGCCTTAGAATGTATGTAATGAGGCTGCTTGTGTATTTGCATTGATATGGCATACATGTGCTAAACAAGAACTATGCCTCAGCCTGTGACACCACTTTCCCCTTACCATTTCTCCAGTTCTATAGAAAAAATGCAACAAAATCTAATTGTTTGAGATGTTTCCTACAACAGCAACATACTCCATCCTTCCTTCACTTTGATTTGTATAACAAAATCACTTTCACATTTATTAAAAATAGATGAACAACATCTATTTGTTCATCTTAAGTGGCATAAGGTGACCATATAACATTTTGGAAGGGCCTTGCTCTGAAAACTATACAATCATCCACACATCTGCAACTGGGCACTTTCCACCACAGGGATCAACTGACAGTGGCACGGAGATGTAGATGCAATTGAGCTGACAAATGCAATAGGGGCTTCCATTTCAAGTTTTGCCCACACTATGCAAAATAACTTTTCAGTTGTCTCCTGTGCATTGTCTGTATATAGCCACTCCTGGCCTGTATTATTTCGACTGTTTTATCTCTAAAGGCTAGCTGGGGAAAGGCATACCTCCAAATTTCCTTTCCATGCCACTGCTGGATCCCCATGCATCTGGGCATCGTGGTTGGGGGTGTTCCAGGGCAGAGGTTCATGGCAGAACTGAGTATATGCACTTGTCATCAAGCTATACCAGATCCGTTCTAAAGCTTCTTACTGAGCTTTCTGAATGATAGTCTGCTTGATAATCTTTTAAAACTCCAAAAGGTTTGTTATCCAACAATAACTGTAGCCCTATGTTTTCTGTCATGAAAAGTTAGAAATAGAGACATGCTGAGTAGGGGTGTGCATTTTGGAATTTTCTTGTTTCGATTTGTATCCGAATCGAAACATCCCCATTTTGTTTTGTACCCAAATTTTCTGAATCCGAATCAGCCCTGTTTTGTTTTGTTGCCAAATTTTCCGAATCTGAATCCGAATCCGAATTGATTTGTATTTTTAAAAAGGGTCCCAGGGCAAAAAGAGTGGGTGGTGGTGGTAGTGTCCAATGGGTGGAAGCTACCACCCAAATTTCAAAGGAATTAGGCAAAGGGCTGATTTTTTTGTGGATTTTTTTAAAGTTTACACATCTTTAAGAATTTTCCCATAGGGAATCATGGGGATTCCAGCAAATGTATCACTTCAAATCAAGGGGGAAAGGATGACCCAGAGCAGAGTGTGGTGGGTGGTAGTGCCCAATGGGGGTAAGGAAACTTCCAGAATTATTTCAAAGGAATTGGGCAAAGGGCTGATCTTTTGTGATTTGTTGAAGTTTACGTGTCTTTAAGATTCTCCATGGGGAATAATGGAGGTTTCAGCAGCCCCATAATTCCACTTGGGGGGCACTGGGGTTGCCCAGAGCGAGGGTTTGTGTAGTGCACATAAGGTGCCAACCACCCCACACCCACAAGCCTGTGGGATACTGGGTTTTGTTGTTTCTGAGGTGTTCATTGTAGAGTCTCTGGTAGCATATGAGATTTTCAGTGAAAAACAAGAATCCACTCTCATATGCTACCAGGGAATCTACACTCAGAACACCACAGAAACAGCAGAACCCAGCACCCCATGGGTTAGCAACCCTTTCCCTGGCCAATGTGGGGTCAGTAAAGAGTGGGAAGAAGCAAAAGAGCCAATGGGGAACAAGGAGGGAATTGTCAGCAGGTCAGCCCATGATTTAAGTCACTGATCAGAAGGCTGGAAGGGTGGGAAATTCAAAGAGATGTCAAACACAAAATGGAGACTGACTCAGAGATCACCACAAAATGGAGGTCCGAAACAACAAAATGTTTTGTAGCCGAAAGAGGGACGTTTTGTTTTGTATACAAAACTTTTGGATCTGGAAAATGGGTGTTTTGTTTTGTCTACAAAACACCCAAAACAGGCTGTTTTGGGTACAAAACGTTTTGTATCCAAAACCTTTCACACATCCCTAATGCTAAGTTATACTGTGGAGGTACATAGTTATTTTGTTGCTTTTTAAAAAAGGAAAGCATAAGCCATTAAATACCTGACTTGAATTTAAGATATTTTATTTGGCAAGTCTTTTTATTTAAAAAAATAGAATCTTATTTTTTCTCCCCAGTAATCATGGATAGGCAGTGCTCTTTTTGTATACTTGTCAGAAATCACGGTAAATGGCTAAAACATTGTATCTGTTTCCATGGCAAAATACATGGTGTTTGTTTGGAAGAACTCTGAGCCACTTGTTTCTATATAATAAATATGAGTGATATTTACAAAGGGTTTGGGGGTGGTGGTTCTTTTTTTCCTTTTTGGGGGAGAGGGGAGCTAACTCTTAGCAAACCTCATAAACACAAAAATGGGGTATAAATCTAGTGCATGGAATTTGTACACAGTATCCTTTCATACTAGGTATTAGTTATCAAAATGATTTCTACTTTCAACAGGTTTGATGTAGGCAGTTAATTTCTATTTCTTGCTTGTCTGTTTTCAAAGGGATTTTGACTTAAGGTTCATTGTCCTCAGAATTGGACTATTACTATACTTCACATTGGATGAGCAGGGTACATATGGGTACACATAATACACAAAATATTATGTAGAATTTCTCATTTTTATTTTCAAGGACCATTCCATTGCCAGGTGGCCATATAAACTCTACGCAAAAACCATACTCATCTGAAGTGTCCCTTCCGAGTGCTTCATATGTTGAAGAAGAAAACATATGAAGTGGTAAATGGGTACAAACCATCAAGCTTGCAGGCAAGAACTGTATACCGTCTTCTCCTCTGGCTTCATTTACAAAAAGAGAAATCAATCTCTGCCCCCCACCCCATCCACCACACACAACCACCACCACCGATTTCTTCCTGCTGAAACATTTATTAGGGAGGCTTTAAATATAAATTAACAGAAGTGAATGGAAGATAAGATGGCGCAATAGTTTGTGATGTGATATTCTTCCCATCTTCCATGCTGAAATAAGTATCCCATTTCTTTTACACCTTCATCCCTAGTACAACAAATGGAAGATTTGGAAAAGACATAAAATGGAATATCAGAACAGGTTTTGTTCAATTGCAAGCAATACAAAGAATATAAACTATTTACCAGATCCAGAAATATTAGCTCTATGCCTTGTGTGTCAAAATACAAATAATCATTATTAATATATCTTTAAAATGAAAGATTTTAATGTTTAGTAGGAAAGATTTCCATTTTATAATTTCTTGTTATCTGCATTATTTATCATATTTATATACCACCTGGTATGTACTGTATAGCTCTATATAAAAATAATAATATTATAACAACAACAACAACTTGGACTTGAGGATTTTTTATAACTCTCCTGATGTATTCACTTCCAATTTTTTCTTTTACCTTCAGTGTGTGCAATGTTATCAGCCTGGAGAATGCCCAAGTATTTGTAATGGAAGAGAAAGAACATTACAAATACTTGGGCATTCTCCAGGCTGATAACATTGCACACACTGAAGTTAAAAGAAAAATTGGAGGTGAATACATCAGGAGAGTTAGAAAAATCCTCAAGTCCAAACTCAATGGCGGGAACACCATACAAGCCATAAACACCTGGGCTATACCTGTTATCAGATACACTGCAGGAATAATAGACTGGACCCAGGCAGAGCTAGAGACGCTAGATCGTAAGACCAGGAAAATCATGACCATCAATCATGATCTACACCCCTGCAGTGATGTAGATAGGCTATACCTCCCTCACAGCTCAGGTAGAAGAGGAATGCTGCAAGTCCATCAAACAGTAGGAGAAAAGAGGCCTTGAAGAATATATCAAGGACAGTGAAGAAGATGCAATTAAAATGGTCAATAACGCGAAACTATTCAACACCAATGAAACAAAGCAGGCCTACAAGAAAGAAGAAGTCAAGAAACGAGCAGAAAAATGGAAAAATAAGCCACTGCATGGTCAATATTAGCACATTATAAGTGCAAAATCAGACATCACCAAGACCTGGCAATGGCTTAAGAATGGCAAATTGAAGAAAGAAACAGAGGATTTAATACTGGCTGCACAAGAACAGGCACTAAGAACAAATGCAATAAGAGCAAAAGTCAAAAAGTCAACAACAAACAGCAAGTGCTGCCTTTGTAAAGAAGCAGATGAAACAGTGGACCACCTAATCAGCTGTTGTAAAAAGATTGCACAGACTGACTACAAACAAAGGTATGAAAAGGTAGCAGGGATGATACACTGGAACATCTGCAAAAAATACAAGCTACCTGTAGCCAAAGATTGGTGGGACCATAAAATTGAAAAAGTTGTCGAAAATGAAGATGTAAAAATATTATGGGACTTCCGACCACAAACAGACAAACATCTGCCACACAATACACCAGATATAACTGTAGTCGAGAAGAAAGAAAAACAAGTTAAAATAATCAACACAGTAATACCAGGGGATAGCAGAATAGAAGAAAAAGAAATAGAAAAAAATAACCAAATACAAAGATCTACAAATTGAAATTGAAAGGCTGTGGCAGAAGAAGACCAAAATAATCCCAGTGGTAATTGGCGCCCTGAGTGCAGTTCCAAAAGACCTTGAAGAGCACCTCAACACCATAGGGGCCACAGAAATCACAATATAGTATATTATAGTATAGTATAGGCCCAGTATAGTCTCAGCTCCTCCCTACTGGGTACTCAGTGGTGTAGCACATTAGGGGTGGGGGGTGGAGTGGCTGTGATCCATTGGAATAACATCTTCATTACCATGATCCCTGTGAGATAATTGGACCATATTGTTTGTGTGTATCTTAGCCTGGGAACTCAGGATAGATTAGGGATTCTATTGGTGTACCAAGCACCCTGTTGCCTAACTGAGCTGGTCACAGAGTTGGTGTTGGAGTCACCCAGGCTTTGGGTTTTGAGTGACTTCAATGTTCACTTTGGGGCTGGCTTGTCTGTTGCAGCCCGGGAGTTCATAGCAACCATGACAACTATCGGCCTATCCCAATTGGTTGCAGGGCCAACACACACTGTTGCTAACACTCTAGATTCAGTCTTTTGCTCAGATCAGGGTGGTGTTCCATGGGTGGAGTCTCCTAGAGTGTCTCCATTGTCATGGATGGACCACCATCTGGTTAAGGTTGGTCTCATGGTCACAACCCCCCTCTTCAGGAGTGCAGGACCTATTAGGATGGTCCACCCAAGAAGGCCGTTGGATCCTGTAGGATTACAAGAGGCCTTGGACAGTTTTATGGTTGGTTCTGTCAGTAATTCTATTGATCCCTTGGTAGAGACCAGTAATTCTATTGATGCCTTGGTAGAGATCTGGGAGCTTACCAGGGCAGTAGACAGTATTGCCCCTAAGTGTCTTCTCCATTCTGCTTTGAAATGGGCTCCATGGTATACTGCAGCTACAGGAGCTGACGCAGCAAGGGAGAAGGCTAGAGAGTAAGGGGAGGAAGACTGCACAAAGCCCATTTGAAGTCTTATTCTGTGGCAACACATGCAGCAAAGAAGTGATTCTATTCTGCACACATTGCGTCCACAAGTTTGCATCTAGTGGAGTTGTTCAGAATTGTGAGCTGATTGACTCAGGTTCCCTCTTCTCTGAACGTTGAGCTGGATTTTTCATTATCCCACTGTATTGCTTTTAACAACTTTTTTTGCAGATAAAATATCTCACATTTGAGCCAACTTGGACTCCATAGTTATGGCAGGGTCAACTGCAGAGGTGTATACTATCTCCTCTGGTTCAATTAGAATGGATCAGTTTCAATTTGTTACTCCTGAAGAGGTGGACAAACTCCTTGGAGGTGTTCAGCCTACCACTTGTCCTTTGGATCCATGCCCAATGTGCCTTATAACATCTAGAAGGGAGGTTGTTTGAGACGGCCTAGTTGACATAATAAAATGCCTCACTGAGGGAGGGCAGGATGCCTCCATATTTGAAGAAGGCAATTGTGAGACCTTTGCTTAAGAAGCCTGCCCTAGAGCCCTCAGTGATGGATAATTATAGGCTGGTCTCCAACCTCCCTTGGGTGGGCAAGGTAATTGAAGAGGGTGGTGGATGATACTGATTAACTAGATCCATTTCAAACTGGCTTTAGATCAGGCTAGTTTGGTCTGGTGCACCCCTTCCTCCCGGTTCAGTTCGGTCTTGGGGAGGGTTCACGAGCTTTTAAAAAAAAATAATTTTCTTTAAAAAACTTACAACCAGGGTTCTCTGAGGTTGTCTGCAGAGGTTCTCCCTCCCCCGCGCCGGCCTCCCTTACTTCCAAAACCAGCTCATTCATCCGTTCTTGATAAACGTTGTGCAGGTGTGGTGGCCTCCAAAATGGCTGCCACACTGGGGGGATAGGCCCCAAAGGGCTGAAGAATGGCCAAACAGGCCTGTTCTGGAAGCAAGGAACACCAGCGGGGAGGGGGAACCTCCGCAGACCATCACCACCACACTGCCTCAGAGAACCCCCCAGAAGGGGTAAGGTTTTTGTGTGTGTGTTTTTTAAAAAAACCAACCCTCACTAACCCACCCACCTGAATGGGCTGGGGGGGGGAGGGTTCAGTCCAGGGTTGGACCAAACAGGGTGGTTCAATCTCAAACTGTCAAACCGAACCAGTTCAATGTCAAACACATTCAACATCGAACCTGTTTGCACATCCCTACCTTGGTTGGTCTGATGGATGATCTCTACCAAGGAATTGACAGAGGGAGTGTGACTCTGAGTGTGACTGTTGGTTGTTTTGGACCTTTCTGTTACTTTCAATACTATCAACCATGGTATCCTGAATTGCTTGGGGCATTTGGGAATAGGTGGCACTGCTGTGCAGTGGTTCCATTCCTATCTCTGTTGTAGATTTCAGTTGGTGTCGCTCAGAGATAGTTGCTCTCTCAAATGGGAGCTATAATATGGTGTCCTCCAGGGCTCTATCCTATCTCCGATGCTTTTTAACATCTACATGAAACTGCTGGGCAAAATCTTCAGGAGATTTGGAGCAGGGTGTTATGAATATGCTGATGATGCCCAAATCTATTTCTCCATGACATCATCAATAGAAAATGGCATAGCCCCCCTAAATGCCTGCCTACAGGCAGTAATGGACTAGATGAGGGATAATAAATTGAAACTAAATCCAAGAAAGACAGAGGTACTTATGGTGAGGGGGTCATACTTGGAGGGATGTGACAGATCTTCCTGTTCTAGATGGAGTTGCACTCCCCCTGAAGGAACAGGTACATAGCTTGGGATTACTTCTGGACCCAGGCCTCACTCTGGTTTCTCAGGTTGAGGCTATGGCCAGGAGCACTTTCTATCAACTTCGGTTGATACAACAGCTACATCCATTCCTTGAGGATAATGATCTCAGAACTATGGTGCACTCTCTGGTAACCTCTAGGCTCGACTATTGCAATGCTCTCTACGTGGGCCTGCTTTTGTATGTAGTTCAGAAACTTCACTTGGTTCAAAATACAGCAGCTAGACTGGTCTCCAGGTTGTCTTGGAGACACTATGTTACACCTGTTTTAAAGCAATTGCATTGGCTGCCAATAGGTTTCCAGGAAAAATAAAAAGTGCTGGTAATTACCTTTAAAGCCCTAAATGGCTTAGGACTGGGTTTCCTGGGACCGTTCCTTCTTCTACATGATCTCCACCACACATTAAGATCATCGAGAGAGGTCCGTCTCCATATACTGCCAGTTCATCTGGTGGTGACTCAGGAGCAGGCCTTCTCTGCAGTCTCTCCTAGGCTGTGGAATGCACTCTCTATAGACATTCATGGTTTAACATCATTTTAAAAGATGCCCTTAAAAGAGCCCTTAAGACACATTTTTCCGGCCAGGCTTTTTAGTAATTTCTGAGTTTAAAATGTTTAATTAATGTTTAGATTTTTAAAATTGCTGTAATTTTTGAATGTGTTAGATATTTTAATTCTTGTTTTAATAGCTGGTCTTGTTTGTCTTTGTTTTTGTGAACTGCCTGGAGCCTCTGGAGTCAGGAGGTATATTAATTAATTACATAATTACATAATTAATTAATTATTGGGGGCTAGTTGGTTGCCTGTGAAAAGTCAAAGGAGAAACAAGGACAGGAACAGTCAGCAGCTGTGACTGTTCCTGTGCCAAAAAGCTTATTAGGGTTGTTGTTTGGATATTTGTTTAAGTGCACATACAGAAAAGAGTGGGATTATATCCACTTACAGGCACTGGTCCTGCCAGGTATGTGCTTGGTGGAAGATCTAAAAGAGCCTATGGCATACCAATATGGTAGCTGGAACACTTTGTTTGTTCAGAACACTTTGCTCCCATATGCAGCTTTTCATTCCTCTGTCTCCTCCCCCTTCCTACTGACCGTCCATCCAATGGGAAAGCCAGAGTGGTGGTTCTGCTTCAGTGGCAGGTTGCAGAGCCATGTGATGCAGGAGCACAGATAGGTGGGCCCAGCAGGTGCAGCTTCCTTCTTTCATGTGGTGGTGGTGAGAAGCTAACTAACTTCGCTCAGCAGTTACCTCTGCTAACTGAGTAAAAAGGCACCTTTTGAAGTGGCACCTTCTATTTTTCATGGGGAGAGCAACTGGCCCTATCCCACCCCAGAACAGCATCCCTTCCATGGCTGCTGCCAGTGTTAACCTTGCATATCTTTTAAGACTGTGAGCCCTTTGGGGACAGGGAAGTATCTTATTATTTATC
The DNA here is from genome assembly GCF_027244095.1 of Hemicordylus capensis. Classification (NCBI taxonomy): domain Eukaryota; kingdom Metazoa; phylum Chordata; class Lepidosauria; order Squamata; family Cordylidae; genus Hemicordylus; species Hemicordylus capensis. Next base: position 89,068,316 of record NC_069658.1, on the reverse strand, counting down.
TTTCTATGAAAATCACTGTGAAACCTTTTGTTGAAATGTGATCTATAAATGTGTGTAGTTGTAGAGAACAGCAAGCAAGTGGGAGAGTATGCACGGCACGCACCGCTTGGCAGCTAGCTGGGTGCCTTGCCTTGAGCCAAGAGGTGAAGTTGCTGGCCTGGTTCGGGAGAGCAAGCAGGGTGACCCATGGGGGAGGAGGACAAAGGGCTGTGTGTGGTAAACCTAACCAGGAGATGAATTTATGGTGAAGTAGCAGGGGCCTTGAGGACAAAGCACCTAGGCAGCAGACTGAGCAGACATACAGCTCACTTGGTCATCAGCTTCACAGTAGTGTGTTGTATTTATTTTCAAATTATCCATTTTTTATCAAAATATGCATATATATTACCAATAAACACATGCAAATTTTATGCAAAGTGGGAGACTTTTTGGAGACTTTTTTTTTTAGTGAAATGTGTCCTCTATTTCCACTTTTTTGGAGATGCATATCTACTTTTTTGCCATCTGGACCTGGCAACCCTAGGGTTGTCACCTGATCAAATAACTCTTAAGTTGAATAACTGGGAATTTTAGTTGACCAATCTGTTGATAAAGAAACAACAAGCAACTTTTATTTGGATTTAGATTGTGTATATTTTTTAAAAAACTTTTAAATAGATTTGTATTTTTATATTCCAATTTGAGATTTTTATTGTGCAACTGTTTTATAGTTTTACATTGTTTTAAATGTTTTGTAAACTGCATTGAGATTGTTTTAATGAAAGGCAGTATAAACATCTGATAAATAAAAATAAATAAATCACATGCATGTTTCTTAGCAGGCAGCACTTTAGAAGAGGTTTTCCCTCCTAAATGAGAAGAAATTGGAAAAGCCTCTTAAGATGGTGCTTGCCGTCCTCAATTTTTAGAAATACTTGCTTTTTAAGAATTATTTTTCATTTTAAAAGTCTTCTGTCCCATTCCCCATTAATTTATAACCTCTTTTAGTACATTAAAAAAAATCTAACTATATTAAGAAATCAAAAGCTAGAAATAAGGAAGATGGTGGAAGCCACAATTGCCAGGATCTAAGTTAATGATGTAGATAAATAAGCAATAACCTTTATGCATTCATTATATTCAAGACATCAATACCATAATTGCTTTTTAAGGAGTTTTTTAACCATGCCAAGTAAAGTGTAAAAAATATATTTGGCCAACAGATGGCAGACTTTGAATATATATTGTTACTGTTTCCTGCTTTTATTCCAAGATTTGTGCTCTCTCTCTCTCTCTCTCTCTCTCTCTCATTTGATTAATATTTCCAGCAGCATACTTTCAGCAATGTTTATCCAAGTAATTAAACCTGCAATCCTATGTTAACATTATGTACGTAGGAGTAAGCCTCAGTGAACACAGTGGAACTTTGAAGTAAAAAGACATAGAATCAGGCTAACACAATATTAAAATAAAGGAGGGAGAAAATAAGATAGTTATCTTTGAAGACTATCTGTTTTGCTTGCCCACTACTGAAAAAAAGGAAGCAATTCTGTGATGCTACCATTGATTTACATACAGCAATTTTCAGAACTCTCTCTGTATATAGATTGCTTCCAAGTTCATAGAATGGTATCATTAAACAAACATGCTATACATACTGTAGTATAAACAAATACTATATCTGTCTCTAAATTAGAGATTTAAAATATATCATTTTTAAAAGAAAAGTAGGCCCATGTGGATGATTATAATTATTATTACAGGATTGTAAAAATGATTTTCTTCCCTAATACCATAATTGGTTTTGATAAAACAGGAAATACCTTGAACATTATGGCCACAATCTAGTAAGGTAGACTTCAGGTAGCCAGTGTGATACAGTAAACAGAAGATTTGTCTTAGACTATAGAAACATGTATAAATCCCCTGCAGGCATGAAACTTGCTTGGTGTTATTAGACACTTCCTAGCCTTACGCCGCCACCACCTTAGCCTACCTGAAAGGGATGTTGTAGCAATAAATCAGAGGTAGACATCTGTGCCTGAGCTTCTTGGAGGAAGAGAGGGATAAATATGTAATAAATACATTATGTAAAACCATTTGTACAGACCCTACTCCGCTGATCAGAAAGACATTTGCATAGCATTTTCCTGATTTTCTTGCTATTGTTCCACATGGCACATGATCACTTTTATTTTCCTCATCTGCTTCCAGTGGTGAATGTGCAGTCCACCCACTCAATCTCCATCATGTCCTCTCCACCTACAGAATTGCTGCTTTCTGAGGGACTCTGGATCTCTTATTTTGCTACTCTGGCTTGGGGGTCTCATCCAATGCCTCTTGAAATGGATCTCCTCAGGTATCAAACTGTGTGCCATTCATTCATTCATTCATTTATCTATCACATTTGTACACCACCCCAAACTTTTGTCTCTGGGAGGTTAACAATAGCATAAAATAAGTTAAAACATATACAAAAACTCAAAATAATTTAACAATTTAAAAATCAACCACATATTAAAATCTAAAAATTTCAAAACCTTAAAAAGCTTGGGTGAAGAGGTGGGTTTTCCAGCAGGGAGCACATTCCACAATCTCAGGGCAGAAACCGAGAAGGCCCGTACCCATGTGGCCACCAGCCGTGCTGGCTGCAACTGGAGATGGACTTCTCCAGACGACCTCAATGGGTGGTGGGGCTTATAATGAAGAAGACAGTCTTTTAAATACCCAAGCCATTTAGGGCTTTATAGGTTATAACCAGCACTTTGTATTTGGCCCGGAAACCTATTGGCAGCCAGTGTAGCTCTATCAGCAAAGGAGTGATGTGGTCTCTCCGAGATGACCCAGAGACTAACCGGGCTGCTGCATTCTGTACCAACTGGAGTTTCCGGACTGCGTACAAAGGCAGCCCCACATAGAGCACATTGCAGAAGTCAAGTCTGGAGGTTAACAACATATGTACCACTGTTTTGAGGTCATTCATCTCAAGAAACAGATGCAGCTGGTGTATCAGCCGAAGCTGATAAAAGGCCCCTCTGGCCACTGCCTCAACCTGAGATACCAGGGAGAGGTGTGGATCCAGAAGTACAAACCTGACTACAAACCTGTTCCTTTTGGGGCAGTGTGACCCCATCTAGATTAAAATCATCTCTGGAGTTCTGACCCCGCACAATAAGTACCTCTGTCTTATCAGGATTCAGTCTGAGTTTATTCTCCCTCATCCAGCCCATTACTGCTTCCAGGCAGCCATATAGGGAGGTTATGCCATCTCCTAATGATGTTGCCATGGAGAAGTAGATCTGGGTGTCATCAGCATACTGATAACACCCTGCACCAAATCCTCTGATGATCTCTCCCAGTGTTTTTATGTAGATGTTAAAGAGCATTGGAGAGAGTATGGAACCCTGAGGGACGCCATACATAAGCCCAGATTTCAAAGAGCAACAGGTTCCAATCGACGCTATCTGGAATCTGTCTGAGAGGTAGGAGCGGAACCACTGTAGAACAGTGCCTCCCACCCCCCAACACTCTCAAATGTTCCAGAAGGACACTATGGTCAATAATATCAAAAGCCTCCGAGAGGTCCAAAAGGACCAACAGAGTCACACTTCCTCTTTCACATTTCCCAATTGCAGATCATCCACCAGGCTGACCAAAGCGGTCTCCACCCCTTAGCCCATTCGAAAGTCAGTTTGAAATGGGTCTAGATAATCAGTTTCCTCCAAGATCGCCTGGTGCTGAGAGGCCACCACCCTCTCAATTACCTTGGCCAGATATGGGAGGTTGGAGACAGGCCTATAGTTGCTCAATTCTGAGGGATCTCTGAGTTACCTTGTCATCTAGTGTCAGATTCTAGCTGTCCCATCTGCATGAAGTATGGCAGCTCCTGAAGCCTTTTCTAGAGATGTTCCAATACTTGCACTCTATAGAGCTGCCACATGGGCTCAGGCATCAACATTTGTCTGACATTACAGTGCTCATGATATTCATTCCTGAACAGATACTGCTTTTGGTTGAGCTGTCCTCCAGTCCTTGGTTCAGCTGATGATACTGCACTCTCCTTCCAGATATGATAGACCGCTAGTCTCTTGAAAGTCTGAATGCTAAGAGACTGTTGTGCCAGGGGCATGGTCCCTTCCTGGTGCCGATGGAGAAATACACACAGGCCGAAGATGAAATAGATGGCATTTTAATCAAAGAAACACAAAAGTTATAAGGCTTCTTAGTCCCTCTAAGCCAAAACTACCAGTGATCCCGTTGTGGTAGGGGGCATGCTACTGTAGGGGTCTGTGGCACCTGCATGCTGGTTCACAGTGAGATCCAGCTATCATTCTAAGAAGGCTCTCTCTTTATACATGACTTTAAACAGAGCAAGTTACATAATACAGTTTTCTTGGCTTACATGTCTATAGTGAGCAAAAAGCTGGTGCTTAATGTGATGCAATTAATTGCTTGAAGTTTTTCATGGCAACTCGGATAAGAAGCTGCAGCCTCTGATAAGAAGCAGAACTTGTTAAAACTGACCCAGGGATGAACTTCTGAGACAGACATTAGAACTTTCCACTCCTCATAACACAATGGTCTTCTAGTGGGTAACTCTGCCCTGTCAGTACAGAGACCACTAAGAACAGGTTGCTTACCTGAAACTCATGTTCTTCAAAAGTGCAGTCACACAACCCTCCCTCCTCCCCACTACAGCAACTTATTGGGTTTAGCTATTGGTTCAAAATTATTATTATTTTTTCCTGGTTGGCCTGGTTCCTTTGATACTAGAGGATGGTTGTAAATCTCTGCCAGAACAACAGTTGGAAGAGAAGCTTCTAGATTGATATTTAAGACCTTCAGTTATTGTATTTGTACTGTTATAGCTGGCCTATGCCTGAAATAAAGCTATAGACTGAGCAACTTACTGGCATTCTGCTGCAGTGGAAACTGATGGAAAAGGCATCAATTACACCCAGTTAGACATGCTCTTTTGCCCCATAGACTGTGGCTTGCACCAAGGTTTTTGAGGCTAAGCTCCAGAAAGTTCGGCTTGGTTCTGGTGCAGAGGTCCAAATGACTACTTAAAGATGATCACTCACAGATATACATGTGTCTCTGCACGAATAACTCGAAGAACATCAGCTCAACCAGTTCTTCTTAGCCTTATTCAGACATTATGTTGAACTTTCATACAATGAGTGTACAGTGTAATCAGGTACAGATCTATACAAGGTGAGGTACACTTATTCACATGTTGTGTTGCACGCAGATATAGCACTACCCTTCCTATCTGTGTCATGCATTTGATGGGCCTATACCCAGGTTCACTTTTAAAATGAACACAGACTGAATAGGGCTCTTTTGACTGCCATAAAGCATTACTGATGAAAAATTCTGTAAGACGCAACTTACTGGGAGGAACAAGCACAGTCCTTTCAAAAAACAAGAATGAAAAGTGTCACATGCCAGTCTTTGATACTGTTCAGTATCATAATTTAACAGCATGGATGAAAGTCTGGACAGAATATTCAACCCCTCATTTTGAGTTGAATGTTCTTTTCCAAATAACTTTCAACTCTACTTGAGACGAAAATGGAGATGGTGATTACAGAAAGCTCGATTAGATTAGTTGGAAGAAGGGCTTTGGGGTCAGATTGTACCCCAGGCTACCAGTTGTCTATCCTTGATCTATGTAGTGTAGTCAATCAATCAATCAATCAATCAATCAATACTTTATTACAATCACAGGCCAGCGAAACAAGACTCAAAACAAGTCAATCAATCAATACTTTATTACAATCACAGGCCAGCAAAACAAGACTCTCAAAGATAGAACTCATAGCCCAAGCATATGTGCTGAAAAGAGCATGCTGTTTGGAGCAAAAGCAAACAAAAAACATTGAAGCTAGTGGCCTCTATACCATAAATTCAGCTGCCACGGCTGCACATGTGTAGTCCTTTATAGGGATCATGTTGATCAACTATTTAGCTGGAACAAGGAACATAGGAACATAGGAAGCTGCCATATACTGAGTCAGACCATTGGTCTATCTAGCTCAGTATTGTCTTCACAGACTGGCAGTGACTTCTCCAAGGTTTCAGGCAGGAATCTCTCTCAGCCCTATCTGAAGAGAGAGGGAACTTGGAACCTTCTGCACTTCCCAGAGCGGCTCCATCCCCTAAGGGGAATATCACTCAGTGCTCACACTTCTAGTCTCCCATTCATATGCAACCAGGGTGGACCCTGCTTAGCTAAGGGGACAAGTCATGCTTGCTACCACAAGACCAGCTCTCCTCTCTAAGGAAGAGACAGCCCGCCAAACAGCCTTCCCAGCTTTCCTGAAAGGGCTGTATACACAGACACTAAGCACTGGACTAGCCTAGTTTAATCATGTATGTAGTAGAGATGTGCATGAACCAGTTTGGAGGCCCTTTTATAGGCCTCTGAACCCATTCGATAGACCACTGGTTCTGAGGTGGGGGGATAGCTTTAAGGATGGGGGAGGGTGCACTTACTGCCCCCTCCCACGCAGCACCCCCCACCCCGGCTCTCTGTGTAAAAATAGTTGGGTAGTTTGGCAGCGTACCTCCTTGCCTCCCCATTGATCCTCCAACTAGAAGTGACTGGAAGTGCCCGGCACATGTGTGCACATCATGGGTGTGTGCGCGCATGTTGCATGCATGTGGCTGCCCACGATGTGTGCATGCACACCAGGCACTTCTGGTCACTGCTGGTTGGGGGATCAACTGGGTGGCAAGGAGGTACACTGCCGACCTACTGGACTATTTTTACACAGAGCACCGGAGGGGGACGTGTGTGTGTTGGGGGCGGGGTAAGTGCACCCTCCTCCATCCTTAACACTATCCCCACCCTCAGCATGAAGGGCACAGGTTCCGTGCACATCCCTAGTATGTTGTTCCCATTTATACTTGTAATACCCCCATCCAGAGAGGAATTTGTGCACAAGCCTGCTTGCATGGGCTTTGTGGTGTTTTTGGTTAACCCATTCCTTGATCCAGGCCAGCTTTTGAATGGGGCTTTAGTTACTTGTATTCCTGTCCTGGAGTAGAGGCGGAGCAAACAAACAGCCACCAGCAAGAGCACTGAAAAGCAGTCCGCACTTGCTTCTCTGTACATACTATATATTTCATTAAACTATTAATATTCCTGATTCCACTCCACTGTCTTATCCTTGTATACCACAACTCTTTCCCTTGGATTCTACAAGCGTGTGGCTTCCAGCTGCAACAAACATGATTACAGTGACTGCAAAGGAAATTGTTTTTAATGTGCTCCAATAAAAATGAAGTGTCTTTACGTGCTGCTGGGGTGACTTTATACCATCAGGATGCCAACCAAGCAATTAAAAATAATAATAATAATAATAACAAGGCAGGCACACAGGGTGTATTCTAGGATCCTGGATTAACTTCAGCCATTCTATCTGAGTCATATTTGCTCTGATTCCTGCTGTGAGCCAAAATGGGGAAAAGTGGCTGTTGCAGGAAGCAAAAAGGAGAGTAAGTAGCTGTGAAATATTATACTTGCTGGCATGGAGTGCATAAACAAAACATTGATTTGCCATGGAAAACAGTTCTCAGAGAATGTTCCCTGATTGTCTCATCTGGTGCAATAGCTGTTTTTGGACAATGTCCTATTATCTTCTAATTTACATGTACTTTGCTTGAAGTATTGTGCAGGCAAAAAGACATAATGTACTAAAACAAGCAGCTCTAAGAATGGCTGCTTAGCGTTCCCTACTCAAGGAACTCAGCCATAAAGTTCAAGGCAGACTTCTTTAATGTCCCATATGTTCTTGTTTTCTTTCTTTGCTGTTGTGTAACAACATTAAACTCACACTGCTATAGTTTTCCTCTCCAAACCATCAGAAAGAAAAAATCTGCACTCGTGCAGTCTACAAGGTATAGAGAGAAGGGAAAGCAAGAGGAGGCAAGTGACATGTAAACTGTGTCCACACCACAAACTCAGTTCAGTTCACTTTTCAGTTCCCTAGTGGCACAATAATATTTCTACATTTCTTGTATGGATACAAGAGGCCCTCGATATTTGTGGGGGTTCCATTCCAGGCTACAACCGTAGATACGGAAACCATAAATATCAAGTAATTGGGGCAATAGGGAATTGGGGGTTAGGCTCCCGGTTGCCAGAAATAATTGATAAAACATCAAATTGGGGGGGGATGGGAGGGGTGGGGGAAGCTGAATCAGCTGTTCCCCCTGACTCATGTTGTTCCTCTGAATGTCGCCAAATTGGCTGGAAATCAGCCAGAAACCATTGTTTCCCTCTCCCCATTTTTAAAATGGAGCCATTTTGAGGCTCCAAAACACAGAATGGTGGCTGGAAAATCACCTCCATGGTCACCTCCAACCCAGAGGCGTATCTAGGGAAAATAGCGCCTAGGGCAAGCACTGAAATTGTGCTCCTGTCACCCATCATCTGACACCCATCTTTCAGATAACTTTACCATAATATCAGCTCAAAAGTACAAGTCAAGCTTGTTAATCTTTTAATATTTCAAAAACTATTTAGCAATGGATGTAGCCAGACCAAAAAATGCTTGAAAACCACAAATTTCAGTATGCTGGGCTCATGAAATACCCAAATGCTATGTGGAGGTGTACTTGGAAAACTAAACTACTATGCATTGTAGCATCACTATTACATAAGTTTAAAAAAATAAATAAATGGAGATTTGACTTCTCTCAGATACTCTGAAAATAATTAAAGGATATGCAGAGTAAATTGTGTCACTGCTTGGAATATATTCTAGTTTTCAAAATATAGTATATATAGTATATATTCAGAAAGACAGTTAAAATGGGAGAAAGAGAGCAAGAAACTCCCAGTGGGCCCTAATACTAAGGATTTCACACGGATTCAAAGACAAACTGACCATTAATAGTCATATTATTAAGGCATCTCATTTAACGCACTTATCACAACAAGCAAAAGTAAGAGCAAATTTTAAAAATTGCCTGGTTTTCAGTGTGGTGGCCATTTTTGAGGCTTCCACACATGCTCAAATGGCCTCTGCTGAGGCCTGGCAAGGCCTATGGCCTTGCAGGGACCATTTGAGCATGTGTGGTGGCCATTTTGTTTTCAGTGGCCATTTTTAATTTTTTTAAAAACAAATTTTAAAATGGCCACCACATATGCTCAATGTGTGGAACCCTCCAAAATGGCCACCACACCAAAAATCAGGTTTGATTTTTTTTAAATCGCGAACTGGGGAGGGATTGGGAAGCATCATGGCACTGGTGTCCCCCTCAAGTGGCACGCAGGGCACGTGCCCTGGCTGCCCCACCCTAGATGCACCACTGCTCCGACCCACAGATACATGAGGTCAAGGAGTCCCTCTCCCTGTTTTTTCCACATATGCTGAGGTCAGAATGTCTATTACCCGACCACGAATATGTGATTATGTGGATGCTGGCCCTGCGGATATTGAGGTCCTCCTGTACTTTTCCCAGATCAACATACCATGGTTGTAAGGTGGGGGGAAATCCAGAGACACTGATGGCAGACAATCCAGCCAAATGTACAAACTCTCAAGTTCCCTTGATTTCAGAGGCAAAGTTGAGTGAGTTTATTTAACATATTTTAATACTGCCCCAAACATACATCTCTGGTAGGTTTACAACAAACAAAATAAATGACAACAGGGGAAAAATTAAAACATTAGTTTCAATGTTGCAGGAGTTGCAGGAGCTTTGGCAAGAACTTAGCTGACTCCCCTAGAACCCTACCTCTGCCAATCTTGGCTGCTCAGATAGCATGGCAAGGAGGCAGTGCTATGGCCAGCATCAGGGGGTATGCCTGGCCTTGTGAAGTGTGGTCAGCTTTGCCTTGGGCAGCACCATGTCTCAAGCTGCCGCTGTCCATATGGCAGTGGTCCTCAACCTTGCGTCCCCAGATATTGTTGGACAGCAACTTCGTCATCCCCAGCCACAAGACCATCATGGCTGGAGATGATGGGACCTGTGTAGTCCAACAATATCTGGAGACCTAAGTTATAGAACCCCTGGCATTCTGCACAGTAACCCCCCTGCTTCTTGAGATTGTTAACCTAGCATCAGAAGGCAAATGTTTCTTGAGCAAGGTCTTGCCAAAAGAACTGAGCACAGTGGGAGGGAGGGAGGGAGGGAGGGACATGCAGAAGAAATTTCTCCCTAAAAGTACTGGCTCAAATAAGGTCTTGCTATGTTTCCTAAAGATGCACTCTTGATGTTTAGATTTTGCTGTGCCTCCAGAGGAAGGGAATTCCTGTGTTGCATGAAATACTTCCTAATATGCAGTTGACATTTTAGCCTGGCATAGAGTGGGAATGAGCATGGAACTGGGCAGGGGAAGTTCAAAGGTTGGGGGGTTGACTTTAAGGGTGGGGGACGGTGTACTTACCCCTCCCTTCACTTTCCCCCCACTGGTGCTCCATTTGCAAAGATACTTTGGGCTGGCAGCATACCTCCGTGCCACCCTGTTGCCCCATCAGACCCTACATCAGCAGAAGTACCTGATCCGCCTGCACATGTCAGTGTGCAGGCAATGGGGCAGTAGGGAGGTACACTGCCAAGTGGTGGCAGGGGTAAGTGCACCCTCCCCCACCCTTAAAGTCAAACCCCACGCCTTTGAACTGGCCAAACCGCCAGTCATTTGAACCGGTTCGGACTCATAAATGGCCTCCAAACCAATTATGTGCACATCCCTAGAATAAAGGTGGCATTAGTAATAAGTGAGCATTTTCCATTGACTCCAACCCTCAGTTGCTATGGTCATGAAGCAGGAGGGAGTCTCTTACAGCATCTAAACCCAAACAATTTAAAGCTTTGTGAGCCAAAACTGGCATACTGAATTGAACTCAGAAGATAATGTTTTGCCCAATACTGCCCATTCACACAAGGAACAAACAGAACTACTAAAGAGCTGTTTAGCATTAGGAGCCAGCATGGTGTAGTGGTTAGAGTACTGGACTAGGACCGGGGAGACCCGAGTTCAAATCCCCATTCAGCCGTGAAAATAGCTGGGTGACTCTGGGCCAGTCACTTCTCTCTCAGCCTAACCTACTTCACAGGGTTGTTGTGAAAGAGAAACGCAAGTATGTAGTACACCGCTCTGGGCTCCTTGGAGGAAGAGCAGGATATAAATGTATAATTATAATTATAATTATAATTATAATAGAATGCACCAGGTCCTACCAGTGTCATACCTGCCAACATGTCTCTATTTTCCAATTCAGGTGAATGGGAAAATAGGGACATATTGGCAGGTATGTAGTGTAAGACCACTGCTCTCACAGGCACTGAATTCCATAGACAGATCTAGAAAAATCTGTAACAGTACAAAATCTAGGCAAACATAACCTATGTCACAAGATCAGTATGGGTAGTATGTACAGGTCACATGCCACTGTCAGAGATGGCTGCTGATGGTTTCCAGATATGATGTAAGCTGCAGAAGTGGCCACTTGTTCCACAATCTTCCTCAAAAGGGGAGTGTTAGAAACAGGACAGGAGAGCACTCTGAGAGATGAAGATGCAGGGAGCCATCCAACTATCATCACATATGACAACTGTAACATTAAAACTCCAGTCAGTTTGCCTTTTGAAAGCCTCAGGCTTCAATATAGGTATTGTTAAGAATGCTTGTGAACTGGGATACTAATTACCTGTAGCGCTCATTTTGTGACATTCAGTAATTGTGCATCCCACTTTTGAAGTCAGCCTTTTGAAACTTAAGAAATAAATATGAGCAGCCCTACCTAGGTTAGGGCAGATCCTGGCACTGCCACCCCCAGTAGCCCAAGTTTTTAACGCAAGCTTTTCCCTGGGTTAAAAGGCACAAACACTCCCTTTACCCTAGGTCCAGGGTCTAGAGCACCCAATTCCCGGGGGGAATGCCCCAGTGCACTGCACGCATCCTGCAGTGCATTGTGGGATTCCTGGAGGCTGAGAAAACAAGTCCTGGTCTCCAGAGATCCATGCTGTATGGAGTACACTCACAGCACTGAGGGAAGCAGCCCTTCCCCTGTGCTCTCGTGTTTCGTTTTTGCAAGTACACATGGCAGGCATCAATGTTTTCCTTCCTAGCCAATGCAGGGCGACAGAGGGGCGGGGGGGGGGGAGAGTTCCCTGCAGAGATAGATCTGCATTTCTGAAGAGACCATGCCTCTTATCATGCTAATTAGTCTACCTCAGCGCCTCTCCCTGTTTGCTCTGGCATTTTCAGAAAAAGTAGCTTAAAACCAGCATTTTAAAAATCCCGAAATAGCTCGAGATAAGCTAGAATTTGCATCACAAAGCCCAACTTGTGTGTGGAGTGGGTCCAAGGATCTCATCAGGATTTCAGGGTAAGTTTGGCTGGTGTGTGAACACAAACACTCTCTCCCGAAGGAGATTCGTGGCAGAAGCCCCGTGCATAAAGCCTCCTGCTGTTTTGATTTGAACACAAATCCAACCTGCTTGAAACCTGATCAATTTGATTTGGACTTGGCTGGATTAGAATTGAATCTAAATCGATTTGACCTGTGCTGTGGTGCGGGGAGAGGTGAGCCTCATTTAACTAACTTTTTTAAAAAAGGTGTCCTGGCACCCCAAAATTACCTTTATTGTGCAGAGCCCACAGTGGGAGGGGAGGCAATGACCCACCCCACCATCCCCTTTTGACAAAGAAGAGGTTTAGAGGTGTAGAGGTAGGAGCAGTAAATGCAGAGCCTGCAGCAGGGGGGAGGCGGTGACCCAACCTACCACCCCCCTGCAGCCACCAGGTGCCTTTTCACCACTTCTGGCAGGAGAGGTAACTAGCGACTAGGAGAAGTAACTAACTATTCTACATGCTTTTTAAACTTTTAATTAGATTTGTATTTTTATGTTTCATGTTAATTCTTATTGTGCCATTTTTATGGTTTACAGGTCGAGAATTCTTTATCCGGACTGCTTTGGTCCAGAGGTGTTCCGGATTTTGGATTTTTCCAGATTTTGGAATATTTTCATAAATGAGATATCTTGGGCATGAAAGGTTACTGGGGTTTGTTTTGGGTTTTTTTAAAGGTTTTTTGAGGGCCTCAACAACCCCTGAAGTTCCTTTGCGCCTTCCCCCCAAGCTCCTTCCCGCCTTCCCTCCTTCTCCTCTCACATGCTTCTCAATGGGATCGCACGCACACACTTCTCAATGGAATCACACTCCTTCCCACCTTCCCCTCTCTCAGACCGACTTGAGAAGCATGTGAGTGGCAGTGCTTGAGAGGCAGTAAACAAAAGGCAGATAGCAAAGCCTGAGGGGGAGAACTAAAAGGGGAGCTAACGAGCTCCCTTTAGGGGCTGTAAGCCATCGCTCCTGCAAACTGCGCGTCCCACCCAATCCCAGCCCCAACACTTCCCAGCTGATTACAGAGCCGCCATAATGTTCTCTCTGTGAGTTGCGGGCTTTTTGCTGCTTTGTTATACAGTACTGTATATACTCTGTTAGCTGCTGAGCTGGGGCCCGGATTGGTTTGGGGGCTGAGGTTTGGGGGCGGAGGGGTTTTTGTGTGTGAGAGAGGTTGAAGCTACAAGCATTCCCCCCCACCCCTTGGCATGGTGTCCGGATTTCGGAGCTTTCTGGATTTTGTGAGTCCAGATAAAGGGTTCTCGACCTCTATATTGTTTTTAATGTCTTGTAAACCACCTTGAGATTATTTTCATGAAAGGTGGTATGAAAATTTAACAATCAATTAATCAATAGGGAGGAGCTGGCAGTGGCGGAGAGGTGGCAACTGGACTCCCCCTCCCCCCACCGTGGTGCCAGGCTAAGCCTTCTATTAATGGCCTCTGGACAGGCACATGGAGGCCATTTAAAGCGATAGCTCCCCCCCCCACAAAAAAACACTGGTGTTCTAACGAAGAAACAACAAGCTATCCTCATAATGAGGACTGGTATAATGGGCACTTCCCTTTCATGGAAAATGTGGAAACCTGATCCTGACCCACTCCTAAAACTGCTATTTAAATTTGGTGGGGAAAGCAGCATTGATAGTCAAACTCCACATTTAATTTAATGTGCAATTTGGTCCTTAGATGGGGCTTGTGGAGGGCTACATCCATCCCTGATAGGCTCCAGCCCCTAATTCCCTTGCAACACCAACACCTAATTCCCTTGCAAAGTATTTTTATGCTGGCACAGAAGTAGGTTTAAGCAACATTAAATACCTGCTAGTTGCGCTCTTTCTCTAAATTCAGTGACCTTAAATGCCAGTACACATGTTCTGTCAAGAGAACACTGGAACATCACACCATATTTGCCTAGAACTCCAGGCTTAATGCTCATTTTCTTGTTAACAAAGAACAAATTGTAAAACCCTTAAGTCAACTAATTTACTAAATTGACTAGTGTGTCTTTTGACAAAGAACATAGAGACTCCCAAAAGTGTTCTACATGTGACTGTATGAAGATAATCTTACAATGTCCCATTTGTATTGAGCATCAGAACCAACATTATTTCCATATACTCTGTTGGTGAGGATGAGGAGGCACTTCTCATACTGGCACTTCCTGTCTCTGTGGGTGCCTTTCTGCAATGTACCTGATCTTAACTCATGGTACACTATTGTTGCAACTGTGTTGGTTGATCAGTGGTGGTTGGTTATTGGTGCTATCCCTTTTGAACTCTATGATTTCTATTATTTATTTTATTTTATTTTATTTTATTTTATTATTTATTTATTTATTTATTTATTTATTTAATTATTTATTTATTTATTTATTTGATTTATATACCGCCCTTCCAAAAATGGCTCAGGGCGGTTTACAATTAAAACAATGAAAAGCTAAAACAAATTAAAAACAATAACACAACAATTAACAATTTAAAAACATTTTAAAACAAGAATTAAACATTGTCCCCAGACCCCAGCTCAAGAAGACACGTAGACTTAATATGGATGAAAAGAGCCACAACTTTATTAACTATTACACAGGCATGGCAGACTGGAACACCAGGTGATTAATCACCCTTAGAGAACAGTGCGGGCCAATAGAAGCAGGTCAGAACTCTGAAGTCCTACCCATCACCCTACTGGGCGACACACCCTGGCTCGGGAATGGGCAGGTACGCCCCACTCAATTCCTTCAAAGCCGACCCCCCCTTCTGTAAGAGAGGATCTGGATACTTCTAGGCATTCGTCCACCCCGGACTGCGCAGCCCAAAGGTTGGAGAAGTCCTGAAGCAGGTTTCATGGCAATCATTCTCCCCGTGCCGCACAGGCCACAAAGGAGCGATTAACCAATCACCCTTTTACATATCCAAGGGTGCTCACCGATGTTCTAACCCTCAAATTACCACCCCGCCCGCACTGTTCCTGCCATTGTGGCCAACCTAACTCTAACTACGCACCCAGGACACAGAACGGAGTAGCAATAGCAATAGCACTTACATTTATATACCGCTTTATAGCCGGAGCTCTCTAAGCGGTTTACAATGATTTAGCATATTGCCCCCAACATTCTGGGTACTCATTTTACCGACCTCGGAAGGATGGAAGGCTGAGTCAACCATGAGCCCCTGGTCAGGATCGAACTTGTAACCTTCTGGTTACAGGGCGGCAGTTTTACCACTGCGCCACCAGGGGCTCTTTCGTAGTAGGCGAAAAAACTAAAGTAAACTTAAAGGTATTAAAGGTATAAGAGCTCCCATCAGTCAGAGCTGGCAAGGAAAATGAAGAAAGCTGCTTGAGAAGAACAAAGCAAGATGCAATTGAGACAATGGCCACCTTCAGATGTAATGCCAAACTGGAGGCAAACATGCCAGAAGTTCAAATTTGTGGTCATACGAATGCATGAAAATCACCACCCAATTACAGATGGGTTTTCAACCCCAAACCTGAATTTGAACCTTTGGTTTGTAGTGAGTTTCAGTACAGGTTTGAAGGTGGTATCGTGCTGTCCGAATTCTGCCGGTGCTATAACCCGGGTTTCGTGCACAAACCCAGCCCACCACTATCAAAAGGGCAACACAGAGAAGCCCAGCAATGCATCATTTCTAAGGCAGCTGTGGTTCTCACTGGCTGCTTCTCGGAGCTGATGCCTTGCCCTCGGCCATCTCCGCACTGGCAACAGGGATGCCACATTCCTGGCCTCAGTTTATTTAAGGGGGGAAACCCCAGAGGAAAGGAGCCTGCTTTCCACTGTTTCTTATGGTCTGGTCTCCCCTTGTTAATACTCACAAAAAGGATGGATGACAAGATGGGCACAGCAAAAGAGGTCTGCAGCACTTCAGGACTGCAGAAATGTGTGTTTTAATGACACCACAAACAGGGCAACTCTGTTCTTTCCCAGCAAGGGGCACACATGCCATGGAAGTGGCATCACATCGCTTGGCAGAAATACCAACGTTCTGACCCCATGCATAAACCCGTGGAAACCCTCAGCCATTGAAACCTTTCTCTTGTCCAGTCAGATAAAGAAAAAGAAAACATGTGGCCCCACAAATCTGGTGTCTCTCTCTGTCCCATTTGATTCTATTTCTTGAGAAACCTGCAAGGCACACCTTGCCATGTTGCCCAGCATGCAGGACCTTTACTTGGAACTGTTTTGACAACTTCCACCCAGGGAAGGGGATGGGGCACACAGGCGAGGGACCTTTTCCTTAATAACACACCTGATCAAGTGCAGCTATCCAGCAAGGCATCCTTTCTAAAGTGTTTTGTGTGGAGTCTGTTGTGTGTGGAGTCCCTCCAACTGCATAGAGGGGTATCCTCAACTCTGCACATACAGAGAGAGAGAGAGAGAGAGAGAGAGAGAGAGAGAGAGAGAGAGAGGGGTGTCCAAATGTTCATATCCTTGGCTTGGAGGTAACCCAGCCTGGTGTGGAATCATGCATCTTGGCAAAGGGACATAAACCATGACCAGCATAAGCTAAAGTCTGGGTTTAATGAAAACTACTAGGTTGCTTCAGTGGTTCTGTTCTGTTTTTTGTACCAGTTTTTAGGGACCCAGCCCCTTCCCCTTGGATGCAAGCAAGCAGACTCAGCCATAACTCTTGAGTGGGGCTCAAGAGGCAATAGATGCACGGTCCCTTCTTCCAAGGACTGCTCCCTCATGCGAGTGCCTGGCCATTGAGACACATATGCGGGTCGGACGGCTGTTGCCCCCCGCCAGTCCGGTTGCTAGATCCATGCAAGCTCCAGGGAAGGGTACCCTGACAACATGTCTCCCAGTCACAGCAACTTCTACAAAGCAGGAGTCCAAGCACCCCCATCTGACAGCCTGGTCTCCACACAGCACATATCTTGGGAGGTTTTTGCCCCACGTGGCCACCTGGCTTGCCAAGGATTGCTCAGATCCATGGGTGTCCTGCACTGGGATGCCCTGCAGCAGCTGATTTACATGGCCAATGGTTGCTGCACTACTGACATCCTGATGCTTTGCCCACAGGCTGGCAATGGAAGTGGCATGGATCTTGCTGGGATGCAGCCTTGGTGAACCAGGAAGAGGGAGGGGTCCCTTTGCCCATAAGCCAAAGGATGCAAAACCACGGCAGGACGATCATTTGCGAGATGATTCCCGACATCACAGATTAACCACAGGCTCACCTACCTGAGGATTCATGCTATGTCCAAAGGTGCCCAGTGCCTTCCAGGTACCATTGCCTGAGATGAAGCTGTGATAGGACTGAATATAGATGTAGCTACAGTGACATGCAGTAAGATACAGTGATCTCCTTGGCCACATCACTCTATCATCATTAATTCATATAAAATATAGATTAAGTTTTATCATTTATATTCCAGTGTCATACCCACAGATTTGCTTGAAGGATAAACTTATTCACTACACTTCGTCAAAGTCCCATATACCTTTTGTGAGGTTCTCAGGCAGTCTCTCATCCAAGCAACTATAGGGCCAAACCTTATTTGCATTAAAATACAACTGTATTCTGTGCCTTCAGACCAGACTTTGGGCTCGGAGTGGAAGACCTGTAAACATGAAATACTACCTAGAGGTATCTATGCTCAAACACGATAGGAATTATTAATAGCATCCAAATCTTCTGAAACGAACAAAAAGAAAAATACATCCTCTTGCATTTTACCAAAAGACATTTTGCTGTACCACAAACAGAGAAGATTTAGTGGACAAAAGCCACAAATCATTTGGGAAGCTTCCGTAAAACACAGCTAAATTGAGAGCAGTTCCATTGTCAGGTTAGATAGAGCACGATATTTTACACAACTGTTTTTTGTGGTGATGGCACAGAAGCTTGCATCTGGGACATCTGCCGGAAACAAGGCACCATTTGTGGGAGTTGACATGTTTCAGCTGCCCTCACAAATCTGATGACTAAAGCCACAGCCCAGGACAGCTTTTCAGGTATGGTTAAATAGGAGGGGAAACCAAAACCCAGCTCATACCATGCTGGTATCAATGATACATGTCTGTTTCATCAGGATTTGATGAAAAACAGAAAATGTGAAACCAAAGAGTGGGGGGAGACATTTGTGAGACATAGGTACAGCCATATCCTTGTGGCATACATGACCAGAACCACACCATCTGCTACTCCTAATTATAGGAAAATTCTGATTTTATAAACAAGAATGTGTGTTTCTATTAGATAAATGGATAGATATACATAGACAGTACATAAATACTTTATAGAAATACATATGAACTGTGGGAGACCACAGTGGTTCAACGTTTACATTCCAGCACTGGAACTTTCATGATAACAAGATAAAAGAATAAACCTTTATAACTGCAAAGGGTCTTTGTTAGCTGCTTAGATTTTTGCCTTGTGACTGCTTTACTTAAGTTGCTGTTTGAAGAAAAATAGCTTGAAATCCATCCTTATTACAAGTTTTTGATTGCTTCTAAATACACAGATATTTCAATGCAGATCAAAGAGAGCAGACTCTAATTTCCAGTAGCTATGGGCAAGTTGGGATGGTATGTTTGAGCCGTTAACCCCCACACAACTAACTGATCTTACTAAGGGTTTGTAAGAATAAATTGCTGCAATGCGCTCTACCTGGGGTTGCCTTTGAAGACGACTCAGAAGCTTCAGCTGGCCCAAAATTCCGCAGCCCGGCTGCTTATGGACAGCAGAAAATATGATCATGTTTCCCCTTTGCTGAGGTTGCTGCATTGATTCGCTGCGGTTGCTGCCCTGATGCAGAGAGACGGGTGTGTAGAGCACCATCTGAAGGGAGAATTCCCAACATAATGCATGTTTGGGATATCTGGAGGCCAGAACATCAAGTTCTGGCCCTGGATCCCTCCGCCCTGCTCCATGCCTCATGGAGCTGTACAGAGCAGGGCTGCCCATGTGGGTTTGTGGGAGGCATGCCGACAATGGATAGTTTGGTCGTCTGGAGGGGAAGGTAGGTAAAAAGCAGCCTTCCCCCCACGCCCTCCCAGTCCACCCCTGGCGATCGTGAGAATTGCCTCTTTAAATACCCAAGGTCCTTTTGCCCAATCTGTTAATAAAGTGAGTGTCTTAGAATGTAACATTTTAACATTTCCAAATGGCATATAAATATTGATATCTATCTATCTATCTATCTATCTATCTATCTATCTATCTATCTATCTATCTATTTCTCTTAGGCGTACCTGTTGCTAATTCCGTGTGTGTGTGTGTGTGTGTGTGTGTGTGTGTGTGTGATTTTAGAGTGTTGGAAAGACCATTTCAGCCCCTCAGTTTATCAATGGACGGAAGAACTCTGTAATCTGGCGACCTTTGAACTGACAACATACCATCATATGCTAAAAGAAGACTTCCATAAAAGTATTTGGAAGGACTATTAAGAGTTATTTGAATAATTTTCTCTGTTTATTTCAAATCAATAACTGTGTTAACTCCTTCATCCTCCACTTCCCTCCCCCTTCCTTTTCTGTTTGTTTTTGTCTCATATCTCCACCTTTTTGTTGTAATTACTTTGTTACAACGTGAAAAAAATTGAATAAAACTGTTTAGGTGGTAGGAGGAGATGATATTAGTAATTCATTTTATGACACCGTAATGTACAAGAAGGATGATGGTTTGATTTGACACAACTGGGGAAATGTTTACGAGATAATATTGAGTGAAATCCCAGCTAAGCTTCAACACATGCACAGAGGCTGAATAGAATATACTTGCATATCAGGCTGTTTAGTTAAGTCAGGGATATTAGGACAATTAAATCAGAGCTTCCTTGAAGACACAGAGACATATGCTAGACACCACACAGCAAAGGAAAAGCACACTGCTGATACAGGAGGGAGTAGGTATTGGTCATGAATAGAACAGATTGTGTGATGCAGGTAATAATGGGTTTAAAACACCTTAAGAAATGGGGCATACTTTATATGGAGTGGATAATATCCTGACTAAATTACTTGATGGAAGTCCGATTAAAATTAAGTGGCCCTTTAAAGTAACTCTTGAGTAGCACTGTTGAGTAATGTTGAATGCCAGCTAGTCCCTGGGAGTAAACTAAAAAAAAACATATTATTTATTTATGTACCATCTTTCAGACCAAGGTCTCACAAAGCAGTTATTGTTTGTTTGTTTATTAGATTTATATACCAGCCCTCCAAAATGGCGCAGGGTGGTTTACAACACTGTAAAAACAATTAAAACAAGTTAAATGTTAAAAGCAAACTATAAAATCAGAATTAAACCAATTAAACAATTCAAACAGCTAAAGAACCCTGGAAAATCAGGGCAGCAATTTAAAATAATTTAAAACAGTTTTTCAATCATTTTAAAACCCTGGAAGGTCAGGCCAAACAGATAGGTTTTAAAGGCTCTCCTGAAGGACAGTAATGATCTCAAATTACGAATGTCTGCCAGGAGTGCCTTCCACAGCCCAGAAGCAGCTACAGAGAAGGCCCACCTCTGAGTCACCACCAGACAAACCGGTAACTGGAGCGAACCTCCTCAGATGACCTTAACGTGCGGTGGGGATCATGTAGAAGAAGGCGCTCTCTAAGATAACATGGACTAAGCCATTCAGGGCTTTAAAGGTAATAACCAGAACTTTGTATTTTGCTTGGAAACGTATTGGCAGCCAGTGTAACTGTTTCAAAACAGGCATAATATGGTCTCTCCAGTTTACCCCAGAGACCAATCTGGCTGCCGCTTTCTGAACTAACTGAAGTTTCTGGACTATGTACAAAGGCAGCCCCAGGTAGAGCACATTGCAGTAGTCGAACTGGAAGCTTACCAGCTGATGCACCACTGTTTTGAGGTCATCATCTTCAAGGAATGGGTGCAGCTGTCGAATCAGCCGAAGCTGATAGAAAGCACTCCTGGCCATGGCCTCAACCTGAGATACCCCAGGAGTACTTCCAAGCTGCACACCTGCTTCTTCCAGGGGAGTGTAACCCCATCCAGCACAGGAAGATCTAACTCACCCCTCAGATTCTGAACCCCCACAATGAGCACCTCCATCTTGCTTGAATTCAGCTTCAATTTGCTATCCCTCATCCAGCCCATTACTGCTTGTAGGCAGGCATTTAGAGAATGAGTGCCATTTCCTGAAGATGAAAAGGAGAAGTAGATTTGGGTGTCATCAGCACACTGATAACACCTAGTGCCAAATCTCCTGATGACCTCACCCAGCGGTTTCATGTAGACTGAAAGCATTGGTGACATAATGGAGCCCTGGGGGACTCCATATAACAGCTCCCGTTTTGAGGAGCAACACATCTTTTTTTAAAAAAATAACGATATGTCCAGGTTTCTAGGTGCAGCTACTGGTGGTTCTCAAAGCCCTGAAGGAAACTTAAAGCACATGGCAGTTGCAGGGAGCGGGGCTTCTTCTCCATTGTGTTGCAGGTGTAAGGGTGGTCCCTGGCTGCCATAGTGCTGTTATGTTCTGTCCTAAATGAAAGCCATGAGAGAAGTGGCTTTCAGTTTTGCAGCAGGAGCCTGTATTAATAACTAGGCCTTTACAATTGCAGGGGGGAGGGACCTAGGTTTTATGCTCTGAACTTTTCCAGTGAGTTATTAACAATAATAGTGTCTTATTAGTTAAGGAGTTGATTTCTGCTGTTTTCACAATGCAGTAATAAATACAACCTTCAGTTCTGATAAAAGAGACTGAACATGAACAGAGGCACTCTAACCCCCGGGCCTTGGGGACTCGGTCAGGAGTCTGGAGATCAAGGTCTATTTAAGGTGGCACAACACTCTTAATCCATTGGTCTCAAATACAATACAGGTCTTGTTTTTGTATTTAGGTATTCTGATTTTCTATTATCTTTTTCACTACACTTGTTATGGGAAATGACAGTAAGTCAACAAAAACTTTGAGTTCTAGAATAAGCTAGACCGGGAATTTCATCTTACTCCATCTGGATTAGCCAAGCAGCCCTATAATCACTGGACCTTCTTCTTCCATGATCCCGTCTTGATTAGAGAGTCCAATCAAGCATGCATATATTATTAACATGTTGCTGAGAGGTCACTTTGCAAGTGAAAGTGACCTTGTGTTGAATTACCCTTATTTCACAACTGGGATTAACATGATCATTCCCAGATATAATCAGCATTCCCATCAAGAGTCAGTGAAATTAATTAATCTCATGATTTGTTTAATATGCTTTCTAATTAACCTAAGCCTGTAGCAGAGCCAAACACCTTCCAGGTTTAGCTCTGCCACATTTGTCCACAGGATTCTGTGAGCCTTTCTAAAGCGTTGCACCAGGGACAGAACATCAAAATCTCCTTCTAATTAATCTTTTGTGATGGTTCCATTGAAGAGAACCACAGCTTTAGGAAGGAGTAGCATCAAATGGGGCACACAGAGACGTCTTTTAATTATGACTTCTTTGGCGCCGTATTTACTCAGTGCCCTAAATGTGCTTTCCTGCCTTGGATTCTAATCCAGAGCTCCTTGTCCTGCACTCTTTTCTTCCCCAGACAATAGAGGGGGTGCCCAATACAGCCATCTCTTTGGGCCAGACTTAGGGCTACCATTTGGAAAAGAGCATAGGTCTCCTGTACCTTTAAGAGATGCACAGACTTGGGAATTGAAGCAAGTGTAGCTTTTCTTCCACCCGCATGGCAAGCGGCATCTACTGAAATTCCTTCTTCTATGCATCGCTTAAAGATACCGGAGACCAGTCCTCTTTTCCAAGTGGCAGCTCTAACTACACGTTACATCATCATGAAAACTGACATGCATAACCTTTCATTAATAAATAGGGTCTGGATTAGGATCATTCCATGACAGAAGGAATGTTAACCCTTTGTCCCATCAATCATCCTGATTGATAGGGATGTGCGAGCCGATTTGAAGTCGAGCTGGCTTGAACTAGAACCAGTGCAGCTTGAGGGCTTGCCTTCAAGTTGGACGAGACCTGTTTTGGCTTCAGGTTGAACTGAACCTTCCAGGCTGGGCCGGGTTTCTTTGGCGGGGGGGGGGTTGTTTTTGTTTTTTAAGAAAAAAATGATGGGCTTACCACCATTGAGAGGTCTCAGGGGTGCTGCCACGGGTAGAGGGGTGGGGCTCCTGCAATTCCCCTTCCCCCCACCCCGATCTCAAATGTCCCATTTCAGGCCTCTCTGCTCTGGTGGTGGCCATTTTGGCATGCACGGTGGCCTCCAAAATGACCACCGCCAGTGCAGAGAGGCCCAAAATGGCCCCACATTGGCCATTTGAGACCCGGCGAGACCGATGAGTGGAGGGGGGACCACAGGAGACTTCCCTGTGACACCCCAAGGCCTCACATTGGTTTTAAGTCTGCCATTTTAAAAATATTTTTTGTCATTCCATCCCACCCCACTGATCCAGGCTTGAACTGGTTCAGACTCAAGCCACACTGGGTCCAGGTCAAGTGTGCACAAAACCATACTGGACCTGGTTTGGTCTGAGTCCAGTTCAACTTGAACCAAAGTGGATTTTCCAGTTTTCTGCACACCCCTAATACTAATGGCTGAACCAGGGATCTTATGCATGTAAAGTATATGCTTTCCCACTGAGCTGTTTGGACATGATGATCATCATCATCTGATGATGATGATGATGAATATTTATATACCACTTAAGTTCTCAAAGTGGTTTACATAGCACAGGAAAAAGAGCAACAAAGAAGATGGTTTCCTGTCCCAAAACGGCTCAGAATCTTAAAATGCATGGAGCCTCCAGAATGGAGGACTGAAATAATATACCATAGGGCTGAACTTGCATAATCAGAAAAAGGCCTCTGCCTCAAGGCTGAGATCCAGCAGCCAAAATATCCCATTACCATTACAGGGGATGATTTCTGACATGAGGAATGAGTGCTGCCCAAAGGTCTTGCAAGATAAATAAAGTAGAATTAAGAATTTGGACCTCCACGCCATTCCCAAAGACACTCCTGTAGATTCCCCTGCATGCAAAGCACGTGCTATCCCACTGAACTATGTTCCTCCCCACATTTCTCTATAATTATAGATACGCACATGGACAAACTTGTTGGTACTCATTGAAAAAGTGTTTTATGCCTCCTGAAAAGCGATTAAATAGAAAGCAATTGTCCCATGTATACCTGCATGCCTTTGATATGTCATTGAGTAAAGCAAAGCAAGTCTGAAAAGAGATAAAGTAATGCTAAATATATTCTAAAGTGGCCTGGACACATTTGTTGGTACCCCTAGAAAAGATCATAAATAATTAGATTAGAGTGCAGTTTCAAATTAGCTGTTTTCTTTAATTAGTATCAAATATGTCTCCAATCGTGCAATCAGTCATTCAGCCTATTTTAGTGGAGAAAAGTAGTTACTCTGCTATTTCATATCATTGTGTGTCCCACAATGAACATGGACCAGAGAAAGCAAAGGAGAGAGTTGTCTGAGGAGATCAGAAATAAAACAATTGACAAGCATGTTAAAGGCAAAGGCTATAAGACCATCTCCAAGCAGTTTGATGTTCCTGTGACAGCAGTTGCAAATATTACAAATTCACCATGAGATCCAGTGTGGTGTAGTGGTTAGAGTGCTGGACTAGGACCAGAGAGACCTGAGTTCAAATCCCCATTCAGCCA
The DNA here is from genome assembly GCF_027244095.1 of Hemicordylus capensis. Taxonomy (NCBI): domain Eukaryota; kingdom Metazoa; phylum Chordata; class Lepidosauria; order Squamata; family Cordylidae; genus Hemicordylus; species Hemicordylus capensis. The sequence goes on along the minus strand of NC_069658.1, from coordinate 89,043,346 downwards.
TGATACTTGCTGGGTGACTCTGGGCCAGTCACTTCTCTCTCAGACTAACCTACTTGAGGAGAAACCTAAGTAGAATGGGCAGAAAGATAGTGAGAATGGTAGACAAAAAGCCAAGGACAACTTCCAAAGAGATAAAAGCTGAACTTCAAGGTCAAGGTCCATCAGTGTTTGAGATTCCTGCCTGCAGCCTTGGAGAAGCTGCTGCCAGTCTGTGTAGGCAATACTGAGCTAGATGGACCAATGGTCTGGCTCAGTGTAAAGCAGCTTCCTATTTTCCTATGATTGCAGCATGCATTTTATTTGCCATGTTGTCTCAGTGGTTATTGTCAAGTCTGTACTGAACTCACCATTTGAAGTCAACATTGTTAGGATGCAGGCCAGAAGGGTCAGATCCCCAGTCAGGTTTCAGCTCCATCAGGACACAGGTTGTCAGTCTGAGGGACCAAAGGCAAGAAGCATGCTCCAGGACAGGTATGAGTGAAGTTCCAGAAACAGCTGTCAGAGGGGCAAATGTTGACAAATAACTTAGTACACAGCAGGCAAAAGTTCAGCTCCCAAAAGCAGCCACAGGTGGTCAGCCTGAAAAGGCAACCGCAAGGCAGACACAGAAGTCTGTGGAGCAGCTACTCTTTACAACAAGTTGCTGAAGTATGGCATAAGGGATGAGGCAGTAATATATAAGACCAGCAGAGTCCCTGGAAGTACGCCTGTCAGCCATTATCAGGGTGATACTGTGGAGCTGCAAGGATTAGGCTAAGTAGCTTCTGGTCTTGAGAAACTGCTCCAGAGTGTAAAGTTCCTGGGTCCTGCTTCCAGATTCCCTAGCCTGCTGGCACCTTACAGACACTGATCAACGGAATCCACTTCCCTTTGGGATCATCTGAAATATTGGAGAGGGAGATATTTTTGAGATCCTGCCTCTTCTGCCCACTACTAAGCCCATGATGAATATGAAGCGGGGAGGGGGAAGAAGGCAGATATTTTAATATTTACATTTCATTCAGACTATATTTGTTAATTTATATTAAAAGCAAAGGCATTAAGATGTTTTATATTGCCAAGTTTTAATCTGAGCAATAGATTTAAGTCTTTTTCTATCTCAGGGCCACCCCGGGAATGTATATGGTCTGGGGCAGTTGTCATTTGGGCGGCCACTCTAAAAAGACCCATTCATGTGTGTACAAAGTTGAGGGGTCCATACTTTGTTGGTACCTGAGGCAGTGTGCCGCAGTTTCTCCCTGCCCCTGGCTGCTCTGTTCTTCTATGAATCTTAATCTAAGTATCTTTTGCTCAACTTCTTCTTAGGGGAATGGTCACCTCTGTGTCTTTCTTAGCATGTAATAAACCTATGCAGTACTTTAATTGTATGTCCAGTTGAAAGGAAGGAAGGAAGGAAGGAAGGATCCTGCTTTTCAATCACTGTACACAAATTAAATATTCATATCCCTTCAAAGCAATTAAAATTTACTGTCAAGTAATTTGCAAATCTAAACAGCAAATGTACAAAAATAATTAGCATGGTTGAAAATCAGTTATTTCTCTGATAAGCTCATAAGCCCTTTTAATTAAAATCACATTTTTTTAATTGCCAAAGGGAATATTTTGTTTATAACAGAGGAACATTTCTAAGTTTTAATTTAAGTTGCACACTAATATTGTTGTAATTGAGAAACACTCTCTGGGGCCATGAGTATCCATCAAACTAAATAATGTGCTTCCCATCAGCACTAAGGAATGCCATGCATAAAAATGGACCATTCTGGAAAACATAAAAAGAAAAGTTAACATCAATGCATTGTGCCAAGACTCTTGAGTCCATACATGGAGTTCTGTAGTTATTCATGTTGGATGGTTTGTTATTTAGTTAGAAGGCTGCATTTTTATGGGTTAGTAATCTATTTTGGGCAACTGTATTTTTCACCATTAGTGTGGATATACATATTTTGTTCAGAATCAGAATCTAAAACTAAAATCCATGTAGTACAATCCTATGTATCTCTACTCAGAAATAAAGCCAATTGAGTTCAATGGGACTTACTTCCAGATAAATGTTTATAGCCTTGCAGCTTCAGACCATATACTGTACTCAGAAACAGTCACATTTAGAGCACCAGCTGTTATGTTGTTCCATGGAACACTTTGCACAAATCATCCACCTGATTCTGTCTCATTCTCTTCATCATGGGTAGTATGGATGGATCATATTGATGTGACCACCTCACATTTACAAAAATATACACAAATGTGGGCTTGCATCTATAAAAATGGAAGGAATTAGCTTGTAGGAAGGACTTATTGAAATCCCTAGTGATCAGGAGCAGAGCTTTTATACACCAATATATCTCCCTGCCACATCTCTAGGAGTCATTCCATGTCTCTGTCAGCTGCCTCTTCACCCACATCTCCCTCCTTCTTGTAAAACAATTCAGATTTTATAAAAACTGCAGTTTGAAATCATCATGCAAGTCCTGTGACATTATGCAAACAACTGTTTAATTCTGAATTTGGGGTTTCCGTTATAGGATAGTTATTTTAAAAATATTTCAAAACATTGGGTGGCTTCACATGACCACTGTCAGAAAGCAGGGAACATGTTTGTTTGTTTATTGAATTTATATGCCACCTAATATCGAAATCTCTAGGCAGTGTTGGGAACTGAAGGTGTGCTCTCCCAGCTGGTGTGTTATCTGAGCCCACCCAAGTCCAGTTTCTGGACTCTCCATCCTTCTGGCATTCTCTGCCAACTTCAAATATTGGTTATGAAAGTTTGGGAAATGTCAGAAGAAAGTTGGGCGGAGAATGTAGGAACCACACCTGGGTGGGTACAGACAACATGCCCACCAGGAGTGTGCATTCTTTGCTTCCAAATATTTTTCCATCTTCCCCACTTACTGACTTACTGGCAGTTATGTGGAGCTGCCCATTATATTTTGCAAGAATTAAATATGTTTGAACAACTAATATATGATGCCCAACACATTGCACAAGGCATCACCAGCAACAGTGGAAGTCAGATGGAGAAAGTGACCACATGCTATTTTAAGTAGTTGGACAACTATGCTCTTGCAAAACTCACTGGGGCTGGCTTTCATGTGTGCAGCAGTCCTTGTGGGTCAGAATTGACAATGTTTCCTTGTGCAACATTTCAGCTGATATACGTAATAATAAGAGTGTTTAAATTGTATAAACAATTTAAATTGTAATTTAAATTGTATAAACTGTAAAGAAGAGAAAATGTGCATGCATCTGCAGGCCTAAATATTCAGTTTCAGAATATTTTAGAGAACTTGTCTAAAATACATAGAGGTGGCATTGATTGATTGATTGATTGATTGATTTGATTGTTCAATTTCTATATTGCTTTTCATTAAAATAATCCCAATTTGGTTTACAATAAAAAATTAAAACAATGCTACACACACACACACACTATGTGTGATGTGTACGTGTATGTATATGTGTGTGTGTGTGTGTGTGTGTATTGATATAAGACCGATGTGTTACTGTTTTATATAGGTTTTAAATTTATATATGTATGTATATGTGTGTGTGTGTGTGTGTGTGTGTGTGTGTGTGTAATCTCTCTAAATTTAAAAAACCTATATAAAACAGTAACAAACAAAACACAAAGCAGCAGCAATAAAAACTGTACTCTCCTAAAAAAGTCTGGGTAAAGAACCACGTTTTTACTTGTTTTCTAAAAACTGTAATGGAGGCTGAGGAGAGGATGCCAGCGGGAGAGCAGTCCAAAGCCTGTGGGCAATGACTGAGAAGGCCCTGTCCCTCATGCTTGACAGCCGAACCTTTCTCACCATCTGCATGCTGTGAAGAGCCCCCTCAGATGATCTTGTCAAGCGGGCAGAATCCCTTGGGAGCAGGTGGTACTCTTCAGATATCCAGGGCCCAAACTGTTAAGGGCTTTAAAGGTCAAAAACAGCATCTTGAATTGGACCCAGAAACAAATTGATAGTAATTGCAGCTCTTTCAGTATCAGTGTAACATTATTCCAGCAGGCAGCTCCAGATAAAATCCTAGCTGCCGCATTTTACACTAGCTGCAGTTTCTGAATATTCTTCAAGGACAGCCCCATGTAGATCATGGGAGCTTTATACCCAAAAATAACTAGGAGAAACAAATAGAATGATGCTGGTGATCTGGAGATACAGGTGAAGATTGATTAATATGTGTTGAGGCTACCATAAAATAAGATGTTCCTGAAACAAAATCCTTTAGTGATTCTCAGGTATAGTCCTCCATTTCTGTGTTAATGTGCATGTTGGGTTTGTTATGAGGTATTGCAAAGTTTGTTATGAGGTATTGCAAATCCTTGCCAGTTAGAACTTGTGCAGAATATGGCTAATCACAGTTTGGCTTCTGGTAGCAACAAAAACAAAAACAAAACAAAACCCGGAATATGAAGGATTTGCTAATTAAGACATAGATAGATAGAGTATGGTCTAGTTCTCATTCTGCAGGTGGTGATTCACATGATGAAATGTTCCTGCTTGGTGGGCGGGTGGTGGTGGGAGATGTGCATACACCTAGGTCCATTTCAGACATCTCATTAAATAATGGTTTACATTTGGTTTAGAGTGACTGTTGTGAGTTCTGGGCTTGTACATGTCTTTATTTTCACACTTGCACACAATGGAGGAAGTTTTCTACTTCCATTGGTGATTTAGAACAAGCCAGGATCTGTTGTAACATCCAAACCTGGCAAATTCAGACTTGTTTGCGAATAACCCAGCAATGAAGCTAAGACAAGCCAGGATGTAAAACCCAGTCCCCAAGTTCAGCAAAACTAAGCTTGAATGCCAAGAAAGTTCGGTGTCAAAATATGCTTTTCCAACATATTAGCTGCTTGTTGCTGTGGCATTTTGTATGGGTAAGGAAATTTTTTAATCTATATTAATTTTATATGGAATGTATTAAATAGCTAATAAAATATGTAAATGCTAATTTTCCTAATTTTGTTCTAAATTTACAGATGATTCCTTTGAATCATGACACTATTTTGTGTTCTCAACCGCATTGTGGTTACTTTTTGTTTTGTTTTGTTCTCTTCATTGAACAATGTAATGTAAAATAAAGTACAGAATGTTTGTTTCAGGGTTAAAAACCATAGTAGTGGTCTCTTGAGAACAATTTTGCAGCTTCCTGCTATATATTCTAATTTGTCTCTCCTCATGCTTTTAAAACCTTGAGGGTCACGGCCTGGCTAATTAAATAGCTAGTTTCAGCTGCTGGCCCTTGACAATTTGCTCCTTGAAGTAGAGCATCTTCTTTTCTAATAAAATCACTTCCCCAATTTCTCCTTCTTCAAATCTTCCTTCTCCCAACCCACCAACTCCTATATGACCATATAGGAAGAACTGGCAGAAAAAGTTCTGGTAAGAACTAATCTGCCTACTTCCATTTCACTATAATCTTAAAAAATAATTACCATCTTCACAAGTTAGCCCAAATTCCACCTCAAATGTTCATGCATCCACCATCTTGAATTGGGGGTGGATGACATAATCACAAACTATGCTGTTGAAGTGTCCCTATGTGTCACTACAACTGTGCCAAATTTGGTCCAAATCAGTTAGTTTGGTTCACAAGTTAGCCCTCGTGCCTCAGATATTCACAAGCTACAGACATTCAGCAAGACCAGGTATATTCAGGTATGCATATAGGCATCCTCAGTCATTACTCACTATGAAACTGTGGTGTTTTCTGGTGTTTCACCATTGCTTTGGTGTTGTGGATACAAATGAGGATCAATCTACTATCTTCTTTATATTTAATTCTCTAAGACATACTCATGGCTAATCCCATGCATGGCAACTCTTGTGAGAGTTTGGAGAGCTGCCAGAGAGCCATGGGACAGGTGAAAAAAAATAATGGCGGTGGCAGTTAGTGACGGTGGGAAGAAGCCGGACAGCCAGCAGATGGGGAAGAAGAGGCCATCTGGCCAAAGGGTGGGTGGGGAAGAAGAAGCCAGCTGGCGTGTGGTCAGGCAGGGTGGAAGAAGCCGGCCAGCTGGTGGGCAGGAAAAGGAAGAAGCAGGAGGGCAGGCAGCTGGGTGGGAGGGGGAAGGAAGAAGCTGGAGGGTGGTGGAGGGGATGCAAAAACAATGGTGGGCAGACAAGTGGTGGCGGTGGGTGGGTGGGTGACGAGGTAGTGGCAGGCTGGTGGCTAGAGGCGCACATGCTCTGCACCTGGCCCAGCTAGTAAATAATATTTCTCATAATTTAGAACCAACAAAAGGAAGTACTTTTTCACACAATGCATAGTCAACTTTTGGAATTCTCTGCCACAAGATGTGGTGACAGCCAACAACCTGGATGCCTTTAAGAAGGGTTTGGATAAATTCATGGAGGACAAGTCTATCAATGGCTACTAGTCTGAGGGCTATAGGCCACCTCCAGCCTCAGAGGCAGTATGCCTCTGAATACCAGTTGCAGGGGAGTAACAACAGGAGAGAGGGCATGCCCTCAGCTCTTGCTTGTGGACTTCCCAGCAGCTCCTGGAGGGCCTCTGTGTGAAACAGGATGCTGGACAAGATGGGCCTGGAGCCTGATCCAGCAGGGCTGTTATTATATATTATTATATTCTTATGTAAGTCATTTTATGTACAGTATCACAATGTTATCACAAACAGGCTGCTCGTGGGATTGTTGATCCCCGCGCCATTTCCTCTGGTTAACTTTGGAATAAACCATATCTAAACCTCTCAGGACCCAAGACTGCGACTGGGAGATTAGTGTTTAAAATATATAGATGTTAAAAAAAACACCACCCAATATTTTAAACCCTTTGTTTCATTATTAAATCCTAATTTGGGTTTCCAACACTAACTTCGGTATTGCACCCGAGTGGTAATGTGGGGAGAAGTAAATTGACACAGTTGAAACAGTTTTAACGTTCCCAGCCAAAGAAAACAAGTTTATTCTTTTACTATAGAGAATGCCTTCTTTGCTATGAACCACATCACCCATTGAGATCATCTGGTGCTGGCTCATCTGGTGGCTACTCAGGGAGGGGCCTTCTCCATTGCTGCCCCAAGGCACTGAAACACACTTCCAGCTGAAATAAGAGCCTCCCCATCTCTTACAACTTTTAAAAAGACAGTCAAGATGCATTTGTTCACCCAGGCTTTTAATTAGATATTGTTTTAATTGTGTTTTTTGTTTTAACATTTTAAATTTTAATTGTTGTGATGTTTTAATCTTTTTATCTGTCTTTGTTTTGTTGTTAACCACCTGGAGATTTGCGTTTTGGGCACTATATAAATGTTTATTAATAATAATAATAATAACAATAACAACAACAACAACAGCCAATTACAAAAAGCAGCTTTACTGGGAACAGCCTATATTCTGTGACGATATCTATAACAACAGCAACAACATTGACAATAAAGTTCAGCCATCCCAAGTCCTTGGGAAGGACTCGATGTCTGGATAAAACAAACCAGTCAATAACACCTGTCTGACTCTGTAAACAAGAAATAATAATAGCTTCAGTAGTTTCTTATTCAATACAATGTAGGGTCAAATGAGTAATAGTTTCTGAGATAAGGTAACAACCTTAGAACTGGCAAGACTGTATACCCACTCTTATACTTTGAATTGGTATTCAAACTCAGGTACTTATATACAATTATGACAGTACATCAACAAAGGCTTTACTTTCAAATACTGAGCTGACTATTTAAAATAGTAAATAGTCTGTTTACTAGACTTTAGACTTTCAACACCTTTACTGGAATGCTCATGCAACCTCCCTGGCTGTACATCCTGTGTAATCAACCATACACACCCAGCATTTACATTTGATAGTCAAGCTTGCTCTACAGAGGTCATGTCTGTTGTGTAAAACCTACCCACCAACCTCCCAATTCCACTCAGTCCTACCCTAGAGACCCTAACCAGAGATTTTGTCTCTAGCCCCAACTGTCCCTATCTGAACCTTTCAGCAAACTCCAACTGAATTTTATAGCCCCCTGTTCACTCCATTCCAAAGCCTCTCCCTTAGGAATTATCTCCAGAGGAGGTTCCCAAGTTTAAATTCATCTTGGATGACAGTGTTTATTAGCTAATCACCACAAAACTGTAAGTAATAAACCATACCTAAAGTAAGATAGTTACCCAACTACAATTCTGAGCTGTTAGACAACCTTTGATCTGAGCATACATAATCCTGAAATGAATATTTAATATGATTATGTGGCATAAGGTAAAGGTGTGAAGAGTAGATTGTGTAGCCAAAACAAGTGTGTCCTCTTAGGCTACATCCTTCTAGGTCATTTATTTGGGATCAAATATTAATGAGAGTCCTAATGTCCACACAGCTCGTATTCATTACCCAGCAGTCTCCATTGCTTTGACAAATGAATGGTCAGATGCTCAGTGGTAAAGCATCTGCTTCAGATGTTCTCAAGACCAATCCCTTTCATCTCTAAGTAGAACTGGCTAGAACCTTGGAGAGCCACAGCCAGTCACTGTAGACAATGCTGAGCTAGATGGACCAATGTATAAGGCAGCTTCCTATGTTCCTAAGTGTATGCAAAATATATGCACAGTCCACAAGGGGCAGGAGCAAGGGTAGTAAGGGATCCACATCAAGCTTCCTAGGTTAGAGACAAACAGCTGCCTTGAGGAAATGGAAGGTGAATCTTTTCCCTTTGTGTCAATTTATTTTTCTTTTAGGGATGTGCAATTTGAATTGCACAGAAATCAATCTGCATCAAACTGGAGGTGATTCACAGATTCAACTGCAAATCAAATAACTCCTTAAATGAAGGGGCTGATTCAAGGTCAAATTGAATCAACCCCAAATCGACGTGAATCGATTCACATGATTCAAGCAGCCATTTTTGTGGGCTTTCCCTCCTTGCTGATGGGTTTTCTCGAACTGGCTTCCGATTGGCTTTGGATCTCCTTGCTTCTTGGCTGGCTTATTGTCATTCAAATTAAGTGTTGGCATGGACAACTATGTCCCCATTGGATAGAGGGGAGGGAAGAGGGGAGGGAACACAATAGAGGAGATTTCAAAATGTATTCAAAGGGACTGGGAGGCAGCGAGATAGCTCTTATGAAGAAGAGGATACATGAGGATAGGAGGAAGAAAGGATGAAAGAAGATTATATTTTATGGTTTTCTTTTCTCAGCACTGAGTATATGCTCAGCTGTGCTATTGCTGCTATAAATGTTTTGCTGGATCTCAGAGTGACATAGGCGGGACAAAAAAGGAGGAAATTTCAAATAGGGATGGGCACAAAACCAGTTTGCCCGATTCAGTTCGAATTCAAACCAGGTTCGAACTGGGAGGGGAGGTAAGGTTTTGGTTTTGCTTGAACCCCCCCCCCCCGGTTTGGTTCAAATTAGAACCATTTTGAACTAGTTGAAACTGGTTTGAACCTCCAAAAGTGGGTGGGGTGGTAGTGGGTACCTACCACCCAGCAATCAGACACTCATATGATTTTTAATGAATTTTTGAAATTTATTTTTATTTTTTTCTAATAGGGTATAATGGGACTCAAACCAGACCATTATTCCCTATTGTGGAACACCCATGGGTGCCAACTGCCACCCAAACCCTCAACCCAATTGGTCACTCATATTTTTTTAATGAATATTTGAAATATTTTTAATTATTTTTCTCATAGGATATAATGGGACTTGAACCAGCCCATTATCCCCTATTCTGGAGCACCTAGGGGCACAAAAGTGGGGTCGGTGGTAGGGATGATTTTTAAGTGATTGCTGAAGTTTGCAAATGAGAGTGGATTCATGGTTTGTCATTGAAAATCTCATTTGCTACCAGAGAATCTACACTCAACCTCAGAAACAACAAAACCCTGTACCCCATTGGTTAGCAACCTATGGGAGTGGTTGGCACCCTCTGTGAACTATACCACCACTTGTTCTGGGCCACCCCATCACCCCCCATGTGCAGTATGGGGCTGCTGAAACCTCCATTCTTCCTTATGGAGAAAAACCTTAAAGACACATAAACTTCAAAAGTCACTCAAAAATCAGCCCTTTGCCCAATTCCTTTCAAATAATTCTGGTAGCTTCCTTGCCCCCCTTGAGAACTACCACCCACCACACTCCGCTCTAGGCCACCCCTTTCTTCCCAGCGTGAAGTGATACATTTGCTGGAATACTTGTTATTCCCTATGAGGAATTAAAAATACTTTAAAAATTCACCAATAATCGGAGGAGTGTCCAATTGCCTTGGGGTTTGGTGGGTGGTAGGCACCCATGGGTACCTACAACCCACCCCAGTTCTGTGCTCCTAGGTGCTCCACAATAGGGAATAATGGGCTGGTTCAAGTCCCATTATACCCGATGAGAAAAATAAAATAAAATTTCAAAAATTCATCGTAGGAGTGTCCAATTGCTTTGGAAGTTGGGTGGTAGGTACCAATGGGTGCCAACTAGCACCTCACCCACTTTTGGGGGTTCAAACCAGTTTGAATCAAACCCTCCAGTTTGGGTTGAATTTGAACCTGCAGCTCAAACCTGATTGCTGAATTCAAATTTGAACCATTGAACTGAACTGGTTTGAATTCAAGCCATTTGCACATCCCTGATTTAAAAATGTATTCAAAGAGAGTGGGAGACAGAGAGAACCCTTACATCAGGAGAGGAGGAAGGAATCAAGGAACGTTTTATTTTGTAGTTTTCTTTTCTCAGCACTGAGTATAATTCTGTGGTATTGCTTGCTGCTATAACTGTCTGGTTTTGCTGGATCTCAGATTGACAAAAGCTGAACTTGGGTGCCTGCCTGCCTGCCTTGAGCTGTGGTTTGATCTGTTTGTGAGATGGTGTTGTGGCAAGAAATGGACAGTGGCATATTTCTTGGTGATCGCTGTGATGAGCTCTGTCTGGCCTTGACTAACTTGTGCTTCATTCACTGCTCTGCAATCTGCATGGCAAGGTGCTACTCACTCAATCAAAATGTGGCTGAAGACGTTGTTCAGGTTGAGCTTATGGCTATGATTGCTAGGTGCTACTGTGCTGTGGCAGCTGTTGCAAGTAAGGGTAGAGTCATAATTGTCTGTGAGAGAGTAACTTGTGCCAAGAATGTTACTGCAGTGCAGGCACTGTGGCCGGCAGTGGATTCTGGGTCAGTGATTCTTTTTTGACCATTTTTGGACTATGTCTGGCAAAATGAGTTGTTGGGAGGGACTATGTGTGCTGCTCCTATTTTTCAAGGCAGGGTTGCAAAATGTGTGCAGTGCACTCTGCTTGCCTTACCCATAGGGGAAAATGGGAAAATTGAATCACCTGGTTGTTCCCCATGGGTAGGTCCTAGGGAAAACAAAGTGGGTTAGGTGATACACCATGATGGTGCTATCCACTGCCCAACCCACAAAATAAATGGGCAAGCAGGCAATTTAAAAAGTGAACCTAACCCTTTTTTGAATATTTAATTTTTAAAAGCCTGCTCTCCTTTTTCTTTTGTGATTTGGGTGGTAGATAGCACCCATCATGCCCTACCACCCAACATACTTTGATGTCCCTAGGACCTACCCATGGGAAACAATTGGGTGATTTGAGTTCCTCATTGACCCCTATGGGCGGATTTCAGCTTTTTTGTTCTGTGGATTTTCAATTTGATTCATCGAACCATCCAGCAATAGCGGGCTGATTTTACAAATTGATTTGAATTTCCATGATTTGATTCAAGGTCAAATTGAAAAGCAAAAAAATGATTCGTGCATATCTCTAATTTCTTTTGCCCCACTAATATCTCTGCCCACACAGACTTTGCAGGTGTTTGAAGAACTGCAAAAACTGGCAAAACGTGTTACTAAAGGGATGATTGCACACATCACAGGCAAAAATGGCTTTATCATACCCTCTTTAGTTGTCTGGGGGAAAACTATTCTGTCTCCAGCCCCAAAAAGAATATTTCCCCCTTTGGCTAATGGCCAAAGAGGGAACACGAGAAACAAAAAGACTGTTCACCCATTGCTTCAATACAGAAAATATCAGGATCTATCAGAAATATCTGAAGTGGAAGGGTACCTCTGTAAACCTCACAGTCTAACTGCTTGTTCCTTCTGGGATAATATTTTCATATTTCTGAATAAGCAACCCTTTGTTCCTTCCACTTGATATTGATCTGAATTCACATAGTTCAACATTACTGAGGCCTCATATCTCTAAAGGACACTTGGTGGCACTCATTCAACATTGCTTTTGCCTCTGCCACTGCAGTTTTAGCTCAATCTGTGAATGAATTCTTAAATTAGACATGCCATGATTAACTGCCAGTTTTTCGTTTGACACTGCAGGGTGCAAGTAGACCTGCAATGGCTACCTGCTGCCCAGTAGATGGCACCATTGAGGCAAATTAGTTTAGGTTGCCATTTACACTGTCTCAGCCATGACAGAGGGCAACTAAAACCTTTCGTAAAGTTATTATAAAACAGCTTCACCCTGTTATTTTCCATGCTTGCAGCCAAAGAGATGCTTAGTGAGCTACATACTGGATATATTTCTACACTTCCAAAGGGTTAGGAAGGGCTCCGTAACCTGAATCATGAAAGAGACATGTTTTGTGTTAGAGGAGGGCACTGAAAAGAAGTAGGTCAGGCTGCTCCCAGGGCAAGAAGCAAGAGTCAGCTGTTCCAGCCATAGTAAGTTTCAGCTTGGATAACTTGCAAGCAATCAAAAGCCCAGAGCCATTATTAGCAGAGCACAAAGCAAAGTTGAGACGATTTTGATGCAGTCAGGGGGCAATGGGGGCTTCATCACTGTAACTCTTCATTGAGTCCCCCTTACAGCCATAACCTACAGTAACACATTAGATGTTTACAACAAAATTAACTCTTTGAACAAATATGCACCCCCTATAACTGCAAAAGGAGAAGTATAATTTTCACTATGATTCCACTTTATCATATGTTAACTCAACTCTTCTATTTCAGGACTGGACCCTTGCTTCTCCTGAATGTGGGACCAGTCCTATAGCAGAACAGTGTGTGGTAGAGCTATTCCTTAAAACATAAGAATGTTCTTAGACAGCTTGACTTGCATGTTGGGGGTGGCGAGTGTGATTACTAATGTGTATCTTTTAGATCATCCCTCTTCAATGGGACTGGAAAACCGCAAGCTCCAAAAGTGATGACTTTGGCTTGATTCTTTTCCTGTTTTTGGTTCAGATGCAGATAGAACTGGGAAAGAATGTGAGAGAGTCTAATTAAGCGTAGTTCAAAGGTTTGTATCAAGTCAGGAAACATTAATTGGCATAAATGGTAGATTAGCTAATTGCATCATTAACTGCAAATTTACAATATGCTCTTTTAATCAAAGATGTCCCCTCTGGACCTCAGTGCTGGTAGTAGTTCTATAAATGATCTATGTCTACCTCTTGACTCAAACAATAGCTGTGATGAGGAGTTGTGTGGGATGTTTATACACCCATGGGAAGCTGGGGCTCAGGCGCGTAACAATGATAGGGCAAGGGGAGACAGTTGTCTGGGGGCCCCACTGCCTGGAGGGGCACCCCAGAGGCACCTCATGTGACTCCCCATTGCCCCCTGCCCAGCCCCATAGTCTCTCAGCCACTTGCCCTCTTCGCCGTCTCTCCTGCTTGTTCTGCTGGCCCGCAATCGAAGCAGCAGGCAAGCTGCAAAGAGCTCCTTTTCTCCCGCCTCTCAGCTGATCGGCGGGTGGGCGGGGCTTCCACGGAGGCCTCCGTGTAGGCCGCATTGAAGCCTGAACTCCAGTAGGGCCCAAGCAAGCCAGGAAGGAGGAGGCAGCCAGAGTGTTCTCTGCAGCAGAAGACCCCTTGCGGCCCTGCTTAACCCAGACCAGCATTTGCCAGGTAGAGTGTGAACTCCTTTTTGTGGTTACCTTTCCCGCCCCCCCCCCCATATATAGGGATCTGCTTGCCATAGGGCTTGGATATGGGGGGGGGAGGGACCGAGAAGTCTCTGAAAATTTATTTTGAAACAGCTTGGAAAATTTGCTGACTTAAAAAAACTATCTAAAAAGTCCTATAAGTGGCTTGTTTCATGGCAGAAAATTGCAAAAACTTCTGGAACAGTATTTTATTAATTTTATTTATTCATTCATTCATTTATAAATGCACTTATGTTCAAGTTGTTTTGCAACCCAGAAGGTCTGAGTGAGAACTGTGAAGCATGTGTGGTGCTTTTATTTTATTTTTCTTGTGTGTGAACTGCTCCCCAATAACTTGCAGGGACTTCAGGGTCAATCTGGCCAACATGTGAATGCAGCACCTCCATTCCAGAGGAGATGTGTCTTAAAGGGCTTTAAAAGCCTCCTGTGAAAAACCTCCTGCAATCAAACTTGACTGAATTTGTTCAGAATTCTGAGAAAACAAACATAGGTTCACCCTGCATGGTTGAAAGTCTCCTTTGCTAATCTGCAGCGAGGGGCCCATTTTAATAATTCATCTTTCTAGTGTGTTCTAGGCATTAAAAGTAATACAAATGTATAGTACTCAATGTATATCACTATATATTGTGACGTGTGTGTGTATTCAGTGAAATGTATTTGCAGGCAGCATACTTATTTTGGAATATCAGACTTAAATCCTTGGGGGCCTGGGGTGTGCGGAGGCCCTGGACTTTGGGGGGGGGCCCATTTTAAAATCTTGTCTCTGGGCCCACTCCAACCTTGCTACGCCCCTGCTGGGGCTACCATATTCATTCAGAGTTGGGGCACTCTGTGTAAGCAGGCCATCATCAACATCAAATGAGTAAAACATGCAGAACATTGGAGGGAGGAGAACTGGTTTTGTGGTAGCAAGCATGACTTGTCCCCTTTGCTAAACAGGGTCTGTCCTGGTTGCATAAGTATTGGAGACTACATGTCTGAGCATTGTAAGATTTCCCCAATGGAGCCACTCTGGGAAGAGCATCTGAAGGTTCCAAGTTCCTTCCCTAGTATCTCCAAGATAGGGCTGAGAGAGACTCCTGACTGCAACCTTGGAGAAGCCACTGCCAGTCTGTGTAGAAAATATTGAGCTAGATGGACCAATGATCTGACGGTATATGGCAGCTGCCTCTGTAACATTCTGACAGCACTGAAATGAAAGAACTCCATGTGCCTTTTGGTGCTTGGAGCTCCATGACTGCATGAGAAGCCCAACATGGCAACCAGAGTGTTGGGCTAACCCAGGGGCATAGCAAGATTGGAGTGGGCCCTGGGATAAAAAGTGAAGATGGACCCTCTCACCTCTCTGCCTTCTTCCAAGAGGCAAGAAGGGCAGAAGGAAGAGCAGGATGTTGCTCAGCGGGCAGGCCTCTTCTTCCTCAGGGGCCTGGAGACACACACACAACCCCACTTAATTATAGTGATACTCTTTTGAGCAGCTAACCCCTGCTAAATGGTTAGTTAACTAACCCCTGCTAACTGGGCAAAAAGGCACTTTCTAAAGTGGTTGCTCTCCTATGTGCAACTCTCCCTATTCAATCCAGCACTAGGCTGCTCTAATGGCTGTTGCTGAAACTGCTCTAATGGCTGTTTCTTTATTATTCCCTTTGGGACAGGAAACAATTTTTTAAAATTCCTTTTGCTATGTAAAGCACTTTGACAACTTTTTGGTCTAACCATATTAATAACAATCAACAATAATAATTTATAATACAACTATATTAGTAAATCTAGTCTGTGGTATTTATTAACCATTCCCAGAATATTACTTATACAGAGATACCATATTTTAATGTTAATTATTAACCCTTTTTAAAAAATTGATCTTTTAAAAAGTACTCTGTTACTATGAAGGAGGATAAGCATTTAAAAAAAACATTTACGGGGGAAATAAAGTTCTGTTGTGCAGATAAACAAAATTAACTGGTTCATAGTTGGCCTTAAAGATCAGGACTACACAACTCCAGCCCTCCTGCAAATGCTAGCCTACAACTCCCATCAATGAAAGAATTCCCAATGTGGCTGGGAATGATGGGTGTTGTAGTCCAACCACAGCTGTAGGGTCAGAATTGTTCAGCCCTGCTCTAGATAGTAAGACATATACAGTCAACCTGACCACAATCCTCCATGCTTTGTGGTTTTCTAGACAGCAATAAAACATGCTATAAACAGAGCTTGCAAATAAATATAAGCTGAGAGTCGAGACATACTACAAATTCCTTGTGTCTTTTCTTCCAGGATCTGTCAGGAAGGTCACACTGGAAGAATGTCTTCTGATCTCTCTTCTAGTCTATTGGGCATTCAGGCTGCCTATTTAAAGGCATTCTTTTTCCTCAGTGTGCTACATTTCCCAAATATTTTATATGTCACTAGTTAGCAAACACTTGGTGATGAAAAAGGAAAAGTTCATTGCATTAGCAATTCAGCTCCATTATCTCCATCCATTCTTCTGGATGGAGGCAATTATTTTGACCCATTCAGTGGTGCTTCAAGAGGATATGTAATGGCCTAAGTCGCCTGGTTCCAGGATAACTCAGAGAATCCCTCTTCCCATAGAAATATCACCATATGTAGTGCAAAAGTCATGTGACCCAGCTCAGAGGACCATGACCGTCTGAGATTAGGCTAGTGTCCATGAGGAGCAGGGCCTTTTCTGTGATGACCCCCGTTCTATAGAATTCTTTTTCCTGGAAAATTCACCAGACCTGCTATATTCTATCCTTCAGAAGACTAGTTAGACTTTATCATTGTCTTTATTCAAGAAAGCCTGTAGATGACCTAGCTAGCTGGGCTTTTTCATGTTCCATCAGATTTCCTCTGGATTCATGCGAGTTTTGTGGTCTTATTAATGCTCTAATCTGGTTCAAATATTTAATACAGTTGTCCCTCGCCAATCACAGTTTTCCCAATTGTGGATTTGAGTATCTGCAACTGGGAAATTGTGACCGCTCTCACCAACTGAGACCCAAGTATCCACGGTTTGGTGAGGGGTTTTTTTTTTTTTTTTAAATTGATGGTCGGGAAGGATTTCTGGGGGTCAGGGGGCCTTTCTGAGGGTCAGGGGAACATTTCTGGGGGCCAGGGGTTGGTTTTTAGAGTTCAATGGGCAATTCTATCTGTTTTCTACTATATTTTGCAGTCTTTTCTCAACCGCGATTCCCCTAACCCCCTGTTTGCCATTGCTTTCAATGGCTCTTCAACCGCAAATTTGCCAACCGCGAGGTTCTGGGAACGGAACCCTTGCAGTTGGTGAGGGATGACTGTATTGCTGTGCTCTATTGGATTATTTTTCTGCTTAAAAAAAAAAAAGATCCAACAGCTGCTAACGCAGCTCTGGCCATTTAACTCCCGAAAGGGCCGCGAGGCGCCTTCGGGAGTTAGACTTAGGCTGGTGCTGTGTTCGCGGCACAGCCAGGAGCAGCTCTTCCCTGCCTTAAAATCTAACTCCTGAAGGGGCCGTGCAGCTCCTTCGGGAGTTAAAATGCCGGCGGAGCGTTTGCGGCGCAGCCAAAAGCTGCTTCTGGCTGTACTGCGAATGCAGTGCAGCCCCAGTCTAGCTCCCGAAGGGTCTGTGCGGCCCCTCCGGGAGTTGAATGGCTGGCGCTGCAAACGCAGTGCTGGCCTGACTCCCATCTCCCGAACGGAGCCGTGGGGCTCTGATCGAGAGCCAGACAACACCCACTGCGTCTGATGACAGACGTGGGGGCCGGGGTCACCACCACAGCCACACACGGGCCGCTGGTGGTCAGGCTCTGTGCTTGGATAGTCATGTTTTAAGACCTGCTTCTACTTGCATTTCTTCCTGTTACTCCACACAGGAGATACTTCCTGTCGCTAAGAGAGGCCCCCACAAGATTGCCAGTGCAGCTTCAGGCAATGAGTGTCCTAGAGAGAAGTGGGACCACAACAATGCTGCTAGAGAAACAGGGGCTTTCATACTTCACAGCTAAACCCAGAGGTACCCTACCACATTTGCCAGCTCTAGAGGTGATCCAGAAAGGAGAGGAAGTTTACTGTGCCAACCTAGCCAGTCAGCAGCAATGCAGAGGCTCACTTGGTGCTGTCATTTTGTTCTTTTAGACACCAGGTGGAGAGCCTTTTTTCACTCCAGCTTTTTAAAATTATTTTTTGTAATTGATTTTAAAAGATATTTAAAATGTATTGCAACTTGTATTTTTTATTTTGTGCTATAATTTGTTTGTCATGCTCATGTGTTTTTATTGGATGTTTTTAAATGTTGTGTCATGAGCTGCCCAGAGAACAATTTTTTATGGGGCAGCTAACAAATAGTGTATTTACTATTACTACTATGCCTGGAGAGAAGCACCAGCAAAATTGGTAAAAACCATTAAAACAATCTTCCTTTTCAATTTTTGGACATTTTGTATCCAAGACAACACTTTCCCTGCATCCTGGACAGGATATCTGATTCCTGGGCTGTCCGGGCCAATCCTGACATATGGCAACCCATGTTGACTCCTTGAGTCAGGACTTAAAACCCTTTGGGCCCCTTCAAGTGCTATAATTCAGCATCAGAACAAAACTCCAAATTACAGAGTTCAAGTCTGTATACAGTGAAGTGTAAGTAAGTCATATCTCCATTGATGGTAATTTCTAGTGAAGCCTTTTTCCTTTTAGCATGACTAAATACCAAGGAATTAACACCTCCTACACATAACAAAGGGGTCACACATTCATTACCAACTCAGATCATCTAGCAATAGAATAACACACACATGCAGAAGAGGATTGTGACCAAAGTGAGAATTATGAAAAAGAAAGCTTCTGTTCGGCTAACCTCATCAAAGAAGAGTGTGCTCAACAGCACAAACACTTCCTGTGTGTTGTCTTTAACTTCCTGAATAGTGTGAATATGTGGGTAGAACATGTTTGTGTATTACTCTCCATTACTGTATCACATGTCCATGAGGCATAAACAGCACACATGGCTGAACGAATTAACAAGGAAAGAAGAAGAAAGGGCCTATTGACACATCTCTTCTTATTTGTGGAGCTCTACCCTGATTTCCACAGGAGGGGAATTTATGAGTCATGGGAAGATGTCCCTCCAGTTCTCAGACACATAGATTTGAGTGTGTTGGCATTTTGAGGGGGAAACAAATGGTCCAGACTTTTTTTTTTTGTTATCATGGATTGAAAACATTGTTTTGGGCAGCTTTATGCAAATAATATATCCGCAGACAGGCCAATAAAAAAAAATCGAGTGCACAGGTTAGGGATATGTGAACTAGCCTGAGATCAAGCCGGTTCACCCTCAAACTGGTAGGCCTGCTGCTCAGTAAGGATGGTGAAATGTTAGCAGGTGACAAAGAGAAGGTGAAACTGGCTCAACTCCTATTTTGCCTCTGTCTTAACCAGGTTACAAAATCTTACAAAAAACCTTCCCCCAGCCTTACAAAAGCAGCTTGAATGGTGAGGGATCAAGTTTGCAGTTCATCATAGATACTGTGGAGAAACAGAAAATTCTCCAATATTTCTGCTTGGCAGGAGCCTTGAAATTTCTGTTTGAATTTTATATTCTCCTTGGAAGAACCCTGAAATTCTCTCTTAGTTTTCACTTTAGGAAAGTTTTGGCTATAACTTTAGGAAATGCCTATCTACCTTCAAACCTCACCATTCCAGTTTTGGAGCCATCTCACCATAGCTATCAAATCACATAAGAATAAAATAATAAGAATAAAATAAATAAAATCACATAAGAATAAAATAATAAAAATAAAATTCACATAAAGAAGAGTGTGAATAAGACTTCACACTCATCTAGTTCATTTCCTATACTCTGTGCATTATTATACTGACATCACAAACTAAGGATATTATGTCCCAATGTTTCTGCTCCTATTTTACTGTGGGGTTTGCCAGGCAACATCACAATTCTCCTGGTTTCTCATGTAACACCCAAGTATCCAGTTCTTGAGGCTGATTACATACCGAAGGGTCTTGAATAGGCTATGGTTCATTGTGGCCATTAACATTGTCTTTGTCTATCAGAACCTGGACTTCCTTTGGAACACAAGCTAGTTCAGCAGTGAGGCAGCTTCCCATTTTCAGGTGGGTTTTGCACTAGTCAAGCTCCTGACACACATGGTTATCTGACACTATTCAAGACAAGGGTTTTTCCTCTCCATCTCTGGTGCCAGATGCCAAGGTCTACTGCTGACTGCACTCCTGCGTCAAACCACCAGCTCCTAAGGTGAACAAAGGAACTGGAAGGGGGAAGCACGCTGTCAGCGAACATCAGTAGGGAGTCATCAACCACCCCCACTGTGGCAGTAAGTGTATCCTCAGGAGGTAGTTGTGCCACCTCTATCCTTAAAGGATTGTGAGTGTAATGTCACATAATTTCCACATAACATCAGGATACCCTAAGCCAATGTCAGGATAGACTAATTTGCACTCAGTGAAAAGATACTGAAAGTGATTTATTAATTTGATTGACTCATAATGCCTTCTGATTCTCCTGGTCCTGACAGTTATTCACTTCCATGCAGTTTATGGGTAATGAGAAGTAATGTCTATTTTTAAATACACAAAATTGTGGCCTCTCGGCTTTGCAATGCCCTCCCTGAAGAGCTTTACCATGTGGTCTCTCTCTCTCTCAGTGTTTTTAAAAAACAAGTAAAAACACACCTTTTTAAAGAGGCTTTTTAATGTTTCACCTGTTGCCTATATCTGGTAGGTTCTTTAGGCTAGTTTTTATCATTCTTAGCTTTTAGCTTTTTAAAGAATTTAATTTGAAATTTTAAAAGCTAATTCTGATTGTGTTTTTAGCATGGATTTTTTAAACTTGTTTAATTTGGTTAGTCTGATTTTATATTTTAACTATTTTATAAATGTTGTGAGCCGCCCTGCAGGATATAAATATTTATAAATAAATAAATAAATAAATAAACAAACAATCTACGAAACAATACAAACAACCTAGCAGCTAAAAGGAACTGCTGAAAATAACAGAAGAACAGTAGTACACACTTGTGTAATAAGAGCGTAAGAACATAAGAACAGCCCAGCTGGATCAGGCCCAAGGCCCATCTAGTCCAGCATCTTGTTTCACACAGTGGCCCACCAGATGCCCCTGGAAGCCTACAGGCAGGAGTTCAAGGCATGCCCTCTCTCCTGCTGTTACTCCCATGCAACTGGTACTCATCCTGCCTTGGAGGCAGCCGTAGCCCTCCAACTAGTAGTTGTTGATAGACCTCTCCTCCATGAAGTTATCCAAACCCCTCTTAAAGCCATCCAGGTTTTTGGCTGTCACCACATCTTGTGGCAGAGAATTCCACAAGTTGATTATGCATTGTGTGAAAAAGTACTTCCGTTTGTTGGTCCTAGATTTCCCGGCAATCAATTTCATGGGATGGCCCCTGGTTCTAGTGTTATGTGAAAGGGAGAAGAATTTCTCTCTATCCGCTTTCTCCACACCATGCATGATTTTATAGACCTCTATCATGTCTCACCACAGTTGTCTTTTTAAAAAACTAAACAGGTATTGTGGCCTTGCCTCAAAAGAAAGGTGCTCTAGGCCCCTGATCATCTTGTTTGCCCTCTTCTGCACCTTTTCCAGTTCTACAATGTCTTTTTTTAGATGTGAACACCAGAATTGTACACAGTACTCTAGGTGTGGCCACACCATAGTTTTGAATAAGGACATTATAATATTAGCAGTTTTATTTTCAATTATCCCTAGCATGGAATTGGCCTTTTTCACAGCTGCCACACATTGAGTTGACACTTTCAATGAGCTGTCCACCATGATCTCAAGATCCCTCTCCTGGTCAGTCAACGACAGCTCAGATCCCATCAACGTATACTTGAAGCTGGTGTTTTTCGTCCCAATGGGCATCACTTTACACTTGCCAACACTGAACCACATTTGCCATTTTGTCACCCACTCACCCAGTTTGGAGAAATCTTTTGGAGCTCCTCACAGTCAGTTTTGGATTTCACTACCCGAATACTTGGGTTAACTTGGCAGCTAAAGGCAATATAATTTGCTAGTCTCACCACTCTGGTGAAAATATTTCATAAGCAAGGACACTGCAAATGAAATGGCCCTTTCCTCATTTGCCACCCATCTGATTTCTGATAGCATGGGCACCCAGAGGAACTCAGATGATGTTAATAATTGCCAGGAAGAGGAATATGGAAGAAGACAGACGATCCTTCACACATGTGGTGTCCCAAGCCATATAGACCTTTTAAAATCAGAACATTGAATTGGGCTCAGAAACAGCTTGAGTTAGAACTGGCATGCATTTGTTCACTGCAAGATAAACGCTAAGAGCAAAGTTGCCATTACAAAACTGAAACCATGAATGATTCATGGATCACAGAAACGGTTTACATTCATTGACCTCAACAGGACTGCAAAAGGTAGGTAATATGTAACTTGCCTAGTGTCCATAAGAGCAGAGCAATTAACATATTGTCTATGCAAAGCAGTCAACAGAAGTATACATGTTCTGTAATATACAAACTGCCTGAAGTACAGAGAGATTAAGTTTAAGATTATTTGCCAGATTCTTATCTCTTAATGTCATGCTTTGATCTTCATTTAATGACACATAGAAATGCCTCATTTATGTATTTATGGTGTCATGGAAATTCCTGCCAAGTTACAAGTCCATCATTACCAAAACATATGAAAGAAAAGCTTAATGGCCAGAGTTTTCTGGCAGAGGGGTGGGGGTTCATGCCCATTTACATGTGTTTTGGGCAAGATCACCAAGGAAAGTGAAGCTGTCCAGGCAAGTATCCTTCATGCAGATATCATAGACTTCCTCATGCACATCTGTCATGGATATCTCAACCTCTTTGCACTTGCGAAAATGTTATCTGCATTTCTGTCACCACATTCAAGCCCTAACTGGCCATAATCAGAACAGAAACAAAATGGTCTATAACGGTCTGCCCCACATTGCAAAACTAAACCTGTGAAGAAGCATGATTCTTGGGTAATGTACCTAAAAAGTGAAAGGACTTCAGCTAGAACAGTACAAATTCTGATAATTTGCTGCTATCACGGGTGGGTGGGTGGGTGGGGAAAAGATGCTAACAGAGATGTGTCCTCCCTAATCATTTTCACTGATAGTAAATATAGTGTGGTTCATATGCAAGTCATGTGATTCCACTTTAACCCTGTTCCCATTACCATGCACTTATATAGCATCATTTTCTTTTGAAGTCCTTTTATGCTGCTTCAGACAAGTAGGGAGTGCTGAGAGATGTCTAGGAGATGCATAACAATCAGAGAAAACACACCCCTTAAAAAACAAACAAACCTAAGTTCCCATTAAATTGAAAAAGTTTTGATGTGATATGTTGGTTACAATGAGGAATGGAAATCCTTGGGTTCCCAATTCCTACACAGCAGCCATGAAGTTCACTTGAGCCAGACTCTGTTCCTGCCTCACTTACCTCAAAGGGTCATTGTGAGGATAAAATGCAGGGTGAGGAAAGCCATATATACTGCCCTGAACTCCTTGAAGGAAAGTTGCGGGGGGGGGAGGAGGAGGAGGAGGAGGAAGAGGAGGTCCTATTCTTATTGGCCATTGCTGCCAGAAAAGGAGAGAGATTTATCCCTCAGATTATTGCTGGCAGCACTTCAAATTACATTACTACTGATTTTGAGTTTGTTCAGCATCCATCTGTTATATTCTGAAGTAGGGTCCTTTTATTTGCCCATTATAGCCCATATATTGTAACAATCACGTTGGGGTAGGGACCCAACCACATGAAAGACTAGTCACCTACATCAAAATAAGTAGCCATACTGTCTCCCATATCATCAGAGAGTCTTAGGTTGCTTGCACACTAGCTTTTTTCTCCTCTGGAATGGACATTAACCCTTCAATCAAAACCTTCTCCAGCCTGAGCCACAATCAGGAATGCATCAGACCTTGCAGAGCTCCTAGGGCAACAGGTCAGGGCCATAACCAGTCAGGAAATACAGGAGCTCGGTTGCTGCAACAGAGAGAGCATCTTGGCCCAGGAGGAGTTTCTCTTCATATCCTGCTGCTTAGGTAGGGTGACTTAGCCCCTTCCTTTCCATAAGGAAGCTGTGGTTCTTAAAGGGGCCAATTCTGCAAGTGCTTGCTCTAGTAATGTTGCTAATGGGCTCCCACTAGGGTTTGCAGAAGATTCTTCTGAATTGGAGGGTGACAGTAGGGCTGTGTTTTTGGGTCTTGGTAGGTGCACTGGTTCACCCAGTGTGTGGTTCTAGTGACACAGGGTCACCTTGTCCTGGATCATCAATGCTCTTCTCTTCCCCTGGACTTTTCATCTCATTACCTACCTAGGGGATTCCAGAATAATGCCAAATCAGTATTTATGGAGAATCCATGTCAACCTATGGCATTCCACTTTTTGTATGTTGTCCTCTTGTCACCTGATTTACAGCATTTTGTTTTTCTTATAACACAGTTGCAGTGCCAGCCTGTCCCATGTGGACTGGCAAAGTTCTATTGAGACTTTTACCTACAACTGACTTTTCATTCATTGTTACCTCCTTGGACATTTCTTCTCTGCTTCTGCCTCTTCATTTAGGTGCTTCCTGTTTATTTATGTGGCTATGTCATTCCTGAATCAGTTCTTAATTAGTACCTCCCCATAAAGCTGTAAGGAGCAGCTTTAATTACTGATTTTCTTCTCCACAGCCCAAACAATTGCTCATTATTTTATTTTATTTTTTAAGATCAGAATTGGTTTAATTCTGCTTCCAGTGATTTCCTTAAAAACAAAACAAAACACCGCCATTTTTAAAAAAACTATGGATTAACTTAGGGAAGTTGTGATGTGCCTACCTATTTCTCTTCTATTGCTTATTATATGTGCTTTTATGATTGCTGCTTTCTTTGTTTATTTTTTAGAATGTTCTTTTAATATATCATATTGTTTACCACTTGGAATTCCTTTGACAAAATAAAGCAGAATGTAAATCTTTTGATTGATTGATTGATTGATTGATTGATTGATTGATTGATTCTTCTGGAAAAGCAGTACTTCAAGAGCAGTGAAGGGAGCTAGAGTGGAACAAACCTATTAAGTCCAAATTCTGTGATGGGCACATTACTGACAAATACATGTGCACTTTGTAAAATCTATTGATAACAGGAAATCCAGCTCGTCTGAGAAATAGTAAGAAACAACTGAAAAGCTCAGAGTGTAATGGGGTGGCAGTCATGAATTAAGAACAATTGTTCCACCTAGGATACTTCTCCCTTCAGACTCTATGACTCTTGAAAAATGTTGGTGTTCAACTGGTACTACCCTGGTCTTTAAATAGTTTGAGATCAAAGGGTGTGAAAAGATTTGAAGGGGGAAATGTGTTTATAATTAATGATGGAGATATTGGAGGAAGCCCAACAATGAAAGCAATTCTTGTTTTTGAACCTAGGGAACAAGCCTTATATAAACACACAGAGAGAAAGGAGATTACCATAGTAATGAAGCAGAGCAATGAAGTGAAACAGGATACACATACTGTACTTGAAAAGGTTTCAAACTTGTCACTATTCCCAGCCAAGGTATAAGCCATCCTTCATAAGCAGACCTGGGATGTAACACTGATGCATATCTATGAAGTTGTGGGGTGGGTGTGGGGGAATGAAACATGGAAGCTGTTGTAGCTAAGACCATGGCAGCATCAGGTCTCAGCTGTAATATCTCATAGTGACCACGGTTGTGTGTGTGTGTGTGTGTGTGTGTGTGTGTGTGTGTGTGTGTGTTTGAGGGTCATGGATAAAAGTGCTGAACTTCGTTCTTCCAGTGTTAATTTCCATTTTTGTCTCTCCAGAGATGGCTGCTTCTTTAGTCTCACCCCCCTTCAGCCTCTTTCCTATCCTTTTATAACTTCTAAATAAATCCTTGTAGATCTTCAGTACTAAAGAACTGTCTCAAGATCTCTTGCTTGGCTGAATTCTCTCCAAACTGGTTTTGTTCTGCTATCTGGAGACTGGACTGCCATTCTTCCCCTGCAGAAGCAATGCTACTAGGTCACTGCAATCGAACAGTCCTTCTTTCCCCTTTCTTTTCCCCATCATTATTCTTGAGGGGAAATCTTGCCTGTGAAACCAGTAAATGAAGGAAGTGGCCCTATCAAAGCTGTCTTGTTAGAAGTAAGTGTTAAAACTGACATGTACTCCTTGGACTTTTAAAAGCAAATCATACACTTTTTGTCTTCGTCTCTTCAACTGAACATTCTCCAGAGTCATAAAACATGCTTCTAAGAGGCTGAGGAGAGAGAAGGAAAAGAAGAAACAGCCTGTGCTCCAATTCTTCTTTGCTGCTTCTGAACAAATAATGTAGTCTGAATCACTTCTCTCCCATCCTGACAGCTGCAGCGCTAGTCCAAACAGCATTCTAAGCATGGCATATTGAGAAGAGTGCCATGCAGTGTTCCTTTGCACAGGGAAGGCTAATGCTACACTTGGCGTCAAATTAGATGCTATATTATGTCTGTCCTTAAGAGACAGACTTAAAAATGGAAGTACCTATCCCCCCCGCACACACACACACCACACAAAATGAAGCTGATTGTCCCTGATTACCACACTGGGACCACAGCATGTAGGGAGGAGCTTAACACATGCTCCCTGTTTTCCTACTTAAAACTGCCCCTTGGGGCATCATTATGGGGTGGCCCATGAGGCACGTGCCCCCAATGAATCACTCAGAGCCCCAAATCTCATCAGCCCCTCCATGATTTCTTCCAGAAAGGACGTGCAGCAGTCAAGCACCTTGTACAGAGCATGGGAGGGAGCTCCCAGCCTCACTTAGTTCTCTACTGCTTCTGTCTCCATAGGTTCTATATTATTAGAGGGTTTTAAAAAAACACCACATGTTGTTATTCTTGGCGAGGAATGACTGAGTTTAACTATCAAGGGTGGGGGGGCAGGCCCCAGACCTTTTAAGTACCTAGCAATGCCCCTGATTGCCTCCTGAGGTTGCTATTTGGCTATTGTAGCAAATAGTTGCTTCAGGACCTAATAACTTTGGCAGAGAAGTGAACTGAGATTTGAGGAGGAAGTGTTAGCCCCCTTCTGCACACTGTGGTCCTGATCCACGTTGCCTGCCTGTGTCTCCTTTTTGTGAAGAAGAAAAGACAATCCCGCATTTAAACCTGTCTCTTGATGGGATTGGTGTAAAATGTAGTTTGACTAATAGACAGGGTGATTCTGGAGTACTACTGTATGTGAAGGAATGAGGCCTGAACCTCCTCTTTTTGTATATAAGATTTCTGTATTGCAATTTATTTGCTTACTCCCTATGCTAAAATGCTGTGCTTGGGTCAAAAGTTCACAGCTCATGTTCTACAGTTTGGTTTTGGAGGGAGAAGAGTTGTACTGGTTTTATTTTGGAAGGAAGGAGGGTTTGATTTGATTGGGTATGTTTTTAAAAAATGGATGGCACTTGAGTCGTTTTGATTGGTTTGTTTGAAAAAAATTGGAGGGAAGAAGTAGAGTATAAAGAGGCTGCCTTCATCAGAGTTTTAGTGCAAGTTGGAGAGCTGGAGAGTGTTCAAGTGAAGGAGTTCAAGGAGTGCAAATTGCTGCCACTGTCAGAGAGAATCAGAGCTGATGTTGGAAAGAGAGCTGAGAAATCACAGGGAGTGTTGTAACTCAGCATGTGGTAGGCCTCCATTTAGAGTTTCTGCATCAGGCAACAAAATATATTTGTAGAATCATGTTTGGTATTAACAACCCCTTCATCTCCCTAATCAGTAAAAAAGCCTGAGTGCAGTAAAGTTAATGTGATGTAGTGGTTAGTGTGTTGGACCTAGCTCAGAGAGACTCAGTTCAAATCTTTGGTCAGCTCCAAAGCATACTAGATGACTCTAGAGCCATCAGTGTATTTTAATTTAACCCAGGAGCTCTCAAACTGGAGTCCCCAGATGTTGTTGGAGTACAACTCCCATTATCCCCAGCCACAATGGCCTTTGGGCATTGTGGCTGGGATGATGGGAGTTGTAGTCCAACAGCATTCAGGGACCCGGGTTTGAGAATCCTGAGTTAAACAATCTCACATAGTTACTGTAGTAATAAAAGGGGGCACTATGTACTCCCCTGAGGAGTACTGAGGAAGGACA
This sequence comes from Hemicordylus capensis, assembly GCF_027244095.1. Taxonomy (NCBI): domain Eukaryota; kingdom Metazoa; phylum Chordata; class Lepidosauria; order Squamata; family Cordylidae; genus Hemicordylus; species Hemicordylus capensis. The sequence continues at coordinate 89,015,335 of NC_069658.1, read as the reverse complement.
AGCTAATAATAAACATTCTACTGCTCATCTGCACAGGTGACACAAGATCAGGTACAAGAATTATTGACTGCCATGTCCAAACTCTCAAATAAATCTCTGGTGCAGCATGCCTGCTATTGTGCACATTTGGACTTCAGCTGGGTGCCAGTTCATAGTTATTCATTCTCCTCCTCCACTGGCACTGAGAACTTGTTATCCTATCTTATGATAACAAAAATGTTTGAAGGGAAAATGATACACTGCTTCTTCTCATGTTTCTTCTCATGTTCTCTGGCTTCTCATTCTTCTTCTCATGCTTCTTCTCATCTTCTCCCTGTCACTCATGCCCCACATGGAAAAGTCTGGAGATTGGAAGGAAACAGTTAGTGGAGGGCTTGGGAGGCACAATAATCTTGGAGGGCTTCAGCAGCTCCCAGTTTTATACTACTTTATGATCAGGTATATATGAACTAGTCATAGGACTGAATTTCATTATCTTCATGCCCCTTTCCAGCCTGGACAGCTAATCCAGCTGGAAATGGGGAGAATGAAACAATGCAATTAGACCTGTTCTGTGGTGCCATAAAGAGGGAAAATAAAATCTGTACACTCATCAGATGTACACTCAGATTCTCTCTCTCTCCCCTCCCCCCATTTCTATTCATCACTTTTATAATTAAATTGTTTGATTCCTATCCATTTCCAAAAGTGTTTGGAGTAAAAAGAGACTGTTGCTCCATCTTTGCAAGCATGTAAACAAACTTTAAGACAGCTAAATGAAGTCTCTATGGATATGCCTTCACAGGGCTTCTTAGAGGATTACATCAGTTCATTCAGTCTCACAGCCCATATGTGTAAGGCGGCTGTATTGGTGCTCTGCCCATTTGTACTGCAAAGAAAGATATTAACAAGTGCAGCTGTGAGTTTTACCTGTACCATCTCAAAAGAAAGGGCAAAGTAGGGCTCTAACATACCACATTATTCTTGTTGAGGTAAGGAGAAGGAGATCTTTCCATTAGGTTATAGTTTAGTGTTAAAACACTAGAACAAGAGAGTAAAGGGCTCTCCAGTAACATTGAACTGGTGGTGAAGTATTGTATCAATGTTCAGTGTCTATCTATCTATCTATCTATCTATCTATCTATCTATCTATCTATCTATTTAACACATTTTAATACTGCCCAAAACGCAAGTTCTCTGGGCGGTTTACAACAAAACAATAAAAACAACCAATACAAAGATTAAAACATTTCAACAATTAAAATTTAAAATGTTAAAACTATTAAAACACAATTAAAACAATATCTTAATTAAAAGCCTTCGTGAACAAATGCATCTTGACTCTCTTTTTAAAAGCTGTAAGTTGTTCAGTACTTATCCTGAACAAACGCACTTGCATTGAGTCCTAAATGTCTCACTGACCTTCCACACTACTATGTGGCAAGACTAGGGCAAGAGTTCCTAATATGGTTGGACTACAGCTCCCATAATCCCCAGCCACAATGGACAAACTGGGGAAGATGAGAGCTGCAGTCCAATATCTGGGAATACAAGGTTGGGGTGGGGTGTATGAGGGGCATCTGATTTATTTATTTATTTATTTATTTTATTTTATTTTTATACCGCCCTTCCAAAATGGCTCAGGGTGGTTTACCATTAAAAACAAAATCATTAAAGCCAATAACAGTTAAAATAGAAATATAAACAATATAAAACGTCAATTAACAATTAAACAATCAGAACAATTAAAAACCCTGAAAAGCAGGTTACAACATTAAAACAGTTAAAACTAATAAAAAACCCTGGAAGGCCAGGCCAGTAACATCCTAAACAGATGTAGCTTACAAAAACATCAGATGACTGGTGTGAAAGGTCACTAGAATAATTAGAACTCAATGCAAGTGAGTTTGTCTGCTCAGTTTGTATTTGAAGTGTCCCTCTTTACTTGAATACTATTCAGGATCATGGAATCTGTTGGAGATGAACTTCCAGTGTATCGACCTTTTGCACCAACTGTCCTAATGACCACTAGGGGCATTGGGAGTAGAGACAGTGAGTCAGGGTCTCCCTATCTGTCCCTACTCTATGACCCCTGAACTGACTCTGCAGTACTTCCTGTGCTGAGTAACAATCCTTCCTTTCCTCCTAGAGAGCAGATGGAAACATCTCTCTCTCTCTCCTTACCTATCCATGATGTAGTCCTTTAGATTAGAGATAGGTCTTTCCTATCTAAGTGTATTTAACCAATAAATATTTAGTGTTTAGTCATACAAGGATCTCCATGTGTTTTCTCTAAATAGCTGCAATATCCAAACCATCCTTTGCTACCTACTCTGTAACTGGAGTGTGTGCTCATTCCTTAGTGCTCTGCTGTTTTACCTATTGTGGGTAAAAAATCAACAACCTCTAACAATTTATTCATGGAATAATGTGTTTACCATTTGATCACAGCCTTTCTTAAAAACTTAAGAATTCTGGGAACTTACTCAGTTAGGTTAAATTGTGCACACCTATTGGGTTCATTTTGCTCCATTATTATTTTGTTACATCTGGTTGGTTCTTTACCTTTTTATAATTTTCCATTTTAATTTGAACTTAATAATTATGTTTTGTAATCTGACTTAAAAAAAATAGTTAATTTTATTACTTTTATTGTATCTGTGTCTAGGAACATAGGAAACTGCCAAATACTGAGTCAGACCATTGGTCTATCTAGCTCAGTATTGTCTTCACAGACTGGCAGAGGCTTCTCCAAGGTTGCAGGCAGGAATCTCTCTCAGCCCTATGTTGGAGAAGCCAGGGAGGGAACTTGAATCCTTCTGCTCTTTCCAGAGTGGCTTCATCCCCTGAGGGGAATATCTTGCAGTGCTCACACATCAAGTCTCCCATTCAGATGCAACCAGGGCAGACCCTGCTTAGCTATGGGGACAAGTCATGCTTGCTACCACCTCCATCTTATCTGTCTATCTCCGTCTATCTTATTGTTGTGAGCCGCCCCGAGCAGTAGTGCACTGGAGGGGTGGGATATAAATATTTTAAATAAATACATAAATATAAATAAATAAATAAATAAATTCTAGAGATTCTATGAGCAAAATATGACCCTCTGTTTCTCTTTGGTGACACTGATTCTGTTGCCAACATGTGTGACTTCAACCAATGTCAGCCTTGTAAGTAGGCAGCCACACTAGCAAACCTTTTCTTCATGTATTCAAATTGACACTAGCAATGTTTCTTTTGACTTTCCTCAGTGCGGCAGTCACTTGTCTGAACAGCATGTTTATGCTTGGTAGATATATTTATGGCAAGGTCTTTAAATAGACTGTGTACTGGAGCAGAAAACTTAACAAAACAAAGAAATGTGCCAAAGGCATCAGTGGCCATATTTCATGGACCATTGCTAAGTCATGAGTTCTACAAAATGTGTCATTTTGTAAAGTCAAACAGTCAAACTAGAAATATGTTTACGGTGAGAGAAGAAGACACCATGCTTGATCGTCTCTGTCGCTCTCCTCTGAATCTTTGCCAAAATGACATACTCCTAACCGAACACAGTGTAGAAATACACTGAACTGCACATGGTGGCTGGCATGAAGCACAGCTTTGTGTGATAGACTGCAGGTCCACACGAAATGGACCACAGGTCCACAGGAAGTCTTCAGCATCCTGGCACTGAATGCTTCTTATGTAGCAGACTGGGTGAAGAAGGGAAGGGGCGAGCAATTTCCGGGTCTCTCCCCCTCACTGCAAAAGCCTTTTCCACTTGCATCAGTCTTTTCCTGAGGGCTGCACAATGAGGGGAAGGATGAGAAAATGGCTCCCCTCTGCCCCTCTGCATCCAGTCTGCGGTGCAAGAAGGCTTCAGTACATTGATGAGGAAAGCTTCCTGTGGATCTGCAGCCCTTCTTCCAGACAGCTGCGCATCAGGCCAGCCAGTATACTTAGTGCAGTTAGGATGATAATACTAATGATGGTGGTGGCAGCAACAGCCATGGTGGTGATAGTGTGGAATGGAGTGGCATTTGAGGCCCATCCATATGCTATGTTAAACAAGTACAAGTTTACAGTGTACACAGGTACAGATCTCTACACAGGTACAGTCATTCAGATGCTATGTTGAACATAGGTGCAGAAGTTCACTTCCAATCTGTATCATTCATTTGAAGAGCCTGTATTCAAGTCCACTTTTAAAATGAACACAGGTACAGTCATTCACACAAACACATAGACAAGTGTATAGACATCTGTAAACTCGTAAACTATAATGTCTGAAAAGTATAATGCAAGCAGCAATGGCTAGCAGGCTTGGGGAGGGGGGGATCCCCAAAATGCACCGTGCATTCGCACAGCGCATTATTGGAGCTCCAGGGCGCAGGGCGACGCAGGCCAATGCGTCCTGGCACTCCGACCCTGGGAGCTACTGGCAGCAGCCGATGCTCCTCTGGGTGGGCGATCTGCCCACCCAAGGAGAGGGAATTGCTCGTGTAGGGGTGATAAGCTCCTCAGGGCTTCCTCCCCGCTAACCCTCTTGCAGTGAAAAAGGGCTCAATAGCTTCTCATGACCAGTGAGAAAGGGCTCAATAGCTCGGTGGTATTGCTTTACATCCAGCCTCTCTCTCCAGTTGAAAAGATTAGGAAGCAAGTGACTAGAAGGAGCTCTGCTAGGAAGCTAGGAGAGATAACATTACTAGGCAGTGGGCAATATAGATAATACTGGGCTGAAGAACTACTGGTGTGATTCATGTGTGCCAGTTTCCCCAAGTTCTTTCAACCCACTTTGAAGGTTACCCAACTCCCTCACCCCACCCCACCCCACCTCACCCATACACACATTTCTTTCATTATGGTTGCATGTCTCATGTGAGGCAGCTTAGCTCAAAAGGACAGAAAAGGTGTGTGTGTGTGTGTGTGTGTGTGTGTGTGTGTGTGTGTGTGTGTGTGTGAATGAATGAATGAATATATTACAAATATCTTTCTGGAATGTGAAAAGATTCACATTCCAAGATTCTGCGGTAAACGTTCTGATATTCTAGTTTGTAGCTTTTTGAATTTCCCCAGACCAACTGAGCCTGCAGATTTATTGCCAAGAGCTACTAAAAGGCAAAATGCACAAGAAGAGCTACAAACAGTATATAAAGTTGGCAGCAATATCTCAAGATTGATTTTTCCATGGATATAAGGCAAACACAAACTGCAGCATAAGATCTGCTAATGGCATATATGTTTATCTGCATGACAGATATGGCTTTGGTGTGTGTGTGTGTGTGTGTGTGTGTGTGTGTGTGTGTGTGTGTACCTTGGGCAGATACTTCCCCCCACCCTTTCAGCTGGAACTTTCTACAAGTACTGCTCTGTTGCGAGCCAAATGAATAAGATGGGGCTACATTGCAGTAGTACTTAAGGAACTAGACTCCACTTACTTAAGATAGCCATAACAGCAGATGGAGTGGGTTGGGTTGGGTTGAATAGGTCTTAAACTAAAAGGCTTGAGGCTCAAGTAGGAAGGTTTTGTCTTCACATCCTGAGTATAACTGATTGCCATATTTGTAATGCTCCTGCTAGAACACAAAAAACTATTTTGGAGTATATGGACATTTCCTTTCCTTTTCAGACATTTGGATTTGTTCCACTAAACAGAGCACTGGGTTCTGTAGACAGCCAGTTTCCATCAGAAGTTCTCAACCTTGGGTCGCCAGATGTTGTTGGACTACATCTCCCATCATTGCTAGCTGCAATGGTTTTTGGCCTTTGTGGTTGGGAGTGATGGGAGTTGTAGATCAAAAACATCCGGGGACCAAAGGTGGGGAGCCATTGCTCTGCATGAAGGCAACTATGCTCTCTTTTCAGCTACACTTGTCCAGTGCTGCTGTATTTTCCCAGGAGCTGGAAGGAGACAATGTGGATGTTTCTGGAGTTGAATGCCCTCCAGGGCAGAAATATTTATAATGAGAAAACTTTTTACACTCCATACAGAACATCCTTCATATTCTTTATTGGACTTCAAGGAATATGATGTAGTCACTGTTTTTTCTTTTCAGAATGGGGAGAAAGCAAAGAGGCACAGTCTAATCCCCTCTAAAGTGACTTGGTGAACAGGTAGAAGGAATTGGCTGCTGCTGGTGTCAACCTTATGTTTCTTTTTAGACTGTGAGCCCTTTGGGGACAGAGAGCCATCTTATTTATGTATTATTTAGTGATGAACTCTCATCAGCTCAGTTTAGAATCAACACTGTGTGTATGTACTTCCTTGGGGGTCATTTGGGAAAAGTGCATCTTTTTGCTGAGAGTTCTCTTCCAGTTTATAATGTTGGTGCATGTGCACTGAGGTTGTTGGGTGCATTTTATATTCCTGTCTAAGATGAATAGTCCTGAGTGGAGAGTCAGGGTGGAGAGCCGTCCGGAAACACAACCACTACCATATTTGCCAAAACAGAGCCACCCAGGAATAAGAGATTTCAAATCTGAACAGAGGGGCAGCAACTGTATATAATGTTTACAAGAAACAACTGAATGGATTAGAGATTAGAGAAAAGCCACTCATCAAACAAACAGCAGCTTAGTTGAGTGCTCTGGTCATGGAAGTCACACAACACATAAGCATTTTTTATCAAGAGTAAGTACTAACATGAAAGCACTTTTATGCAATGTTTGCAGCCCAGTCAGCCAAAATTCTGATAATTATTCTGCCACATAGAATATAAAACATGCATAATATCAAGAGTGTCCCAGAGGAAGAGTTTTTGATCAAAGCACGTTGGACCTAATAATATACACCTAGTGCAGTTCCATGGTTATCTCTCCAAGTGGTGTTTCAGCTTGAACATTAATCATATATGTGGAGGATCTTGTTTTACATTAGTAGCTGGAGAACAAATTCTGGTGCAAATGATTATCTCTAATAGCTCTGAGTAGGGATGTGCACAAAATGGATTTTGCATTTTGTTTCAAGCTCAAAAAGAAATGCAGATGGCCAAAACATTGCATCGAAACAGTGGTCACCGGCTGTTTCAATGGAACAACACTCTAAACATTTTGAGTGTTTCTGCCATAGGGAACAATGAGGAAAGTCAAAATACCCCATTGTTACCTATGGGTAGCTCCTTTGGATTGTGTGGTAGGGCATAACGGGTGCTACCTACCATCCACACGGCAAAAGAAGTGGTCAAGTGGGTGATTTTAAACGAAACCTCCAAAGGATCCTATGCATTTTGCAACCCTGCCTTGAAAAACACTGCAGAAGCACACAGTAAAAGGGAATCTGTTCTTCCCAATACAGAACACAAATTTCCAGCACAGTCCAAAAATGGCCAAAAAAGAATCATTGACCCAGAATCCATGGCCAACCACAGTGCCTGCACTGCAGTAATATCATTGGCACAAGATATTATTTCTCATGTCTCTCACACACAATAAAGACTCCACAGAAGCACCCTTAGCAGCAAGCATAGCCATAAGCACAACTAAAGCAACTTCAGCCACATTGTGACTGAGATACACCTTGCAAGCCAGATTGCAGAGCAGACCAGAGCTGTAAGTGAAGCTCAAGTTAGTCTCAAGGCCTGTGAGACTATCATCACGGAGCTCATCACAGCAGTTACCAATAATTATTAAAGGGGGTGGGGAGCAGCCACTGTCCATTTCTCACAACAACATTATCTCACAAACTAAACAAACCATAACTCAAGGAAGGCAGGCACCCAAGTTCTGCCTTTGTCAATCTGAGATCCAGAAAAACCAGATAGTTAAGGCAGCAATAGCACAATGTATTGAAAAAAACCCCACAAAATCAATCCTTCCTTCCTCCTCTCCTGACATATCCTCTTCAAGAGAGACACACTATAAGGGCTCTCTCTGCCTCCCAGTACCTTTGAATAAATTTTGAAATCCCTTCCTTTTGGGCTTCTCCTCCCACCTCCCACCCAATGGGGCCATTGTTACCCATGAAAACACTAGATTAATATGATAACAAACACACCAAGAAGCAAGGAGGTCACAAACCAGTCAGAAAGCAGTGCCAGAAAACCAATAGGCAAGAGGGGAAAAGGCATCCAAAATGGCACTTAAATGTCAAAACATTTTGATTGAAATGTGGTTATTTTGTTCCAAGCTCAAAACAGGCCCTTTATTTATCAAATTAATAATCGAAATTGAAATGATGATGATGATGATTGATGACGACGTAACTTTAATAAGTTTATACCAGATCGGTTGTCGCCCGGGTCAACACGGACCACACCAGGTGCTGGAGTCCCTTGACATCTGGTGGCAAGTGGGCAACAGGACTCAGGATCTTCAGTTGAGCAACCAGGGCTGGAGACAGCAAAGTTACTGGGGGAAACGTCGCTTAACCGGAAAAAATATACAAAAAATGCCAACAAGGAAATAATGATCTGCTATTACAAGTCAAGTCCAACTAGAAGAGGTTATTTTAAAAGAATGTACCAAATTTGGGAAGAGAAGCATCCAGATACAGAAATAACAGAACAAAGGCTAGCAGACCAGAGAAGATTCATAATAAGAAATAAAGTATTCACAGGAGTTGAGCTGGAAGAACTGCAAAGAGCAACACATGCTCAAGATATGGAAGAAGAATTACCACCAACTGAAGCAGTTGCTTAGGCGCAGGTGGAGGAGGTATTGGAAATAGAGGGTGCCACTGTTGCTGAACTCTTTCAAAATCAAAACCAGATAACCTCCACTTTGCCTTCACCTCAAAAACCCAAATGCCATTTAACAGAAAAGCAACAAGAACTAAAGCAAAAAATAACTGAGCACATGAACCAAACAACCACCAGGGTTCGACTTCCAGCTCTAAAAACAGTTGCCAAAAAACAACTTGCTCATAAAAGATGTCAATGCTGCACTTGCAGAAATAACAACCAAGAATTTGCAAGAAACAAACCAACTAATGTACAGTGCAGCAACAATAACAACACAAGAGCTGAGATATAAGATCAGTGGACCTGAAAAAAAGGAAGTAGTACATCACCTAAATGTAAGATTAGATTAGAAAATAAAATCTCCAGGGTCAGATCAGATGCTAGTAAACTGAAAGATATGAAAGACAAGAAGCTGAAGAATGAAAACACCAAACAGTATCTGATCCAAAAATACCACCTAGATTCAAGGAAAATTAGAGAAGTCCTGGAAATAATAAAGCAGCAAAGAACAGCAGTGTCAACTAAGATTAGCAGATACGAAGCCAGAATTACACAACACAGGCAGAATCTCCAATTCCATTCGAATCAGAGACGTTTCTACCAAATCATAGAAGGAGAAACTACAAGAAATGTAGAAACACCAAATAAAGAAGAAACAGATACTAAAATGTTTAGAAACAACTGGTGTCATCAAAAACATTCAGATATTTATAAAAAAAAGCAATGAGCATGTGGAGTACACAGTTAACAATCAATGAGACACTTGGACAGGTTAGCATTAGAAGAGGTATTTTCCAAGGGGACTCACTATCCCCTCTGTTGTTTGTAATCACCATGATTCCACTTTCACAAATACTAAACAAAACAGGTCTTGGATACCAAACATCTAAAACATCAAGTCAAATCAACTATCTGCTGTACATGGACGATCTGAAGTTGTATGGAAAGTCCCAGTCAGAAATCGAATCACTGCTAAACACTGTCCGTATATTCAGTAGCCATATAGCAATGGAATTTGGACTAGACAAGTGTGCTGCATTAATAATGAAAAGAGGAAAAATAAGAAAAACAGAAGGAATAGAACTTCCCAGTGGAAGCAACATCAAGAACCTAGAAGAGAAAGAACATTACAAATACTTGGGCATTCTCCAGGCTGATAACATCGCATACACTGAAGTTAAAAGAAAAATTAGAAGTGAATACTTCAGGAGAGTTAGAAAAATCCTAAAGTCCAAACTCAATGGTGGGAACACCATACAAGCCATAAACACCTTGGCTATACCTGTTATCAGATACACTGCAGGAATAATAGACTGGACCCAGGCAGAGCTAGAGATGCTAGATCATAAGACCGGGGAAATAATGACCATCAAACATGCTCTGCACCCCCGCAGTGATGTAGATAGGCAATACCTCCCTCGCAGCTCAGGTAGAAGAGGAATGCTGCAAGTCCATCAAACAGTAGAGGAGGAGAAAAGAGGCCTTGAAGAATATATCAAGGACAGTGAAGAAGATGCACTTCAAATGGTTGATAATGAGAAACTATTCAACACCAATGAAACAAAGCAGGCCTACAAGAAAGAAGAAGTCAAGAACTGAGCATAAAAATGGAAAAATAAGTCCCTGCATGGTCAATATTTGCACAATATAAGTGGAAAATCAGACATCACCAAGACTGGGCAATGGCTTAAGAATGGCAACTTGAAGAAATAAAAAACAGAGGGTTTAATACTGACTGCACAAGAACAGGCACTAAGAACAAATGCAATAAGAGCAAAAGTAGAAGAGTCTACAACAAACAGCAAGTGCCGCCTTTGTAAAGAAGCAGATGAAACCGTGGACCACCTAATCAGCTGTTGTAAAAAGATTGCACAGACTGACTACAAACAAAGGCATGACAAGGTAGCAGGGATGATACACTGGAACATCTGCAAAAAATACAAGCTACCTGTAGCCAAAAATTGGTGGGACCATACAACTGAAAAAGTTGTAAAAAATGAAGATGCAAAAATATTATAGGGCTTCCAACTACAAACAGACAAACATCTGCCACACAATACACCAGATATAACTGTAGTCGAGAAGAAAGAAAAACAAGTCAAAATAATCGACATAGCAATACCAGGGGATAGCAGAATAGAAGAAAAAGAAATAGAAAAAATCACCAAATACAAAGATCTACAAATTGAAATTGAAAGGCTGTGGCAGAAAAAGACCAAAATAATCCCAGTGGTAATTGGCACCCTAGGTGCAATTCCAAAAGACCTTGAAGAGCACCTCAGCACCATAGGGGCCACAGAAATCACCATCAGCCAATTACAAAAAGCAACTTTACTGGGAACAGCCTATATTCTGCAATGATATCTATAACAATTGACAATAAAATTCTGGCATCCCAGGTCCTTGGTCCAGGTCCTAAAACAAACCAGTCAATAGCACCTGTCTGACTGTGTAAATTAATAATGATGATGATGATGATGATGATGATGATGATGATAAAATAAAAAAATAAAATAAAGGGTGTTTTGTTCTGAGCTCTAAACACTCGAAATGGCCCGTTACAAGTCAAAACATTTTAGTGTCAAAATGTTTTTCACATCAGAAGCAACATCCAGCAAGATCATAATACAATGAAAATCCCCTCCCACCCCCACCCACCCCACAATACCATGTTTTCACTTGTTTCCTGAAGGAGGATAACACTGGGGCCTCCTATGAAGCTGCTTTACATGAAGGTGATTCACACAATTGAAAACTGGTTAGGAGAAATGTCCTACCCAGGTTTAAGAGATGTACATGCTCCTGATTTTTGATTGTATGTGAGCAAACAACTAGGTAGGAGGAGCAGGGAGTGATGGTGTGTGAAGCAGGAGCTGGTTAGGACAATACTGTCCTATCCAGCTTTCATTCCCAACATCTGATTATGATAGGAGGAAAAGCTGTCCTTCACAGCTCCTGCCTCTCACACAATCGCTCCTCGCTCCTGCTCCCGAGTAGGTTACCCCTAACCTGGGTAGGATTCTTGTCCTATACAGTTTTCAATTGTGTGAACTGCCTCATTGAGTCAGATGATTGGTCCATCTAGCTCATAACTGACTACACTAACTAGCAGCAGCTCTACAGAGTTTCTGAACATGAGGCATGTGTGCTGCCATTGAGATACAGCCCTTCCTCTTCTGCCAGTGAAAGGGCAATCCATAAATTTAACATGAAGAGTGTGGAAAATTAGAACAAATCTAACCTGGTTTGATTTGAGCTGGCCCGGTTTGACTGGTTTGAGTTCAAATTGGATGGGCCCCCCCCAAAAGGGGCCGGTCCAAGTTTGAACCGGACCAAGTCTGGTTCAGACTGAAGCAGTTTGAACCAGTTTGATGGTTCCAACATGATGGCCACAATTACAGAGGTATGTTTACAAAATTTCAGGCCTCTTGATTGGTTTTTCGCCACTGCCTTCTGATTCACTAGTAAACTCCATTGCTCTGTTGGGCTTGTTGTCATTCAAATCAGTCTGGGCAACACTGTCACCATTGGCAGTGGGGGTAGGGGAAGGGTAGTGGGAGCAAAAAGGAGGATGTTTCAAAATGTATTTAAAGCCAGGCAGTGCCTGCTTGGCTTTACTCTTCTGCTTTTTGGGAAGAGCTTTGACTGTGCTCCAGGACCAGCTGCTACATTTTAGAGGATTGCTCTGCACCTTGATCTGCTGCTGTGTGGATCCCCTGCCACCCCGAACCCTGATTCTCTTATCTGTTCTACACCTGCCTGCTGGAACCCCCCATACACACACACACACCTACAGCAGCTGAGATGATGGTAGTAGGGAGGAGTCCAGCAAGAAAAGAATGACCTCTTCTTCCCTTAGCGGATGTGGAGGTGGTGGTGGCAGCTGCTAGCCCTGATCTCCCTCTCAATGTAACCCCATCTCCCGCACAGTCCGAGAGTGAGGAGTTGCTGGGGCAGGAGGAGTTCATTCCTGTTGCCCCAGGGTCTTCGCAGCCATGGATAGTGGAGGGCAGTAGGGATGCTTGGTCATGGCCAACCAGCAAACCCAATAGTGCCGCCAGCACCAAGTGGTTCAAGACCACTAGCAGCACTGTCTCGAACCCAATCAAGCATGTTTGGTTTTGGCACCCACAAACTTGGAGCCCGGTTTAGTTTGAATTCAAACCAGTTCAAGCCCAGTTCAGGGGTGCCAGACATTTTTTTAAAAGAAAAAAAAAGAAAAATAATCAATTCATTTTTAAAAATAAGTCAGGCTCACTGACGCCGTGACCTGGCCATGCAAATGACCTGCGTGCATGAGTGGCGGCTTAAAAATGGCTGCTGTGCACTCAAACAGGGCCAAAACGGCCCAAAATGGCCCATAGGAGACTGGGAAGAGACCAGTGGCAGGAGGGGAAGCTGCTGGATACACCCCTGCAGCTTTAGAAGCAACCCCAGGGCCACTGAAACCGGCAGCGGTGAGTCCAACTTTTTTTTAAAAAAAACCTAATTCTAATGTGTCTGGCATCCCTAAACCAGACCCAAACTGGACCAGCGGCTTTGGCTCAAGCTCAACCCACCCGCTTTGTTGGTAGAGCAAGGCTCACACATCCCTAGTGGAGTGCAGGCTGCTTTCCTGTCCCTCACTGCACACTGGTGGGGGCAATAGAAATAAGGGACAACATCTGCTTCTGCTCGTGTGGCCAGCACATCCTCCCAGGCAGCAAAGCCCAGGTGGGCTTTGCTGCATGTGGAGCTGCTGGACCACCCAGTAGATGAGATGTTGGTGGTCACTGAGTGCCAGGTGGAGGAATGGCTGTCAAGGTGGCCAAACCTCCATAGGGGGTTCATGAACACCGACAGTGGTGCCAGCGTGCTGAGAGTGGCACGCCAGCTGCAGTTTGTGCCTATATGCTGTATGGCACACAATCTGCATCTGGTTGTGGTGGATGCACTTGGCATCAAGGAGGCAAGGGCATCAGGGGCTCCCCCGCTCAGGGGCTGCTATTGCCATGGCTCCCCTTGTGGACACATGCTGCAAGACGGCAGCCTATTTCAACCACAGTGAGAAGGGTAGGCAGATGCTCCGGGAGAGGCAGTGTAAGCTTGGCCTACCTTCTCACGTTGTCCCAGGGGATGTTGAGATGTGGTGGAACTCTGCTCTTGCTCCAGCACCTGCAGGAGCAAGAGGCAACCATCTGCACCCTGGTGAGGAACTGTGGCTTTTGAGTTGCAACCTGTCCACTGTGGACTGGAAGCTCATTTCCGAGCTAGTCTTGACACTCGAGCCATTCCTCCTTGTGACAAGCAGCCTCTGTGTCGAGGCAGCAGCTCTGAGCCAAGCTTTGCCCACTGCTCTTCTCCTGGAGAAGATGATGGGGAGGCATGTGCCCTGGCAGGTCGACTGAAGACTGGAGTTGTGGAGCAGCTCAGCACCAGGTTGTGTCAACTGGCAGGACATGTTTTGCAATGCCTGGGTGTCCCAACCATGAAGGGCAATGAGGTCACTTCTGATGCACTGCCCAAGTGGAGAGCCCTACTGGTTCAAGTGTGTCATGCAGAGGAGAGGGGGCTGTGTAATCACCAGCAGAGGGTGCTGGTGTGCTTACTTTGAGTGTGCAGTTCACACCCAGCAGCAGCAGCTCCTATTGCAGTAGCGTGGTGTCTCTGGCAACACCAAAGCAGCCTGCGGTTCCAACGGTTCATTCCACCCTTTGATTCAAATGGGGGTGCCTTGGTTCCTTGCCAGGGGTATGGGAGATGCCAGTCTCTCCCTGCACTGCAGTGGTGCCAATCAGAGTATTCTGCAGTACCCGCAGGAACAAGTTGTGGTGGTTCTCTGAGATGGATTTTCCCCTGAAACAGATCTCATCCAGTTTGGGGCTTGTTTTGGGGTTGGCTTGCTGACTGGCTTGTGTTGGTACCACCAGACTTGTGATGTGCAGGGCCAGCTCCCATTGGAGGCTGTGGTGCAGCATAGGTGGGTTTTTTGTTTGGCTAACCGGATGGTTTTCAATTATGCTGGTTGCTTTGGTTGGTGGTTGGTTGTTTTGTTGTCGTTAGGTATCCTGCAGCACAGCCAAATAAAAATGCATGTGCACACACACTCACACACTGGCCCATGATGAGTCTAGATTGGTTCCCTCATATGTGTAATCCTGCAGGCTGTCAGCCTGGCATGTGTCAGCCTACTGGCTGTCAGCCAGGGCCCATTCCTACCTGAGGCCAACTTACTGCACACACAAAGAGGAGAAAGAAGACTTCTCATGTGGTTTTCCTTTTTCAGTCTCAGTGTGCACTGCGCGCGTGCACACAACATTCAATTCTGCTTTTGCTGGATCCCACTCAGATGGACAAAAGCAGAAGAATGTGGCTGCCTTGCCAGGCTTGCCTGCCCTTCGTTCCTGAGACTTGAGGTTCGGTCTGGTGTTGTGGCGAAATCTCTGTCTGCTGTCTATTTATTTTCAGTGTGAGACATGTGTCTGTCCTGTTGACTGTGGTCTGGTGGTCTGACTCTGTGCATTCTGCATGTACACTCAGATTCAAAGGCACCTGGTGGGCCACTGTGTGAAACAGGATGCTGGACTACATAGGCCTTGGGCCTGATCCAGCAGGGCTGTTCTAATGTTCTTCTGTCAAAAGGGTGCCGCCCACTGCTGCTGTTGCTTTGGAATAATAAGTGTGTGTTGGGAGAGCAACTTGTGGTACCGGCAATGATGCATCATTGGGCAGGGCATGGTGGCATAATCTGGGTCAGTTATTCTTTATTGTTCTGCTTTGTGCCGTGTTCTGTGGGAAAATCCCTTTTTTAAAAAATATAATGTGTGTGATTGAACTTGTCCTGTTTGGTTCTGCCATAGGGAATAATAGGCATATGAACTGGCCCATTATTCCCTATGGGTAGTGCCTAGGGACACCAAAACAGGATGAGTGGTACATCATGATGGGTTCTACCTACCACCCAACACACAAAGTAATTGGGCAATCGGGCAATATTTAAATAAATTTCTGAATTTGCGGGGGGAGGATATAGGTCAGCCATTGACTGTTTGATGACCCTGAAACATTTTTTTTAAGCCCAATTGCCCAATTGCTTTGTGGGTTGGGTGGTAGGTAGCACAATTCATGGTGGGGCCCCCAGTTCAAGTCCTGTTCAAACTCATACCAAACCAGGAAAACTGGTTTCGTGCACACGCCATTCAGTACCACCAGCAAAAAGGCCTTGTTTCTGGAAGATGCCTGCCACATTTCAGACTACATTTCTTCCTAACCACTTCTGTGCTGCCATCGCAAGTCTTGTGTCAGGCTGTTAGTTTGGAATTAGTTAATGACCCTCTAATTACAAACGCCTAATACAAACACTAATTTTACACAGCCAAAATCTAGACGACAGACACACACGCACAAGTTGTACAGGTTTCTAAAGATGGGAGGAATGAGCTGGCCTCTACAAACAGTGACTTACATTCTCCACAGCACCCCATAGATCCAAGAGCAGGGTGTGCCCATGTGTCTCAACAGCCTGTCCTTGCTGCTAGTGAAGGCGGAGAGGCTCTGTGGCGACTCAGGATTGTATCACTATTGTTTCTCCCATTGGGAATGATGGAAAATCATTGCTAGCTGTGAGAACACAATTCATAGTAGTCACAGAGCCTCTCTGTGTATGCTAACACTAAAGACAGGCCTCTGAGTTGCCCAGAGCCAGGGCACACACGCCCCATTCTTGGATCTGCTGGGCACTGCGCAAAATACAAGATATTTATTTACTCTAAATCAGTGCAAATTTAGATTTAGATTTAGAGTAAATATATATTTTGGAATAATTTGGCTTCTAACAATATCAAGATGATGTATTACATTTTGCTGGTTTGGATATATTAGTAAAAATAAAGTCTGATCTAGTTAACAATGAATGCCCATAACTATAAGTGCCCTTTGCAGATTAATCCAAAGAGATGGCTTGGACACCTCTAGGTTAACCCATAGACCTGCATACCAAGTATGTGGGTTAAGCTCAAGTGAATGAAAATGTTATAGCAGTTGCATTCAGGTTAATGAGATGCATCTAGGTTACCACTCTTACTGGCTTATTGTATAAATCTGCCACCTGAGCTAGTTAGTCATGTTGCCTAGCAGCATCCTGCAGTGACAAGGAGCCCTCTATACATACATGCCTATAGCTTTCTCTAGATTCAGTGTGCCTAACCAGTGAGTTAGGCACATAGGCAGTACACTACTAACATACAGAATTTACAAACTATTTCACACTTCATCAGATCAACTTAGGAATAAAAATGAGACTGTACAAAGCAATAAAAGATGGTAGTGTCTGGGAGCTTGAGAACTGGATTTGAGAAATCTCAGTTCTAGTTCGTCTTCAACCGATGTTTGTTGCATGGCTTGTAACTCATAATGGAGTATATGTTTTAGATGCAGAAGTTCCCAGATTAAATCCTTGGCATCTCCAGGTAGGGCTGGAAAAGACCCAATCTGACACCCTGGAGAGCTCCTTGCAGCCAATGTAGACCAAACTAGATGGATCAATGACCAGTGTCCAAAGATGGATTCATATGTTCAAGCTTCTAGCTATCTTGTATAAAAGGGAACAGGGTGAACACTCAAAGTGCTCTATGAATTATGACTGAGGAAGAACAATGGATGAGTAAAATTATGCTTGGCTTCACTACACTCCAAACAGCAGTGGCTGGTGTGGGTGCCACCAGGGGGTTGGGCGGCAGGTGGCACCTTTAACTGTAAACCACCCTGAGCCATTTTGGAAGGGCAATATAATAAATAAATAAATAAATAAATAGATAGATAGATAGATAGATAGATAGATAGATAGATAGATAGATAGATAGATAGATAAATAAATAAATAAAATCACTAGGTGCTTACCTCTCCCCCCACCACACCTGAAGGCTGTTTAGAGCAACGGCACGCCACCCAGCACCTGTTGCAGTGGAGGATCGGCTCCACCCCTCAGCTGGCAGAGGCCATTTGTGTGGCCAGCAAATGGCCTCCACACATGTGAGGAGGCCAGCTGAGGGGTGGAGCCGATCCTCCGCTGCAGCGAGTGCTGGGCTTTCAGATGCTGTGGGAGGAGAGGTGATCACCTAGTAATTTACAGTTAAAGGCGCTTCCCGCTGCCCCGGCCCCTCAGTGGCGCCCGCACCAGCTACTGCTGACTCCAAAGGATTATCACCTGACTTCTTTCACAAGAACATATTTGAATATAAGGAAAGTTAAGGGACTGGCTTTATGAGTTGGACAGCAGTTGGGATTTGGAGATTATTAAGGCCGCAGATTTCTTCCACAGGTACTGTCTGTTTAAAGATAACCACAAAAGAGCTCAACAAACTCCACTGTGATAATGATTTTTTCAATATATCCAAGGCCTCACTTTTGCTCCACTAAGAATTGCTTACACTGAACTTTGATTCCTACTTCAATTCCTTCGATGCCTACTGCCTTCTTAAATGGATTACTTTGGCAGACTTCCAATATTTTGGAGGCATATGTCAACAGGACTGATGCTGATTACTTAGCTAGGGGTTTCCTGTTTGGTTTTCATATTCCATTTGAGGGCCCATGTTTGCCATATTTTTTCACGCAACCTTGGGTCTGTTCAGGGCTTAGAGCATATAGTTCGGGGTACGATAGTTAAGGAGGTTGCTGAAAGCAGAGTGTTGGACTCCTTTACTGCCCTTCCAGTAAGCTTCCTTAGGAACTCCCCATTGGGAGGGCTGCCAAAAAAAGGGCTCCGGGAGAATTTCATCTTTTGCACCAGTAACCTTAATGATCACTAGGGGAATGGGGAGTAGAGATAGATAGTTAGGGTCCCCTTCTCTTTCCTGTTTATCTCTGCCTCTATGACACCTCTATGGATACAATGTACTCAGGAACTTCCTGAGAGTGATCCTCCTCCTCCTCCTCCTCCTCCTCTTCTCCTTCTCCTTCTCCTTCTCCTTCTCCTTCTCCTTCCCAGAATTCTTCTAGTGCTCACTAGCTCTCTCTGAACACCATGTAGCCAGTGGTTAGATATAGGTCTTTTCTGTTATCATGGAATAAAGTAGATTAGTTTAACCTTACATGAATCTCCACGCTTATCTTTTTTTTAAAAAATCAGGTTTGTAAACCGCCCCAAACGTTCGTCTCTGGGCAGTTAACAATAACATAAAAACAAGTTAAAAACATACACAGAAACTTAAAACAATTTAGATAATTTAAAATCAAACACAGATTAAAACCTAAAAAATTAAAAAGCTGAAAAGGCTTGGGTGAAGAGGTGTGTTTTCAAATGTTTTTTAAAAATTGTCAGAGATGGGGAAGATTATATTTCAGTAGGGAGTGCATTCCACAGTCTCGGGGCAGAAACTGAGAAGGCTTGCCCCCATAAGGCCACCAGCTGAGCTGGCAGCAACTGGAGATGGACCTCTCCAGATCACCTAAGTGGGCAATGTGGCTCATAATGAAGAAGACGTTCTCTTAGATACCCAGGGCCCAAGCTTCTTAGGGCTTTATAGGTTATAACCAGCACTTTGTATTTTGCCTGGAAACCTATTGGCAGCCAGTGTAGCTCTATGCAAAGGAGTAATGTGGTCTCTCCGAGATGACCCAGAGACCAAACTGGCCGCTGCATTCTGTACTAACTGTAGTTTCCGGACTATGTACAAAGGCAGGCCCACATAGAGCACATTGCAGTAATCCAGTCTGGAGGTTACCAGCATATGTACCACTGTTTTGAGGCAGTTCATCTCAAGAAACAGACGCAGCTGGCGTATCAGCTGAAGCTGATAGAAAGCCCCTCTGGATCCAGTCCTCAGCCTGAGATACCAGGGAGAGGTGTGGATCCAGAAGTACTCCCAGACGGCATACTTGTTTCTTTTGGGGAAGTGTGACCCCTTCTTGAACAGGTAGATCAAAATTGTCTCTGGAGTTCTGACCCCACACAATAAGTACCTCTGTCTTATCTTGATTCAGTCTCAGTTTATTCTCCCTCATCCAGCCCATTACAGCATCCAGGCAGGCATTTATGGAGGTTATGCCATTTCCTGATGATGTTGACATGGAGAAGTAGATCCGGGTATCATCAGCATACTGATAACACCCCGCACCAAATCCCCTGATGATCTCTCCTGGTGGTTTCATGTAGATGTTAAAGAGCATTGGGGACAGTATGGAGCCCTGAGGGACACCCTACTTAAGCTCAGATTTCGAAGAGCAACAGTTTCCAATCGACACCATCTGGAATCTGTCTGTGAGGTAGGAGTGGATCCACTGTAAGACAGTGCCTCCCACCCCTAACACTCTCAGACATTCCAGAAGGATACTATGGTCGATAGTATCAAAAGCTGCCGAGAGATCCAAAAGGACCAACAGAGTCACATGTCCTCTGTCAATAACCCAATTGGAGATCATCCATCAGGCCAACCAAGGCAATCTTCACCCCATAGCCCACCTGAAAGCGAGTTTGAAATGGTCTAGATAATCATTTTCCTGCAAGACCATTAAGCTGAGAGGCCACCATCCGCTGTTACCTTGCCTGCCATGGGAGGTTGGAGACCGGCCTATAGTTGCTCAACTTGGAGGGATCTAATGCAGGCTTCTTAATAACAGGTCTAATAATTGCCTCCTTAAGACATGGAGGCATCCTGCCCTCCCTCAGAGAAGCATTTATGATTTCTACCAGGCCTCTTATAACAGCCTCCCTGCTAGATAGAACAAGCCATGTTGGACAAGGGTCAAGAGAACAAGTGGTATGCCTCATCACTCTAAGCAGCTTGTCCACATCCTCAGGGGTTAACACATCCTCTGTTAACTTCTGCTGTAATGGGAGGGTGTAAGCTCCAGAAATACTCTGTTATATAAGTTATTACCCCCAACAGTTTTGTTATGGAGGGAGCAGCTGTTGCTAGAGGCTGCGTTGGAAGTTCATTCTGATGCATGGGTGTTCATGGGTTTGGCTTGTACTTTTGGGGACAGCGGTGTGCTGCCCCATGGCCCTCTGACTGAGTTGAGCGGGGTTTCCATGTGACCTTACCTTTTTTGAAATCTTTCCAATTGTGGTGGCAGTGCACATTTGGGCACATGACCTTACCAATCACATGGTACACTTTTGGTGTGATAACAAGGCTACACTTCACTTTAACACCCTTTCATCTCGGCATTTGAGGTTTATGCAGCCAGGTAGTGAGCAAATTCATACTCTGATGCCTACAGTTTAATGACTTGCTTTTGGCTCATCATGTACTGGGACTAGACAATAGCATAGCCAATACACTGTCTCAGATGCAGGTTGGGCGGTTCTGCTGCCTTGCCCCAGATTCTGCTCTCATGACTGAAGTTTTACACAATTATCTGTGGACAATTGGAGGTTTGAGGCCTGCCGGGCCATAGAGCTGTCCCTTGCACCCAGCACCAGTGTTTGTTATGAAGCTGCTAACAGTTTAGGCAGTTTAGGCATGAGTCAGAATTGTTCAATGTACCAGTTGAATACCTTATGCATTATTGTGTGTTTGTTTGCTATGAGCCCCACTACCCATTGAGACTGTCAGGAGAGGTTTGTGTGCAGTTGCCACGGGCTTGCCACTCCACTGTGGCTATTGCCGGTTTGCCATTCAGAGAATTGGGTGGTGGCACTCTTCCACCTACTTTAGCTATATCTGACCTTTCAAGGTACAAATGAGGTAGTTGCAGTTTGTTAACACTTGTTTCTTTTGCAGATTTCATTGGGCAACAAGACATTTTTTGCCTCTTGATCGGTTGACAGTTTTGCGTTCTGGGCCTGTCGCTCTGCTCACTCCACCAACTGGGGGACTCAATTGGGTTGTGGTGCATTTGCACAGGTAGGGTGACATGGATGGCGTGGTACACTCTGGTGCTGGCTGTTACCCCTGCTTTTCCACAACTTCAGTTCTTGACCACCTCCACAGATTTGTTTGCTTCACCTTGGCAGCAATGATCTGGGACTCTTGAAGGGCAAGGCTCTTATTTTACAATCTGTGGAGGATTTCTGAGTCCTGCTGGCCCGTTGGCCACAGTTATTAATTGTTTGGTCCTGCTTGATTCCAAGGCAATGTTGGAGGGGGGATAGTGACCCTCATGCCCTTGATCAAGTCTGTAAGAAGGTCAACTGGTAACTGGGCAAGGTAGTATGTTTGCTTGGAGGGAGGTTTATCCCTCATTGAGACATTAGGCATAGTAGTGCAGAGAGGATGGTGTTCATCTATCTGAACTGGGCAATGATATCCCTTTAAGGGATCTGCAGCGGGGCTTGCATGAAGCTGTTTTCTGCAGGTGGGGAAAAGGGAACTAAACTGAGGTTTGTTCCCTTTTATTGGCAGATGAGTGTGGGTTTTGGAGGTTAAGATGTTGATTGGTGTTCAGCTGTAGTC
The DNA here is from genome assembly GCF_027244095.1 of Hemicordylus capensis. Lineage (NCBI taxonomy): Eukaryota > Metazoa > Chordata > Lepidosauria > Squamata > Cordylidae > Hemicordylus > Hemicordylus capensis. The sequence continues at coordinate 88,993,320 of NC_069658.1, read as the reverse complement.
ACTTTTCAGGTGATTCGTGGTTTCATGGAACAGCCTCTCAGGGTTTTGCAACCCGGAGATGTCTGGAAATGGGCCACCTTTAGGGTGCCATTCAGCTCACTCACTCAGAGCTTTGGGGCTTGGAGGGTGGTGACCCTGGTGGCTACCTCCTTGATACCGTGGCTTGATGGGGCTTTGCTGAAGGTTCAGATGGTGGCTGGCAAGCCCAGCTGCTTCACCCAACAGTGAAGAGAGGACAACCCTCACTAGGAGGCTGTTCCTACCTGTAAAGGAGGTGGGTGGGAGTTGTCTGCTCTCTAGTTCATGTACGTTATATTTATTCCTGCTACAAATCTCTGCCTAGCTTATATTTAATAAAAGTGGCATGGGTCCTGTCTTCCTTTGGGGATCTGGGTGCAATGAGAACTGAAGCATGGGGCTAAGTTTATGTGGATAACATCCCATATTTTGCATTGCATGTTGATGCAGCTGCCAGGATTAGGCTGGTCTGGATTTAATTACATTGGCTGATAATGTGACACTCAGGGACGTTTTTGGGGAGGCACAATGGGCTTTAGAGGAAAAAGAAGATTGGCTAAATTTCTCCTCCCCCATAGTGTCAGTGCTGCATTCGTCTGGATGTCAGCTATCACCCCCACCCCCACCTAGAATACTGATATACCACATTTCAACAAAAGAGTTTCCAAAGTAGTTTACACTGCAAAAGAAAAGCTGGTTCCCTGTCCCCAAAGGGCTCATGATGTAAAAAAAAACACAAAGAAGACATTGGCAACAACCACTGGAGAGATGTTGTCCTGGGCTGAATAGAGACAGCTGCTGTCCTCCTGGCTGTCCTCCACTTTGCCCAGTTAGCAGAGGCAAGAGGTGACATACCAGGAGGAAAGGGCTGCCCATTTTCTCCTCAAAACTACTCTATACAGTAGTAACTTTTTAAAGTAGATAATTCATAACTGATAATTATTTTCCAACGCAAAGCGCCTTGCCCAAGACCACTCCGTGAATTTTCCAGTTGAGTATATCTTTGAACCCATATCTCAACGGTCCAAGTCCAACACCACTCTGGCACTCATAATCATACCTTCTTGAGGCTGTTTTCAAGGGCAGCCAAGACCAGACTAGGGCAGCCAAGTGACCCTTGATGACATTTGAGCTGGGCTTGGCTACACTTCAGAACCAGCAAGAGCTGAGCAACTCCCAGCAGCACCTTGGTGACAAGCACTCCCTTCACCCCGTTTACCTGATTGTGTGCCAGCGCCAGCTGCTTTCAGCCGGTGTTAAAGCACTGACAGGCACCCGCCCATTGCTGGCGGCATCTCCACAATGTGCATTGTGAGATCTCTGGGGGCCAGAACAACAAGTTCCGGTGCCAGATCCCTCCACCCTCCTTTGTGCTTCATGGAGCAGGGCTGCTTGTGTGGGAGCACAGAGCACACTCCCACCACCAATCCTGCGGGGAAGGTAAGTCTGCAGGGAAGGTAAGTCTGCGGAGAAGGTAAGCTCTTTGGAGCCTCATCACCACCACCTAGCCACTCTCAGCAATCGTGAGAATCACCCCCTTGTATTCGCTTATGGAAATGAATGTCTTAGTAATGTCTGATTGCAGGATCTAACACCGCACAGAGAGAGCAAAAATGAAGGGTTGTGCTCATCTACATTACCCTCAGTCCTCTCAGAATTTTTCAGTCCCATCTTTCTTTAGAGAAGGATGATAGCTCAAGTTCTTGTGGGGGAAACACCCCTCTCCCATGCAGGCTTCCCAAGGTCAAGTAGTGAGTCATTTTCAGTGTCAACCTTAAAAATGGCCCCTGTCCCTGAGAGGGTCTAAGAATGCCAAACTGCATACTTTGTCTGAGGGAAAGCTATGAATTAGGCTGACCTCAGCCTTGTTTCTCCCTTTATATAAAGTTACTTGTCTTTTTTTTTTAAACCCAGGGGCACCAAACAACTCCTGCAGCATGACTAACAAATAATGCCAGCTAGGGCAAGGAAAGTGTGAAGCGTGAGCCACATGCCCAGCAAGTTGCTTGTGTACCCCAGATGGTTTTATGGAGGAGCCAAAAAAAGAACAGAAAAACAAGTTAGAATCCACATGAAAGGGGAAAAACACTGAAAGGGAAACAAAGGACATTTTACAATGTAGATTGTCAAAACACACACACACGTTTCTCTCTCCTCCTGATAAGACATCAGCTAATCTGTGCATAAATAGAAATAACAGCTCCATGAAATGACAATTATTTGGTTGGAAAACATTCATTACAGGCATCCTGCAATTATCATTACAGCTTGGCAGCAGCTAAGTCCTACCACACTCAGGTCTTTTCCATGTAAAAGCAGCACATTGTTTGGAAAGGAAGAGCAAACCAACCATACAGGGACTATATGCTTAATGGTGGCATGAATGGGAGGCAGTTGCACGCGTGTGCATGTGTAAAAACTGTATTATACAGTAATTTATTGTACACGTGAGTCACTCCAATCATGCACCACCACCACCACCCCGGATTATGCAGCCTGGCTGGGCAGCCATCCAAAAGATTCACATTAAATTCTAGCTATATTCAGCACAAAAGTCATCTAGCATCAGAGGATCAAAGTTACATCAACCAACAAGCACTAAGGAATTGATAAGCTGCTAAAATTAGGTCATCCCCTAGCAGCTGCTTTGGATGGATGAAGTGGAATTTAGCCTCAGGTTTTCTATTTAAAGATCTGTTACAGCATCTTTTCCTGCAGCTACAAGGAGAACGCAGCAACATATAATGCTTCTGATTAAAGGTTTAATCATTATTTGTTTGCTCTTCTGATTGTTTCAGCCGTGCCATGGCGACATTGCACGTCATGTTTGCAGCTATTTTAGCTGTTTTGAACTCACACTGTCGTATTCAGTATGTTTTTAAATTCCTAAATCTATCAAAAGCTCTTTCTCTTTTTGGTGAATGAGTGTCACAGAGCTGTTATCCTATGGTTCTAAGAAAAGCAACATAACGTCAAACAGTGACCTTAAGGGTTGCCATCACTTTTTTTCTTAATAGTATTTCCTTCTTTTTTAAAGAGGGGAAAAAGACCTAACACTTCATCTCCAAGCATGTTTGGATGCTATTTCTTGCAGACCTACAGAGAGAATAGCTTTTAGTTTGTCATCTCCACAAAAGCAGTCTGCTACTCAAGTGCTTTGTGAAAGCAGGTTTTTCACTCAGAGATAACAGGATTCATCCACAATGGAGCTACAGTATATAGGGTAGTGTTCAAGAAATTTTACAGGGGAAAAGGAGGATGCTGAATTTAACAGGGGAAAAGAAGGATGCTGAATATTACAGGGGAAAAGAAGGATGCTGAATTTACAGGGGAAAAGAAGGATGCTGAATCTGATTGGAGTGACTCACGTGTACTAAGATAAATATGTGTTTATCTGGAAGGAAACCTCAATGACATGAATGGAGCTTGTATGCATGCTTAGGATTTCAGCCTTATGCACATAAAGGTATAAGAAAATGAGCGTATGTGGCAAGAGCTGTGAGTGAGATTTCTAGAATGCACTTTTTGAATTTATTTTATGATTTTTATTTCTCTCAGCATTCCTTTAGTTTGCTGCCACTTAGGAAGCTGCCTTCTACCGCGTCAGACCATTGTCCATCTAGCTCAGTATTGTCTACACAGACTGGCAGCTGCTTCTCCAACGTTGCAGGCAGGAGTCTCTCTCGGCCCTATCTTGGAGATGCCAGGGAGGAACCTTCTGCTCTTCCCAGAGCAGCTCCATCTCCTAAGGGAAATATCTTACAGTGCTCACACATGTAGAAGCTATTCTCACGACCAGCAAAAACAGGGCTTGAGGTCTGAAGGCAGGGTTAGCACTCCCATGTGAAACCTCAGCAAGCTCTCAAACAGGGCTCTGTCAAAAGAGGGTCACCCAGTTCCCAGCCCCTCCGCTAAATCCAGGTTTACCAAGCAGGGGAGGTTGCCTACCCCCTCCCAGTACCCGTGTGAAGCCACGGAAGGCTGCCTATTCGGAGCTAACATAGAGCCTGCGTACCAGAGTGGGCTGCAAAGCAGCAGAAGTTTGCTTGGGGAAAGCCTGTCCAGCAAACAGCACTGAGCTTCCTTAAAGTGGCAGGCACCTTGCAAATGAGCCCAAGGGAAAATATGAACATAGGAAGCTGCCTTCCACTGAGTCAGACCATTGGTCCATCCAGCTTAGCTGACCCTGCACAGAGCATCTGTGCAGTCTTGCACTGAGCCTGTGGCATCCCACACCCACAACTCTCTCACTTGCTCTCGCTGCCCCCCACAATGCTCTCGCTCACTCTTGCGGCCCCCACAATGCTCTCACTCTCTCTCACTGCCCCATAACCCTCTCGCTTGCTCTCGCCGCCCCCACAACACTCTCGCTTGCTCTCGCCACCCCCGCAACTCTCTTGCCCGCTCTTGCTGCCCCCCACAACTCTCTCGCTCACTCTCGCCGCCCCCACAACGCTTTCTCTCTCTCTCTCTCTCTCTCTCTCTCTCTCTCTCTCTCTCTCTCACCACCCCCGCAACTCTTTTGCCCACTCTCGCTGCCCCTGCAAGTCTCTCACCCGCTCTCTCTCCCCCCTACAAATCTCTTGCGCATGGTCTCTGTCCTCCATCTTTCTGTCTCTGTCTCACAGTCTTTGCTTCCTTGCTTCCCCCTGCCACTGCCAGGGACTGTCACCTGCTCCCCTGACAGCCTCCAAGCTCCCTGACGCTTCACGGCACAGCTTAACCAACCGTCTGCCACCTGCAGCCCCCAGAGCCAACTGTCAGCTCCCGAAGCTGCCCCCAGCCTCCGAGCTCCCTGCTGCTTCACAGTGCCCCCCGATCCAACAGTTAAACTGCTTTCCTGCCACCCCACAGGGCGCAGGGCCCGTATTGAAGAATTAATAATATAGAATATCCCTCTCTTCCTCCAAGGGGCCCAGAGCAGTGTACTACATACTCAAGTTCCTCCTCACAACAACCCTGTGACTGGCCCAGAGTCCCCCAGCAAGTCTCATGGCTGAATGGGGATTTTTGTCCTCCTTCCTGTCCCCTGCTCTTGTCCACTGGACAAGAGCAGGAGTGTCCCTGTCCTTTCCTGCAGCTGCCCTTGCCTGCAGCGTGGTGTAGTGGTTAGAGTGCTGGACTAGGACTGGAGAGACCCGAGTTCAAATCCCCATTCAGCCATGAGACTTGCTGGGTGACTCTGGGCCAGTCACTTCTCTCTCAGCCTAATCTACTTCACAGGGTTGTTGTGAGGAGGAACTTGAGTATGTAGTACACCGCTCTGGGCTCTGCTGTTTCCTCCTTCTATCTGCTGCCTCAGAGGAGATGCTTCCCACCCCTCACCCCCCACTGCTGACCGCCAAGGCAAGGGCAACAGCACCCTTGCCCTTTCCAGGTAGAAACTGCACAGGTGATGAGGCTGCTGCTCTCCCCTTCCTGGTGCCTGTGGGGGGTGGGGAGAGAGTGCATGCTTGTCTACTATATGGTAAGAAGAAGCCTGCAGCAGGGTGGCAGCTTCAAAGGAGAGAGCAGCTGCCATGGGGAGAACAGCTTCCATTAGCGGGAACCCACCAGTGCTCCCCTCCTAGAGGTAGCAGGGCCAGTGCACACAGCAAAGAGTGTTCCTTGCCTGTGGGTGACATTTTGGCACAAAAAGGCGCAGGAGCTCAAGGCAGCAGCCATGCAGATGTTTGGCTTCAGGCACTGCTGTCTGCACACTCTCTGAAACACTGTAATCCATGTGAATTTCCCCTTCGAGGAAAGATGCTGGGTCCAACTTCTTGGAAAATAACCCCCCTTATTTGTGTTAGCCTGCCCAATGGGCACCCGTGCCAGAGAGGAAATGAGGTGTATGGACAGTGAAACCTCGGGTCCTTTGGTAGGGGGATAGGCATGACCGCAGGGTGTTGTAGGATGGCATGACAGGGTGAGCTTTGTGGAGAGATATGGCTGCTTCTTCTCAAGGGAGGCGGTGCAGTCCCAGTGCAAGATCCCTGGGAAGAAAGAGAATCCCCACCCATAGATGGGTGGAGTGCAGAAGGATGGGTGGCAAGGGGCACCACTGATAGGGTGATGCGAGTGTGGAGGAACTGCTTGCTCACTTGCCTGCTCACTCACTTGCCCGTCCGCTTGTTCGCCCCCTCCCCGCCACTTGCATGCTTGCGCGCCCCTCCCCACCCACTTGTTCACTCTCTTGCCCCCTCTCAGCCCTCTCCCCAAGGCCCCAGCCCCAAACATGTGTCCTTCATTCTGGCAATGAAATGTTGGAAACCCCAGTATGTATGTGCTTGCATGTGTAGAGTGCGTGTGCCTGCTCTGGTGTGACATGAGTCCTGCATAACAAGAGGGATGGGGGGCTGGAGCCAGCTCCCATGGTGGAGGGGGGGAGTGGAACAGGAGTGACCATGACAACTGGATTGACAGACTGTCCACGCAAGGGTCATGGTCAGCCCAGCAGCCGCTCCTGCTCTGCCCGCCACTGCCCCAGTGGGGTGGTGATGGTGGTGGTGGTGGTGCGCACATGGTGACTGGGATACTTGAAAAGTGTTTCGGCCTCATGGTGGCAATGGCAGCAGCGGCAGGAGGCTTGCAGCAGCCACAGGGGGCTCAGCGGTGGGCAGAGCACCTCCTACACCCACTCACTTGGTAACGTGAGTGGCCTCTGTGCACGCACAGAGGACCAAAATGGGTTGCAGATTGACTTCCCTGTTATTTGGGAGGCTGCCAGCGAGTGGCAGTGGCAGATTGATAGGGAGGCAGAGTCGTCACTTGGCTACGGCGGCAGTGGGGGGGCAAGGGGGGTTCTTACCATCTACACACACTATACAGTGGGATGGGGGGTGGCACGGAGGCCACAGCTGTGGGGAGGGTGAGGGGGCGGGGCAGGTTTCCCCTTCTCCCTTCCCAAGCCATGCTGTTGTACGGTGGGATGGGGCGATGGGGGCTGCCACAGCAAGAGTGAAGGGGGTAGCGGCACATGTGGCAAGGAGGGCAGATGCACACTCCCCATTGCCTGCTTGTCTACCCTTCCACTGTGATCAGGGGGGCAACTGGACAAGGGTGGTAGGAGACACCTCACATCGCCCTTGCCACCAGCTTAGTGCCTGGGCTAGTTGTGGGGGCCGATTGCTCTCACTGGCATCTGGCAACTGCTCCAGGGGGCATCTGCTGTGTCCCTCCTGGATCTGGGGTGTGTGTTGGGGTTTGTGTGTGTTCATGTTGGCTATTCCTTTGCTGGCAGCTGCAGCTGCTCTCTTCTCTCTCCTGCCTTGTTGTGAGCAGGGAGTTTTGGGCATGGGGACGGAGTTCAGTGCCTTTGACAGTGCTGCAGTTACCAGGGAAAGGTTAATTGAGGCTACCAATCAGGGAGCAGCAAAGAGGTACTGCAGCTTGGAGCCTTCTGAGTGGTCTCCTTGGGTCACGTGCTTGCCCCATCCACTCAGGGAACTGCTGTTGTGAGGGGCGGGGCTGGAGGACCAACAATGCTACTTGTGGCTGGCGAACCTTAAAATGTTAATCGTCTGTCGCTCACACTCCCTGCCGGGTCCGCAATGTGTACCTGTCTGTTTGCTATGAGGTAAAAATAGGGTTCAATCTGCTTTCAGAGGGTAACCTTATTTTCTGCTCGTCTGAATAACTTCGTAGTCTCCCATCCAAATGCAAACCAGGGTGGACCCTGCTTGGCAAAGGGGTCAACTGAGGTTTGCTACCACAAGACCAGCTCTCCTCCCATAATTTAAAGTCCCAGCATTTAAAGTTTCTGTATGAATGTACAGGATCTCAGGATCTAAATATGTAATGGTGTTCTGCTAAGATAACGCTGTGTTGTGGGTGGGGGTGGGGTTATAGACTAAATTACTCACATATTCTTTAAAGATGAATAGAATAGACTGTATTAATTATAACTTCTGATGTTAGCTTGATTCTTTTGGGTACTTTGGGTAGTTTGCTTGCTTAGTTACAGGACTGTGGTTTTGATAGTTACAGGAGCCTTTTATACACTTCAGGCATATACAACTTTCAAAAGAACCTTTGTTTTTAAACTGTTTCTCTTCACAGCTTACACAGCTGATCTACTTTAAACATATGGTAAAGGTAAAGTGTGACGTCGAGTCAGTGTCGACTCCTGGCAACTACAGAGCCCTGTGGTTGTCTTTGATAGAATACAGGAGGGGTGTGTCATTGCCTCCTCCCACACAGTAGGAGTTGATGCCTTTCAGCATCTTCCTATATCGCTGCTTCCTGATATAGGTGTTTCCCATAGTCTGGGAAACATACCAGCAGAAATTCAGACCAGCAACCTCTGGCTTGCTAGTCAAGTCATTTCCCCGCTGCGCCATTAGGTAGCTTAAACATATGGTACGCAGGACAAAACTCTGTTCCCTTTCCCCAGCCTTTTCCCTAGGCTGAAGCAAACATCACACATTTTAACACGCTGAATCTGACTGCTCATTTCTAGAACTAAACCACTTTCTAACTGAACATTTTTAAAGTGCAGTCTTGGTTGCAGAGCTTTTCTCTGCTAGACTCTCTTAGAATGGGCTTTAACCCCTTCTTACCAAGAACACGGTCAAAATCCAAACAACTCAATAGCACTATACATGCCTTAAACATACATCAAACCTTATCTTGCCACAAGCTGTAATCCAAAGAGTTCCTTAGGCACATGCAAGGTCAGTCAGTCAGTCAGTCAGTCTTTATTAATACAGCCAATGGCCAGAATTACAAAAATAAAATCATTTAGAATTAACAACTTCATTCCGAATAACACCGCAAATATAACAGAATTTAGCAACATTGAGTAAGTTCTCCTCTTTACAATCCTTTAAAATTAAATTTAAATAATCAGTTTCAGTTAATCCTGGAAACAGGATAAGTTGAGGTGAAATGTATTTCTTCCTAATATCACTGTAAAATTGGCAATACAAAAGAACATGAGCCGTCGTCTCAACTTCTCCCGATCCACACGGACAAACACGGCAATGATAAGGAATATTTTGGAATCTCCCCTGCAGCACAGCTGTATTCAAGGTGTTACAACGGGCCAAAGTTAAAGCCCTATGAAATTTAGGTACTGTAAGAAGAGATACATATCTGGCTGGGGAATAGCTTACGGTTTCGACATTCAGGAAAACACCCCTAGGAATTAAACGCACATGCAAGGTACTTGTGCTAGACCACTGGGAATTATTGACTCCCCCACCCCCCCACCCCCGCTGCCACTGCCATTGATCAGCTGAGCCCCATGTAATATCACAACCTGCTTTAGAAACCGCCCTCCATTTCAAAGTAGTTTGATGTGTATCACTGGTGGAGTGGAGGGACTGGTCAACAAACAAAACTTCAAAGCCCCCTGGGCCTCCAGAAACAAGTTTTTTCTTAGCTCCTGTACCTTCAAAACCTGCCTGACAAACAGAAATGTAGCAAGTGTAGCTCTTCATGGTAGCATTGATCATGAGATGATGAAGACTTCACCTATGCAATTTCTAGCCGCCAGGCAGCAGTTCAAGAGGAATCATGTAACATGATATAACAGCAGTACTGAAATCCAGGGAAAGCACATATGGCCAGGGCCGGTGCCAGACTATTTTTCACCCTAGGCAAGGCTAAGTACTTGCATCCCCCACCCCCCAAAAAAATTTTCAACTTTGATTTTCAAAAACAGATGTTATGTAGAAAAAAATGAAAAGCACAAAACTTGAAACTGCTAAATTTATTTTAAATTGCAAGAATAGGTGATACATCAATTTTTGATTATCTTTCTCAAATACAAAAGAAAATATTTGGGCACAGAATCATTTTGATTGATTTGATACACTCTGCGCACCTCTGAGGTCTGCGCCCTAGGCAGCTGCCTAGTTGGCCTAATGGTAGCACCAACCCTGCATATGACTCAAGATGTTACAAATTAGTTCATAATTTAAATAAGGAGGGACTTGTACAGGGTTGCCAAGGTGCAGCCTAAGCACTGATCACATAATCAAACTGAGTAAATTGAATGCATGTAGAGTGGCAAGTGGGATCATGGCAACAAACCCCAACCTACTCACATTTAGTTCATTGAATGAATAGAATCAATGGCCTCCTTTGGATGTAACACATAACCGGGGGTCCAACGAACCCACAGTTCCATGCCCCCTCCCCCACTCTCCCTTCTGCATTTGGATGAAATGGAGAGTTCCTTCTCTGCAGTCTCTCTGACTACAGAGAGGACGTGGACCTGGTTGTTGGGGCTTCATTCTGTACTGAACAGCCCCAGCAACCAATAGCTTCCTCTCTCAACTCCGGTTACAGGAGTGGGAAACTGTGGTGCCAGCATTCAGATGTCAATCTGGCACTGTAGACCCAGAGGTCCAAGGTGGTGGATGTTACTTCAAACTGAAGGTACAATTTAGAGTTCAGGAAGGGAAACTGAGGGTCCATTTCTCAACGAAACTGCGGTTGCCTGCATTTGGACGTACAATTTCTGAAACCAGAGGTAAAGAGACCTCTGGTTTTGTGTTATTTGTGAATGCAGCCTATGTGTATAGAATTGCCTTTGCAATGGGGGTGTCCTGCTTTTTGGAAGATTCCAGATTGCATGTACAGCTTGTGTCTGTGTGTGATCTGCTCATATAACCCACTGAATGTGCAAAGGGTTGAAGTAGGGCTTACTACCCCAACCCCATTCTCTCACCAGTATGCATTCAGTCTACCCAAGTTGGTCATGAGAAGAAATCTTTCAAAGATGGCTGCCTCTGTAACCACCTGACAACTGCAAAAGGGGATGTGGTTACAGCCTTCTCTACCACCCTCCTTGCCCAGGCCCACCATGCTGTCTACTAGACCAAACAAGATGAGCAAAGCAGGAGAAGTTATGAGCAAAGTTATGAGCAAGGCAGGATAAGTTAGTTTGGGTCTTCTAGACCAGGGATTCTCAACGTTGCGTCCCCAGAAGTTATTGGACTTCAACTCCCATAATCCCCAGCCAATGACAACTGGGCCTGGGTATTATGGGAGCTGAAGTCCAAAAGCATCTGGGGACTCAATGCTGAGAATCCCTGTTCTAGACCAAACAAGATGAGCAAAGCGGGAGATGTTTTAGCTTTCCAGGACTATGTTTTTGTATGCCCCAACAAGCTTTTTCCCCCATTGCTAACGAAAACCCGCTGGGTTTGGGGCCATGCAAAGACTGGGAGGGCTCACACTTGACATAGAGACCATATATTTAGCCTGGCTTTTAGTGATACTTACTTTTAATTTTAATTTTAATCTGTGTAAACCGCCCTTAGCCAATTTTGGAATGGCGGTATAGAAAATTGAATTATTTATTTATTTCTTGTTTACACAGTCAGACAGGTGTTGTTGACTGGTTTGTTTTATCCAGACATCGAGTTCTTCCCAAGGACCTGGGTTGGCTGAATTTTATTGTTAATGTTATTGCTGTTGTTATAGATATCGTCGCAGAATATAGGCTGTTCGCAGTAAAGCTGCTTTTTGTAATTGGCTGATGGTGATTTTTGTGTCCCCTATGGTGTTGAGGTGCTCTTCAAGGTCTTTTGGAACTGCACCCAGGGTGCCAATTACCACTGGGATTATTTTGGTCTTCTTCTGCCACAGCCTTTCAATTTGAATTTGTAGATCTTTGTATTTTGTGATTTTTTTTCTATTTCTATCAGTTGCAATGATTTGATTTCTGACAGGGACTTTCCATACAATTTCAGATCGTCCATGTACAGCAGATGGTTGATTTGACTTGATGTTTTAGATGTTTGGTATCCGAGGCCTGTTTTGTTTAGTATTTGTGAAAGTGGGGTCATGGCGATTACAAACAACAGAGGGGATAGTGAGTCCCCTTGGAAAATGCCTGTTCTAATGCTAACCTGTCCAAGTGTCTCGCCATCGATTGTTAACTGTGTAGTCCACATGCTCATTGCTTTTTTAATAAATATCTGAATGTTTTTGTTGACACCAGTTGTTTCTAAACAGTTTAGTATCCATGTGTGAGGCAATGAGTCAAAGGCTTTCTTGTAGTCAATCCATGCAACACTCAGATTTGTTTTTCTTCTCTTGCCATTTTCTAAAATCATTTGGTCAATCAGCAGCTGGTCTTTTGTGCCTCTGGTTTTCGGGCAATTTCCTTTCTGTTCAACTGGAAGCTGTTTGTTGGTTAATAAGTTCTGCATTACTTCATCTGCTACTATTCCAGTTAATAATTTGAACATGTTTGACAGGCAGGTTATCAGTCTATTATTACTTGGAACTGCACCTTTTGCTGGGTCTTTCATTATGAGATGGGTTTTCCCAGTTGTTAGCCATTGTTCAATATCACCTCCTTGCAAAATGTGATTGAACTGTTTTCATAGTTGTTTATGAAGGCTTGTAAGGTGTTTAAGCCAAAAGCCATGCAGTTCATCGTCGCCTGGAGCAGTCCAATTTTTAATTTTCTTTGCTCTTTTACTTATTAATTCTGGTGTTATTATTAGATCTTGCATTTGTTGGTTACATTTTTTGACCTCTTTCATCCAGCCTGCTTTTTTATTATAATCTATTGGATTGTCCCATAATTTCGCCCAAAATTGCACTGTTTCTTCTTTATGTGGTGTTTCTAGGTTTCTTGCAGTTTCTCCTTCTATGCTTTGGTAGAAACGTCTCTGATTCGACTGGAATTGGAGATTCTGCCTGTGTTGTGTAATTCTGGCTTCTTATCTGCTAATCTTCTTTGACACTGCTGTTCTTTGCTGCTTTATTATTTCCAGGACTTCTCTGATTTTCCTTGAATCTAGGTGGTATTTTTGGATCAGATACTGTTTGGTGTTTTCATTCTTCAGCTTTTTGTCTTTCATATCTTTTAGTTTACTAGCATCTGATCTAAGCCTGGTGATTTTATTTTCTAATCTAATCTTCCATTTAAGTGATGTACTACTTTCTTTTTTTACAGGTCCACTGATCTTATATCTGAGCTCTTGTGTTGTTATTGTTGCTGCACTGTACATTAGTTGGTTTGTTTCTTGCAAATTCCTGGTTGTTATTTCTGCAAGTGCAGCATTGACATCTTTTAATGCCTGAGCAAGTTGTTTTTTGGCAACTGTTTTTAGAGCTGGAAGTCGAACCCTGGTGGTTGTTTGGTTCATGTGCTCAGTTATTTTTTGCTTTAGATCTTGTTGCTTTTCTGTTAAATGGCATTCAGGTTTTTGAGGTGAAGGCAAAGGGGAGGTTGCCTGGTTTTGATTTGGAAAGAGTTCAGCAACAGTGGTATCCTCTATTTCCAACACCTCCTCCACCTGCGCCTGAGCAACTGCTTCAGTTGGTGGTAATTGTTTTTCCATATCTTGAGCCTGTGTTGCTCTTTGCAGTTCTTCCAGCTCAACTCCTGTGAATACTTTATTTCTTATTATGAATCTTCTCTGGTCTGCTAGCCTTTGTTCTGTTATTTCTGTATCTGGATGCTTCTCTTTCCAAATTTGGTACATTCTTTTAAAATAACCTCTTCTAGTTGGACTAGACTTGTAATAGCAGATCATTATTTCCTTGTTGGCATTTTTCGTATATTTTTTTCGGTTAAGCGACGTTTCTTCCAGTAACTTTGCGGTCTTCAGTCCTGGTTGCTCAACTGAAGATCCTGAGTCCTGTTGCCCACTTGCCACCAGATGTCAAGGGACTCCAGCACCTGGTGTGGTCCTTGTTGACCCGGGCGATGACCGATCCGGTATAGATTTATTAAAGTTACGTCTCACCATATTTTTGATGGGAGAGGCACTCTTTGTCTGGCTCCTCTGGTGAGACCTGTCCAGTATGGTTGGACCTCTGGCATAGCTCTCACCTTCCTCAGAGCACGCTAGCCCCACAACCACGCCAAGGTAGTGCCTCACTGGGTTGTTGTTGTTGTTGTTGTTGTTGTTATTAATATTATTATTATTATTATTATTATTATTATTATTAAACTGGTTGAAAGAAATAATAATAATAATAATAATAATAATAATATATTGAATTGAAAAATATATCAAGCACAGTGAAGAAGATGCACTTCAAATGGTCAATAACGCAAAACTATTCAACACCAATGAAAGAAAGCAGGCCTACAAGAAAGAACAAGTCAAGAACTGAGCAGAAAAATGGAAAAATAAGCCCCTGCATGGTCAATATTTGCACAATATAAGTAGAAAATCAGACATCACCAAGACCGGGCAATGGCTTAAGAATGGCAACTTGAAGAAAGAAACAGAGGGTTTAATACTGGCTGCACAAGAACAGGCACTAAGAACAAATGCAATAAGAGCAAAAGTCAAAAAATCCACAACAAGCAGCAAGTGCCGCCTTTGTAAAGAAGCAGATGAAACCGTGGACCACCTAATCAGCTGTTGTAAAAAGATCGCACAGACTGACTACAAACAAAGGCATGACAAGGTAGCAGGGATGATACACTGGAACATCTGCAAAAAATACAAGCTACCTGTAGCCAAAAATTGGTGGGAACATAAAATTGAAAAAGTTGAAGAAAATGAAGATGTAAAAATATTATGGGACTTCTGACTACAAACAGACAAACATCTGCCACACAATACACCAGATATAACTGTAGTCGAGAAGAAAGAAAAACAAGTTAAAATAATCAACATAGCAATACCAGGGGATAGCAGAATAGAAGACAAAGAAATAGAAAAAATCACCAAATACAAAGATCTACAAATTGAAATGGAAAGGCTGTGGCAGAAAAAGACCAAAATAATCCCAGTGGTAATTGGCGCCCTGGGTGCAGTTCCAAAAGACCTTGAAGAGCACCTCAACACCATAGGGGCCACAGAAATCACCATCAGCCAATTACAAAAAGCAGCTTTACTGGGAACAGCCTATATTCTGCGACGATATCTATAACAACAGCAACAACATTGACAATAAAATTCAGCCATCCCAGGTCCTTGGGAAGGACTCGATGTCTGGATAAAACCAACCAGTCAATAACACCTGTCTGACTGTGTAAACAAGAAATAATAACAATAATAGTTGGGGGAAAACTCTGTCGTACCCCTCTTCCCTTGATGCCCCAAGCACATGCTTATTTGGCCACCTCACTGCTTACCCCTACTTCTAGATCATTTATGAATAAATTAATAAGCACCGGTCCCAGTACAGATCCCTGGGAGACTCCACTTCTTTCTTCCCTCCATTTATCTCTACCCTCTGTTTTCTGTCTTTCAACCAGTTTGCAATCCACACATGTACTTGTCCCCTTATCCCATGACTGCTAAGTTTCTTCAGGAGACTTTGATGAGGAACTTTGTGGAAAGCTTTTTGGAAGTCCAGGTATACTATGTCAACTGGATCACCTTGATCCACAAACTTGTTGACACTCTCAAAGAACTCCAAAAGGTTTGTGAGGCAAGATTTACCTTTTCAGAAGCTATGCT
Organism: Hemicordylus capensis; assembly: GCF_027244095.1. Lineage (NCBI taxonomy): Eukaryota > Metazoa > Chordata > Lepidosauria > Squamata > Cordylidae > Hemicordylus > Hemicordylus capensis. The sequence goes on along the minus strand of NC_069658.1, from coordinate 88,977,931 downwards.
GGTTCTCCTCCAGCAGGGCCTGTTCTTCTATGTGCTTTACAATTTTATCCTTGAGGATGCTTTCCATTAATTTGCCTGGAACTGAGGTTAAGCTAACCGGCCCTTAATTTCCCGGATCGCCCCTGGATCCCTTTTTGAAAATCGGTGTTACATTAGCTACTTTCTAGTCCAGAGCCTGATTGCAGGGATAAATTATATATTGTAGCAAGGAGGTCGGCAATTTCACATTTGAGTTCTTTGAGGACTCTTGGATGGATGTCATCTGGCCCTGATGATTTGTTAGTTTTCAGTTTTTCCAGACAGTTTAGAACATAATCCCTTGTCACTTCTATCTGACTTGGTTCTTTGACCTCCATCCCCCAAAAGTCTGGTTCAGGAATAGGTATATGCTCTGCCATAAAGACGGATGCAAAGAACTCATTGAGCTTCTCTGCAACCTCCATATCCTCCTTAATAATCCCTTTCACTCCCTCATTGTCTAATGGTCCAACTGCCTCCCTGGCAGGTTTCCTGCTTCTGATGTATTTAAATAAGTTTTTATTATCCCCCTTGATACTTTTAGCTAAATGTTCTTCAAACTCTCTTTTCGCCTCCCTTATTGTCACCTTGCACTTCTTTTGCCACCTTACATTTCACTGCCACACTCAACTAGTTGATTTTTTGTAATTGTTTTTATCTGCCATGTTCGACTTTGCTCTGCATTGTTAAAAAAATGTTTTCTTTGGTTCAGTGAGCAACTAATGTTTTGAGAAACTACTAAATTATGTATCTGAAGTAAAAAGTCATTGATTTGTGAAAGATTACTGTAAAGGGCATTACAAAATATTGATAAAAACTTCACATAAAAGATGGTCCTATGTTACGATGTCTGACCTTGAAGATGAAATACTTTTCTCAATCATTCCTTCTGTTGCAGCTATTTATAAGAAATTATAGGCAGTGGATCAGTTTTGTTTTATTTTATTTTATTTATTTATTTATTTGATTTATATAGCGCCCTTCCGAAATGGCTCAGGGCGGTTTACAATTAAACCTTACCTTAAAAAATCTAGAAGAAAACTTTAAAAATTTAGATAAATATTAAGATATAAGTAAATAATTTGCTTGAGTCTTAATGTCTTGACAGTTAAGCAATGGAGGGGGCCAAGGGGGGGCACCATTGTTGGGCTGTGCTTAGGGCATCAGTTGCCCTTAATCCAGCCCTGCCCGGAGGGAAGAGGATGCAGCTGCTGTGACTCCTGTCCCATCCTGCCACCCATCCTCTCACTAACATCAGTCAGGATTAGAATCCTGGTGACCACAGAATGAAGATGCATGTGCAAGAGAAATGTGGTGTGAGATGGAGTGGCTGCATCCTCTCTCATTGCTTCAGAAAAATTATGCACATAATGCCAAATACCTATCTACCTTATCTAACACAGATGGACTAGAAATCAGCACAAGCTCAGATCCTGTCTGCGGATTTACTTTCCACAGACTTCTTATAAATGGCATAAGCCCAATGGATCCCATGTACAATTTCTAAATGTTAGCTTGCTAACACATTGTTTTGGGACTACAGCTTCCATCATCCTTCATCATCGGCCATTGTGGCGAGGGATGATGGGACTTGTAGTTCAAAAATAACAAGTTACTAGATCAATTGATCTTTTCTGAAGCTGTTTTTAAATCTGACACTTTAAGAGCTGAGTTTGATCGACCTTTAAATGCTAGCTGGCAGTTTATTCAGCTAAAGCATTTACTATCATGGTTCTTTGGTCCTGATCCGATTGCAGCTTCTGAAATTCCCCTTCTATTATTAGATGTGGACCATCTATTGCTAAGCCTGTAACCTTGCTCTATCAGAAGCTTAAAGATACTGACAATTTTGATACTGATTATATCCAAGATCTTTGGAACAATGATCTTGAATACCCTACCTTATTAAATCAATGGTGGGTTGCTTTGAAGGCAGTGAAACATCCCTCCTTAGATCTCAAACTGCAGCTAATACAACATAAACCTTTATCCCACACTTATTGGACACTTCAGAGGATGGCTTTAACAAGGGATGGCTGCAGACCTAGAGGTGTAATCTCTATGAGGGTATACTTACACATATGGTTTGGTCCTGTCCTGTTATTATGCCATGACATAAAGTTCCTAACATGACATCACAGCTATCATTGTCTGTCAAGGACATTCATGTTTTGTTGGAGTATATCCCCAGCATATGGAATCTAGCATTATATCAAGAATTGTGGATTCTTTGCACTTGTAGGGATGTGCAAGCAGGCTTGCATCAAGCCAGGCTTGCCATTGAGCCGGCCCAATTCAGGTGGTCCAAGGTTGAACTGGACCAGCCTCCAAAGGGGTGGTGCTAGTCAGAGTTCAAACTGAACCACCCCCCAGTTCATGGAACTAGCTTGTGGGCCAACTGGGGGGGGTGTCATTGTAAAGGGCAATCTGGTTTACAAGTACAGGGGATCTCCTAGCCTAAAAAGGCTTCCCTTCTTTTACTTTAAAGCAGGTGGGTGAGTGAAATGCCTAATCTTTAATTTTTAATGAAGCCCCATTGGCGGCGGGGACTGCGGGGGGTCCACTGTGCGGCAGAGACTCAGGAGGATGTGGTGGTGGCTCCTCCAACTGCTCTACCAGTGGGTGAAATGCTTGATTTTTATGTTTAAAATGAAGCCCCTCTGGAAGCAGGGGTGGCCGCTGCAGCCGCAGAAACATGGGAGGCAGCGGCATCTCCTCCAACCACCCCGCTGCTCTCCCAAATGATAGTTTGAGCAGGCTTCAGCCTTGTCCAGGCCTCTGCACGTGATTAGAGGCCTGAACAGGGCTGCAGCCAGCCCAGATTATCATTTTGGAGGGCAGCAGGGCAGTTGGAGGACCCACCGCTGCCATGTCCTGAATCTGTGCCCCTGTAGCGGCTCACCCCACTGTCGGCAGGGCTTCATTTTAAACATAAGAAGTAATCATTTTGCCCAGCAGTGGGTTGGTTGGAGGAGCCCCTGCTGCCACCACCCAAGTCTCCCTGCACAGCAGCCACCCCACTGCCCCCCCTGCCAGTGGGGCTTCATTTAAAAGGTAAAGATTAAGCATTTCAAACCCCCCACATAATCCAGCCCAAGCCCAAACCCAAGACACATGGTGTGGCTTGAATCCTATCTGGATTCAAGCTGAACCAGGTTAATGTCCGGCTGACACATCCCTATGCTGTGTGTGTGTGTGTGTGTGTGTGTGTGTGTGTGTGTGTGTGTGTCACCAAAAGGATTATAATACAACACTGGAAGGACAAATCTACTCCTGAACTGCAACTTTGGATAAATGACATATGTTCCTTGTCAGCATTCAAACTGTTTTTCATCCAATGACAAGATAAAGAAGCAACATTTTCAGCTATTTGGTCAAATTTTAATGAATTATTTATATTTTGAAACATAAGATATATATCCTTAGAAGAAAATCTCCCCCTGCTTTGGTTGTATCTTATTATGTATAAGTTATGTTTAAGGGATTTTTATTTTTATTTTTCAGTTATATTCACATATATTATCACTATCCTCAGTCATGTTTATATGCCCTGTTGTAATTTCATTGCAATAAAGAAAAAAGAAAAAAGCTACACAGGACTGCTAAATGCACATATATGTGTCTGCAAAGCTCTATTCAGACATTATGTTGTACATGTGTTCAGGTATTTGTACACCTGTACATGTTTTTGTGTGAATGACTGTATGTGCCTTCATTTTAAAAGTTAACCTGAGTACAGGCCTCCTCAGAAGCAGCATACAGACTGTACTGCTGCTCATGCCTTCAACATAATCTGTGAATAACTGTATATGTATACACTGTACTCATACTGGATGTGCATCCAACATAACATATGATTAGGACTACTGTGTGAATAAGGCTCAAGATGGCAGGAAAATATGCATTGTATGTGAGTGGTGGGGCATGCCAGACTAAATTGCTTATTCCTGCAATGTCCCCTACCCCACTCTGAGGTACTCTTACCCATTTTAAAAGTGTGACACATCTGTCACATCTGACAAATATTGGAAAGCATTATGATTCAGAGTTCCGAGCAAGACAGAGTGTTGAACAGACACATACCAGTTCTGTGATTTTCTTGTTACATAAATCCAGCTTTGTTCCTCCCCTCACCAACCTTACAAGGTTAATCAAGACTTGTGTGGTGCTAACCTTGGCTGGTTTAATGTAGGCGTAAACTAGGCATGGAAGCATTAATTAGAAGGGATGAATAGCAAATGTGTGATATAATTGGATCAGTTCTCAGTGCAAAGTTGAATTAGATTGTATGTGAAGTTCTCTATAGTCTCATTTCGTTAGTTCCTCCCTTTCCTTAAAATACTTGTCTGCTAACAAATAACAACTTTACATAATGTGACCCCAAATCTCTAACAGGGTAAGATCATTCACATAACTACAAGGAGGGTGGGCCAGAGGGAAGGCAGGAGCCTACCTGCCTTCTCCCACATGGCCTGCGTGCCCAGATGAGCAGTGCCGTGGTGAGTGGCATGGCAAGTGGGAGGTGGGGGGAAGGAAGCCAGGCCACAGGGTATTCTATGCAGTGCACTGGGAAAGCTCCCTGCAGCCAGGCCACTCTTTCTCCTGGGCTCTGTAGCCAAGATGACTGCCAATAGCCTGGGAACAGCTGCCGGCAGAGCGAGCACCCACATGACCAGGGAGTGTGGTAGGAGGCACGCACTTTTCTTCTTACTTCACTTTAAGTCTGGGTTCCAAACCAGGGCTACCCAGGGGAGGAGCAGCAGGATTGGGAGTGGTCCCAGCACTTCACTTGGCCAGTCCTAGGCCTGTCCTACACCTGCAGGGCTGGTTGTGTGAACAACTTTAATGGTTAACAATCAGCCTCCCAAAATATAATTCTGCAATTACAAACAGACCCTATAACACAAAACACAACATAAAAACTAACCCTAACTATGGAAATGTTAACTGCCAATTCATACTGATCAGCTGTATAATTGTACACAATATTATATATTATATATTTATTATCTATAATATGCAATATTATATAATATACAGTATGTTGATCAGCTCTCTGAGGAAGAGCAGGATGCCTTCTTGTCTTAAGGAAGCTATTATAACATCTTATTTGAAGAAATCTACATTGGAGTTAGCTAATTACAGAACCGTTTCTAATCTTCCATTGTTGGGCAAGGTGACTGAGCGGGTGAAGTTTTGGCTCCAGCTCCAGGAAGTTTTGGAAGATACACACTATCTAAACCCATTTCAAACCAGCTTTCAAGTGGGTTTTAGGGCTGAGACTGTCTTGGTCGGCCTGATGGATGATTTCCAATTGCCTATCAACAGAGGAAGTGTGACTGCTGATCCATTTGGATCTCTTGGCGGCTCTCAATACCATCAACCATTTTATCCTTTTGGATTGCCTGAGGAGGGCACTGTTTTAAAGTGGTTCCATTCCTACTGCTCTGGTAGATTTCAGATGGTGTCACTTGGAGACTGCTGCTCTGCACAGCAAGCACTAAAGTATGGAGTTCCATAAGGCTCATACTGTCTCCAATGCTCTTTAACATCTTCATGGAACTACTGGGAGAGATCATTAGGAGGTTTAGTGCAGGGTGTTATCAATATGCTGATGACACCCAGATCTATTTCTCCATATCAACCTCATCAGGAAATGGCATAACTTCCCTAAATGCCTGCCTTCAGGCAGTCATGGGCTGAATGAGGAATAACAAACTGAAGTTGAATCCAAATAAGAAGGAAGTACTGATGGTGGGAAGTTTGGACCCAAGAGATGGTTTAGATCAACCTGTTCTGGATGGGGTTACACTCCCCCTGAAAGATCTGGTATGTTGTTTGGGACTGCTCCTGGGTCCAAAACTCTCTCTGGTTTCTCAGGTTGAGGCAGTGGTGAAGCGCACTTTTTATAAGCTTCGGCTGATACATCAGCTATGTCCATTTCTGGAATTAATTGACCTTAAAGTGATGCATACGCTGGTAACCTCTAGGCTTGACTACTGTAATGCACTCTATGTGAGGCTGCCTTTGTTTGTAATCCAGAAACTACAACTGGTACAGAATGAGGCAGCCAGACCAGTCTCTGAGACAACCCAAAGGGACCATATAACACTGATTTAAAAATAAATGCCCTGGCTGCTGACATAGGAACATAGGAAGCTGTCTTATACTGAGTCAGACCATTGGTCCATCTAGCTCAGTATTGTCTACACAGACTGGCAGTGGTTTCTCCAAGGTTGCAGGAAGGAATCTCTCTCAGCCCTATCTTGGAGAAGCCAGGGAGGGAACTTGAAACCTTCTGCTCTTCTCTGAGCAGTGGCTCCATCCCCTGAGGGGAATATCTTCCAGTGTTCACACATCAAGTCTCCCATTCATATGCAACCAGGCCAGACCCTGCTTAGCTAAGGGGACCGCATGCTTGCTACCACAAGACCAGCTCTCCTCTCTAAACCAGCGCTCCTCTCTAGACCAGCTCTCCTCTTTTTGTATTTCTGAACAAAATACAAAGTGCTGGTTATTACCTATAAAGCCCTCAGTGGCTTGGATCCAGGGCACCTAAGATAGCACCTTCTTTGTCATGAACCCTTTCTCCTTTTAAGATTATCTGAAGAGGTCTGGTTACGGTGCCACCAGCTTGTTTGGTGGCTGGCTACTCAGAACTGCACCTTTTCTGTGGCTGCCTCAGGGCTTTGGAATATGTTCCCTGTGGAAATAAGAGCATCCTCTTCTCTGTTTGCTTTTAGGAAGACCCTCAAGATGCACATGTTTTCTTGGGTGGGCCTGTAACTGAAATTAAACTGTTTAATTTGTTTCTATCTTGTGATATTGTGATATTGTGATAACCCTAGCCCTAAAAATGCGCATATCAGGCAGTATAAAAATATATCAATTAATTAATTAAAATAAAATAAAATATTAGAGGTGACAGCTAACCCAGGCCAGGGAATTTTCATGGTGGCACCAAAGCACTGGAATTCCCTCTTGCCTCTTTCTGCTCAGCTTTGAAGTTCAAGTGAGGACCATTGTATTTCCGAGAATCTTTGGGGTCCTCAGAACTTCTACATTGGGTACTGTGCTTTTCTGCTGGCTTGTATTCGTCATTTTATTGCTGCATCTGTTCTGTTTAATCATACTGTGTTTTAAGATTTCTTGTTATTTGGTGTAAGCCACGTTGAGGCACAAAATGGCATTATTTTGATTAATCAATAAAAGTCTACATTTTAATTATCTGGAATTCCACAATGTGTAGTTTCCTGAGCTTTACGGAGCTTCCAGGATTGATAGCAGTTCAGTCATCAATGCATCAGGATAATATTGGCCATATTCAACTAGCAGCACAATGGGCATGCTCTCTACATTATGGCCAAACTTCCCATCACATTAGGCCTGTTTTTAGGGCTGGTGGGCTTATTCTGACTCAGTAAATAGCAGCCACAGGGAAGAGCAGCATGAGGGGAGGGGAATCTTAACCCTATGTTCTGCCATGGTCCTGGTCCTGGTCCTGATCCTCCCCCACCCGTGCCAATGCTCTGAGAGGAAAACTCGCATGAGTGCCATTGGGAGCCAGGGCTGGTGTTAGAGGTTCTGGCGCCCCCCTGCAACCTATAAATCGGCACCCCTTCCCTCATCAGTATTAATGGCAGACTATACCCTCCTCTTTCAAACAACTCCTCTATGAACTCTCAGTTTGTTCACACGGTGCTACAATTTTTTTTTCAGATTGAATGCTATAATAAGAAAATTGCTGTGAAGGGGCGAATACACGGTTGGAATAAAAACAAGTACTAAGCAGTAAATAATCAGCATTGTAGCAACAGGCTGTCATAGTCCAAGGATTAATGTGGGGGACTATTCAAAGATCTGCAAATATCTCGACAGCAGATATTTGGTACCAAATATCTTGGCAGTAGGGGAGAGGAGGGCTGGCTTAACTCAGCATAGATTTATTCTTTATCTTTTCATGCTAACACCCACTCCAATTACCTGGCCACTGGCTGCTGCAGAGCTCTGCTCAGTCAGCTCCTGGGAAGACTGTGAGTGGTTAGGAAAAGTGGGGGGAGCCTTCCACTTGTGGTAGGCTGGGATGGGCTGGCTGAGCACAGGGAGCCCAATAATCTTTTGGAAATTAAGGGCTTGCGCTGTCTATTTGTCTCAGACAGTGGAGGACAGACTAGTAAGTCAGAGGGCTAGAGGGTCAAGACATTGGTCATCCCTTCTCCACTGCTCTGATGCTATCCCTTTGATATGTAGATTGCTAATCTCAAGGACTAACTCCCCCCCCCTCTCTCTCTCTCTCTCTCTTCCCTACCTGCCCTTCTGCCTTGCAACATGGCAAGCTTCTCTCCCTGCACCATGTGTGCAGAGAAGATGCAGAATCCATCTGCATCCAGCTAGATAGATAGATTAGAGATCCTAACTCCTCACTTTCCTGTCTAGAATGGAGTTCCTTAATAAATGCCTTATATATTGATTTGAAACTATGAATTGGCTCCAAGTTACTTTACTCTCAACATACACGCATGCCTAACTAAATCTGCTGTGTTGTGCCTCTGTGCACTCTGCTATAATGAGAAAGGGATTCTTTCACCACAGAGAATTTCCAACATAATCTGCTTCTGGGAAAACCAGGTCCCTCTGTGAAGGCAGTCTCACCTCGTGTGCTGTGCCTGTGCCTGCAGAAGAGCCTCCTCCACTCCACTCCACTCCCTCTCGCTGTCTGTTGCCTCGTGTAGTGGTGTGCACAGAACCGTGCCTCCACGGTCCGGTGCCGGGGGAGTGGTTCTTTAAGAGCAGGGGGTGCACTTATCCTTCCCGCTGCTTTCCCCCCACCTGTGCTCCTTTTTAAAAAAAAACTTCTTGGGGCAGCAGAACGTGCACACGGTACTTCCAGCCACTTCTGGCCAAAAACGGGGGCAGGGGCGGCAGGGAGGTATGCTGCTGCCCCAAGATTGTTTTTTTTTTTAAAAGAGCGCTGGTGGCAGGAAAGTGGTGGGAGGGGTAAGTGCACCCCCCGTCCATAAAGAACCACCCCCCTGGCACCAAACCTTTGAACTGTGCCACATTAAAACCAGTTTGGAGGCCTCTTCAATGGCCTCTGGACCTGTTCGTGCACATCCCTAGCCTCGTGTTGTGTGCATGCTGTGCTCACTGCACAGACGCACCTGAATTGTGACACTGTGACACTGCACAGGCGTGCCTGAAGCCAGGCTCAGAGGCAGGAGGGCCGGTGGGCTGCTGCTTTGGCCCGGCCTCAACCAGGCCAAATGGCTCTTTCCCTCCCTTGCAGGAGGGAGCGGCGTCACTCTTGCGAGGCCAGATTAGGGAAACAGGCGATGGAGAAAAGACAGAGCAGTGGGGAGATCGGAGCAGCATGCGCCCTCCCAGCGTTGGTGCCCCCCTGCAATGTGGTCCTTGCTTACCATGTTGCGCCAGCCCTGTTGGGAGCTCTAATCCCAAAGCAATTAGCAGCCACAAGAAAACTGCTTGGGATTATGGCAGAGGCAAAGGAGTTACGTCCCCCTTGCGCTACACCAGGCCTGAACAACATAAGGCCTGAGGGCCACATCAGTCCTGTGGTTTTTTTGGGGGGGTTGTTTTTGTTTTGCTGGCCCCAGGGATTGCCCAAGGTTTTATGGTGCCTGAGGTTGGACCCAAAATTCTGCCTTGCCTCAAGGCAGCAAGATTAGCCCTTTGGAAATATGGTGGAGGCAGAGTGGGAGGCAGCCAGAACATGGAACATGGAGTTCATCCACACATAGTTGTGCTACCTTCTGTGAATGCTGGTATTTAACCTGCTGCTTCTGAGTGCATGTGACTGCTGCCATAAGAGTTCTGTGGGGCACCATAATACAATTTAGCACAGGGATCCCTAAATCCAGCTATCTTGCTTTGAGTGAAATGTTCCATTCTGGGGCATTGTATAGAATGTATATAAATGTTTTAATTAAAGCACTTTAAATTGTCACTTAATATGGCTGTCCAATAAATCCGGACCCACTCACCCCAAGAAATTCCCTTCAAGTATCCTGCTAGCATGTTTTCTCTAATTCTGATTTCTGATTTTAAAACCATTGTTCATCTTACTTATTAGCATTCCAGAAATCAAGGTCTGCCTGAACCAACAGACAATCCTGGAACAGAAAACGTTAAGCTACTGCTTTTCACTATCATCACAGATAGTAACAAGAGAAGGGAAAGTATTTCACATCCTCTTTCCACATATAGATCTTATTCCATTGCTCACAAATGTATAAAAATGCCCTTTCATATGCAAATAGCCCATTTGCTTTATAGTTGCAGCCAAACAGTTGTGCGGCATTTGTCATGAAGATATCTTTAATCACTGAAGGCTGCCTTTCCATTGTATTGAACAGGTGCTTTCTAATAGTGTATCCATTGTGACACTCGAGTCATTAATATGATCACACTGCATAATGAAAATGCTGTGCGGAAATGAAGGCCTTTGTCTCATGGGTATGGTTCGTGGTTCCTTGTGATATGTATAGAGTAGTTGCTGTGACTGAACAGAGGAGAAGCTGGAGTTCATTATAGCAAGTCTGACTGATGTGGTAGAGTTTGGCTCTAGCTTGCTTTGGAGAAGAGTGGAACACATGAAAGACTCTGCTGCAAATATGCAACTCAGTGCCGTTCAATCAACATGCTGGCTTTGTTCCTGCCCTCTTTCTAGGCAGCCTGTACAGCAACACACTTGGATCTAATACAGACTGATTGAAAAGAGGGGTGGGTGGGATGTGCCAAGTTAGAAATAAGTCTACTTATCTGGTGCCCTACTTCAAGCAATGGGGTGTGTTCAAAAATTTAGAATGCAGGACAGTGTTGTCCGCCCCACTGCTATTGCGTTGAGCTTTTCATCCCGAAGAATAAGTGCAGGTAACTATGTTAATCCTTGATCAGCATTCAAAAAACTGTGTGACTTCATTGTTTCCAGAACACACATCCAACTATAGCCCTTGAACCAGATGGTGAACCACATTTGACATTCAGGGGAGTTCTAATTGTAATATAGTATAACATGACTCTATAATTCTAAGACTCGGGAAGTTGAATGTCTCAAAGGGCACTCACAGTTATGCATTTGAAGAGCCCTCATGGGTCAGACCAAAGGTCCATAATCCTGTTTCTCATAGTGGCCAGCCAGATGCTTCTGTGAAGTAGAAAAGCAGGCCAGGAAGGCACTAACCCCTTCTCACTGTTTCTCCCCAGAATGAACGGCAGTTATTCTTATGGAGGCTCTCATGGTAATGTCACAGATTAAATAATTTTTTAAAAAAATCTACATGGGGTGATGAGGTAAAGTAGTGCCTAGGTGGGGCAGGGCACTAACTGACCCCAAACTGGTCACAGGGCTAAAAGGAACATAAGAAGCTGCCTTATACCGAGCCAGACCATTGATCTGACTCATCTAGCTGGGTGAGGAGAGCTGGTCTTGTGGTAGCAAGCATGAATTGTCCCCTTTGCTAAGCAGTGTCTACCCTGGTTTGCATTTGAATGGGAGACTACATGTGTGAGCACTGTAGGATATTTCCCTTAGGGGATGGGGCCGCTCTGAGAAGAGTATCTGCATGCCTGCATGCAGAAGATTCCAAGTTCCTTCCCTGGCATCTCCAAGATAGGGCTGGGAAAGACTCCTGGCTGCAGCCTTGAAGAAGCAGTGTCCTATGTTCCTAGCTCAATATTATCTACACAGCCAGAGGAAGTGATGTCATACCCATGGTGGACACCTAATTTCTGAGCTCCTCATCCAGGAACTGAATAGTTCCTGAATAGTTCCTTTTAAAGGCATTAATATACCCATTACCTTAAGGAAAATGAGGAAATCAAGTGCTACAACACTTGGAGGATCACAACAAAAGATAAAAAGACTTTACAGATTTCCTATCTGCTACTCAATCTCAATTGGATGATCAAGCCCTCATCAACACAACAAGGAAAGGCCTTATCAACACAGCAAATCAATCAATCAATTCCTTTATTACGATCACAGAGCAGCATAGTTTACAAACAGAAGTCCAACAAAAAAACCCACTACAAAACCTACAGATTTATGATACACTGGTTACGTACGTACTTAAGCATACAGATCAGCTAACAATGATTCTTAATGAACTCCTGGTGGATTTTACTGGCTATCAAACTAACTTAGCCACATTAGCCCAGGTCATTCTGGTTATTTAAAAGATAATCAAGATAAAAAGAATCAGTACAACCTGGATGGCAACTAATAAAGGGGGTTATATATTTATGCTGTATATCTTGTTAAAAATTGACAATAAAGGAGCACATGAGTCATTGTTTTGATATCTCCCGATTTGCAAAAACAAGTAGTTCTTTGTAGGGGATTTTCTGATATCTCCCTTAGATATCAGGGTAGAAGGCAGGGATATTGCCTCTTTTATCTCTACATGGCTAAATAAAGCATTGCAATTGGAAGCTGGAATCTACTCAACTATAATTAACGCATATCGAATGGGTTCCCAGCCCATAAATGCAGCGCAATTCCGAAAGGATATAGTTGTAAAATTTCTGGACATGCAAACAAAAAATAAAACATTGCAAGAAGCTTTCAATATCGGAACAAACCTATACAAGTTTTGCCAGACCTATCTCCAGAAACCTTGAAACAAAGAAGAACAATGTGCCCTGTAACAGAAGCATTAATAGCAGCAAGTACCCCTTATAGATAGGGCTTCCCCTTCTCACTTCAAATTCGTTATAAGGGAACAATGCTGACAGCCACAGCTTTAGAATCCAGTATAGACCTTCTTTCTTCTTTGGGCCTCCAGATGAAACAAAAGGATGAAATAAAAGAACTGCCCCAAAAGAACCTTAAATGGAACAAGCAATAATTGTCTAATACTATCTTTCACGTTCACCAACTGAACTCCAGTGTGATATAACCTTGGAATCAGCAGTCTCCATCAAAACAGTACCAGAAAAAATGAAACACATAGATGAGGACTCAAAAATATTTCCTTTGAATGGTGTGTGTATGTTTATGTGTGTGTAGTAGGTGTATATATATTTTTCTGTTCCACTGCTAGGGGGAGAAGAGGGGGTTATGATATGGAAAAATAAGTAATAGCAAGCAATCAGGTCATAGGAACTTCCTTAAATCTATTGTTAGGTGGCTACAGAATAATTTTATACTGGCAAATCCTGTTTTGGCCAAATATATATATAAATGCTGGTCTCTTCCTGTCCCATTAATATTAGTTGTCACCACAGAAAAGTCTTTATTTATTTCTCTATCTATCCATCTATCTATTTATTCACTCATTCATTTTTCTTTTCTCCCACCTCCCCACTTTTCCTTTCCTTCCTCTCTCTTTTTCTTTATGGTAATCCACAAATCATATATATCTCTCATCCCTATATCCCCCTTCTAAGCAGTGGCTTCAACACACAACTACTATATTGAGAAACGTGTGAGGGTAACATATACTGAATCATCTGGATAATATATAAATTAGATATATCCCTCCTCTCTTTACCTGAACACACAACTTTGCAATTATAATGGCGGGGGTGGGGGGAGATTACATAACTATATACAGTAGGTTAGTAAAATGCTCTTTTAGGAACTTCTCAGAAATGGTCTATGCTATGCATAATTATTTGAAATCAAGGAAGGAAAAAGGAAATAGCTAAATGGTATAAATATATATATATATTTGAACTTAATCATTGGTATACTACTACTTTATGCACATCACAATCAATACGTCTTAGTACTATGTTCTATAGTAAAAAAAAATTATGTTCTATAGTAAAAATTTGTTCTATAGTAAAAATTGAGCCACCAAGGTAGACAAAGGGTAAATTAACCATTGTAGAAATCCTGGGATGAAAAGACACTCAGTTTTCCTCAAAAAAGGAAGCTGAAATGAGATTTCACCACCAGTCTTGTTCATGTTTAATTCTTGTTAAATTGTTGATTTGTCTGTTTGACTGTTCTGGGAATTGTGGGGAGGGATTAATTACAACAATGAGTATCGTTTGGCTTGATTTTCACCTACAAGAAATTACACAAAGCTTCCCTAAATGGGATAATGAATATATCTATGATAATACACAAAGGTAGACACTTTAAAAATCTTCTCTGTTAATTGTAATGGCTTGAGGTCATGTGTCAAATGCGCTAAAGTATTTAAAACATTGCATAAACAACAATCCAATGTTGTATTTCTGCAAAGAAAAAAAAACCCACACACAAAGAAACAGCTGTAAAACTATTCAGTTATTCCAATTTCCTGCAACAATATATTGCATCAGGAACATCTAAATCAAGAGGGGGTAGGCAACACCAATGCAAAATTATGTGAATGCAATTCACTGAAAAATTCAATTTACTGACCACATGGAGAGAATGACATACACTGGAAAGAGATTATGCTTTTTACTCAAATAGTCAACATACTCCAGAAATCATTTGTATCTATATCTCAGCACCTATGTTGCTATATTTACAAAAAAACTTTTATTGGGGATAAAATTTGGTCAGATCATAACTGGATCACAGGGTGGTTACAAATGAAGAACATTGAATAAAAGGATTGAATTGAAGAAAAGGAAAAGGAAAGGAAAAGGAAAGAAACTTATGGAAATTAAACACATATTTATTAAACAATAAACATATTGTAAAATTATTATTATTGTTAACAATAATTGAATTTATATACCACCTAACATTGAAATCTCTAGGCAGTGCACAGAATTAAAATATAATATAATATAAAACATTTAAAATTCATAAAAACAGATAAAAATAATAATAGATAAAACCCATTAAAATTTAAAAATTAGATTTCAGTTAAAAGCCTGGAAAAACAGGTATGTCTTTAGGGTCCTCCTAAAAACAAACAGAGAAGGAGATGCTCTTATTAGAGCAGGGAGCGAGTTCCAAAGCCCTGGGGCAGCCACAGAGAATGCCTGGTCCCGAGTTGCCACCAAACAGATTGGCAGCAACCTTAACCAGACCTTTCCAGATGATCGTAATAGATGACAGGGTTCACAGCAGAGAAGGCACTCTCTTAAGTACCCTGGGCCAAAGCCGTTAGGGCTTTAATAGGAAATAACCAGTACTTTGTATTTTGTTTGGAAACATATGGACAGCCAGTGCAGTTCTTTTAGAATTAGTGTTATATGATCCCTTTGGGTAAACCCAGAATCTGACTGCCATATTCTGAACCAATTGTAGTTTCTGAACTATGTACAAAGGCAGCCCATTACAGTAGTCAAGTCTAGAGATTATCAGCACATGCACCACCATTTTAAGGTCATTTGTCTCCAGAAATGGATGTATCTGGCATATCACCTGAATTTGATAAAAAGCACTCCTGGCCTAAACCTAAGAAACCAGGGAGCATTTGGGATCCAGGAGCACTCCCAGGCTATGAACCTGATCTTTTAGGGGGAGTGTAACCCCATCCAGAACAGGCAGATCTATACCATCTCTCGAATCCTGACCCTCTACAGATAGTACCTCCGTCTTGTTTGGATTCAATTTCAGTCTGTTATCCTTCATCCAGTCCAATATTGCCTCCAGGCAGGCACTAAGGGGGGTCATGCCATTTCCTGATGAAGTTGGAAAGGAGCAATAGATCTGGGTGTCATCAGCATATTGATAGCATCCCAGACCAAACTTCCTGATGATCTCTCCCAGCAATTTCATGTAAATTTAAAAAACATTGGAAACAGTATTGGAGCCTTTTGGAACCGAAACCATTGGAAACATTGGAGCCTTTTGGAACCACACAATTTAGTTCTCATTTTTCAGAACAGTCTCGAAGTGACACCATCTGGAATCTGCAAGAGAGCTAGGAGTGGAACCACTGTAAAACAGTGCCACTCAATCCCACCTGCTTCAAGCGACTCAGCTGGATACTATGGTCAATGGTATTGAAAGCTGCCGAGAGATCCAAAAAGATCAGCAGCATCACACTCCCTCTGGCGATCACCAGTTGGAGATAATCCATCAGGCTGACCAAGGCAGTCTCAACCCCATAGCCCACCTGAAAGCCAGTCTGGAAGATAAAATCCAAGAATTATTTGAATTTAATGCAGATTGTGGAGTAAATCAGCAAACAATCTGGGAAGCATTTAAAGCCACGTTTCAAGGTGAATGTATAAGCCAAGCATCACAGGCCTTGAAATATAGGAACTCTGAAAGAGAATAAATTATACAAATTATTAAAAATCTAGAATCTGAACAGAGGAAGTAAGGAAATAAAAATATATATACAGTCAGTTACAAAAAGCTAGATCAAAACTGGACTTCTTAGACTCTAAAGTAATTAAGAAACAGCTATTATTTTTAAGGCAAAACTACTATGAAAAATGTGCTATAGCAAGTAAATACTTAGCTAGAAAAATAAATAATAAAATCCAATCTAAAACAAACTACTTACATCTAAAGTCCATAAGAATTTAACAAAAACTACAGGCAACTTGGATGAACTAACAAAATTTTATGAAAATCTATATACTTCAGAATCTCTGAAACCAGACAATATTCTCACATTTGTAAATACACATCTTCACAATAAAACAACAATTTGCATGCTAAAATAATGGAGGACCCTATTTTAGAAACAGCAATTGCTCACGCTACAACATCCCCTAAACTGGGCAAATGTCCTGGACTAGATGGCTTCCCAATAGACATTTACAAAACATCTAAAAACAAACTCACCAAACCTCTTACTATACTATTTAATGATGTTTTAAATAATGGCAAAATCCCACATACCTGGAAGGAAGCCCATATAGTGGCAATCCCCAAGCCAGATAAGCACCTTACAAATCCCAGATCTTATAGATCAATATCGCTGTTAAATCAAGATACCAAACTATTCACAACATTAGCTAAAAGACTGAACAACTTGAAGGTTTGGATGGCATTCATATTTGTGGTACAAAAAAATTAAAATACATAAAGATTTTTTGAATCACTATGTAAGAAGGAGCTTAATGAGGGTGTGGCTAAAATATAAAAATTGGCTGGAACCTAAAACTCCGTTATGGTTATTTCCGATCGAAGCTTTAACACGTAAAGAAGTCAATATGCAATCGCAATGGGGTACTTATAGGGATCTGTTATATTTTCAAGAAAAGGATTGTAAGCTAAAAAGTTTAACTGAAATACAAAATTTGGTTAGAGATTGGTTTCAGTATCATCAGTTAAATGAAGTATATAAGAAGGATCTTAAAGTTGGATTTGAGGATCAGATGTTGAGATTTGAGAAGAAGCTATGTGAAAATGATGAAAAATTAGTTTCTAAAATGTATAAGCTCTTGCTTTTGGAAGAGACAAGAGAGGAAGTGGTTAAAACGACTATGGTAAAGTGGGCTCAAGATGTGGGGTCCAATATAGAAATGGCAGCCTGGGAAAAATTATGGAAAACTGATTTAAAGTTCACTGCATGTTATGTTTTAAAAGAAAATTATTATAAAATGATGTATAGATGGTATTTGATGCCAGAAAAACTGGCACTAATGTATAAAAATGTTTCAAACAAATGTTGGAAATGTGGACGCTCTGAAGGAACCTTTTTTCATATGTGGTGGACCTGTAGGGAGGCTAAGGCCTATTGGGACATGATATACAATGAATTAAAGAAAATATTCAAAATGACATTTCCTAAGAAGCCAGAATCCTTCCTGCTGGGGATAACACAAGGAGTATTTTCTACAACTAATTTAACATTTTTTATGTACGCTACCACAGCGGCCAGAATAATATATGCACAGAAATGGAAGAGCAATGAACTGCCTTCAAAAGAAGATTGGCTGATAAAAAATTTGGAATATGCGGAGATGGCAAAACTTACAATATTGATAAGAGACCAAAACTTAGAATGTCTTAAAGAAGATTGGAAACCATTCTTGTTGTATCTAAAGAACTATTTTCCTACTATTGATTTTACAACAGGGTTTGAAATTTAGCAATAAGTGCAGGTTGGGTAGATTAAAATCGTGTTTGTAAGGTTTAAATTTATGCTTTGAATTATTATTATATCAAGGGTTAACTTTATGACTGATGATTCACGAGGAGGTGTGAGCGGGAAGTCCATATCTGTTTATTTGTTGTGAATGTTAATGTTAAGATTATTGTTAAAATTAATAAAAATTTATTTTTATTTTTTTTAAAGACTGAACAACTTCATTGGTCATTATATACATGCTGACCAATTTGCCCCTAAAAGAAATTTAGCAAATATTATTTATTTATTTATTTATTTATTTATTTGCTCTCTTCCAAAAATGGCTCAGGGTGGTTTACATTAAAAACACTAAAATCAATTAACTGTTAAAATCAAAAACTATAAAAACATAAAACCATTATTAAAACAATTAAAACAGTTTTTTTAAAACCCTGGAAAAGCAAGCCGAACCTTTACAGTTTAAAAACAGTTTTAAAACCCTGGAAGGCCAGGCCAAACAGATAAGTCTTAAGGGCTCTCTGGAAGGCCAATACTGAACTCAGATTACAGATTTCTGCCGGGAGTACATTCCACAGCCCAGGAGCCACCACAGAGAAGGCCCACCTCTGAGTCACCACCAGATGTGTTGGTGGCAACTGAAGGCGGCCCTCCTCAGATGACCTTAATGTGCGGTGGGGATCATACCAAAAGCGCTCTCTAAGATAACTCAGACCTAAGCCGTTCAAGGCTTTAAAGGTAATAACCTTTAAATAATGCAAGAAGAACCATTTACAATTGTATTGTAATTGTATTGCAAGAAGAATACAAGGAGAGCTGCCTGGGGCCCAGAGGATCTTTCTCCTTCTGCCCTGAAGATACTTCTTCCTGCAATTAAGAAGCCAGCAAGAGATTACACAAGTCTGGTTCTGGTTTTTATTAACCCAAGAAGCCGTGGTGGGTTAGTCTGGGGAGATGTGTCTGGGAGAGCGAAAAATTGGGTATGGAGTGGGGGCAGCAATATCACGGGTAGCGGGCAGAGGGAGGTATGGCGGTCGGAGTTCGGCAGGCCGTTACAGGGGAAATCGGTCCAGGCAATTGAGGCCTGTTCCTTTTTCCGGCCCTTCTCCCAACCCTCTGACCCCAGGGAGCTCTGAGAACACTCCCTCGAGGATTAGGGTGCTGCTGCTGAATGCCAGGTCAGTTAATGCAAAAACCTCTCTCATCCACGATTTGATTGTGGATGAGCGTGCTGACCTGGTATGTGTGACGGAGACCTGGTTGGATGCACTGGGCGGGGTTGGTCTCTCTCAGCAAAAACCTCTCTCATCCACGATTTGATTGTGGATGAGCGTGCTGATCTGGTATGTGTGACGGAGACCTGGTTGGATGCGCTGGGCGGGGTTGGTCTCTCTCAGCTCTGTCCTCCAGGTTTCCAGATCATGCAACAGCCCCACCTCGAGGGTCGGGGAGGAGGCATTGCAGTCATCTTTCGAGAGACTCTCCCCGTTTCCAGGTGCCCGGTCAGGCAATCTCAGAATTTCGAGTGTTTGTCCTTAAGGGTGGGCCTCCAAGATAGGCTGGGGATTCTGCTGGTGTACCAACCACCCCGCTGCACTTCAGTCTCCCTACGTGAGCTGGTGGGGGTGGTCTCGGAGGTGCCCTTGGGTTCCCCCAGGCTTATTGTTTTGGGGGATTTCAATGTCCACGCTGAGGCCCCCCCTAGTGGGTGCAGCTCAGGATTTCATGGCCTCCATGGCAACCATCGGCCTGTCTCAATTGGTATCGGGCCCTACCCACGTGGCGGGACACACTCTGGATCTGGTTTTTGCCGACCAGGAAATAAATGATCTGGAGGTGGGGGAATTTGAGACCACTACCTTGTCATGGACAGATCATCATCTGGTGGGGTTTAGTTTGACTGCTCCGTCTGCCCTCTGCAGGGGTGGTGCGCCAATTAGGATGGTCCGCCCCTGGAGGCTTATGGATCCGCTTGGATTCCAGACAGCCCTCAGGGAGTTTCCAGTGTCCGGAGCTGGTGACCCTGTCGAGGCCCTGGTTGATCTCTGGAATGGAGAGATGGCCCGGGCTGTTGACACGGTTGCTCCTAAACACCCTCTCCGGCTTGGTGGAGCCCGATCTGCTCCTTGGTTTTGCTCGGAGCTTAGGGCAATGAAGCAACTCGGGCGACGGCTGGAACGACGCTGGAGGAAGAGTCGTCACGAATCTGACCAAACACGGGCTAGAGCCCATTTTAGGGACTACTCCGTGGCGGTGGGGGCGGCGAAGAAATGCTTTTTCTCCGCCTCCATTGTGTCTGCTCAGTGCAGACAAACAGAGCTGTTTCATGTGGTAAAAACCTTGCTCCACACATCCCCCCCAGACAATGGGGGAGGAGTCATCTACAGCTCTTTGTGATCAGTTTGCCTGTCACTTTGCAGATAAAGTCGCTCGCATCCGTGCTGACCTGGACTCCAGAGTTTTGGCAGTTCCGGCAGACGTACCTTTGGTACCATCTGGTCCCATTGTGTTGGATTCTTTTCAGTTGGTGCGGCCTGAGGATGTGGACAAGATCCTGGGCAGTGTGCGGGCGACTTCGTGCACTCTTGACCCTTGCCCTTCATTGCTAATAAAAGCTGTCAGGGAGGGGAGAGACAGATGGCTGGAGGTGATCGTTAATGCTTCATTAAGGGATGGCAGGATGCCATCGTGCCTCAAGGAGGCAGTGGTAAGACCACTATTAAAAAAGCCGTCCCTTGATCCCTCCAACCTGGATAACTATAGACCAGTGTCTAACCTTTCCTTTTTGGGCAAGGTGATGGAGTGTGTGGTGGCGTCCCAGCTGCAGAGGGTCTTGGATGATACGGATTATCTGGACCCTTTTCAGTCTGGCTTCCACCCCGGGTATAGGACTGAGACTGCCTTGGTCACTCTAGTGGATTACCTATGCCGGGAACTAGACAGGGGATTGCGTCCCTGTTGGTTCTGCTGGACCTCTTGGCGGCATTCGATGCCATCGACCATGGTATCCTTCTGGGCCGCCTCTCGAGTATGGGAATCGGAGGCACTGCATTGCAGTGGTTCCGGTCCTTTCTTGGGGGGAGGGTCCAGAAGGTGGTGCTGGGGGACTACTGCTCGGCCCCATGGCCGTTGGCCTGTCGATCGGTCTTGTCCCCCATGCTGTTTAACATCTACATGAAGCCGCTGGGAGAGGTCATCTGGGGATTTGGACTGAGTTGTCAGCAATATGCGGATGACACTCAGCTCTATCTCTCCTTGTCATCTGATCCTAGGGAGGCGGTGGATGTCCTCAGTTGGGGGCTGGAGGCCGTGATGGGTTGGATGTGGGCTAATAAACTGAAATTGAATCCGGATAAGACGGAGGTACTGTTGGTCAGTAGGAGAGCCAATCGGGATGAGGAGATTTAATCACTTCTGGATCGGGTTGCACTCCCCTTGAAGGAGCAAGTACGCAGCTTGGAGGTACTACTGGACCCGGCTCTGCTTTTGGAAGCTCAGGTGGAGGCGTTGGCCAGGGCTGCCTTTGCACGGCTTCGGCTAGTGCGCCAGCTGCGTCCCTTTCTTGAGAAGGCAGATCTGGCCACGGTTACCCACGCCTTAGTCACGTCGTGGCTGGATTACTGTAACGCGCTCTACGTGGGGCTGCCCTTGAAGAATATCCAGAAAGTGCAGCTAGTGCAAAACGCGGCAGCGAGGGTTTTATCCGGAGCTGCCCGTTGGGAACACATCACCCCCATTTTGAAAGAGCTGCACTGGCTGCCGGTTCGTTTCCGGGTCCAATTCAAGGTGCTGGTTTTGACCTTTAAAGCCCTTAACGGTTTGGGCCCGGGGTATTTGAGGGACCGCCAGCTCCCAAGGGTTGCTGCCCGCCTGACGAGGACATCTGAGGGGGCCCTGCTCCGGGTGCCGACAAGGAGAGAGCCCCGGCTGTTGTGCACTCGGGACAGGGCCTTCTTTGTTGCTGCTCCTAGACTCTGGAATGCTCTCCCAGTGGCCATTCGTTCCTCGGACTCCATCACGGCTTTTAGAAAGCTTGTAAAGACTTGGCTTTTTACCCATGCTTTTACATAATCATTTTTACTGCTGCTTCTGGTGTTTTTATCTGTTGTATTGTTTTTATGCCTGTTTGTATATGTTTTTCAACTTTTTAGCTTGATGTTTTTATTGTTTTTTATTGTATGTTTTAACTTTTGTAAACCGCCTTGGGGTTGTCTTTTAACGAAAGGCGGTATATAAATGTAAAATAAATAAATAAATAAATAAAGAACCCTTAATATTATACACTATGCTAAAAGGAACAATATTCCCCTCACTAGATTGGTTTTGGATGCTGAAAAAGCTTTTGACAAGCTAGAACCTAATTACTAACAACATCTACTGGACAAAATTGAATTTGGACCAAAATTTTAAAAATAATAAATTCTTTATATGATACCCTGACAGCCAAAGTATTGGCTAACAGTCTATATTCAGAAGACTTCAAAATTCAGAGGGGGACTGGACAAGGCTGCCCATTATCCCCACTTCTATTTGCCCTTTCCATTGAACCTCTGGCAAATGCAATAAGATCATCAGAAAAAGTTTAAGGACTTAAAATTAAGGACACAGAGCTTAAGATTAGTCTTTATGCAGATGACATCACTCTATACCTGACCAGTTCAAACCATGCAATCTTGAATATAAAAAGTATCTTAGAAGACTTCGAGAAGGCATCAGGTTTTAGCATCAATATCAGTAAATCTATAATTGCTAATTATAATATTTCAGTGGAAGAAAATCTACAGCTACAACAGGAGACACAACTCAAATGGGCAAAAGAAACGTGGAAGTCATTAGGAATCACTTCAGTACTGGACTGGAGAAAACATGGACTTGCAAAATAATATTTTTCCATTAGTGGAAACAAGATAATCTCAAAACAAGAGTTGATTGCTAAAACAAAAGATACCATGGTATGAATAGAATAAAATAACTCACATGATAACACCCATACTCGAAAATATTACTTGTTCTAAAACCTTTTATTAATAATAATAATAATAATAATAATAATAATAATAATAATAATAATAATAATAATTACAGTACTACACATAACAAATGACTACATTATCGAATATATATTATTAAATGAGAAATGGAATTGCAACTTAATATTTAAAAAGAGACAGACACAAGACTTGGGCCAAGAAATCAATGACAATCAATGGAAAAATATCTGGAAGTCCTACTCAATGCTTTCTTCTTCTTTAAACAACAAAGAGGACATTTATAAAATATTAACCAGATGGCACCTTTCCCCTTCAAACTTAGTTGCAACAAACCCAGACATGTTCCACTTGTGCTGGAAAGGCTGCAGGAAAAAAGGCTCCTTCTATAACCAATGGTGGTCATGCCCATTCATATACAAATTTTGGCCACAAGTACATAAACATATTAAAGCAATATTAAACATAGACCTGGAGTTAAGCCCAATGAATTATATATTGGACTTACCACTACAGTCTCAACTCACCACTTCAAACAAAGAAATCTTTAGCATTCTAATTATATCAATAAAATTTGTCATCACCTCACAATGGAAGAAAAAATGGCACATAAGAACATCCCTGCTGGATCAGGCCCAAGGCCCATCTAGTCCAGCATCCTGTTTCGCACAGTGGCCCACCAGATGCCACTGGAAGCCACAGACAGGAGTTGAGGGCGTGCCCTCTCTCCTGCCATTACTCCCCTGCAACTGGTACTCAGAGGCACCCTGCCCTTGAGGCTGGAGGTGGCCCACAGCCCTCCGACTAGTAGCCATTGATGGACCTCTCCTCCATGAAGTCATCCAAACCCCTCTTCAAGCCATCCAGGTTGTTGGCTGGCACCACATCCTGTGGCAGAGAGTTCTACAAGTGAATCACGCGTTGTGTGAAAAAGTACTTCCGTTTGTTGGTCCTAGACTTCCTGGTAATCAATTTCATGGAGTGACCCCTGGTTCTAGTGTTGTGTGAGAGGGAAAAGAATCTATCTTTCTCCACTTTCTCCATGCCATGCATGATTTTATAGTCATCCTCCTCTATCATGTCTCCCCGCAGTCGTGTTTTTTCTGCACTAAAAAGCCCCAGGTGTTGTAGTCTTGCCTCATAAGAAAGGTGCTCTAGGCCCCTGATCATCTTGGTTGCCCTCTTCTGTACCTTCTCCAGTTCAACAATGTCTTTTTTAAGATGTGGTGACCAGAATTGTACGCAGTACTCCAAGTGTGGTAGCACCATAGTTTTGTATAAGGGCATTATAATGTTAGCCGTTTTATTTTCAGCCCCCTTTCTAATGATCCCTAGCATGGAACTGGCCTTTTTCACAGCTGCCGCACATTGAGTTGACACTTTCAACGAGCTGTCCACCATGACCCCAAGATCCCTCTCCTGGTCCGTCACCGACAGCTCGGATCCCATCAGCATATACTTGAAGTTGGGGTTTTTCGTTCATTACTTTCCTGTCAGCCCTACAAACCTCACACTATTTACTTACATTTCTGGCAGTGGAAGTAGGAGCAGTACTGGCAACAGTAAAGAAGGAGTGAATAACTCCTTCCTTCTTTCCTGCCAGTTGCCCTGGTGTTTTTATTTATTTATTTTTTATTTTATTTTTTTCATCATCTACCCCCTCCCAATGTTCTGGGTCCTCAGCATGGCATAAAAAGACATATGGTTACTGGTGGGATCTGTAGTTTTTCCAAGGGCTAATGCTTATCTCCAATGCAAGATGAGCATGATGATCAAAAAGTTCTGCTCCAGCTTTGATTTTAATCCAAACTGGAGAGAAACTTCTATTTTCCTTCCCTGTCACCCACCCTCTTCCAAGCCCTAACCCTTCCCTTTCCTTTTGCTCAGATGGCATAGGGCCATCTTTCCCCACCCCCAGTCCAATACCTAATGCATTGCATTGGCTGCTGTATTCCAGATGCAAGGAGTTGCTGGGATTTGCAGAATTTCCAGTGCTATTGCAATGGATCACCTGTCTCCCCTTCTAAGCCCCTCCCCCACTTACCTTTCTTGTTGTTCCAGTGTCATCAGAGGGCTGTCTTTCTATCATCTCAGAAGCAAGGGCAGATAGGAATGCAGTTTCAATAATTGTAGTACTGCTACTGACCATGCAGTAGCACCAGAAAAACTACAATTTCCAGTGCCCCATGTGTTGATCCACGATGTGCCAGGCATAATGGAGGAGGGGGGGAGATGTCTTTACATTCTTCTGATGCCTATTGTGAAACAAGAAAGCAAGTGAAATCTTGGCTTTTTACCCAGGTTTTTATAGGAGAGTTGTTTTTGTTGCTGATGCTCTTTATTTTAAGTTGTGTATTTTTTTTAAACTTTTAATTAAATTTGTGTTTTTATATTCCAATTTAATATTTTTTATTGTGTAAATGTTTTATAGTCTTATATTGTTTTAAATGTTTTGTAAACCTCCTTGAGATTGTTTTAATGAAAGGCAGTATCAATATTTAACGATAAGTAAGTAAATAAATAAAGTCGGGGGAATGAGCTTGGAGAAAATGTAAGTGGGCAGGCAATGAGGAAGGAGCGGGGGTGGGGTTAGGTGGATTGGATAGGACCCTATTATGCTCCAATGACATCATGAGAGGCATGACAGAGTCCAAAATCAACTTGGAACTGGTTTTGTAAAAAAAAACCAATGTATTTTTTGAGTTGAGTCAGGAGCAAATAGCTCATTTTTTCCAACTCCTGTTCCAATCTGGCCGGGAGGAGCTTGCCCATCATTAGTCTTGACCCCAACACAGAGAACTTGCCAGTTGTAATTTCTCTGGCCACTGCAGCATTGTGACCTGGCAACCCTAAATGAGCAATGGGGATTAGACATTGACTTGATCTAAGCAACCAGCTCGTTATCTGCAGGCTTCTAGTTCACCATGATACATTCTGTAGTCCTCGCTGGGCCTAGTGTACAGTAACTTGCAATGGACAGCAGTTCAACAGCAGTTCAACTGTTGCCTGTTTTTCCTTTGAAAAAGAATGACATCAGGCTGATGATTCAGGATTATTTCCAGGCACCTTTGACCCTTGTTTACACAAACAGAAAATCAGACCAACTTGGCCAGATACATTGCTCAAGTCACTATACCAGAATTAACCCCACTCCTCCAAAGGAAGATAGTCATGTTTAAATCTCATTAAGATTATTCCTACTAGATTCCTGCAGGACAGTATTATTTATTCCTCTGCATTACAGATTGGAGGTAGGTGGGCAAGAATTAAGTCTGAGCAACAGTGGCTTGTCTACAATGAGGGCTGGCTTAGGTTTCTGGGTGCCCTTTGCAAACAAGCCCTCCATGGGACTTTCCGCACTGAGCGAGGCCCCAAGAGAGCTGCTCCGTCTCCCCCCCCCCCCCGCACACCACCACATAAAGTCTATGGCCTCAGAGATGGTCTCGGGGATCAGAAGTGGGCCACCAGTTTCATTGTCCTGACACACGTGGCCCTGGGCCTTTGGCAGCTGGTCAGTAATGCTGACCCTAATGCCAGTCCCACCAACAGCAATCTATCCATCTTATGATAGAGAACTGCCAGATTTGATAAATGTATTACATCTAACTAATAAATTTTGTACGTAGGCTAAGCTGACCAGATGGTTCACTGGAACCCATTTTTATTTGATGTGGGCTGGCAGGCAGTTTGAAAAAGCACTCCTCCTCTCAGGAACTAGAACTAAGCAACAGAGGGTCAAATTATAATAAACCTGGCAGACCAGGTTTTGTATAGACCAAGGTCAGCCTTGCAACCTCAGAGATGGATTCATGGCTTTCCTGCCTCTTAATGTCACTTTCCCCCCCATCTGGGCTCTGCTACTGGAGCCAGGCTTAGAAAAAGCATTGGGAGACGGGGATGAGATCATGGAAAGGTAAGCAGTTTTATGTATAGAGGGCTCATCTCCCCTCACCGGCACCTCCCTTCTGCTAAAAATAAATAAATCAGATCTCCACCCCTACATTATAGACAACTGGGGCAAACTCTGGCTTAAATGCATGTGCTTCTACTATGAAATTGAATGAACTGTTAAGCTACACTTCATAAACGTAGCTTGTTGTGTACAATTCAGAAACATCATAATCCTGTGGTCAGCATTCTTCTTCTGTGACTTGACTGATGCAACATCCATTTGCAGCCATTTGTTGCACATTAATTATTGTTATACGTACTCATATATAATCATGCTGCCAGTGCTCCAGTTAGCAAATTGTGAGTGATATTTCAGCAAACATCATCTAGGAACATTTTGGTAAATAGGAACAGCCAGATTGGGTCAGCTGTATTGAGTATTTATTGCCACACTCATCCCTACATTACCAATTACATTCACAGAATGCTCCTGCAGTTAATTCTGCAAGGAAAATTGCAGCAGGGGAAGATTTTGTACTCATATCAAGCACTGCACATTGTGTTCCAGGATATTCAGCATGATGTTCCTTCATAATGAACATCATCTCCCCAGATGTGGGGAAAGCCCTTTCTCCTCACCCACCTCCTGGCTGCACCAATGAATGAATATACATCTCATGACATACTGTCCCAGTTGAATCAATAACTTTAATTGTGACCCACATACAAAGCAGCTAAATCATTGCAGCTGCACTGGAGAAAAAACAAATGAGCTGCGTGCTCTCACTGATGCCCAAGTCCCACTTACACAGTTTCTTATTACCTCCCCTTTGATGAAAAGAAATGGTGTGAATTGGGCTTCCAGAGTATTGGGCACTAGCACAGGCACCTGGCTGATCTGCTATTCACTCCATATGGTTATAGCTACAGGATGCTCAAAATGGGGAGGAGTTAATTCTATGAACCAAGGTATTAGGTGACACAGTGTTCTTGTGGGTCATGTTTTGTGGGGCCAGAAGCTCCTCTAAAAGGATAAAGGAAGCTTCTCTGTAGTAGGCGGTCACAATAGGCTCCATTCACATGTAACGTGAAACTGGATGTTGGCGAACCCATGGTTTCAATTCTAAACTGTAAATTGCATCACAGATGTTTGTCCAACCGTGGTCCAGCAACCTCTGGTTCCCGTAGAAGAGAGCCCCTCCCCGCTGCTCAGCAGCTGAGGCCAATTCCAGTAAGCTCCACAGTCAGACTATGGGCAAAGCATCAGCATGTCAGAAGAGTTGCCATAAGTTGTTGTTGCTTACCCCCCTCTGGGGGAGTTGTTGGGGGTAGCCGGGGGGGGGTCTGCAGAGGCTCCCCCTTCCCCCGCCGGCCTTCCTTGCAGCCCAAAGCAGCCCTTTGGCCACTGTGCCTGCGCACTTGGCCTCTGTGTGGCTGGGTCATGCAGAGGCCTATTGCAGATGCGGTCGCCTCCAAAATGGCTGCCGCGCCAGAGGGGAAAGGCCCCAAAGGGCCAAAGGGCCAACCAAAGGGCCTGTTTGGGCTACAATGAAGGCCAGCGGGGGGAGGGGGAACCTCCACAGACCCCCTCCCGCCGCCTCCAACAACTCCCCTGGAGGGAATAAATGACATTTTAAAAAATTATTTTTAAAAAGGTCTGTGAACCCCCCCGGACCAGACCAAACCCAGGGCGGGGTCAAGGGGGTGCTGGACCAAACTGGCTCGATCTGGTTCGAGTCTGATCCGGACTTGAGTGGAACCGGTTCAGCTGGTTCCGTGCATATCGCTATCTGACTCTACTTAATTTCACGTTGTTAGTTGCACCCCCATTTTCTATTTTATCAAGACCATTTTGAATTGTGTTTCTGTCTCTGAAGTGTTAATTATCGTGCCAGCTTTGTGATCAGTTACAAACATGATGAGGATTTCATCTACTCATTCATCTAAGACACTGATAAAAATCTTGAAGAGTGTCATGCCCAGAATAGAGCCCTGTCCATGACCACCTTCCGCACTTAGAACTTCCCTCTGATGAGGAGCCATTGATGAGTCAATATCTTTAAGTTTGTTTACACAACCAAACTCCAAGACTGGGGGGGGGGGCGGGGAGGCAGGCTCCTACCTTCTTCCTCCCACACAACCGTTGCTCTTCTGTGCTCTGCCGATTGTGTACCTCCATGAATGCTCAGCGGCAAGCGGCAGAGCTGGGATCTGGAGGAGAACGTCCTCTGGTATCCCATAATGCACTGCACGAGGAGCATGATACACTAGGGTAGTTTCGTGCTGCCGGGCACTTGTTCCACCCAGCTCGGGGGGGGGGGCGTGGTGAGGGAGGAGGGAGCGCACATGTCCTTTTACCTCACTTTTAGCCCAGTTAGAAAAGCTGATCCTGGCAGTTCTCATGACCAGCCCTACCCGGGCTAGCACCAGGTAGTGCTGATTGTGAAAATGACCTCCCTGAGTGCGGTTTCCCCCCCAACCAGTTGAGGTTTTATCATTTGCCAATTTGCTAATCAGAACAATCAATCAATCCATCTTTATTATGTCCATAAACCAGCATACATCAGAACATCATGGGAACCAAAGCATCATGAAGAATTCATCAAGTGTTTTGCTGAAATCAAGATAAATTATATCCATAGCTTTCCCACAATCTGCTAAGGTAGTAATGTGATTTTTAAAAGTCAGATGTTACTAATCTGGCAGGATTTGTTCTTGGGAAATCCATGCTAGCTTCTATTCATTCCTGTGTTCTCCTTGAACTACAGTGGGTTATGGATAGGCAAATATATCTGATCAGACATATTTAGAAAGGAAAAATACAAAGAGGAAGAGTAGGCCTCACCCACTGCTGCCCAGAAGTTTCCAGAGTCAAGGAGCAAAGCTGCCACAGAGGGTTTGGGACCAGACACATGAGATCACTTTGCTTGCACTGGATACCTGCCCAGGTATCCTCGATATGTGATACTGAGGGCAGATTGTCCCCTGTGCTCCCTTTCCTTACGCAATGATGACCTGATCTCACCTTCTGAAATTGAGAGTAAATTTATTAGGATGCTGAAAATACTGGCGGTGGTCAAGGAGGTCATGAACATGGTGCCTTAGCTTCAAGGCATAAGCTCATTGATAGGTATTAATGTCCCAGGTTCAGAGGGTTCACTTGGAGTATACTTTAGGACAGACACTCTATCCCTTACAAACAAACAGAAACAGAGGCAGGCTTCCAAAATTATTTTTAAAAAGCTGTTTCATAACAACTGTGCTTACCAAGCCAGACACTAAAAGTTCACAGCATTTTTTAAAAATGATAATCAGAGGCTCCCCCCCCCGCCACTGACCACATCTTATGTAACAGATGTTCCCCAATCTGAGATCAAAACCAGGTGTTTACATAAACACATAGAGGATGTTGTTTTGTTATGGTGATACTCATAAACCTCTGAACTTGTTCTTTATATGGATGGATAATCCTGCAGCAAAGGCTCGAATTACTCAACCTTAAATGTCAAAATCCACAACAGGTTCCGAATTCAAAACAACATCTGTAATTTTGAGGAACAATTTAGAATATTTATTCAATGAACGATGACTAAAACCCATAGGGAAGGACAGAACTGTGTATGTAAACACAATTCTCTGACCATTGAACACCCTGACCTTTGGGTTTCTAAGTAAAAGCAGAGTCACTGTCAGGATGAAGATGTCATAACATATACAATCATACTATTATCAAAATGCAAAGTGAGATTATCTAGAGGGGACAGATATTGTATTGATCCCAGACTCTCTGCTGCATGGATTAAGGCACAGGATGGGCAAAAACAAGCTATATTCTATTGCACTGGCTGAGCTTGTGTAATGGATCAGAATGTTCAGTTGCTCAGGAAGCAAAGTTGTTTGTGGCTGAACTCTAGGGAAACATTGCCAGTTTGGCTAAGGTTGAAATATCACATACAGAATGGTTGTGGGAAGAGGTCATGGGATGTAGGGACAGAAGGCCCAGAGGCAAGGATCCTGGAGAAAGAATGCATAGTCAGCAATAGACAGAGAAAAAGAACCTTAAGAAAGCATAAGTAAAATATTAACACAACTGAATGAACACACTATTTGGATTTAGCCACAGCCACATGTACCTTAGTTACATTTTGACTGGTCTCCAGCAATGCACTTTACATGAGGCTACCTTTGAAGACTTGACTTCCTGGTGCAAAAGAATGCTGTAAATGTTCTCACCAGGACCAGTTTTCAGGAACATGCCACCCTATTAATGTACTAGATGCATTGGCTACCCAAACGCAATTCAAAGTGAATTGTAATTATTACCTTTAAACTAAAGCCCTAAATGGCTTGAGGCCAGATTACCTGAAGCAGGCTTTCCCAAATTTTGCACTCCAGATGTTGCAGAACTACAACTCCCATCATATCTAGTTACAATTTATTGTGGCTGGGGATAATGGGAGTTGTAGTTCAGCAACTTCTGGAGTACCAAAGGTTGGCAACCCTGACCTAATGGACTGTCTCCCCATCACATGAACTGCCCATTCATTAAGATCAGGGAACTTAGGGAAGGTTCCCTGTGCATCCTCCAGCCGCAGAGGTGCAACTGCCACAGGAAAGGCCCCAGGATATGGCACTCCCTGCCCAGGACAAATTATGACCTTCCAGTCTGCCATTGCTCATTGGCTACTTGGCTGTTTTGTCAGGCCTTTTTGTTTTGACTTTTGCTTATTGGCTGGCACTCTCTGTCCCCCCACCCCGCCCCACCCCCACCAGCATAAACTTTTTGCTTGAACTCAATTATGAATTCAGTATATTATTGCTGCTTTTATCTGTGTATGCAGATTGTGCATACATAGGCTTGTGTGTGTGTGTGTGTGGTCAGGCAGCTTGAAGGAGAAACAAGTCCCAGACCATTTGCAGATG
The DNA here is from genome assembly GCF_027244095.1 of Hemicordylus capensis. Taxonomy (NCBI): domain Eukaryota; kingdom Metazoa; phylum Chordata; class Lepidosauria; order Squamata; family Cordylidae; genus Hemicordylus; species Hemicordylus capensis. Next base: position 88,946,151 of record NC_069658.1, on the reverse strand, counting down.
TGCAGACAAAGATACTTCAAGAGGAGGACAGAGCTCACCACCACAATTCCAATTCCCCTTATGCAAGTTACTGGTATGCATGGTTGGCCATGTAAACAGGGCTAGAGGCTGCAGGAGACAAGGAGTGGAGGCAAAGGGGCTAATCAGAGAGAGGACTCTAAAGAAACTTCACAGTGCTTAAGATTTATTTATGTTCTTTATTTATTGTATTTGTGCACTGCCCCAAACTTCCATCTCTGGACGAAATTAAAACCTTAAAACAAAAACCACAAGTCTAGTTAAAAAGCTTGGGTGAATAAATGTGTCTTTAAGACTTTTTTAAAGTTGTCAGAGATGGGGAGGCTCTTATTTAAGCTGGGAGCACATTCCAGCCTCTCAGAGGATGCCCGTCCCTGTGTACTGCAGACGAACCTCTCCAGATGATCTCAATGGGTGATGGGGCTCATAATGAAGAAGATGTTCTTTTAAATACCCTGGGCCTAAGCAGTTTAGGGCTTTATAGGTTATAACCTGGTATTTTGCCCAGAAACCTATTGGTAGCCAGTGTAGTTCTTTTAATAGGAGGAGGAATATGGTCTCTTTGAGATGACCCAGACACCAACCTGGCTACTGCATTTGGTACCAACTGCAATTTCCGGACTACATACAAAAGCAGCCCCACATAGAGCACATTGCAGTAGTCAAGTCTGGAGGTTACCAGCATATGTACCACTGTTCAGAGGTAGTTTATCTCAAGAAATAGATGCAGCTGGTATATCAGCCCAATCAGAAAGAAAACCCCTCTGGCCACCACCTCAACCTGGGGCACCAAGGAGAACTTTGGATCCAGAAGCTCTCCCAGACTGCGTAACTGTTCCTTCTAGGGAAGTGTGATCCCATCCAAAACTCACAGATCAAAATTGTCTCCTGAATTCTGACCCCACACAATAAGTACTTCCCTCTTATTTGGATTCAGTGTCAGTTTGTTATTCTTCATCCAGCCCATCACTGTGTCCAGGCAGACATTAAGAGAGCTTATGCCTTCTCCTGAAGATGTTGACATGAGAAATAGATATGGGTGTCATCAGCATACTGATACAAAGCGAGGGACGTCACTCTGTGTGCTATGAGAAGAGGAAAAGGAGGAGAGGTCAAGAGATAGGATGACTGAAGGAAACGGGGGGAGCACTAGGTGGTGAAAAACAGGAACTTGTGGAAATAATGGTGATCGGTAAAGGCATGAAGTTGAAGAAAGGAGAATCCAAGGATAAAGGAGAACTTAGGACAAAACCACACACATGGCCCAGAGTGCACTATTGTCAGGAAGGAAGTGAACGGGCAAGGGACAGAAGGGAGCTGCACTAGAGCTACTATGTCTGGAGTCTAACTCTTGATAGGAAATTCTAGCAGTGGTGGCTCCTACTGGCACTGTAAGGAGGCAACTAGGGAGAAGGCGGCATTGGGGAGGAGGGCCAGGTGTCGCATATTTGATTTGAACTGTGCAGGAGATGTTTGGGCTGCAGTCTTCTTCAACATTTCATTTGAAAATATATCACTTTACCTGTTCTATGAATTGTTCTAGGCGGCTTATTGTGGGGTGGTAGCCTTACCAAATTGTTCAAAATGTGGTGGCTGAAAAGTCTACCAAGTGGTGCATAGATCCTTTGGCTTCCAGCCACTCTTTTGCTTGGCCGCATTCAACATGGCTGTGCTAAATAAGTAACGAGAAATGGCTTCCAGCAATTTACCGTAAACGTCCGCGAACTTTGAAGGGGAGGGGAGAGTGAATTGTCAGCGGTACAATCAGATGTACACTTACAGCTTCTATTCATGTCAATGGACACTTGCAGATTTACATGAACTGTTAGCCAAGAAAACATTCAACCTGGGCAGCCAAAATGTATACGTCAAACATTCACATGGTTATATTATGTGAATCTTTCCTTTAGCACAACAGTTCTGTGGTATGTAAACAATCCCAGCTAGTAGGCCTGGGCTTTCAGGAATTTCTGAAGCCCCAATAGGGCCATTCCCTGCTATGCCCACCACCACACAGAGGTAGCAGATCCCAGGGTGATTGCCCCAAGTATTATGGTAGTTGGAGGATCTTTAATACCTGGACCAGCACTTGTGCACGGGAAGTAGGGTGGAACATAGGAACAGTTGGGTGGAACATAGAAATTCGCCTTATACTGAGTCAGACCATTGGTCCATCTAGCTCAGTATTTATACAGACTGGCAGAGGCTTCTCCAAGGTTGCAGGCAGGAGTCTCTCAGCACCATATACTGGAAATGCCAGGGAGGACACTTGGAACTTTCTGCATACAAGCATGCAGATGCTCTTCCCAGAGCAGCCCCATCACCTAAGGGGAATATCTTAATATAACCTCCCATTCAAATGCAAACCAGGGTGGACCCTGCTTAGCAAAAGGGGTGGTTTATGTTTGCTACCACAAAATGAGCTCTCCTCACTGGTGGGTGCAGGGAATAATGGGAGGGTCCATGGGGAGGTAGGGAGACATACAAGGGGAGTCTGGGGAAGGGAGTCTGGGGAAAGAAGTGGAGGAAAGTTCAGGAATGCCTAGGAAATGTATTCCCTCCAAGAGCCTTTCCCAGGAAAAATTCTGGGAAGAACTACAGTCCCCAGGTACCCCCACAGGAAGGGAGATTGGGAAATTATTTTGCTTCTCTCCCCTCCTCACAAAAGCACTATTTGCTGCTAGGTAGAGATGTGCACAGAAACAGTCAGGCCAATTTGCTTCAAATCTGAACTGGATTTGAACCAGTCCAATCTGGTTCCAGTCAAACCTGACCCGGTCCGGTTTGACCACCAGAACGGTTCAAATCGATTCATAGACAAGTTCAGGGGCCTACTTGTAGAGAGGAATCCAGTGAGGGGGTGCTGATCAGAACCAGACCTGCCCCAATTCAGACCAGATCAGTTTGAGAGACTACTCATAAAGGGGAATCCAGTGAGGATTCCCTTTTATGAGTAAAGAGGCAGGGGGACTTCCTAGAGCTAGAGAGTGCAGGAGAGGAGTCAGGCCAACTTACTTTAATTGGTGGTGCAGCAACCTCTCACCCCCACCTGCCTCCTCTAGAGTAGCCTGGGCCAGCTGTGGCCAAGTTCAGGCCATTTTACTGCTATCTGTGCATGTCCCTAAAATGGCCTCCACACATGCGCAGAGGCCCAAACCAGGCTGCAGCCGGCCTAGGGGATGGGGGTGGGAGCCACCTCCGATGCTGCTCCTGATGCCAACAACAATTAAAGTAAGTAGGCCTGACTCCCCTCCCACACCCTCTAGCTCTAGGATGCCCTCCTGCCCCTTTACTCGTAAAGGGGAAGCCACACTGGATTCCCCTTTATGAGCAGACCCCTGAATCGGTCTGGTCTGAACCAGGGCAGGTCTGTTCTGACCAGCACCCCCTTTGGGGGGGCCAGGCCAGTTCAAACCCAGACCACTCAAACCACCCTGGTTCAAGTCAAACCAGGGTTCAAACTGGACCAATTTGCACACCTCTAAAGCCAGGAATATGTCCGTGAGAGCTGTGCAGCAACTACTCTGAAGGCGCCCTGCCTCAACGCGACTCTGATCACATGAGAGATCACTGCACCAATCCAAGTTTGCAGTTTTATAAGGCAACATTCTTCTGGAATCCTTTGCAAAGAATCTTTAAGGGGACTGTTATCTATGCCAATATGCAAGATGAGATTTGGTGAATGATAGGAATCCAGAAACAGTACTCCATGCACGGTGCACCTATTTCTTTGCAACCTGGGTTATTCCCTGAAGATATCTTTGACATACCATTTTGGATGGAAATGCTCAAAATACCCAATGGAAAAGAGTTCTGCAATGCTTTTGTATCCAATCAAGCCATGTTTCTACAGCCTCAATCAATCATTTCTTCAGTATTTAGGAAACCAGCTCTTTGCTAACTCACTTAAATTATTGTGCAATGGTCCCAGGAGAAATTTCTGATTAAAAATGGATCCCCCCCCCCCTTAAGCATCATGTTGCCATGTGCCACCCAATTATCAACTGACCGGCATTAATCCTGAATTTTGGGGGAATTCGCTAAGCAAAGTAGCAGGAGCAGAGCCTGATCATTAGCAGACCTCCTACTGGAAGTAGAGATACAAAAACTGCCTAGGGGATACAATTGGAAATGTTGCACCCACTGGGAAACTCGACAAACTCTTAATTGAAAGTCGGTGACAAAGAATGGAAACAAGATGAGAAGATTTCCAAAGAAAGAGAGGCCCATGAGGGGGAAATGAACCTCATGAGACCCATATGAAAATATTCTATGGGCCACTGGTTGTATTGTAATGCATAAAGTACATGCTAATGGTGAGAGAAAATTGCTGCCAATGCTAACTTCGTACTAGAGATGTGCATGAACTGGTACAGCGGTCTATTCACAGACTGCCAAACCAGTTCGAAAGACCAGCATTTGAGCCGGTTCGAAGGGGGGATAGTTTTAAGGCACGGGGACCTTACCTTCCCCACCATGTTTCCGTTTCTGGCGCTGCTTCCAAAACTGCTGTCGCAGGGCAGCTATATACCATCTTGATATCACAGTAAGCATAATGCCAGAAATGGCCAGCGTGCGTGCACATGCATGACCAGGGCAGCACGAGCTTATACAGTCACCCCACAACAGCAGTTTTGGAAGCAGCACCAGAGAGGGAAATGTGGAGGGGGAGGTAAGGACACCCTCCCTGTGCCTTAAAGCAACTCCCCGCCCCGCGCCTCCCGTGTGTGCACGGAACCAGTTCTGTGCACGTCCCTACTTTGTACACTGCTCAGGGCAGGGCTGCACAACTTTAGCATTGCAGCTGTTCTTGGACTACAACTTCCATCATCCCCAGTCACAATGGCCATTAGTCAGGATGATGGGGATTGTAGTCCAACATCTGCAGGAAGGCCAGAGTTGTGCAGCCTTGGCTTAGGGCATTTGGGGACAGTCAGAGTAACCCTGCCTGACATTCTGGATATAATTCCAAATAGCCGGTGCTATTTCCTTCTAAATCACCCACTATATTTCTTCATTTTGGCTGATGAATGCATGATTGGAGCCAGAAGGAGGAATGGCTGCAATCTGAGATGCTCTAGTAGTGACACTATGTGATACAGGGTCATCTGCCTTGCATCTTTTCCATTGGATTGTTAGCTGCTAGACTGACTCTCTAAAAATGATTCAAAGTACAAAGGTCAGACACATCTAAGGATCAAATGCACAACTATGTTGCACAGTCCTACTACATTAGTAGGACCTACTACTAATCCTACACAACACTCTGGTTTCTTTTCAGATCATATGATCCTACATTAGTGCAAAGAGGAGACTGATGAAACCTCGCAGAAAATATGGCAGAGAACCAACCTACCAAGCACTGCCCTCAACCACACATGGCTGATACATAGTCTCTTTGCTTCTAGAGATAATACTAGTGGATGGAGGTATCTGTATATTCATTTATAGTGCCATTTTAGCAGTGCAGCAGGGTACTGGCACCTCACTTGGTTTTTAAAGGTGATTTTTTCCCCCTGGCACCTAGAATAGAGCCCCTTCCCTCCTTTGTCCAATCAGAAAATGACAGGAAACACCAATCTGCTCACTGAGGAAGAATGCCTGGACGGGGAATTAGAAACATAGGAAGTTGCCATATACTGAGTCAGACCATTGGTCTATCTAGCTCAGTATGGTCTTCACAGAGTGGCAGCGGCTTCTCCAAGGTTGCATGTAGGAATCTCTCTCAGCCCTATCTTGGAGAAGCCAGGGAGGGAACTTGAAACCTTCTGCTCTTCTCTGAGCAGTGGCTCCATCCCCTAAGAAGAATATCATTCAGTGCTCACACTTCTAGTCTCCCATTCATATGCAACCAGGGCAGACCCTACTTAGCTATGGGGACAAGTCATGCTTGCTACCACAAGGCCAGATCTCCTCTGCTTGAATACTTAAGTTCATAAGCCCTGTTCAGTCCTATTAAAAATTTAAAAAGCCCACTGTGCACACTTACAGAGGACAAAGTGGGTCGGAAGTCGCACCCCAGTTGGATCTGTCATCCCCCTGCTCGCTCTCTAGGGCATTCATCAGAAGAGACAGATGGCCTAAGAATGAATGCTATCATTCGAGTTCAGCAGACTGGGGTGCCTCAACCATTGGACCACAGAAATGCCGTGCTTCACCTCTTCAGATGGACAGGAGGGTGACTGACAGGGCCAGGGGGGCAGGACTTCTGCCCTGCTTTGCCTGCTGCAAGTGTGTTCAGCTGACTGAACAGGGCTGATGTTCTACTGACTGAGCTAAACAGGACTTTATACGCAGAAGGCCTGGAGAAACAAAAGCAACTAACCCCTGTTGTGCCATACAGAAGGCTGCATTGAATAACAGCCTCTTATTTGAGTAGAAAGAGTCTTTAATGAAACATATTTTAAGCCAGCAAAAGAGGTTCATTGTTAGGCAATTTCAATTGTGTTTCTGGGAGACTATGGGGCGATTCACTCTGGGCTGGGAGGGTGCAGGGGGGAAGGCTACACTTAACCAACCTACCTTCTTCCCAAATGACCAAGCTGTCCATCCTCAGAGCACCTCCCATGGGTGTGTCCGCATGGGCAGCTCTGCTTCATGCAGCACAGAGCAGGGTGGAGGGATCCAGGGCCGCAACTTCTTGTTCCGGCCTCTGGGCATCCCTCAATGCAGTGTGTGGCACCTAAATTGGGGGTTACCCATCAGACAGGTGCTCTATGTGCCCATCTCTGCATGTAGTCTGAGGAGTCGGGGTAAGGGTGCAGGAGCACGCTTAACCTTAGCTAAAAGCCAGGTTTGTTCAGGTGGTTAGGCAGGTGGGCACTGGAGTGATCTGCGAGGATTCTTCCACTTCTCATGACCGGCCTAACCCTGCTTGGGGCAATCCAGGCAGAGTTAGGCTGGTCGTGAGGACAGCCTCTCTGGCTAGGGGAATCCTGGCTCATACATGGCCTTAAACATGCTTCCATGAAGCCTTTCAGACTCCGCTGTGAAGAATTCACTATCCTTACCTTGCTTATTTGTTTACTCATATGCACCCATTGTGATCACAGGTCGTTGCCTCTTCCGACAAGCAGTTTTCCTTGGTATTAAATAATAAGCTTTTCTGTGGCTGTGAGGTTGCATCCAGCCATTTGGGGCCAACAGATATGTCTTTTTCCTGAACCCTTTGAGCTTTTGTTCAAAAGTCTGAAGGCTGCTTACTGACAAGTGATTTGTTTCCATTAGAACATGCCTAATTCCAGCCATCCGTGACCATCTTGTACTTAGGGCTTTATAACCGGCACGTCTCAACATTCCTAAAATCCCAGAGAGGGTCTGAAAATAGAATAAGAAATGAGCATTTAAATTAAAAGCAACAGCCCTTAAAGAGAACTGCCAGGTTTTTAGGGAAGATAGTGTCTCTTTCCCTGCCTTCTCATCTCTCCTTCCTCTCCCCCCACCCCACCGGGCTGTAAGTCACATTTGCAAAAATACAGTCCAGTGCCACAGAGATGTGCATCCCCTCATCTATTTATAGGACTCTCTTTTCAAAGTGAAACAGGTGTCAAGTTGGATGAGGCTGAAACAAGCTTACATGTCCTTTATGGTAGGGGGAAAAGTAAAGGGGTGGTGAAAGAAACTCAGTCAGTTGATTAACTTGCAGGACTGACAAGTCATTTGCTGATTGCAATAAGCAACAGAACTGGGAAGAGGGAAGACTGCTTTTTCTCCTAACTCCATAGGGACTTAACTTGCTTAATTCACTTGAGTTATGAGAATTCAGCGACAGGAAAAGATACCAGCTGGTTTGTCCTGGGAAATTAAATCCTCCATAGATCAATAGGGAGAAAGTGTGATTAACTTCTAGGTGGATCTGACATGTGCTTCAAATTTTCCTTGTCCTCACGATGACATTCACCTTTCCAACCTAGAGAACAATGCAAAGTCTCTTCAGTCCATTCTCTAGCCATGAGAACTGAATAATTGTATTTCACTACTCTGTAGACTTAGACAACATGATTCCCTCCAAAAAAGAATATTAGGCATACAGCATAGCTACTGAGGTAGAAGAAGGGGAGGTGATGGAGGGAGGATGGGAACCAGAAAAAATGAGCAATGTTTAACAGAAAGGCAGAAGTTGCTTTTCACAACTTGCTCCTGCTTTCGTTACAGTGTTGACAAACACGTGATATTAAGCTGGCACAACATGTCATCTCTAGAGTCGCCAGATGTCGCCCACTTCTCCCCCACACCACTAAGTTCAAGCTATTGGACAAAGCCACCTGATTTTTTTGTCTCCTAGTGGGCTGCCTTGCATTGGCTCATAAGATATTTTCATCCCTGCCTGTTACAGTTAACATCTGAGAACAAGGAGATAAATGTGAACTGGCAGTCAACATGTCCGCCAAACCTCCAACATTTGGAATGTTATTTCCAAATATACTCTCTGTATGTGAGGAGAACATGATCCATGAGCCCACCAGGTGCACTCATCATGTTGCTTTGGAAGGTATGTTTTGCTCATGATTTCCCTTAATGAAGCATGAAGCAGTAATCAAAGATTACCTTACTCAATGGCCAATCAAATATGGGGGAAAGAGAGGGGGTCAGCATTTTGCTACACAAAAACCACACATTCTGTAGATAACCTTTGCTCATATAATATCAAGAAAGTGGAATAGTTAAGGCCTAATGCCAAACCATAAAACAGTGCTATGCAAACAAGTCTAGCCGGGTCTTTAAGTTCATGTGATCCTTTCTCCCTTCCCCACTCTCATATGTAGCAATTCCCTGCCTCTTGCCCCAGTTTGAGGCAAACCATAGTTTGCCATCCAGACAACAAACTATGGCCATGTTCACACGTAATGTGGAAACACAGGGCCAATGGACCCACGGTTCTGCTCCCGCCTCCCACCATTCTCCCATCCAAATTCTGCCCCCTCCTTAAAGAAATGTTTCCCTGAGGGAACAGATTGCTCCCTCTACACCCTCACTTTTCTCTGCTGGGCTGCAGAGGAAAGAAGACATGCAACTAGTTTCTGAGCTCTTTGCAGGGAGAAAGGAGCTCAGACACTGCTAGGGCTTTCTTGGGATTTAGCTCAATTCATGAGTAAGGTGGTCTTACTCATGAGAAAGGATGGTTTCCAATGGAAGGATGGAAGGTCTACTCATGGGTGAGGTTCAGGGTCTGCTCATGATTAAATGTGGTTATCTTCCCTATTAGGCAGTACTTGTGAGTTAGCTTGAGGCTACTTATTTGTTTATCATATTTCTTTATCACCTGATATAGATGTCTCTAGGTGGTATACAAAGTTAAAGCATGGCAAATGTAACACAATATTCCCCATGCCTTAGTCACGTCATGGCTGGATTACTGTAACATGCTCTACGTGGGGCTGCCCTTAAAGAATATCCAGAAACTGGAGCTAGTTCAAAATGCGACAGCTAGAGTTTTATCTGGAGCTGCCTGGTGGGAGCACATCACACCCATTTTGAAAGAGCTACACTGGCTATCAGTTTGTTTCCAGGTCCAATTCAAGGTGCTGGTTTTGACTTTTAAAGCCCTTAACAGTTTGGGCCCAGGATACCTGAAGGACTGCCTGCTCCCAAGGGTTGCCGTCCGCTTGATGATGTCATCTGAGGGGGCTTTGCTCCAGGTGCAAAGAATGAGGGCATCTCAGTTGTCGTGCACAGGGAACAGGGCCTTCTCTGTTGCTGCCCCCAGACTCTGGAATGCTCTCCCGGTGGCTATTCGCTCCTCAGTCTCCATCACAGCTTTTAGAAAGCATGTTAAATCGTGGCTTTTTGCCCAGGCTTTTATATGATTGACTCTGCTGCTGCTCTTTGTACTCTGTATTGCTTTTATGCTTTTGTTTTAAATTTTTATTCAGATTTGTTTTATATTTTTAGCTTAATATTTTAATTGTGTCTTTCTTACAATCTTGTTTTTAAATTTTGCTGTAAACCGCCTTGGGATTATTTTAATGAAAGACAGTATATAAATTTGACAATAAATAAATAAATAATGGTTAAAATTCACAAAACAAGTTTTAAAAAGTAAAAAAACAATCTCAAAAGATACAAAATTTTAAATTTTTAGGATTTCAGTGAAAAGCATGGGAAACCAGGTATGTATTGAGGTTCTTCCTAAAAGCAAGCAGAGGAGATGCTCTCATTTCAAGAGGAAACATATTCCAGAGCCCTGGGACAGCCAGAGACAAAGTGCAGTCACACATCATCACTAAACGAGCTGGCAGCAACCGCAACCAGCCCTCGTGCAAGGTTGCTGGACCTCTTGCCTTTACATGCAAGTAAGGGCAAAGTCCAGTTATGACTAGGGAACATGGGCTATTCATGAGTAGAAACGGAGGGTCTATTTGCAAATAAGGGTGTAAGGTCTATTAGCGAGTAAGGTTGAGTGGGCTATTGCTAGTATACCTGAGCCCTTACTTGCAAGTAAGGCTGCAAGGTCTACACATGAGTAGGGCATGGAGGTCTACTTGTGACTAATTTTTATTTAATATTTATTTATTTATTTATTTACTTACTTACTTATTTATTTATTTATTTATATCCTGCTCTTCCTCTGGGGAGCTCAGAGCAGTATAGATGCTTATTTTTATCCTCACAACAACCCTGTGAGGTAGGTTAGGCTGAGAGATACATGACTGGCCCAGAGTCACCCAGTGAGTATTATGGTTGAATGGGAATTTGAACTCGGGTCTTCATGTTCCTAGTCCAACACTCTAACCACTACACTATGCTGGCTCTAATTTGAGGAGCTACTCACAAGTAAGGGGTCAGATCTACTTGAGAGTGGAGTTGCAAGATCTACTCATGAGTATGACTGAGGTGCCAGTTGTAAGGATGCAGGGCTACTCATTAGTAAGGAGTAGATTTGCCAAAAAAGTACTACTTGTGAGTAGAGCAAAAAGCCTAGTCATGAATAGTATTAATGCTGCTTGTAAGGGAGAAAGATTTACTCATAAGGATGTAAGGTCTACTCATGAGTAAAACTTTTGTGATGATAAAAATCACAGAGTTTGGCACAAAATCTCTAAGGGTTACTTTAGAAAGCACCTTCTTTTGTATGATTCCCACCGCACATTAAGGTCATCTGAGGAGGTCTATCTCCAGTTACCACCAATATGTCTGGTGGCAACTCGGAACTGGGCCTTCTCTGTAGCTGCTCCTGGGCTGTGGAATGTACAGCAGAAATCAGTAGCTTGGGTTCATTGCTGGCCTTCAAGCGAACCCTTAAAACCGATTTGTTTGGTCTGACCTTTAAGGGTTTTTTGTTAATTTGTTTGTAATTGTTTAATGGTTAAAAACTGTTTATTTGGTTTTGTCTTGATTGTTTTTAAATGATACGGTCTCGGGTTTTTAGCAATAGCAATAGCAATAGCACTTACATTTATATACCGCTCTATAGCCAGAGCTCTCTAAGCGGTTTACAATGATTTTAGCATATTGCCCCCAACATTCTGGGTACTTTTTGCTTTTTTCCTGTGCACCACCCAGAGCCTTTTGGATGGGGCAGTATAAAAATGTAATAAATAAATAGGGATGCAATTTGTGATTAGGGCTGCAAGGTCCTCTGGTGAATAAGGGTACAAGGTGATCCTGAGGTGACGCCTGAAGAGGACTTCTATTACTTATGCATGGCAGTGGCTATCCGGTCCCACCTTTGGCTTTCAGCTATTTATGCCCACCTTTAAAGCCTGACAAGGCCCCACTGTCTATCTTTATAATATCATATCCTTTTTCTTCCAGTTGCACTCCTCTGAGCTTCTGGACAATCTCCTACATTCAAGCCTCTGCTCATTTCCCCTTCCTCACTGACTCTCCTTCCCAGTATACACACAGTGGCATTAAACATTCTGAAATCTTTGCCTTTAGCTCAACTACATACTACAATAGACTTGAGCTCTTTTGAAATTACTCTCCTTGTGGTGAATGAACACTGGGGTGGGGGGGGGGTGTAATGGGAATGTGCATGAAATGATTTTTGGAATTTTGATTTTGAGTTTGAATCAAATCAGCTCAATTAGATTCAAATTCAAATCTGCTGCCCTAAAATCAGGATAGATTCAATTCAATTTGATTCATTCAAATTCAGTTTTAGTGGGCTGGGTGTTAGCAAGGCAGGTTGGTGGCAGAGGGCCATGGGTGCTGCCTACCACCCAAAACGTGAAGCAATCAGGAAAAATGTTGAATTTTATTATGTTATTTTGTATTTTTCTGCCATAGGGGATAATGGGATTCAAAGTGGCCCATTATTTCCCATGGATAGTGCCTAGGTGCTCGAAAGTGGGTTGGGTGGTATGAGTGCCAACTACCACCCAACCAGCAAGGCAGTGGGGAACCCTGGTAATTTTTATGTATTTTCAAATCTCTGGTGTTAAGTAGCTTTTTCTCATAATGAATCCCTATGAAGAACCAATGCAACATATGAGAATTGAATGTGTTTAGAGTTACATTACTTCTACATAGGGATTTAATATCACCCCAATACTGCACTGCCTTGTAGATTGGGTGATAGGTGGCACTCATGGAGCCATACCACCCCTCCCCCATCCTGCTCTGGAGTACCTAGGTGCTACCCAAGGGAGGAAATGGGGCTGCTTCAAATTCCCATAATTCCCTATGGCAGAAAAATACAAAATCACTCAGCACAGCAGTCCATCTCAGCAGCAGTTCTTCCCTCTTCTCTCTCAGTGACGCAGAAGAAAATGGCTGCCTTAGGGACTCTCCTTAAGTACATTAGAAAGTCCCTCCATCTACCTCCAATATTCCCTTGTCCCTCCCAACAGCCAATTCTAGGACAATTACCCCAGGCAACTCAGGATCTGCAAGATAAATAGCCAACCAAGAAGCAAGGGGCATCACCAGCCCATTGTTACACACTGCAAGGAATCAACCAGAGCGGCAGAGAAGCTCAGAGGGACATGATGAAATGGGACTGACTATGGAAAACTTGAATCTCAAATCAATTCAAATCAAATCTGGGGAGATACGATTTGAGTTCTATTTTGGGCAGGGATACCAGGGCAGATTCATGTTGAGGTCAAATCACTCGAATTGACCAGATTCAAGTTGAATCCATTTGACCTTGAAATGATTTGCACATCCCTAGAGGGTAACTTCTGAAGAAAGCAACAACCCCATTTGCTCTCATTCATTGTTGCCATCCACCTCCCCCCCCCCCCCCGCCACAAGTGAGGTTTTAAGCTTCTTGGGGCAAGGACCTGCCTTTTGCTTATATCACTCAGGCTTAATTTGCAGGTGTGTAATAGCAGCTGACAACTCTTTTAAGTGAGGAAACGCTACTTCCCATAAGAGGAGTTGGGAGCAGGAGACATTTGGAGAACTCTTAAAGATCTCCTATCCACTGGTTTCCCCACTCCATATTGCTCTCAACTTTCTTTTTCCTTTTCCTTTCTTTCTTTCAATTCACTCACTGACATACCATGCAGCAAAAATGTGGACAGTTGGAAAGAATGGGTGTTGCATCACACAATTGCATTTGTGTAACTTTAAGATGGAGTGGAACAGCCCTGTTGGCGATCCGGATGGTACTCCAGCTGCCTGTATTTTGCTGTGTAGTATGTCAGCAAGTAATCCAAAAATCTTAGGTTTAAAATGAGAATTAAAAAATCATAGAAATTGTATGTTAAAGTACCCATTTTCATCCCTATGTCATAAGAGCTGCAAAGCCTTTGTACAGTCCTGTATATTATTATGCTGGCTTTAGAAATTTCTGAGTCCTCCTGTAGTATACATTTGGGTAGCGAACTGTGCTTTGTAGAGACACATCAGACAGAAAACCCACAAATGACTGTGGCTAGATTGGGGACCTCTTGAATTCCTGGCTAGACATTAACTATACAGATGGCATTTGGGGAAGCATCAGGCAGAAACTGATCAGGGGCATCTTTTGCAAGTGATTGGGGAAACTGAACCTGTTGAATTTCTGCTTGGATGCATCCCTCCCCAGCCCAATCTCAAGCTGAAAGTCCAAGGGTGCTTGGAGGCTAATTTCTAGCATAATATATGAAACTGTGCAAAGTCTTTATGGTTTAAAAGACCCAGAAGTTAAGGCAGGCACAGTGGTGCACATGATGCACAGAATTATGAATCTGTAACCAAGGGCTGTTGCAGACTCCTAAACAGTCCCAACAGTGCTCAGTTTGAGCAATTACACATGCAGTTCTACTGTCGTCTTCCCCATTTGCAGCGAATGAGGAAACCGGTGTGGCACTGCTTATCCAACCGCTCATTCAGATCATCATGAGGCTGCTTAGGAGTCCGCAGCAACTCCAGGGCATAGCACTTCATAATGGTGCACATCATGTGGGCCACTAACTTGCAATTTCTACACTCTTTGGAGCACAAGTGATCATTGTATGCATCCTAACTCTCATCTTAAACCAAAGGTTTTAATATTACTGAATTTAATTTATACAGATTCTGTGCTTTATTATTCCTAATTGAATTTTACTTCATATGTCCTAGGCCAGCAATGCTTACAGGTTTATTTTTATTGCATTACAAGCAGTCAAACATCATATGCCAGAAAAAGAAGAATAAAATCACAAAACTCTTTTCTCCCCGATCCGGTATGTGAATGCATAGAATCCCATACATACATAACAGCTGCATGTGTCAACCCAAGAAGATTCTTTATTGGTTCAGCAAAAGGGCATTAGCTTGATAATTACATACCACACAAACACTTGGCCTTTGGTAAACATCCAATCAATAAAAATAAAACTGGAGCCCGATGCTAGTCCTTCTGTAATCTTCTATTGCTGCACCCTTCTTATAGGATTAATCTGAACTAACAACAATATGAACTCTTTATTATGTGTCTCTTTCTCAAGAGGCATTTGGCAACTTGAGTCTTCAGCCACTTCTCTTTGGCTAATGTGTATCATACTTGCATAATATAAAGAGACAATTGAGTTAAATGATTGACTGCCTAGAGAGAAGCAGTGTTGGTTTCCACAATAAATTAGCACTGTTCCTTTAATTATCCTAGCTTAATTACTACTAAGACATAGTAGTCTTAGTAGTCTACATAGTAGTTTTTCGGGGGAAAATATTTCAGACATTTCATAGCTAAGATTTTCTAGCTAATCATGCTAAAAAAAGGGCTTGAAATGTTTTTTTCTGTATAGTTTCTAAAATGATGAACTAAAACCATACATGGGAAATGCTGGTGCAAGTATGCACATTCACTTTCTAACATGATCAAGACGTCTAACAGCTTTTAGTATATAGTCTACCCATGCTGTAATACAGAGTTATTGCCAAACTACATGCTCCATTAAATGCATAGTTTGGCCCTGCATGTTAGAGGGCTCCCCCACTGAGACAGCAGCCAAGGGTAGGGATGGGATATTTAGGGAAGGGGCCATGGTGCAGAGATAGGCATTTAATCCCTTTCTGCCACACCAAGGTCTCAACAAAAATCATACCTCTGAAGATGTCCCTCTAATCCTATGGGATGGCTTCCATCCCATCCCTGCAGTACTCTATTAAGTTTCATTTTGGTGGCTTTGGCCCAGTTTTCGAGCCTCAGACCATTTTGAATCTTGATTCTGTTGCACAGAATTTTGCTTCTGTAACACCATGCTCCAGGGCTGCTGTGGACTCCTAGGTTACCCCAACAGTGTTATGGACAGCCCACCCCAACATATTAGAACCAGAGGTACCAGCCCAGAAGTATATGGAATATAGGCCTGTGTCTGATTTCATTTTATATTAAGAGTTCAGTTAAATGCCTGGACTCAAGGTCAACTGACACCCAGGTCAACTGCTCTGTGAAGGAGGATGCAATCCAGCATTGTATTGTGAAATGGCTACTCAAGAGAGTACAAAAGCCAGGCCTGAATGCTGAATGCTATATCCAAATGCTAAAATGTGACTCACTACCAGATAGTGTCTGTGGAAGAGGCCAAAGGCTGATCTCCCCTCTCCTGTTGCAAGAAGTCAGCGTTAATCCTTGTCAAGGATTAACTCAATTGCTCTCTATAGAGATTCAACATAGGTAGATGCATACAAAGAAAACACCTATAGACTATAATTCTTACCTCACTGACAGGATGCTTCTGCCTTAGTATTGATTAACTCGTCTCACACATGTACCCCTTTTTATGTTACTTTAAATATTCTCTTGTTATAATTACACACTAGATAGAGGTACACAAGAAATAATGTAATTGCTGTCTCACACAAATAGAACTAATTCTCTCACTAACTCCTGACTTTTAACACCTTTTGGGGTCAGACTGGCAAATCAGGGAAGATGCAATTTGTAACTCTGAGATGCAGATTTGCTTTGGGCAATGTCCCCCCCCCTTCCTAAGTGCACAGTTTACAGAAGATGAGATTCAGATCTCTCTGGACTGGCCAATATCCTGAATAATTAAAAGACATTGTCCAGAATAATTAAAAGACATTGTCCATTGTCACCCCTTTATGAGGACCCAGGAAAAGATGAGATTTGAATAGACTCTATGAGAGATCAAAAGAAAATACAACTATAAAGAATGAGGCTACTGGACAGAGAGTTAGCAGTCTTATGCCTACAGGCATCTTGTGCCTACATACAAGATCTGCTCACAAGGATCCCAGAGTTTGCTGCTAAGCCACAGGGCAACAAGCAGGAACTCTGTCCATGGACAGGAGCTGTCTGTGACTTCTACAGCACAGTGAGAAGTCAAGACTTCCCCAGCCATGGTGCTCTGGCTCTCAGCCATGATCTGAGCAACTGCAAATGCTCCTGTCTCCAGCCAAGAAGCCTAGCTCCTTCAGCTGAAGAAATCCACCGCTCTCAAGTCTCTGGTCCTGGTAATATGCTGCTCCTTACAAGCCTTGGGCCCCTCCATCTTTTCCCCTCCTTCTCCTCCCCCCGCTTTTCCTCTACTAATTCCTGAACCATGCCAGTCCTCAGCCTTCCTCCCCCCCCCCCCGCTTTTTCCATCTGTATCTGAATTGTATTAGGCTCTAGGAAGATTTAATACACACACATATGGTAGTTAGGAACACCTGGTTGAATATTGGTACTGGCTAGGATGTTCTGTTTAAATACTGTTGGTAATATTGATAGAGTGTTCTGCGTTCTGCTCAGCTAGACTGATGTGTTATTCTTTTATACTCAATAAAGCCCATTGAATCCTTTTAGGATTGGATTGATCTCCTTTCTTCCTTGCGCCCAGATCCTACATGGTCACTATATAAAAGAACTTGGTCACTTGGTGACACTATGAGACAGGCCTAATTAAATATGCTAGCTAATGAGCATATTTAGTATATAAATCAGGCCTGGACGGTAACAACAGCCCTGACAATGCTCAGAATGAGCAATTGTGCAAGTTTGTATAATCTGCACATTTGATATGCATCCCCTCTATTCAGGTGTGGAGCCAGCCAAATGGCAGCCTGTGTCTGGCCCTGCCCAGTGGCCCCTCTAGTGATGCCCTGTGGTGTGACATCAAGCATGCAGGGGTGTGGCTCAGGCTCTGGAGATCCCCAAGTGAGCTCTCCCCCATCCATTTCAGGCAGTGTTTGCTGCCTGACGGCCTTTATTTCCCTTTCTCTCCCTCCAGCAAACACTACCTGAAATGGATGGGGGGAGCTCACTTGGGTCTCTTTGGAGCCCGAGCCATGCCTCTCTGCAGGCTTCAGTAGCCTTTCCCATTGGTGGCCCGGGTTCTTTGAAGCTGTTCACACAATGGTGGCTCAGCCCCTGCCTCTATTCCCTCATCCAAGCCAAAAATGCAAGTATTGTACAATACAGAGCCCTGTGGCACTGCACTCACTGCTTTCTTCCAAGATGACATGGAGCCATTGATTATGTGGAGTTGAAGTCTATAGAATCCAGTTCTGAAGCCACATGACAGTAGTTATCTCGTCTGCATTTTACCCTATTAACATGGTTATCACAGGAGGCTTTGTCAAACATTTTGCTGCAACTGAGAAACACTAAAGCGTTGTTCAGCCTTTAAACAATCCCAGGATGCTGAACTTGTAAGCGCCCCAGCAAGCCCCACCCTGTACCAATGCACTTTGAAATCCCTCCCCTACATTCCATGGTTATAGTATTTGTCTGCAGAGACAAACATTGTTCTTGCAGAGATAGTCTTCTCATGGTTGAAAAGCAGGGGGTCAGGGTTTCA
The DNA here is from genome assembly GCF_027244095.1 of Hemicordylus capensis. Taxonomy (NCBI): domain Eukaryota; kingdom Metazoa; phylum Chordata; class Lepidosauria; order Squamata; family Cordylidae; genus Hemicordylus; species Hemicordylus capensis. Next base: position 88,927,969 of record NC_069658.1, on the reverse strand, counting down.
GTGTGTGTCAGCACAGGGGAGGGGCTTGTGAGTATCTCAGGGATATACTGTACACTAGTACAGGTCCCCAGATTCCAAAACAACTGAACAAGACTCGTGTCCATGGCAGTTCCATGATCTAGTAGATCTAGTCATTCTATATTTTATTTTTTTCAACCAAAGACAAGATTAGCATGACCTGTTCTTGACAAACTCATGGGAGTTATTTGCACATAGCTTCATGCTGTGGGGTAAATGTTGAGCGAAGCCACTTTGAATTACTCTTGTAGCACTGAGGGAAGCATCCCCTCCCTTCTGCTCTCAGGTTTGCTTTTGATGAAAGTTCACATGGTGTTTTCCTTCTAGCCAATGGGTGGCGGGGGGAGAGAGATTACTAAAGAGCTACATCTGCATCTGTAAAGAGAGTATCCCTCTTATGTTAATGATTCTACATCAGTGCCTCTTATTTGCTCTGACATTTTCAGAAAAAGTAGCTTAAAACCAGCATTTTAAAACCCAGAAATACCTCAAGATAAGCTAGAATTCACAAGACAAAGTCTGACTTGTGTGTGGAATGGGTCCAAGGAGCTTGAAGGGATTTTGGGGTAAGTTTGGCTGGTGTGTGAATGCACACTCTCTCTCCCGAAGGAGATTCAGGGTCTGTAAAGCCTCATGGCATCTCATTAGTCCTCTTCAGACTATTTTTGAAAGAGGACATCATAGTGAATGTCCCACCCTGCCGATGTGTCACTCACTCCCCCTGAAGATGGGCAGGCCAAAAGTATACTTGAGACCAGAATTCCTGTCTTCTCTTAACTCTAGCCAAGATCTCTGCCATGCATTCTTAAAAGATGATATTGTCCTAAAAAGGTGACACTCTAACTACACATTCTCATTAATGCATCAGTGTGGAGCCTTTCAATCAAGATGAATAAGTATCAACCAATATTGGTTTGCCATAACTTCAGCCAGAATTTGCCGTGATTAATCCTGTTGAAAGCTGCTGTTCAATCAACAAAGTACACACATAGAAGTCTTAGGGTCTTTAATAGCGTATTTATCAAATTATTAACTATAAAATATCAATCCCTTCCTGCAAGTGATGCCTGAGTTGATGCCATTGCAAGTATCATGTTTCGAATGTGATGTCAAACAAGTTATAGGACAATTTATTATATTTCTTTACTATTTGGAGCGCAACACGTGTTTTCCAAGTCCTTAGCTCTTACTAAATGCATTGGAATATCACAGGGCAGGGTCTACAAATTTTCTTTTCAATGCATGTTGTTCAGTTCTGCACTATTTGGAATTGGCATGGGGAAGCCCTGATAATAAAGCAACTAACACAGATCCAAAGAGACTGTATGAACATTAAAGTTATGAAATAACAGAAGAACAGGTGCACATCACTTCCAGATGCAATTATAGGACACTTTGGAGGTACTATAAAGCTCATGCAGGGTTTATTGGGTCACATCCTATGCAGTTATGAAGTTGCATGAAAAAGCAGCAAGGCTTTCTGGGGACTTGTATGTTTTTCCTTGGACAAAGCCGAGCAGTACATTAGTCCTATTTGACTGGTTCATGAAGCCAAACATTTATTGTAGATGGGGGATCGGCTTACATCAGGTTCAAGAGAGTTGAGAGGTCAGGTATGTTGCTGACTGCATATCTGCCAAAAGGTGCGGTCACTCTCTAGAAGATTCCATTGTAGTTATGCAATATCTAATGACTACAACTCAAACCAGTATTCCAGCTATGTCTAATCTCTTGCCTAATCTGATTTATAGTAAACCTTACATCAAACTAGACAGAATTCTGAGAAATTATGCAAATAGAGATGACCTCTTATTTAGAACCTCTGCATGAATGCCCCTATCATTTTGAATTCACAAGCATCTAGACAAGGGCTTGGCAGAGCTGAATAGCCCCGGGGACTAGCAAGAGTCTAAACTGATAACAGCATGCTTGGAATAATTCCACTAAGTGCTAGATTATCTAGTCCCATTTCAAAGTGGCTTTAGAGTGACCTATGGGATTTTGAAGCAGCCTTGGTCAGCCTGATGGATGATCTATACCATGGAATCAACAGAAGGAGTGTGACTCTGCTGGTTCTTTTGGATCTCTGTGACTTTCGATACCATCAGCCATGGTATCCTTCTGATTTGCCATAGGATTTGGAAATAGAGGGTACTGCTTTGCAGTGGTTCCATTCCTATCAGATTGGTGTCATTTGAGGATAGTTGCTCTGTGAAATTAGAATTATTGTATAGTGTGCCTCAGGGCTCCATCTTATCTCTGATGCTTTTGAACATCTACATGAAACTGTTGAGTGGGATCATTAGGGGATTTGGAGCAAGGTGTTATAAATATGCTGGACACCCAAATCTATTTCTCCATGACATCGTCTTCAGAAAATGGCATAGCACCCCTGTCATTTTTTGTTGTAAACCACCCAGAGAGGTAAGTTTTGGGCAGTATAAAAATATGTTAAATAAATAAATAAAAATGCATGCCTGCTTTCAGGCAGTAATGAGATGGATGAGGGATAACAAATTGAAGCTGAATCCAAACAAGATGGAGGTCTCACCATTTGTACATCATAATTCGAGGGATGTAATAGAATTTGCTGTCCTGGATGGGGTTGTACTCCCCTTGAAGGAAGAGGTACATAGATTGGAAGTACTTCTGGACCCAGTCCTCACCCTGGTATCTCAGGGTGGAGGATAAGGCCAGGAGCACTTTCTATCAACTTTGGTTGATATGGCAGCTGTGTCCATTCCTTGAAGATAATGATCTCAAAACTGTGGTGCACTCAATGGTAACTTCTAGGCTTGACTACTGCAAAATGCTGTATGTGGGGCTGCCTTTGTATGTCATTCAGAAACTTCAGTTAATTTGAAATTCAGCATCCAGATTGGTCTCCTTGGTTTCTTGGAGATACCATATTAAGAACTGCTGCAGTGGCTGCCGATATGTTGCCTGGCAAAATACAAAGTGCTGGTAATTGCCTTTAAAGCTTAGGACTGTAGGGAAAGAATGGCTGTTCAGTTCTCAAATAGCAAAGCAAAACCAGTTTGGTGAGAAAGCAGCAAAGTAAGAGGCCTTGAGACAGTTCTTTAGTATTGAAGAACTACAAGGATTTATTTAAAGAAAAGGTTACAAACGAATGTGGAAAAACCTGCAATTTAACTTCAGCTGTAGCTCATGGCTGAAGAGAGAGACCAAAACAAACAGCCATCTCTGGAGAGACAAAATGGAGACTAACACTGGAAGAACAAAGAAGGGAGGAGTCCAGCACTTTTAGCCATGACCCTAACCCCCTCCCCCTGACAGTATGAGATATTGCAGCTGAGAGCTGATGCTGCCAGGATCCTAGCTCCAAACACTCTTTCTCATTGGCTCGTGCTGCTGTCTATAAGTCCCAACTTCTTAAGTAGTAAGTTTATTGCAGTCACAGACCAGATTAACAATTAATAACCATTAATAGCATTAATAAGAAAATTCAACAGCGATTGGAAAACAGATAAAAGTTTTCCAATCACTGTCCTGTACTCACTGTTGTCTAGCAGAAGTTCACTCCTCTCCTTCTGTTTTAGGTAACCTGTTTTCATAGGTGCACTCATTTCTTGGCCTCTGTAAGTCCCAAATACTCTAGTGAATCATTTATTTTCTGTTTTTGGTTAAGCAAATAGCTTCCATTCTCTTCTCTTTCTATGTGTATCCCAAGATAGTGTGAGACAGGCCCAAGTCTGTTTGCTTATTAACTTTAGTCTCTGATTGCTTGTGAGTTCTGTACTCTTTGTTCCCAGATGACTCACTCTTTGCAACTGTGTTTTGCTTGCCTTTTGTATGCAAATTCTTGGGACACTCATTCTGCATGTGTGTTAAATAAGCATTTCTTATTTATTTGCAAGGTTCTAAATGCATTTTCTTAACTTCCCTTTGGTTGCTTATCATCCCTTATGTGCAAATCAAAGTCCTTTAGATGGTTCATTACAAATTGTAAGTCTGCATCCTCCTCGACTTTCAAGGAACTAGTCACACTATCAAAGGAATGTGGCTATTCAACAGCAATCCTATCAAGACTGCTTCTGGCATGATTACATCTTGAGCTTGCAGTTGCCTAGATATTTCTAACATTTCATTCATGTGCTTGGACAGAATTCTCCTTCTCTAAGTCTTTTATTGCTCAGTTTTCTCACTAGATGAACTTTGGAAACCACAGTTTTTTATATAATCCCTTCAGAGTTTCCCACATATTCTCTGCATTTTCTTTGTCTCTTAGAGGCACTAAGATTGGGTTCGTGCCAAGCAAATAATTCTTGATGCCTTTTCATCATTGGATCATGCCAGGCCTCCAAAATGGCCACCGTGCCCAGGTGAAAGGTCCAAATTGGCCAAAGAACAGCCAAATGAGCCATATTTAGCGAGCCGGCAGGAGAGGCGGAACCACCATGGAGACCCCCCTGGAGGGAATAAGTTTAAAAAATTAACACAAAATGTTTGTGTACCCCCCCTTGGACTGGACCAAGCCAGGGGGGAGGTTTGAGGGGGTGCTGGACCAAACTAGCCTGGTCCGAGTCCGAACTGGACCAGACCAGCCAGTTCTGTGCACACCCCTACTATATATAATGGAGTTTTGCACCAGTGTGGCCATTTGTGCATTTTTTTACACTTGCACAACAGCACTAGTGCAACTGCCCCAACATTATATTCCATATTGTGAGAAACATTGCACCATATGTCAACCAGAGTGGGGGGTGCTCAAATGAACTTTCTGACCCCAGGCCTCTCAGAGTCTTAAAAAGGCCCCGACAGAAGCAATAGGAACAAGTCACCATGTGAGGGTATTTCTTCAAGCTGTAATATGTAGACTGGCTCCAGGTCATTGCAAAGTAAAATGTGAAGGTTAGTCATTTAAGCTAGTTTTTGTTTGAAGAAGGGAGCCAGGGAGGATGAAACTGGACCCTTTGCAGTCTATTCCAGGGCTTTACCACTTCCCTAATCCCAAATATGTGTCAGCTAGTTATAGTGACCAACAAATGTTTTATAACTACTTCCCTTGTAAACACAAAACAATCTTATGTGGATTTAACTAGACTTTATTCCAGAAACAACTCAGTTTTCTGCTTCTGCATTCACTCCCTTTCCTTTCTGTCTCCACCCTACACACTCTCTACAGGATCCCCACTGGGACAAACTTCCAAACAACACACAAAAGATTTCTAGACAGAACAAAACAAAAAGGCACATAGGTTCACCTCCTGAAGTGACAATTTAACCCCCCTAAAGAGCAATTTGCAGCAAATCACTGGTTTGGAAACAACTTGCTGTTTAAGAGGGGGAGACTTTCAGTGCAAAAATCACACAGGTGGGGAAAAGCCATTCCATCCCCATGTTGATGTTGTTATTGTTATTATTATTACATTTATATCCTGCTCTTCCTCCAAGGAGCCCAGAGCAGTGTACTACATACTTGAGTTTCTCTTTCACAACAACCCTGTGAAGTAGGTTAGGCTGAGAGAGAAATAACTGAAATTTTCATGCCTGAATGGGGATTTGAACTCGGGTCTCCCCAGTCCTAGTCCAGCACTCTAACCACTACACCACGCTGGCTCATGTACCACCCTTGGCCCAGATCGAGGGCTCCTGTAGCTAATGTTTAAAGATTAAAGGAGCATTTCTGGTCCACTTCCATATTAAACCCATCTTTTAAAAACAGGTTCAACATGTATAGTTTTGCCCTAACATTGCACTGAAGTAACACCAGAAGGAAAGAACCATTATTTCATTTGCTACCTGTTGCTGTAATTGCTGCTTCATGTTCAAAGAAGAGGAAATTGAGGGCCACCAGTTTTGCTCCTGACATTGACATTCTTATCTTTATGAAGTGTGTGTATCTTCGACCCAGAATGAATTAGCAAAACACAGCTCCACGAAAGTACACATAGACATTAAGGCACACCACCCAAAGATGTGTTTGACATATGAAAATATACACAGTACCTATTGTTAAGTTGTTTCATGCACCCAACATGTTAAATTTCTCTTCTTTTCAGATAAGGATTATGTAAGTGAAGGAACAAAAATGAGATGGTAATGATTCATTGCCCTTTATTGCAAACTGAGTTGCATAATCTTCCCAGCAATAAAAAAAAAAAACAAATAGAGAGAGCTATAAAAGCAAGCTGAATTTTCTCTGTTACGAAAGCTCAAACTGTGTAATAAAAGCAGAACTCTCACGGCTTCTCCGAAGTCTCCACACCCACTTCTGGCAAAGTGTTTACCAACTGTCTCAAAATAGAAACTGGGTTGATTATTGTATAATCAATGCAGGTAATGAAAGACTGAACACAGCAAATGTGGGACTTGCATTCCCCTCCCCCCCCCCCCGCAAAAAAAAATAAAATCCCTGTTCATTGCCAGAGTTCAGGTTTGCAAACAAACCAAGTTTGATCCACAATCCAGCTAAGAAAAAGTGCCTGAATTGGAGCCAGCTTGAATCAGAGTCCTTTTGAAGTCAGGAAAATGTGGCTGGCTCAGTTCCAGGTATTCCAGTGTAAATGGCTTGTGGATCAGAATTTTACAGAGCGATAACATTTCTATTGTACAATAGTGACTTTGTCAGCTCTTGCTATTTTTATATTTCTAGCTCACTGTAATGAGGGCAATTCTGATCATTGTTTCTATTCACCCTGTAAAATCCCATCTAAACCAAGCTATCATCAAGCTGATGTAACAAAGTTTATATAATAAAGATGAAGTGCTTTGCTGCATGATTATTGTTATAATTAACCACATGCCTTTTTATATACATTATGAAAGTGTGTGTCTGTCCTAGTTAATGAAACAAAGCACAGCAAACATTGGAGCATTGCAGCAAGTTGCCTAAAAGTTTGAGACACAATAATTAAACTACAAAGGTTATAATTAATGTCATGCTTTTAAAAACGGCAGTCATTCTCAGCCTGTATGACCTACTTTGCATATGTGACATTAATCTAATTTATATGGAGATGCAAAAAAAAAAAAAAAAAAGACCAAAACAAGAAACTAATGTCATAGGCTGCCAAAAATTCAGAATTTACTGAAAATGGATATATTAATATAATTTACAAATTCTACATAGAACTACACACATTTAAAATCATACCCTAAAAACATTCCTGTGCAAACAGCAATACAAAATCACATAAAGGAATATGTTAAAATGTTTCTGAATAGTCAAAGTAGGCTCACACTGAGCCAGAGTCCTTATGAAGACCAAATGCCTTTCCACCAAACAATAAGTAGTCTTATCAAACATCGCTTTTACAGACTGCTGTAGACAGCCAAATTATATGAAAGTTGCTATGATCCCCACACAATCCCTATCCTCGTCACCAAGTGGAAAGAATAAAACAAGCTTACCAATTATCTTGACTCACACATTGGTACACTGTTCCTCCTGTGTATAAGGCCCCCCTTTTTCTATTTAGAAAATATTTTAAAATAGAAAAGTGAATTTTCATCATGTTACAAGGGTCATAGAGTGAGTAATATCTATCCTCTTTTAAATATAGCCCCAAGGGCATTCAGCTGTTCCTTGTAAACCATTGCTCAAAAGGTGGGGTTTTTTTAAAAAAAGGGGGGCCATATTATGATTTTCACTAAAAGGGGATAAGCCTATAACAGTATAAAATGTGGAATATGTCATAAGAAACCAATATATATCTATCCAATAAATACAAAATTACAATATAGGCAACAATAAAGGAATAGTTGTGCTGTTGAGTTGGTGTCCAACTCAACTCCTGGCGACCACAGAGCCATGTGGTTTTCTTGGTAGAATACAGGAGGGGTTTATTATTATTATTACATTTACTGAAACATTTACGTTTATGTTTACCATTGCCTCGCCCCACGTAGTATGAGATGATGCCTTTAAGCATCTTCCTATATCATTGCCGCCCGATATAGGAGTTTCCCATGGGAAACACACCAGCAGAGATTCGAACCAACAGCCTCCTGCTCTCTAGGCAAGTTACTTCCCCACTGCACCATTAGGTGGCAACAATACACATGCTAAAAACAAAATTTTAAAAGGATCAAATACCATTAAAAAAAACCCCTACCCATCATCACCACATATATATCAATAGAATTAACAGCCATGTTACTAAAAACAACAACCAGACAAGGTTTCTAAAATTACAATGGCAAGGAAATCAAGATGGATATAATTGATGCATGTAAAACCTACTACATAGCTGGCATCCAATCAATCTCTTCATTGGGACCATGGGACATAACAGTTTGGAGTTGGTGTTTCCAATACACTTCTCTTCTTTGTAATTTTTTAGAGAGGTTGTTCTCAGGGCCCCATATCTTCTCTATGCATCAGAATTTCAATTCCTTATCCATATGTCCATATTCATTAAAGTGATCAGCCGAGGTGCCTGAGCTTTCCCTCTTCTAATTCAGCTTTTATGTTCTCCTATATGCATCTTACAAACAGAAGTTTGCATGGACATTGAATGAGATGGATAACCCCCTTACTGCTACAAGTGAAGAAGTCATAGATTTTATAGAGTCTCTCATTATGCGGATTCTGAAATTCCTCTAATTTCATGCAATTTGAACATTGTACCTACCGGTACCACACAGGTGTTGTCCCTTAAGTCTAGATCCATCTATAGTGGTCATCTCCAGACATTAACCTAATTTACATCAGAGGAGAACCAAAATAAAATAGTCATTTGGAAAAGGAATAGTAATGCAAAAGAATATAAATTTCAATGTACCTTCTAAAAAGAGCCCCTGGTGGCGCAGTGGTAAAACTGCCGCCCTGTAACCAGAAGGTTACAAGTTCTATCCTGACCAGGGGCTCATGGTTGACTCAGCCTTCCATCCTTCCGAGGTCGGTAAAATGAGTACCCAGAATGTTGGGGGCAATATGCTAAATCATTGTAAACCGCTTAGAGAGCTCCGGCTATAAAGCGGTATATAAATGTAAGTGCTATTGCTATTGCTATTGCTATTACATGGCCTAGATCTGACCCTTCTTACATCAGTTTGTTCACCATTGTAGAGACAGTATCTTTCTATCTACACAAAAGTGGATGTGGATGATAAATGTGCTACAGACCCTAAGAAGCATCTGTATGCAAGTTTCATTGATTTAACAGCAGCTTTCAACAGGATTAATCACAAGAAATTATGGCTGAGAGGAACTCTGGCATATCCTTGTATGAATTTCTGTGTCAGGAAAGTATAGTTTTGTACCTAGATCATAGGAAGCTGCCTTCTACCGAGTCAGACCATGGGTCTATCTAGCTCAGTATTGTCTGCACAGACTGGAAACGGCTTCTCCAAGATTGCAGGCAGGAGCCTCTCATACCAATGTTGGAGATGCCAGGGAGGAAACTTGGAAGCTTCTGTATGCAAGCATGCAGGTGCTCTTCCCAAAGCAGCCCTATCCCCTAAGGGGAATATCCTGATTGATTGATTGATTGATTGATTGATCGATCGATCGATCGATTGCCGTCAAGTCGGTATCAACTCTTAGTGACCACATAGATAGATTCTCTCCAGGATGATCTGTCTTCAATTTGGCCTTTTAGGTCTCTCAGTGGTGTATTCATTGCTGTCGTAATCGAGTCCATTCACCTTGCTGCTGGTCGTCCCCTTCTTCTCTTTCCTTCCACTTTCCCCAACATTATGGACTTCTCAAGGGAGCCTAAGAACCTAAGGGGTATACTCGTGAGTCAAATGGGCCGTAAGCCTTTTAAAAGCCAAATCTGGCCACCTAGGAGCTGGGTCTTTGCATAATGTGTCCAAAGTATGATAGTTTGAGCCTGGTCATTTGTGCCTCAAGTGAAAATTAGGAGTTATTCTGTCTAGTGCTCTAGTGAGTTCATTATTCCAATTCTCCACCAGGGCATCAACAGGATCACCAGCAGAGCCAACACTAAATCTTTCCAAGGCTTTCTGAAATCCTATTGGATCCAATAAAATCCTCAGGTGGACCAGCCTAGTAGGTCTTTCACCCCTGCAGAGGTGGGTCATGGTTTCAAGTCCTACCTTAATCAGATGGTGACATCCATGACAATCCATGACAATGGGGAGATGACAGGAGTCCCCACCCATGAAATACCACCCTGATCAGAGCAAAAGACCAAATTGAGCATGTGACCAGCATCATGTGTTGGTCCAGAAACCAATAGGGATAGGCCCATAGTTTCCATGGGTGCTATGAACTCCTGGGCTGCTCCTGACAACTAGTGGTGTGCAAACAGGTTTGACATCAAACGTGTTTGATGTTGAACTGATTCAGTTCGACCATTCGGAGTCGAACCAAACCACTCCCTGTTTGGTCCGACTTAAAACCAAACCCCACTAGGGATTTGCAATTTTTTTAAAAAATAATAATAATCACTTAATAATTGGGGGACTTCCTCTAGGTGGTGATGGGGATCCACGGGGGTTCTCCCTCCCCCCACCAGCCTCCTTGCCACCCTAACCAGCTTGTTCAGGCCTTGCTCCTTGGACCTTCCCCCATGCAGAGGCACAATGGGCCTCTGCATGGCGTGGGGTGAGGTTAGGGTGGTAAGGAGGCCAACAGGGGAGAGGGAACCCCCGTGGACCCTACCACCATGTATAGGAAGTCTTTTGGAGGGGAAAAGTTATTTATTTATTTATTTATTATTATTATTATTATTATTATTATTATTTTAAAGTGAACCCCTACCGAACTGAACCAAACCCAGGGGTGGGGGACATTGAGGGGGTGCCGGATCCAACTAGCCTGGTCCAGTTTGTACTTGAACTGAACCAGGGCGGCCGGTTCTGTGCACACCCCTACTGACAACCTGGTGACAAAATGAACATTGAACCACCAACAAACTGGGCCACTCACATGCCAACTCAGCAACCAGGTCCTTCAGCTCAGTTATGGACTCCAGTGGGCAGTGGGATGATCAGTAAACCAACAGAAGTCCCAGTCTATCCTTGGTCTCTAGACTTGGGTAAATAATAATAATAATAATAATTATTATTATTATTATTATTATTATTAATATTATATTATATTATATTATATTATATTATATTATATTATATTATATTATATTATATTATTACTTGGGTACATGCATTCAATATAGGTCAATTCCCTGACAGAGATCCTGGTTAGGGTATTTTTATAGACCTCTGCCAACCCACCTCCCCACCCACATCCTCTCATCTGCTCCACCATGGAGTAACCTACCAGTAGAAGTTGGGACCAAACCAGACCACTAGCCTCTCCTGACCAGGTCTCCATGATGCACATCAGGTGAGCTCCTCCATCCATAATCAAGTCACGGATGATCTCAGATTTATTTGAAATGACCTGGCATTACAGAGTAACAAGGTGAGGTTCTGTGGGTTGTTGGGACTGCTCTCTGAGGTCAAAGACGTGGTAGGCCTGCTGGAAGGGGAAACAGCAATTAAATTTCTGAATTCCGTTCCCCTGTAAAGGCCCCCTGACGTACCAATGCCATATCTTCGTTGATTCCCCACCACCAGTGGAATGGCTGCCAGATTCATCCCCTACCTCCCCATTTCTGGACAACCCAAGACATATACCTGTACCAGACCCAGCCAATTACTAGGCAACAGTGTAGAAAGTGGGAATCTCCCTTTTAGGAGTCCAAAACAATATGTTAGTCCCAGCCCTCAGTCCCAGAAGGCTGCCACCAAAGGCCAGTCCCCTTTAGTGGCTGGCTTCAGTGGCCACCTGCAAGCAGCCCACCCAGTGGAGGACTGCACCCCCACTGCTGCCCGCCTTTATATATTTATAAATATATAACTACAGTAACTATTTAAGTGAATAGGGCAGGATTATTCAGAGCCATTTTTTTTCTGCCATCACATTGAAGCAGTGATATGAGAATTCATCTCTGCCAAACATTGGAGCCTCAATACAAGGCCTTATATGTTCTTTCCAACAGAGCCAGCAGCTCCACATATACCAGCAAGATGTTTTATTTATTATTTATTATTAATTATTGATTTGATTTGTATACCGCCCTTCCAAAATGGCTCATGGCAGTTTACAATTAAAACAAACCACTAAAACAGTAAAGAGCTAAAACAAATTAAAAAACAAAATAACAATTAACAATTTAAAATAATAATCCAGATAATGCTGGATTTAAACAGGTTCCAGACATACCCAGGCCCCAATGAGATCACCTCCACCAGCAAGAAAGATCTGGCCCCTGTAGAACAGAAGTACCTAGCATCCAGAAAGATCCCACAGAGACCACAGCCCTGAATTGATAGCAGGAGCTTGCCCCTCTGTGGAGAATATGCTTAAAGAGGTGGGATCTCAAGGGATCTCTCACACACCCCATCTGGACTCCTGCCCCCTTCCAGATCCATCACCATTGCCCCTTGGACCCTATGAGTATTAGCGGCACCAGAGAAGGACCAAGGCCCAGAAATGGCAAAGCATTGCTTGCCTGGCTGCCTAAGGCACCCCTTGTCATAGGCTTGCTTGGGAGAAGGAGAAAGCAAGTTCTTACTCAGGACTTGGATTGGGACCCAGCTGAGTACAGAAAGGGATGGGACTTGCTGCTTTCTGTATAAGTTCCTCAGTCTCAGCCAGGCCTTATTGGCATGACAGTTAAGACTTCATCTAGAGCCAGCTGTCAGTCTCTGCCTTGGTTTCCTGGTCCTCTTTCTGATTTCCTCCCTGGATCTCTCTGTTTTTTCGGTATTGCCCTCCGGGTCCAGTCTGTTACTCCATCTCTTTCTCCATCCCATCCCATCCCATCCCATCCCATCCCATCCCATCCAACTCCCTCTTCAACCTTGACTTCCAAACTGCTTTGTCTTCCTCAGGCCATAGGTAATATGCACAGAATGCAAACTGTGGCCTCTCTAGACCACTTATTTTTGAGCTGTGCTTTTTTCTATCCAAGTTCTAACAGTGCAATTCTGGCCTCTCTCTATATAAGAGAACACCTAATCATTTAAACTGAGCTTACTTACATGTAACGGCAGCAATTCAGAGCCCTAAGCATGCAAAAGCTTTTAATTCTCTCATTAGGATGGAAACCCTGGAGCATTCTCCATGGACACATCCTGCTCTTCTCATATGAGACAATGGTTGCAACCCCTGAACACTCTGGGTCACAGCCAATGGATTTTGGATTACAGTGGCAATATGCGTTCAAGGATATCTTTTATCAGGATACCAATGGATTTATTTTTTTAAAGCTATACAATGAATTATCAGATCTATTTTCACAGAAGTGATTTTTATCTGTGCATGCCATATGTAAAGCTTGTTCTCCTGATTTTTTGACATCAGCATAACTCTTCAATAGAATTTTCCTCCTATAATTCAGGGGATGTCACATTTGTTCTCTATAATTCAAGGATGTACATCCTGATGCTGCGCCTTCTTGTCTGTTATTCATTCAATTGACAACCACACAGAAAACCATATAAAATATATTTAGAGTGAATAAAAGCCTAGACACCCAGGCCACAAGCCACAATCCATGGAGATATTTTTAGTTAAGGAGTGTTCACTTCTATGTGGTAAATCAGCATTTTTTGTTGAAATAGAAATGTCGATTTACAAGCTCCAGTGCTGAGGTTACAGATTACAAACCCAATGTCTGTCTCCCTATCATAAATATAACTAGATCAACATTCAGCTTCAGAACGCTTGTTGCTAATCAAATGTCATATTTCTGCCTGCTGACCTATTATCCCCAGTTTGAAACAGCCTGAAACTTCTGTCTGAAGGAGGCTGTAGCTTGACGTTTTTCTAGGGAAGGGGAGCACAGCAATTTGAATCAACTTAATTGCTGATTTCAGTGGAGGCTGTTGCCGCCCATATAAATGACACACATCACACTCCATATTTTTCTGCCAGGAATGGCCCCCAAATCCATGTTAAAACTGGAGGAGAGGGGAGGAAATACCACATTTTGTCAATGTTGAATATGCAAGGACTGCTTTGTGTGCATTGCAGACATCCCTCGCCATGCACGAGGGTTCCGTTCTGGCAAAACCTTTCTGTTGGCAAATTTGCAGTTAGAGGGCAATTGAAATCAATGGGAGTCAGATCATTAACTGCGGTCACAAAAAGACAAAAAATCAAAGAAAAAATACCAAAAAGTTACCAAAATTCACCTGGAATCCCTCAATATCACCAAGAATAAGCAAGAGGAGGGAGCAAATTGAATCTCTGGAAATTTTTGATACCCCCCCCAATCACTTGAAGACACTTTTGAACCCCCCAAACTTGCTCAGAATCATTTTAAATCACTAGGAGTTGGCAAGAGGAATGAGTGGATTGAACCTCTGAATCCCCCCCCCAAATTGTTGAATGCCCCCCCCATCACTAAAAATCTCACCAAACTTCAGATATTTGGATCACGGTTGGTGAGACTAGTTACAATTTCCCAAGTCACAGATACTCAAAAACTCAGTTGGGAAAACCACTGTTGGCGAAGGATGACTGTATACAGTTTTGACAAGTTTCTGCAGGAAGCATGGATGGGGTGATATCCCTTCTGAGGGCAGAGGGGAATGAGGAGGAGGTGCTATTTCCATCTCCCATATTTACAACCACTTTTCCGTCCTCTTGAGTTGCCAACTCTTCCAGTCACCAGCTATGTGCTCCGTTTGTCCTTTTGTTTTTTTCTGGAGGTTTTTTCTTTGTGGAGATCTTCACCGCTGCTCTCGCCGGGGGCCATTCTCAGACAGGAATTTTACTTTGCTTAGCCATGGAAAGGCAAGTGTGCATTCACATATCATCCAGCTTTAAGTCAAAATCCCTGCGCGCTATCAGGGGACACTCCTTATACAATTTGGGGTTTTTGTTGTGCATTGGAGCTTAGCCTGATTTATGTCTGGAGTAAAAAAATCCACTTTTTGTTTCGTTGGGGGGGGGGGCAAATTCAAAATATCTGTAACTCAGAGTACTTCACCCCTCTTAATCCCGCGGTAAAGCCTGCTGTCTGGGACAGCTCCGGACTTTGCATAGCACCTCAGCGTTCAACCACAGTCCAATCACATGTCTCCTACCACAGCAACTGACTAATCATTTATTGATTATGTCGGTTGAATGTTGAAGTGCTTCAATTCCAAACACAGCAGCCTTTGGAGGTGATCCAGCTGGGAAGAACTGGATTGTTTACACAGCCAACTGTAACTTTGGATAAAATTAAGTGTGCAAACCCACTGATCCTACCACGACAAACCCTCTCATTTAGAAAGGTTCTATGGTGGCTTCTTATGTTACTACAGGCAGAAACTCAATAATCTTCAGCATCAGAAGAAACTCACAAAGAAGAGGAAGTAGCCTAGAAAGTTAAAAAGAAGAGGGGGTTAAAGTAAACTGAGTACAAAACCAACAGCAAACTGGAAATTAAGCTATAGAATTTTAGAGTTGGAAGGAATCTTTGAGGTTTTCTAGTCCAGTCCATTGCACAGGACAGGAATTGCCTACAGTATCCCTATAAAATCACAGATTTTTCCTATAGCATCCATTAGGGGTGCAGATTCTCCCCAAGCACTTGAGTAGTTACCCTCAAGTGAACCCCTAAACCTAATAATCCACATTTCCCCCCTCCAAAAAATTAGTGTATTTCCTTTCCTGCTTTCCTCCCCCCTCCCCCCCACAGAGAAAGAAAGAAAGAAAGAAAGAAAGAAAGAAAGAAAGAAAGAAAGAAAGAAAGAAAGAGGAGTTGCTCCTCAAGATTTCCACCTGTCTGCACTCTTGGCATCCCTAAAGAATATTAGAATATTATATTATCCTTATATCCCTAAAGAATATTATATTATTCTTATATAATATTATGTAAGTTTGAAAGTTCTTTTCATTATTAGGAATGAATACACACACATCCCTGTGTGTACTGGCACACATGCACACCTACACGGAACGATTCAAGAAATAATTGAATCTATTCATGAAGGTCATTGTGTGTTTTTTCTCCCTCCAGCCCTTTGTAGTCAGGATAGAACTGCTTTAACAAGGAACATGAAGTTGAGTGGGGTGAAGGGGAGAGGCTGAGGATCTGACAAATTAATTTTCCTTTGTGATGATTTGCTAGATGCATTTTGCTGTGCACTGGGTCCACATGATCACCATAATCGGGCTCAGGAAAATGTTTTCTTATATTGACAGTGTTTCCAAGCAGTGAGGAGAGATGTTTTCCCCTACTGTTTATAGTTTAGATATCTTGGTATGAGAAATCCCCAGGTATGTGTTTTGGTAGAAGTATGATTTATAAAATGTAGTAAGTACATAAATAGGCTTTGTAACTTCTTCTCTACATTACCCCTACTCTGTGCTTGGAGCAGGTGGATGGATGTTTAACATAATGTTCATGAAGCTAGACTTGCTGGCCTGCCATGTATGTAGTTCTATGTACTTCATTTGCTTTGGGTACAAAAGATTTCCCAGCATGGACATGTTACCTTCTTGCCTATACTATTAATAGTGAGAATACTGATGTGCTGACCATGGGGCCTGGACCTAAAGAACCCATTTATGGTTGGCTTCTGTCTTATGTTTGTAGCTCCTACTCAAAAAGTAAAAATCTACTTGTAGGTTTTTGGAGGCTCACAGCCAATACTTTGTTAGTATTCTTGCACTTTGACATACTTAACTATAGTTTATTGTGTTCTTCGTGCAGATAGTGGTCCTTTCAGGGCAAGTGTGTTCTGCAATCACTTTTCCTTATTATGAAATTATGCAAACTATCTGGGCAAGGAACTCTTTGCAAAACACCAAGGTTATGAAATTCAGTTTGTCTTATGGCTCCTATAATACAGTTAAGGACTGACGTCTTAGAGTCAAGGAACTATACGGGTGTAATAAAACATTTTTAAAAGTAAGTGTGTGTGTGTGTGTGTGTGTGTGTGTGTGTGTGTGTGTGTGTGTGTGTGAAATAAAATGTATACACATTGAGCCATCCCCACAACATGAATTTGAAGGGCATGGCTAAAGAGGGTGGGTGCACATTTCTCTGGTGCACAGCTCATATCCATCAGAGGGGGTCATACAAGGCCTCAGCATAGCTTCCCATCCAAGGTCATGTGGTTTGTTCTACCATTAAACCTTGCAATGGATTGTGGTTGGTTGCTGATTGTCAAGTGACAATAGCTATGGGCTATATATTCTGTATCATTCTCTGTCATGTACCACTCTTCCTCCACACAGACAATTTGAGTACCTGCCCTCTTTTCACAAAACTTTGAAAGCTGAATATTCACTAAAGTTGCAACTGTTTTTCACCTGTGTGCATGGCCTACATGTTCCCTTCTCTGCTCCTCACTATGGACACAAATAACTAGTAGAATAAATAAAATACACTTCTTTCAGATTATCCTTCCTTTGGTTTAACAGTAGTCCTGATGCAATTATAAAGAAAGCAGTTCTGCAATCTATACCTGGCTGGTTGCTGTTCAAGTAATACGTCTGCATAAGTAAGTTATAAACTAGACTGCTGCTGTATTGGTGCCTAATTCTCTGAGATGCCGAATATTCCAATATTTATTTGGCTATTATAGATTGAAAGGATTCCAAACACCCAGCAAGACTGAACATCTTGGGCTGAAGTCCAACTATAACATGTAGTATATCTGTGTTTCCATTAAAACAAGGCCTGCTCCAAATATAGTCATTGACAGCAAAAGGAGGGCACAAGGATAGAACCTGCTCAGCATAAGAGTCAAGATGATTAATTTTGTGGGATTAAACCAAATCTCTCTCTCTCTCTCTCTCTCTCTCTCTCTCTCTCTCTCTCTCTCTCTGTATATATAGCCTTGCTCCTGCTTCCTCCCGGCCTTATCCCTCCCATACTGCCAAGATAACATTAGGGACTAAAGGCAGCATTTTGTTTTCTTTTTTAAACATTTGATCCATAGTTAGATTTATAAGCAACGGTTACAGACACTTTGGCTCTAGGGATATATACACAATCTCTCTCCATGCCTACACCATACATTGAGAAAACACCTTCTGCTGTATAGACCCCACTGCTCATTAAGATCTCATTGGAAAGGTCCACTTGCAGTTGCCATTGGCTCATCTGGGTGGTTTCCAGATAGCGAGTCTTATAACACAAAAAGTGGTGTAAACTGCAACGTTTTGTGTGCCAAAATCAAACCACGGTTGAAATCCGTTGTAAGCTACAACGGGGAAATACAGCTATTTTTCTGCGACACATATGCAACATTATAGGGCTACAAAGCAGCAACAAAATCAGAAAGAAGGCATCAGAAATGTGAATGGCATCTTGCTTACAGCGCAGGGACAGTGCAGGCAGTGCGGACGCACAAGGGATACGTTGTGACACTGTGGTAGCGTACAATGTGGAGAGCGCCCTGGTGACTCTACCGAGTCAGGCTTTCTTGATGGCTGCTCCTGAGTTCTGGAACATACTACCCTCTAAGTTGAAGGGTCTGGCTTCTCTGCCAGACTTTCAGAGGGACCTAGGCATTTGGTCATGCATACTTGCTCTATTTTAGTGTTGCTATGTCTTGTTTTTAATTATTTAATGTTATTTAATGTTATTCGTGTTTTAAATTATTTGTACACTGCCTAGAGATGACTGCTTAGGGTGTTCTAAAAATGTAATGAGGAATACATGAAATAAGATACATAAATGTGGGGAGCAAGATAGGACTACTCCTGCCCTGCAAAATGGCAAAAACAGGAATCTACCAACGTGCAACTGTATGCATATAAGCTCTCTCTGTGGTCGGGAACCCCAATTGCACAGAGTTCCCAATCAAGTGAGGAGTCCATGTGCATACACCCCCATTTTCAACATTCCATTGAATGCATGGACTTTGGGGGTAGGGCCAGCACCAACAGACGTCAGGGGCAGTGGGGTCATGTGCATATCCCAGTCGTTTCCTTCAAACATTCACAAGCAGCAAGACAGGATATTGTGACACTTGCAATCTAAAATCTCAGCACATGATCATTTATCTTCTCTTGGTATCAGTTATCTTCTCTTGATATCAGTTTAGATGACACAGTAATCTTTGGAGGTCAGCATTTAGCAGGATGTCAGTCACTGATAATCTCTTTCAAACCTCTGATTTGCAAAGGCATGATGATCTGCACATATTACGGGAGCAAAGAGTCCAAAAATGTAGAAGAATCCTGGACATTGAACACATTTTACTGGGTGTGCCTACTGAAACAGGAAAAAATATTGCAGTGCCCCTTTATATTGACTAACCTTTATCTTACATGAATCGAAGTGTTCACATTACTAAATATACTCCTACAAAAGAATACCCACTTTATCTATGGGTTGTCCCCTAGGCATAGATAAATAAAAGGGAAACTTTCAGTTCCATCTGCAACGTGTGCAAACCTTAAACCACAAAGCCATAAAACAGGAAATACTCTACTGAATATTTGCATTCCTTGGTGTGTGTGTGTGTGTGTGTGTGTGTTTGCCCTGCCTTCTCTAAAATGCACACACTCTTCATATAGCACTCTAAATCAGGGTTTCTTAACCTTGGGCCCCCAAATGTTGTTGGACTAAAACTCCCATCATCCTCAGCCACAAAGGCCATGTCTGGGGATGATGGGAGTTGTAGTCCAACAACTGGGGGCCCAAAGTTAAGAAACCCTGCTCTAAATGGTAGAAATGAAAATTTCCTAGTTTTTCAGCACAATAAAGTAGTAGCAAATCAGTTTAGAAACATAGGAAACTGTCATATACTGAGTAAGACCATTGGTCTATCTAGCTCAGTATTGTCTTCACAGACTGGCAGCAGCTTCTCCAAGGTTGCAGGCAGGAATCTCTCTCAGCCCTATCTTGGAGAAGCCAGGGAGGGAACTTGAAACCTTCTGCTCTTCCCAGAGCGGCTTCATCCCCTAAGGGGAATATCTTGCAGTGCTCACACATCAAGTCTCCCATTCATATGCAACCAGGGCAGACCCTGCTTAGCTATGGGGACAAGTCATGCTTGCTACCACAAGACCAGCTCTCCTCCTCCTACAAGACCAGCTCTCCTCCTCCTACAAGACCAGCTCTCCTCCAGTACAATGATCAGTTTCAAACTGATCATTGTACTGATACAATAAACAAGACACAGAGATACTATGAATGCTTCCAAGGCAGCAGTGCAGGTGTCCTAGGATATGAAAGACTAAGGCTTTAAAAAAAAACACAAAAAAATAAAACTGAGATGCAACTCATTAGTCTTTTCTGGGTATTGAATAGCTGTGGATGTACATTTAGGTGAAGGGTTAGGCTTTTTGACTGCACAATTACTGTTCTGTTAAATCAAATATGTGTTTATGGTTGTGGCAATTCAATATGGAATTTAGAACACTGTGAACCCTAAGAATGTGTTAATTAGAACCAATTATTGCAAAGTCTATGAAATATTGGCTTTGAGAGAAGTTGTACCACCTCAGATGGCACACAGGAAATCAATCTAATCTGAATGCACTCTCACATCAAATCTCCCTTCATCCACAAATGTAACAGAGCAGCGAGAAGGATTCCAAACTAGGCTTTCAGTGTTTTCAACCAACCCCTAGACAAAATGTTTAATGACTCTCTCATTTCTCTGCCTTATGCAGCTTACGGCTCGTTCTTCTTGGCTTTGTGATACCCAGGCCTTCTCCATCTCTTCTAATCAAAAGGACCATTCTGTTGTTCCTGTCACCCATTTTCATATGCCTTCTAGATAGATCTGCTTCCAGAATCTCAATAGACTGTTATTGATTTCATACCCATGCCTTATTCAGACATTACTTTGTACATATGTTCAGATGTCTGTATACATGCACATATTTTTGTGTGAATGACAGTACATGTGTACATGTAAAAGGTGAACCTGCAAATCCTCTCAAATTTAGGGCACAGATAGGCAGTGTACGGCTGCATGCGAGTTGAACATAACATGTTAATTATTGTGGATGCATACAGATCTATACATGCGTAGACTCTATTGCTCCTTATTTAGGAACAAAAAGCCTAGTAAAGAAAATCCCCATGCCAGCTACTGCAGCAGAAAAGTTACCCCAAACAGCTTCCCCAGCCAAGCGTTTAGGTCTCTCTAGTGCAACGGTGCCTTCCCACATGGCAGTCCAGCACTGCAGTTCTAAATCTTATCTTACTTCTACATACAGCAAAACCATCTAAACATCAAATAGACAATCTCTTAGGCTAAAGCTATGGAACAAATACTGCTAAAACAGCTGGAGATTTTTACCAACACAAATCATCAAAGATTTGCACAAGACTATAATTTACTCTGCTTAGATTTCCATAGTTGCACATGGCTGTTTGAAAATCTGCTACATCTATCTTCAAGATGTTGGTTTCAGGCCCATTCAGACTTTGAAGTATCAC
Source organism: Hemicordylus capensis (assembly GCF_027244095.1). Classification (NCBI taxonomy): domain Eukaryota; kingdom Metazoa; phylum Chordata; class Lepidosauria; order Squamata; family Cordylidae; genus Hemicordylus; species Hemicordylus capensis. The sequence continues at coordinate 88,906,607 of NC_069658.1, read as the reverse complement.
TCACTACATCACTACATTAACCAGAGTGCTGGCCTCATCAAGAGGACAGACAGCCTTTGCAAGACAGATGGCAATTTGACACTTAACACTTCAAATGGACTCCATTACAAAAGCACTTTCTATAAAGAAATAATCTAAAGAAAGCAATCACAGGGACTCATATTAAAATGTAAAGCAATTGCTGACAAATTTGTTTTCAACTCAGGAAAGAAACGTGCTGACAATGTATTTTTGCAGAGTACGGCAACTTCAAACTATTTTTATTCCTTAAATAATAAGACAAAAATAGCAGTGATTTTTGGGGGGGAAAATTGCCATCTGCTCTTACTAATAAAACCATGTTCAGAAGAATGGCTTGCATGCATAGAAGAACAATAATGAACTAATATCAATCTTCCCTGTCAGTAACTCCTGCCATACTTAACTTTGCACTACTATATGAGGTCACCTAAACTATAAAATGCAGTGTGGTATTAATTTTTGAAATCCTGTTGAGCTTGGAATACATTACCTGAATGAATGAAGCTGAAATTTTGAAATTGAACAAAAATAAGGCCAGGGAATACCTGGCAAAAAATACCTGCCAGGGCCCAGGGATGGTGCAACCCTAAAGATGCTGTACTTACTAGGGAGCAAGCTCCATTGAACACACTGGGATTTACATCCAAGTAAACATGCAAAGGATTTCTTTATTTGCATTTATATTCTGCTCTTCCTCCAAGGAGCCCAAGCACTGTACATTGTTATCTTTATCCTTACAGCAAACCCTGTGAGGTAGGTTAGGCTGTGAAAGAAGTGACTGGCCCAGAATTGCTTAATTAACTTCATGGCTGTGTGGGGATTTGAACTCAGATCTCCCAAGTCCTAGTCCACCATTCTAAACACACCACCACACTGGCTCTGATTTTGATAATGAGGAAATGAGGCTGCTTTCACTCCTCAGCTTTGTGTTTCAAAGACCCCAAAAGGAGGAGCTGTCACCTAAATCTCTGCTGATGTCTGCCAGAGGCGGTACCATATTTACCTGTATAGAAGATGACTCTGGATTTAAGACAATCTCCATCTCTAGCTATCTAGCTATATACAGGGTAAATACAGGTTACCTGAAAGGAAGAGAACTCTGAATTTAAGGTGACTCCCCCCCCCCCCACACACACACCAATCAAAGAACTTGGGGGGATATACAGTCTTGGATTCAGATAAATTGGATACTTAATGAAAATGAGGGCTAGCAACTTTGGGCAGTTGGTGGCATCAGAGGGTCCACCACTGATCTCTGAAGTGCCCAGACCCCAGCCACAACTTACCTTTATGAGGTTCCTGTGGCAGTGTGACTGTCTCAGTTGAAAGTGTTGCTCTGTCATTGTCTTCTCCTGTCTTCCCCATCCATGCATAGGCTTCCTCCAGAGTAGGGATGTGCGGTTCGGTTCGGATCCGGACCGGTTCGTCCGAACCGGTCCGGATCCGGCGGCTCGATCCCGGACCGAATCGGGCCCTCCCGGGGACCGAGCCGGACCGAATTCGAGCCGGTTCGGTACCGAACCGGCTCGGGTTTCCCGAACCGGTTCGGGAACGAAATTGAGTCTCTGGAGTGTCTCTTTAAAGTTCCAAGTGTGTCCTCCATTTTGTGTCTCCTTCCCGAAACTTTTGCTCCTCCTTGCATCCATTTTGTGATGCTATTTCCAGGCATTGTATTGGCTGCGCTATTGATCCTTGATTGGCCAGAATGAGTCCTTTGGTCTGGTAGGCTGCTTGGCTGTTGCACTGTTGAGAGCTGGCACCCTGTTGGCCGTGGGGGGAGTGCAAAGGTGGGGGCTCCCAAAGGAGGGAATTTCAAACCTATATAAACCCAAGCCTCTTCTCTGGAAACTTCTCTTGGCTGCAGTTGTGGGATCATCTCTGAGACCTGCTTGCCCTTTGCTGGCTGCTCTGGTGTCTCTGTGAGTCCTGACTGTGTCCTGTGTCTCTCTGTGTGTGCTCTGTCTAATCCTTTGTCCACCTGCCCTTTGTGACTCTCTGTGTGTCTCCTCTCTCTGTCTGTCTCTTCTCTTGCCTGTATACTGTGTGTTACTTCACTTTACTTTCTTCTTAATTTCCCCCAATTTTCCCTGTTCCTTGTCTGTCTGCTTTTCTCCCCCCCTCCCCCCCCCCTTTCCCTTCTCATCCTTTGGGCCTACCCTCCCCCTCCCCCACTCCCACCCACTGCATCCTCATTGCTTTAAATCTTCTTCCATTAATTATTGCTCTTTGTCCTGCCTTGTTGTTGTCCAACTTTTTGATTTTCACATTGCATTCCATTGGTTTCAGTTATATATTGCTTGCTGGTTTTGCTTAAATTGTACCATTTTGTTTGTTTCTGCTGACTGCTGCTGCCCTGCGAGTTGGTTCCCTGAATCCCTCCCCCCCACCCCCAGAGGATTCTGTTGTTGTTTCTTGTTGTCCCATATAATCAGTTTTGGTTCCCTGCTCCAAACTTGCCCCTCCAAGTCCAACCACACCCCACCCCAACCCCACCCCATCCAGCCTTCTCCCAAGTTTGCTGCTGCCAAACCGAGTCCAGTTTTCTTTGCTTGGTTCCACTTATTCATTTGCTATTATTAATTTGCAGCAATTGTGGTTTCATTGTCTCTGTTCACTTAGTGGCCCCCCTCAGAGTCTGTGTTTGGTTCCCCCTCCCCACACCCCCACCCCCAAGTTTTTTCTGCTGGTTATAGTCTTTCTTTTAATTTTTTTTTTAAACTTCTGGCTTGTGTTCTCTTGATATATATTGCTTTATATATTTTGCTACCCTCCTCCTCCTCCTCCCCCCCCTGCCTGCCCCCCCCACCCTCCCTCCTCCCAGACCCTACCCTAGCCCAGGCCCAGCTCCTCCCCCAACCACCCCATCCAGCCTAATCGCTGCTGCTGCCCGAGTTGTTCCAGTTTCTCCTTTGCTGTTTGTTGTTGCCCCCTCCCCTTCCCCCCAACACCCCTCTGCCACACACTAGCCCCCAACCACACACACCCTCTCTGCTCCCCCCACCCCACCTCTTTTTCTCCTTGCCCCTGACTCTCTCCACTCACCCCAGGCCCCCTGCCACACACTAGCCCCCAACCACACACACCCTCTCTGCTCCCCCCACCCCACCTCTTTTCCTCCTTGCCCCTGACTCTCTCCACTTACCCCAGGCCCCCTGCCACACACTAGCCCCAACCACACACACCCTCTCTGCTCCCCCCACCCCACCTCTTTTTCTCCTTGCCCCCGACTCTCTCCACTTACCCCAGGCCCCCTGCCACACACTAGCCCCCAACCACACACAGCCTCTCTGCTCCCCCCACCCCACCTCTTTTCCTCCTTGCCCCCGACTCTCTCCACTTACCCCAGGCCCCCTGCCACACACTAGCCCCCAACCACACACAGCCTCTCTGCTCCCCCCACCCCACCTCTTTTCCTCCTTGCCCCCGACTCTCTCCACTTACCCCAGGCCCCCTGCCACACACTAGCCCCCAACCACACACACCCTCTCTGCTCCCCCCACCCCACCTCTTTTTCTCCTTGCCCCCGACTCTCTCCACTTACCCCAGGCCCCCTGCCACACACTAGCCCCCAACCACACACAGCCTCTCTGCTCCCCCCACCCCACCTCTTTTCCTCCTTGCCCCCGACTCTCTCCACTTACCCCAGGCCCCCTGCCACACACTAGCCCCAACCACACACACCCTCTCTGCTCCCCCCACCCCACCTCTTTTTCTCCTTGCCCCCGACTCTCTCCACTTACCCCAGGCCCCCTGCCACACACTAGCCCCAACCACACACACCCTCTCTGCTCCCCCCACCCCACCTCTTTTCCTCCTTGCCCCCGACTCTCTCCACTTACCCCAGGCCCCCTGCCACACACTAGCCCCCAACCACACACACCCTCTCTGCTCCCCCCACCTCTTTGGACCGCTGCTACTGCTGTGTCCTCCCCCCACACCTGAATCCCCCCTCCCTGCTGCGCTGTGCTTCTCCTCTCTCCTCTTTCTCTCTATCATCTCTCTTTCTCCTCTCTCTCTCTTTCTTTTCTCTCTCTCTCCTCTCTTTCTCTTTGTCCCTGCCCCCCCTCTCTTTTCTCTCTCTCTTAGTCTTTTCTCTCTCTGCTCCCCTTCACTTTCCACCTCCTCTCCCACAGCTGCAGCCGCACACAGTAGCCTACCCACCTGGCGGCTGCCATCGGTTTTTTTTTTCTTTTTATAGTTTTTGGTTGATTTTGTCTCTGCTTGGGGGTGAGTTGAGCGACACAAATAGTGTTGTCTCCTCACTTCTGCCCCTCCATCGTTGTTGAACTACCCCGGTTGCCTGTGTGCCTCGTGCGGCCGCCCTGCTGTGTCTCAGCCCAGGGTGGCTGGCTGGCGGCGGCGAATCCGTGACCAGCAGTGAGTGGCAGGAGAAGGACCGGAAGAAGAGGGGTTAGTGCGTGTGCGATTGTGCACCTTTTGTTGCCCCTTTCTCTCCCTAGCTGGCGGTTTTAAATAGGGACACCCCTATTCTGAAATGCATTTGGGTGTGGGGAGGAGGGAGGGAACCTTGGAGAGGAGATGTACTGTTGTAAAACTTGTGTCTTCATGCCCATGCCCAGTAAAGAAATTGCTGCTGTGTGTTGCGTTGCATTGCATGCGTCTTGCAGGTGGTTTTTGAACAGGTGCCTTCCAGAGTGCTTCCTTGCCTCTGGGGCAGTCTGAGTGGGGTCCAGGGTTCTGATGCGATGCTGCCACTACATGCTGGGCCCATGCCATGCCAGAGTGCTTCCTTGCCTCTGGGGCAGTCTGAGTGGGGTCCTGGCTGGGCTCTGATGCTGCCACTACATGCTGGGCCAATACACACGTATGATGATGATCATGATGTTCAATCCATGAGGCTGCCATCAAGTGTTTGCTGCTGCTTGCTTGCCATGGCATTGGGCAGGCAGAGTCACAGAGTGGGTGGGTTCAACCTCTGTGTTGGTGTGACTGGGTTCTGGTTTTGGTTGTGTGCAATTTAGAGTCACTAAATAGGCTGCATTGAGTTTGATGCTCCCCCCACAGGAGCATTACTTGAGAACCACCCCCCAGAACCCACACTTTGTGTTCCAGTTCACTAAATAAGGGTTTCCTCCTTTGATCTGCAGGTTCCCAAGCGTTGACTGCATCCCTCCCCCACCCCCGGTAGGTGCTGTGCCCTCCCCCCATCCACTCTCCCCCCCCAAAAAAGCTAAAAACTTGCCACCCACACCACAACTACTCCACCCAACTGCCCGTGCCACCCTCCCACACCGGGGTTCCACCCTTTAACCCCCTATTTTTCTAAAAAAAACCCCTCCCAGACCCATCTCCCCAATTGGCTTGGTGGTTGACTCCCAAATTCAAAAAGGACACCCTCCCCCTCACTTCGATTGGCTTCCCCCCCCCATATCAAAAAGTCTTCCTTTCCCCCCAATTGGCTTCCTTTTTTGAAAACAAACTTCCCCCCCGCCGCCTCCAAATCAGCTGCCTTTTTTTTGGCCCCTAAGCCCCTCCAAATTATTTTTTTGACCCTGTCTGGCCTTCCTCCTAAAGTCTCCCTCCTTCTGACCTAGCAGCATGTCTGAGCGCCGTGTGGCGGGCAGGGCTCGCTCAAGGCTGGCAGGCAGAGGTGGGAGAGGCCAGGTGCGGGGTGCGCCTGCGGCACGGGGAGGGAGAGGACGCGGGGAGCCTGAGGACACCCCAGTTCTCCCCATTGGAGAATTCTTTGCTCCGGCCCCATCTTTGGTGCGCAGGATTCAGTTCCCCACGCCTGCTGCCGCCAATCGCGGCAGAGGCAGAGGCACCGTTAGGGCTGTGGTGGGTCCCTCCTCGCCGGCGGCACCAGGTGCTGCTGAGCTACCGCCAGTTGTTGAGGTGGAGGAGACTGTGGAGTTGGAAGAGCAGGTAGAGGGCGGTGAGGACCGTGCGGCTGGCAGCGATGCAGCCAGGTTCTCCCTCCCTCTGGGGCCCCTTCCCCCTATCCTTTCGCCGCTCAGTGGGGCCCCCCCTCGTGAAGCCCGACACTCTGGTGGGGAGCGGTCTGGCGAGGTGGTGGAGGAGAGGCCTGCCTCTCCGATGCCAGTTGAGCCGGGCCCTTCCTCCGCTGTGGAGGGCGGAAGGGGCGGGTTGGGTGGCAGCAGTGGGCAGGCAGCGGCGGCCGCCCCCCCCCTAGGACTGCAGCCACCCTGCGAGAAACGGCCTAGGACGGCGCCCAGGGCGCAGGAGGCCAAGGGCAGTGGTGCATGGGTGCATTTTGAGGTCCCTCAAGATGCCCCATTCCACGCCCGCTGTGTCCACTGCAGGATGCTTGTCAGCCGTGGAAGGGACCCTGCGCACCTGGGTACGACGCCTATGTGGAGACACCTAGAGCGTCACCACCCAGGTCTCAGGGGACAGGCTGGCAGCGCTAGTGCGCCTTGTGCATCTGCCACTAGGGCGGGCAGCGGCAGTGTGCCAGCCAGCAGGCAGGCTACACTGCCCGTCCAGCGGTGGACGCAGTCCTCGGGCAGCCAGCGTATTGTTCACGTGGACCATCATCACCTCACCCGCCTCATAGGGGAGATGATTTCCACCGATGACCAGCCGTTTCAGGTGGTCGAGAACAACGGCTTCCGCCGTATTCTCCAATACCTGGCTCCCGAATACGTCATCCCCTCAAGGACGACGTTCAGCCGGAACGTGGTCCCCTCCCTGTACCGCCGGTGCAGGGAGCTCGTGTCGGCCGAGCTGCGTGCAGCTCCGGCCGGGACAAGCGTGCATTTCACGACTGACCTCTGGACCAGTGTCAGTGGGATGTACGCTTCTTTCCTGGCCCTCACTGCCCACTGGTGGGGACCGGAGAGTGAGGGGACCTCCGCGGGCGATGCTTCCGGGTCCGGCGCGGCTCCCGATGCACTACGGCACAGGTGGGCCGTCCTGCACGTGGAGACGATGGACACGAGGCACACCGCGGAGAAGGTGGCGGCCGTACTCGACCGCCAGATAGAGGAGTGGATTGGCGGGTGTCCACACCTCTCCCGCGGCTTCATTGTCACCGACAATGGAGCCAACGTTACCGCCGCTGTCGAGACAGTCATGGACTGTGTGAACATACGGTGTATGGCACACACGCTCCATCTGACCGTCAGGGACGCCCTTGGCCTTAGGGAGCTGAGGGCGTCCCAGGAGAAGGGGGCCCGCCCCATCGCAGGTGCTGTTGCTGCCACGGCCACGCTTGTGGATAAGTCCCGCAAGCTGGCCGCCCACTTCCACCGCAGCGAGAAGTCCAGGAGACTGCTTCGCCAGAAGCAGGATGACCTTGGCCTTCCTCGCCATCTCATCCCTACGGATGTGGAGACGCGGTGGAACTCCACCTTCCTCCTGTTCCAGCGCCTGTTGGAGCAGGAGAGACCCCTTGTCGCCCTGGCGAGGGACGAGTCCTTGGATGTCTGCGACTTCTCGAACGCAGAGTGGAAGCAGATGTCCGAGGCGGTGTCGGCACTCGAGCCCTTCCAGCTTGCCACGAAGGGCTTGTGTGGCGACACCACTCCCTTGAGCCAGGCGCTGCCCACAGCTGTTGGTCTCGAGAAGCTGATGGGTGGACTCCATATCTCTCTGACCACGCCAGAGGGTCGTGCTCTGGCTGGGAGGCTGAGGTCTGGGGTTGACAAGCGGCTCGTTGATGTGCTGGGAGACAGGGAGGAGTATGTCCTCGCTTGTCTCTGTCACCCAGCCCTCAAGGGCAATGCCGTGAGTGCCGACGACTTGCCCAGGTGGAAGGGCATCCTGGTCGAGAAGGTTAGGGAGGAGGAGGCCGCTAGGGCCCGCAGAGACCAGGGTGTTGGTAGTGGTGCGGGGGCAGCCCTCGCGGCCCAACCCGCACCCAGCAGCAGCATGGGCGGCCAGCCGGCGTCAGCTTCCCCTTCCCCTCCCTCTTCCCAGTCCAGCAGCGCGGCATCCCAGGCGGCGCCATCGCAGCAGCCATTTGCTACCGACTCGAGATCCGCCCAGTGGTTTCAGCGGTTCTGCTATGGCGCCATGCCTGGTATGCGGGAGGCTCGACCTGCCAGGCCCCCCTCCAGTGCTGAGCAGTGCGTTGCGCAGTACTTGGAGGAGCCTGTGGAGGGAGACGGCGTGGACTGCGCACAGTTCTGGGCGAGCCGCCGCCAAGTCTGGCCGGACCTGGCGGTGGTGGCTGTGCGCCTCCTCTCCTGCCCCCCAACCAGTGTCCAGAGCGAGCGGGTGTTTTCACGTGCCGGGGACGTGGTGACACCCTCTCGCTCCCGCTTGGACCCTGGTCTGGTGGAGCAGCTGGTCTTCCTTAAGGTGAACCTCCCCCTGTTGGGCTACCCCAAGCTGCAGTTTGAGACGGGCGAGTGATTACCGTGGGTTGCCCCATGGTTGGTCACCTGCCTGGCTCGAACTCTGTGCTTATCCCTACCCTCCCCCCTTCCACCTCTAGCTGAGCTGACGTGACAGATGCTGAGCCGTGCCAGCCAGTCGCAGCGTGTAGTGTGCCCACACAGAGATGCAGTTGTAGTAGTAGTTGTAGTGCTGCGACTGGCCAGATGTTTACAATGCCCACACCCACCTAAAAAGAAACCCAATGCTGACCAGCACAGGCCCTTTATCTATCCACCTGTCAGCATTTGGGGACCTGGCGTGGGCACGGCACACCCCCCCAAAGTAGCACAGCCCACGGAGTACTAGACTTAGCGGCAGCGGCGGGTATACGTTCAAAAATGCAGTGTAGATATGTAAATACTGTATGTAAATAAACATGTAAATAATTTTTTTCTTTAAAAACCCCATGTCAAAATCAAGCCTCAAAATTATGCAAAAGAAAGAAAAAAAGGTGACAAAGGGAGAACAAAATGATGAATGCCAAATGAATTGATTTTATTGAAAATGTCACCAGAAATCATGTGTGGGGGGCTTGGTTTACATGGAGAAGATGATTGGGTGATTTTTTGAAATGAAACGAATGAATTATTATCATCTTATGTTCATCTTGATTGTGGTCACTGTTGATGTTGGCTGATGGCAAAAAACCCAAAACCATCAGAATAGCAATGAACTGGCTGCCAACACAACATATTGATTGATAACTGTGCAGGGGGGGAATTGGGTCTGTGTGTGTGTGTGTGGTGCAGGCTCAGTCTGTCTCTTCCTGTTGTGTGTCTGTCTGTCTGTCTGTCTGTCTGTGTGAATGGATGCCTAGCACTGTCTCTGTGTGTGGATGCTTTCTGTGTGTAGTGTGGTGTGTGTCTGTCTACATGTTTTTTTTCCTCCCCCCCATGCCTCCCTCCATCCTTCCCCTCTCATCCTCTCCCCTTCCTCTTCACCACCTTCCATCCTCCCTCCCTTCCAGCCCACCACCGCCTCACCTGCCCCCAACCCCGGTCTGGCAGATGATGAGAGTCTGGTCTCTCCCACCGAAGCACACACGTGAGCACGTGTGTGCACAAATATGTGGCTGACCAACTCTGAGCCGGACCCTCCCCCCTTCAATCCCCTCTACATCCCTCTCCCCCTCCCCTTTCCTCCCCCCTGCCTCCCAGCCTCCCTCCCTGCCTCCCTCCCCCCTCCTAGCTAGCAGCGCACACATACACACACAAAACACCTGTGGTGGCAAACACCACCAGCACACATGCACTCACACTGGTGCCACCACCTCTGCCTTGGGCCTCTGTGTCCTTGAGCAGATATGTGGTGGTGGACCAGAGAAGCATTTCTTTCCAGCAAGGCAAAAGGCATGCACTCACTGCACGCACACACACACACACACACGAAGAGGTGAAGACGAGAAGAGGCAACTTCTAGAACCAGCAGCAGCAGGTGAGTGTCGTGTAATTGTGTTGCTTCCCAAGGCCACTGCCCATGCTCAATGCTCAGTCTGCTGAAACTAAAGAACTAGCTACAATCACCCTTCCTCACATGCAGCTCAGCTCAGCTCAGCTCAGCTGCACAGCACACTGACTAACTAGACACTACAGCTGGTGGTAGAAAAAACAGAAGTCTAGATTCTAGAAGATGTCCTGGTGGATTTTAAACTTTCAAATCTGTGCTAGGATTGCCTCGCCCGCCTCCTCCTCCTCCTCCTCCTCCTCCTCCTGCCTGTAATTGTGCCCTCTCCCCTTGCAGTTGCGCCGTCGTGATGGGTTGGTGATGTGCGTGCGCCGTCTACTTGTTAGCTCTCTCCTCCTCATGTTGGCTGGGCTTGCCAGGCACTGGCTGGCAGCAGCTGTTGGCTGTGTGCTAGGCTCAGGCTGTGGCGCGCGTGACTGGACTGGGAATGTTATTGTAGCGGCAACACTGGTTGTGGTGGTAGCAGTAGTAGCTGTTGTTGTTGCTGGGCTGGTGGCTGCTGGCCTGTGCTGACTCTGCGCACTTGGTCTGGTCTGGTCTGGTCATTGGGATGCAGATGTAGGGTGTGTGTGCATCATCCATGGGGAGCATCAGAGCAGAGCAGAGCAGGTTGGCTGGCTTCTGTCTGTCGGGCCTAGTCAGTGGCAGGCACTGAGTGAGGCGGTGGTTCCTTTGGGCATCACGTCACCCATCATGCAGAGCGGCAGGTCTGCTGCTCTGCTGCTCCGCCTCCTGCTTCTTCTCTGTGTGTGCTGCTCTTGTGCTTAGTGTGCTGCTCCGCTGCTGCTGCTGTGCTGGCAGGCAGCACAGCAGTGGCCTTTTTGTTAGATCAGAGAGTGGGTGTTGTCTCTCTGAGTGTCCTCCTCTTACTTGCTTGGATAGGAGTGGTGGTAGTAGGTAGGCATTAAGATGGACTGACTAGGTGTTACGTGTTAGGGCGCCCAGAGAGAGGGGCCAAAAAGATGGGGTGGCAATTGTTGGGTTGCTCCTAGTATTATTGGTTAATTTCTGAAGAAATTTTTTTTTCCCATTGGCTAGAATGGGGGTTCGGGGCTGCCCCAGACCCGCCTCTGTGGGGTGGCAGCACCGCCAAAGTGGGTCCGGGGCCATGGCAAAAATGCCCTCAGTCCCTCCCAGCAATCCCCGTAGAGATAGGAGTGATGGTTCTGTTGTTTTTCTGAGGTGTTCTGAGTGAGTGTGGATTCTGTGATAGCAAATGAGAGTGGATTCATGGTGTCTCATTGGAAATCTCATAAGCTATCATAGAATCTACACTCAGAATACCTCAGAAAAACAACAGAACCATCACTCCTATCTCTACGGGGATTGCTGGGAGGGACTGAGGGCATTTTTGCCATGGCCCCGGACCCACTTTGGGGGTGCTGCCACCCCACAGAGGTGGGTCTGGGGCAGCCCCGAACCCCCATTCTAGCCAATGGGAAAAAAAAATTTCTTCAGAAATTCACCAATAATACTAGGAGCCACCAATTGCCTTGGGATTTTTGGGGTGGAGGACACCCATGGGTGGCTACCACCCACCCCAGCTTTTTTGCCCCTAAGGGCTCCACATTGTGAGTTATGGGCAAAAATTTATTTTTTGAAAAAAATTTGTAAAAAATCAGAGGAAGGTCCAATCGACTTGAAATTTGGGTGGCAGGTAGAACACAATGTCCCCTTCAAAACCAGCCACTTTTTGTGATCCGAACCGGTTCGGTTCGGATCCGAACCGGTTCGAAACCGAACCGGACCGGGGGGGTGGTCTGGCAAAACCAAAACCGAACCACCCCGGTCCGGTCCGGACCCGGTTCGGACCCGAACCGAACCGGGAGAACCGGTCTTATGCACATCCCTACTCCAGAGGCCTCTGGTGGGGGGACCCCTCCCATTTGCAGATGGGAGAGTGACAGGAGGAAAAGAGGCAGTGATGGATGGCATAGGACTCTTCTGCACTCTAGCATGGAAGAAGGTGCTGCACTTTTGCACTGGGGAGGATTGGCAGGGCCATGGCAAATCAACTTTACTGCCACAACCACTGCCTATGGTATTGGGAAACTCTATCAACCACCCCATGCTGAGATAAGGCAGGGTGTACCCCACTGAAAAGGATAGCCTGCCAGTAGACAGCACTGATGCTGCCCATGTTACAGAATAAATGGAAAATGCAGGCCTTGGGATTTTGATCCTTTGTATTTTCATCAATGCTCACTGTGTTTTTCTGATCAACATTCTATTTCTGATGTGCTTTCGTATTTAAAAAAATAAACAAGAAAATCCACAATGTTGACATCAGTTCTGAACTTGTTTGCCTTCTTATAAAGCCTTTTCTTATATTAAATATCATCTGTTGCATTATTATAACATATGCCAGGGATAAGGCTGATGTTTAATAGACAAAGAAATGTGTAATTCTTGCTTCAGATAGCCTCTCATTCAAGAGTCACTTTACACGTTATAATTAGCCTGAAAATAAGTTACCCACTAAAAAATGTGAGACATTCTGCAATTCACACATTATGTTCAATGCATGTACAATCTGTTTTACAGTGTATATACATATAGATCTATATGCACGCAGCATGTACAGTTATTCACACATTACATTAGATACACATACAAGAGCAGAATTCCTATCTGTGCCTTGCATTTGAGGGGCTTTTGGCGTTGATTCAAAGCTCAAAATGAAGACATCCTTTCCTCTTGGATGTTTTTATTTTGAGCTACAAGAGTAAAACATGACATATACACAACTGTATTTTGGTATCAACACCACTGAAGAAGGCTGGAATACAGCTGAAACACGTCTGGCAATTTTTAAAAGAATTATTGGACATATTCCTCTGAAACAGTCGATATTTTCGTATGGATTTTCTTGAGATATATCCATGGAGCTCAAGGACATCATATTGACTTCTACTGCACTGATTGGGAATCACAGAAGAAAGCTTCTTTGGACTCGTTTAGAGACTATGTTTATTTACTTTTTATGGTAGGAGTGTATCTGTGTGTGTGTGTGTGTGTGTGTGTGTGTGTGTAACTGTGATTACTTGGAAGGATTAGCATTTGGGATCAATGCATTGGAATTAATGAAGTGTTATTATTTATCCTGAAAATCACTTTGTGATTTAAGTTTTTTTAAAATACATTTAGGATTGATATTTCTATTTGGGGTTTTCTTGTGTACCACTTACTATTTTTTTGAACCCCTAAAAGGTTTTAATCTCTCTTATCTGTAAAGCAGGTCACATCTCATGTTGAGAGGTGCAGACAATGTCTGCAAACTACCATCTTGCCCTTATGTAACCTGTGCCTGTCTTACTTGTTAGTCTAGAATCAGATTACAAAAGACTTTTCTTCAACCCCCCCCTTTTCATATACGTAAATGGTTGTGTTTCTCTTTGAAGCAAAAGTACATTCTCTTCTTCTCCCTCCTTTAATTACATCAGAGCATGCTACTTGATGCTAATGGTGCTGTTTCAGTTAAATGTACATTATTGAAGAACTAAGCCAAATGTGTTTAGCTTGCAATTCAGCTGTGGAAGTTGTGTGGGTAAGGCTAGATTTTTTAACCTGAGAGTCTACACATTCTCTAGAACATGTCCAGTAGCAACAAGTAGCAAGGCACCAGCTAAGATGTACATTCCCAAGAAATCTGGAAGTATCCAGAAGTTTTTTAAATGCACAATAATGTATGTGAAGCACTTTCAAATGTCCTATAAGAAGTAAGTATTGCTATTACTAATAAACATTCATGGGGAAAGAAGGGGATCGGAGACAGGACCCATACAACATGAGCTGGGATGGAGCCACCACTGGGCGAACAGGTTCAAAGAACACAGGTCGCCAATGGGAAAAGGCCGCCGAGCCCCATGGTTCGGGCTCTATAGGACTCCCCCCTTCCACAGCCGGGCCGCCAAGAGCCCCGGCGAATTCTGCGCTAGTTATTTCAGGCAGCGCAGACTGCCTGATAGAATGTTTTTCCCTTCCTCTCCCTCTCTGGAGGGAGAGAAAGGGGAAAACGTCCTATCAGGCAGCCAACACTGCCTGAAATGACGAGCTGAGAGCTCGTTCAGGCTTTCAACAGCCCAGGCCATACCCCCTTGTCACGTGCAAAGGGGGTGTGGCCTGGGCTGCTGAGAGCCTGAACAAGCTCTCAGCACGTCATTTCAGGCTGCGTCGGCTGACTGATAGGACGTTTTCCCTTTTCTCTCCCTCCAGAGAAGGAGAGGAAGGGAAAAACATTCTATCAGGCAGTCTGAGCTGCCTGAAATAACTAGTGCAGAGTTCGCCTGGGCTCTCAGTGGCCCGGGCGTGGGAGTGGGGATGCTCTCGGCGGCCCGGGCTTGGGAGGGGGGAGTTTGCTCTGGGTTCCTCTGAAGCCCAAGCTATGTCCCCGTGCACATGATATCATGTGCACAGGCTTATTGGAGGAGGCCACCGAGCAGGAATGGATACAGGCTGTCGCTTGGCTGGCTCCACACCTGACATGAGCCATACAGAGTGTGCATCCTCCAAGGTGAACTCCCCCACATCCTATCAGCAGTGAAGCGATTTGCCAGGAAAGGGACTCTAGGGGAGAACTAGGACAGAAGGATGTGCATCCTCCCAGGTCAAGTCAACATAGGAGCTGCCAGCCTTATACTGAGTCAGACCCTTGGTCCAACAGGTTCAGTATTGTCTACAGTGATTGGCAGCTCTCCAAGTGGCTCTCCAAGATTTCAGGCTGGTGTCTTCCTCACCCCAATGGAACCTGGGACCTTCCGTATGCAAAGCAGATGCTCTACCACTGAGATACATCCCCATCCCATATCTTACAGCACAAGCAGTCACTCATCCAAATGCAAACCTTCTTAGCAAAGGGGACCCAACTATTCATGCACATTACCACAAGACCAGTTCTCCACCCCTCATTTCATCAGTGGCAAAGAAGGAGTCCTCCTTGTCACTGAAAGGAATGTTTTGTTCAAGAAGCTGCTTGCTTCCCTTCCGCCAGCACATACGATCATCATGCTTTTCCACTTGGGGAGGCTGGAGTTGTGAGGGTGCTTTCACTCAGTGTTCCCCCACCCCCGCAAGCATAGGGATCTCTATCTCAATCTGTCATCTCACTCCATTTCAAAGAGAGGGATGGATTTTCTGTTGGTCTCCATAGTGTATTGTTTGTACCAGACATAAACTTTTGTTTCCTCGCTCAGCCTTGAAAGATAGACTAAAAAACCCAGCAGCAACCAAAGAGTGCTGAGCACACCAGTTTACCAGGCATAGCCTGCCGTATATCTAGAACTGTATCAGGTAGGAGTGAATTACCACATCATATTAACTTCATATTTGACCTCCCTTTTGCATTACCATAATTGCTTAACCACATCACAGACTTTAGAAAGCAAACGGGCTCTTCTGCTTAAAAAAAATTCTACCATATTCCCCAGAGTAGTTAGTTACCCTCATTGCAATTAGCATCTACAGTGTGTGAGACCAAAAAAGAAAAAAGAAAAAAGGGGGGGGAATCAGGTCCTCCCCCCCCCCAGCTACTAACAAAGACTATTTATTTCAAAGCCTCCTTCAGACAGCATTGATAAAGAAGTCTATTGGCTACTACTTGCCATTAGAAAGCCATTCTGTAATTACCCTGGCTGATATCCTAACACTGTGGCTGTACTGTCAAAGAATACTGGAGCCGGCTCTGCTCCCTCTTCTGAAGTGTGGGTGCTCACGCACCAGGAGGTTTACAGGGGCAGCTCAAGGCCTCTGCGAGCCCAACACAGGGTGCCAAATGCTACCTTCTTGTATGTCCCCTCTTCCCTTCCCCCCTTTCAAAAGCAGGAGGCAGAAGGGCATCTTGACACCTCACTAGTGCCCCCAAAATCTGCTGCCGGAGGCACCTCATTTTTGCTGCCTCACTTTGTCTCATTGAGCAGTGGTCTTCGCTGGTCTCTCCTTCCCCCAGAAGTGCTCTGTGCAATGCACCATTATATTTCTGAGGGCTGAGTGACCCAAGCCTCTGCGGGTGTGCAATTTTGGCTGCACACTGCAGCATTAGTATATGTAATAGCTATTCTTTGACTAATACCCATGTTAGTGTTTCCTCAGGGTCAAGGGCGTAGCAAGGTTGGAGTGGGCCCAGAGACAACATTTTAAAATGGGCCCCCCCTCACTGAAGCTCAGCTCATGAAGTAAAGAAATGCTAAATGAGGCTGCATACTGGTAACAAAAAGCATAGTAAATTTTATATATAATTATTTTTTAAAAGGTTTTGTAAATTGTGGATGATGCAAGTCATTTAATGGTACCAGAGAAAGACATGCTGTTCTGGTAGCTCCAGGTCTTAACACTCACATCAATTTTGGAGGATGAATACCACTGAAGGAAGCCTGGGCGGGTGCGTGGCTGGGGGTCAGTCATGTGACTTGCCTCTGGGGGCCCCCCCAAGGCAGTGGGCCCCCAGACGACTGTCTCCCCTTGCCCTATCATAGTTACGCCCCTGCTCAGGGTGCAGAACTTGCCTCAGCATTTGACAGGTTTGTCTCCGCATTTTACTGAACTTTCCCCTACCAAACTTAATAACCCATATCTACCCTCCCCAAAATGTCTTTCCTTCCCTCCAAAAATAAAAAAAAATAAAAAAATTGAGGAGATGCTCTCAGACTTTCCTGCTGCCTGCACCCATGCTTCAATTTTTGCCAGGGCTTACATAGGTAGCATAGGAACATAGGAAGCTGCCATATACCGAGTAAGACCATAGGTCCATCTAACTCAGTATTGTCTACACAGACTGGCAGCAGCTTCTCCAAGGTTGCAGGCAGGAACCTTCTCAGCCCTATCTTGGAGATGCCAGGGAGGGAACTTCAGGAAGATATAGAGCGGCTACTATGGACCAATTCAATGGCAATTAATTCATCTTGATTCTTGGGCCTTTTGTAATAGCTACAATATACCTAATAGATTTATGCCCTCAGCTGAAATAAACAAGGCATTCATATGCAATTCTACACTGTACTCTAGAAGCCTTCTCAGCTCTATCGGGCTCAGCTCACTCCAGCCCCTGTCAGAGCTTCAGATGGTAAAATCCACTGTTTATAAGAATGTTTGGCAGGCATTGCATTTTCTTGATCTCATAAGCCTTTGTTTCTATGGATTGGATGGACAGAAAAAGCATTGCCTGGCCATTGCAACAAAAATAATGTGAGATTATGTAAAAGTTAAACTCTCCATAGTCATATCCTGTGAGCTGAGTTGAAAACAACTAAACCGCAAAGGGGGAAAAAACCACTATCATCTCTTCCCTCATTTATCTTGAAGGCTGCTGTAATAAATTGGTTGCTAAAGAAACCTGATCAAATTGTGACACAGTGTTTTGAAACACTTAGTGGAGTTCATCTGAAACCTCAACATAACAAGTGGCCTCTTATCTGCGTACTATTCCAGGAAGAAAGGCATGATATTTCGTCATCATCACTGAAATACTAGCTGGCTCTGCACGTAGACTCAGGGAAAATAAGGACCCTTAGCTATAAAGGGAGCAGCATATTGGAGAAGATGGTAACAGAATCCTTTCCCTTTTCATTTGCTGGTACTGGAGCTGGAATGCAGGAAGATAGATCGCCCAAGTGCCCAAGAACACATTTCAGTCAATGTTTAACTTTTTATTGGTTTTCAGTTAAGCTTATTCTGTGGAAATGAATCATTTTGCAGACCAGAATACATTAGGTAACATGGTTGTATTCTGAAGCTGCTTCACCCAGCAGAACAAGGGTATCAGATCCTACAGCTCTGATTCACAGCATTTATACTTTCACAAATAGCTGCACTAAATTCTAATGGATAACTCAAATGAGCAAGTATTACTCACCTTTGCAAGAGTTGTAGGATTATACCATTTTAAGGACAAGCATTTAGCTGGAAAGGAAGTGGCATAACCTCTTTCAGGGTAAAAGTAATAATGCCTTCTGAAGAAATTTGAAGGAAGATGCACACCTAATTGAGTGCAAACAAACATCCAGCTTCCTCCTCTATTAATAGAAGAGCTAATTTGTGCTAACCAGCACAGGTCACAGAACACAAACTTCTCAACAAATCATCCAAATACGGATGTGCATCTTTTATTCCCAAATAGCTTCACTGAAAGTCTCACAGGAAATGTGAAGATGTTTGCTATAAAGTGTGACCATGGAATATTAACTTGAAACTTGCACAGTAATTATATTATATTATATTATATTATATTATATTATATTCTGATGTTGCAACAGTATTTCTGTTCAGAACTATGACAACAAAGGTTGTAAAGCAAAATAAATATGAAGTTGAAATTATACCAATTTAGCTGAAATCAGATTAATTTTGCACAATGGGTTGCGTGGGTGGGGGGAAACTCATTCCAATAAAATACTTCAGCATATATCATCAGATTTCTGGCAAAACCTCAGTGAACTTACTCTGTTTTTGATTCAGATTTTTAATTATGCTCAGCCTATGTTAATGAACAAGGCTGGCTTAAAACCAGACATTTCTGAGTTACACTACAGATTGCTCAAAAGTGATCAAAAGTTGTGTCTGTACACTAGCTTTGGCTCTTGCTAGTCTAAATTCGGAGGAATATCCTTTAAAACACTGAAGACTGACAATGTCTGACACAGAGCAAGGAAGCACTGGTGCAGTGAGAGGAACAGACAGCATTTCCAGATTAACTGCACTGGTGCATTGGAAGTTGTCCATTGTTGATAACCTTGCCTTCCCCACAAAGCCCTTTGTGCCAGCACATATTTGGGGGCTGGCACAGAGAGCTTCATGGGGAAAGGTAGGTCATCAAAAGTCACCCCTTCCCCAATGGACTGGTGCAGTTAGTTTAGAAAAGCTGTCAGTCTCTTCCTCTTGCTGCACTGGTGCCTCCTTGCTCTAGATGTCAGAGACTAAAGTCATTCACACAATCAAAAACTGTGCTCTACCTGTATCTGGGAGCTGTGCATGCTCCCAATTTCCATTTGTGTGGAAGCAAGGTAGGAGGAAAACCTGGGCAGAAGTGATTGTGTAGAATACAGATGTGCAAATTGATTTGGGTACAAATCGATTTGTACCTGAAATTAGCTGATTCAAGTGATTTGGAGACAAAACAAATCACCCCTGTGGTCCATTGGCTAGAGTCAGGTACAAATCGAATTGCGCCTGATTCAATTTGAATTCATTTGAGATTTAGATCCCTCCTATTAATTACCCCAGATTCCCAGTTTTCATTTTTTTTTTTTTAAACTAAGCTCTAGCCCTTGTAGAAGTTGAATGATTGAGCAAAATGTGCAGTCATTATTTTTCAAGTGTTTGGATTCTTTGGTACACAATAACTTTCCCTCAATGAATCCCTATGAGGATTAATTACACACCTTCATTTCATCTATTCATTTTGACTCTCTTTTCGACAGTGCCAACTGTCAACTGCCATGTGCCAACTACACCCCACACCCACCCGCAAGGCAGTGGGGTACTACTCAGTTTATGTCCTAGGGTTTTTTCCCCAAGTGTTTAGGCTCTTTGGTGTCTAATAAGCTTTCCTCATAATGAATCCCTATGAGGATTCATTACACACCAAAGAGAACACCTGAAAAATTCCTAAAATATAAACTGAGTACCCAGTGGCTTGTGGGTTGGGGTGGGGTAGTTGGAACACGGGATGCAACTAATTCCCTCCCCCCGCAGAGTAGTGGGATCTAAATGAACAGAAGAAATGAAGGTGTGTAATGAAGACACCAAAGAATCTAAACACTTCAAAAATACCTAAAAAATAAACTCAGTAGCCCAGGGTGTGTGTGTGTGTAGGATGTAGTTGACACATGGCAGTTGACAGTTGGCACTGTCCAAGGATAGTCAAAATGAACAGAAGTAACGAAGGCATATAATGAATAGGGATGCATTATGAGGAAAAGTTATTAGACACCAAATAACCTAAACATTTTAATATTCCTAAAAATTAAAATATTTTAAAATTTATTTAAAATAAATTTTAAAATTTAATTAAAAAATTAAACTGCCTTGCGGGGGGTGTAGTTGGCACATGGAAGTTGACAGTTGGCAATGTCCAGTGACAGTCAAAATGAACAGAGGAAATGAAGGTGTGCAATGAATCCTCATAGGGATTCATTATGAGGAAAAGTTATTGTACACCAAAGAATCCAAACACTTGAAAACTAATGACTGCACATTTTGAAGAATGACTGCACATTTTGCTCCAACACTCAATTTCTACAAGGGCTAGAGCTTTGCTTCTTCTTCTTCTTCTTCTTCTACTAATGAAAGCTGGGGATCCATTTTAGGGTTAGTATAGGGCAATTTTCAATCCCCACTTTTTCCTATGGCGGAAATGTTCAAAATCAGTTAAAAACATTGTAAAAATCATTAAAATCAACCAAGTGTTTCACTGCCTTGAAATTTGGGTGGTAGGTTGCATCCATGGGGACCTACCCACCACCCGAATTTGGTGCCCCTTGGACCTTGTTAAGTGGCCCTAATCTGTCCAAATCAAAAGCAAATCAAAGCAAATGCAAGTTGAATCTGGGGTGATTTGGAGGGGATAATTTGGATACAAAACAAATCAGGGGTGATTTATTTGAGGCACAAATTGAATAAAAAAAAAATCAGTTTGTGCACATCCCTAGTGTAGAAGCAAGGTAGGAGGAAATGTTACCCAGGTTTTCCTCCTGCCTTGTTTCCACACAAAGAAAAATTGGGAATACACACAGCTCCCAAACCTGGGTAGAACACAGTTTTTGATTATGTGAATGACCTCATGCTGTCTTCAGTGTTCTAAAGGATGTTCCTATGGACTAGCAAGAGTCAAAGCTAGTGTAAAGACACAACTTTTGATCAGTTTTGATTAAAATTTGAATTTCATCTAACCAGAGTTAAATAAAAACCCAACAACAATTATTGACAACAGGGAGATCAGGACTAAACTGTTTTTGCTATAGAGCTTGGTTATTGAACAAATAAAGGATTATCCTTTGTGGTGGGGGGTGTGATATAAAACATAATTGGTGAGGAGGGGAGAGTACATTGAATGACACACATTTATAATTACCAATCATTAATCACATGTGAGTCCTCAACCCCTAAAAATAAACATCTTTTGCTCTTACCTCAAATAAGTTACTCTGTTTTCAACCCTGTGGCTGAAACAAGCTGCTAATCACATACACTACTAAGCAGAAAGTGTTCACTTATTCCTGAAACATGAGGTTGATGCTAAGTTTGAGTCTTCCATTTTTTGGTAATGAGAGTTATGTCACAAAGTTAATCATTCCCAGCATACGAGCATTCAGGCTAATGAAAAACTTCTTGTGCAAGCAGTCATTAATCAGGAGCATAACATTGCATAATGCTTTCTAAAACATGTGTTATGTGATCAGAGTACAAGGCTACATAATACAGAAAAAGTGTTTGCACCACATACGCTGACCTTTCCCAAAGTAGAAATTGAAACATTGCCAATAATTAAGCTTGATGCTATGAAGGAAGACAAACTTCTTTCCAAGTCCTAAGAATAAAAAGGAGCTTTGAAGTTACTTTCTGCCATAGCAAACATAGAACCATGGCCAAGTTGGCTTGGGTATATTACTGTTGTCCATTAGGAACAGCTCCCATTAACGTTGAAATCAAATACACACTTCAAGAGGTTCCTGGCATTTGTGTGAGGGAAAACACACGCATTTTTACAAGATCGCTTGATGAGCCAAACGAGTATAAAGGTCAGAGGAACAAAGACAGCCAAAGGAATGCATGGCACATCAAATCTCAGCACATAACAATGGCTTTTTAAGTTCTTGAGCAATCATGTTAGTGAGAAGCTCTTACTTAATCTCCTACCACTATTACCGAAAAGAACGTTTGCGAAACCCTTCAGACAAGCATGCTATAATTATAAGAAATAAAAAGGCTTTTGCTGCACAAGACAATTCGGTAACCCTCTGCACAAATACCTGTGGAGACATGGCTTAATTAACAAGAACAAAGAAAGCAATGTATTTTGAACGCGTCAATGAAGATCTTAAAAGCAGAATTGCAGCAGATAATGTCTGTTTGCACATCATTTCACCTTTGATTGATATTACTTCAAGGTCTTTTACTACCTCAACAACTACCTCATATTTTCTATGTCTGATTGAAATCCCAAATACAATTATCTGCCAGGATCAAGTTGATTTTTATGATAACAAGCCAACCAAGAAGCAATGAAATTGCAAGCCAATCAGAAACCAGTGCCAAAAACAGGAAGAAAGGGGGAAACACTCCTCCAAAATGGCACTCAGAATACTTGAAACGTTCCCAATTCATTCCACAACCGGCACAACCGTGGTGTAGTAGTTAGATTGCTGGATTAGGGCCGGGAGACTCGAGTTCAAATCCCCATTCAGCCATGATACTTGCTGGTTGACTCTGGGCCAGTCACTTCTCTCCAGCCTAACCTACTTCACAGGGCTGTTATGAAGAGAAACTAAGTATGTAGTACACTGCTCTGGGCTCCTTGGAGGAAGAGCGGGATATGAATGTAAAAATTAATAATAATAATAATAATAATAATAATAATAATAATAATAATTAATAGGACTCGATGTCTGGATAAAACAAACCAGTCAATAACACCTGTCTGACTGTGTAAAATAAAAATAATAATTTGCATTGTATTCCAAGCTTGTAACAGAGTGCAAATCCCGTTCCATGCACATCCCTAGTATGAACATATATTTCTGCTTTTACAGACTCAAGCTCTCTAGCTGTTCAACCACCACAACTACAGAATGTGTTTTGTGCTCCACACCACTGTACTTTACCTAGGTCCACTATACTTAGAATTTAAAGTTTCAGCTTCAATATCTAAATTCAGTTACCCTGGATTTTCTCTCTCCCAATCCATATACATTCATGCAGTGGGCAGCAGTGTTCTCTCTAACAGGAATTCCCAGACGTTGTTAACTACAATTCCCATAATTTTAATGTAAACCGCCCTGAGTCATTTTTGGAGGGGCGGTATATGAATGAATGAATCAATCAATCAATCAACCAATCAATCAAATAAATAATCCCCAAGCAAAAGCCATTGCAGCTGCGGATTCTGGGAGCTGTAGTCAACAACATCTGGGAATCCCTGTTAGAGGGAACACTGGTGGGCAGGCCTAACAGAAAACTTTTACTATTCTTTTCAAAAATTAGGTTTGCAGCTTCCCATGCTACAACAGGTTGTAGGACTTTTAGGCCCTCGGCAAGCTCCATTTGTTGGGATCACCCATTGGCTCCCCCTGTAGCAGAAAGTAGGGATGTGCACAAATTTATTTTTTTGATATGATTTGTGCCCAAAACAAATCACCCCTGATTTGTTTTGTGCCCTAATCTACCCCCCCCACACACACACACTAACCCCAGATTCAATTTGTATTTGCTTTGATTGAATTCAGATTTGGACTGATTTGAATCACTTAACAAGGTCCTAGGGGCACCAAATTTGGGTGGTGGGTAGGTACCCATGGGTTCCACCTACCACCCATATTTCAAGGCAGTGAGACACTTGGTTGATTTTTAATGAATTTATTAAGTTTTTACTGATTTTTAACATTTCCACCATAGGAAATAATGGGGATTTGAAATTGCCATACCCTAACCCTAAAATGGATCCCCAGACTTCATTAAAAAACAACAACAACTAAGCTCTAGCCCTTGTAGAAGTTGAATGATTGAGCAAAATGTGCAGTCATTATTTTTCAAGTGTTTGGATTCTTTGGTGTACAATAACTTTTCCTCATAATGAATCCCTATGAGGATTCATTGCACACCTTCATTTCTTCTGTTCATTTTGACTGTCACTGGACATTGCCAACTGTCAACTGCCATGTGCCAACTACACCCGCCCACAGCCCTAGCAGTGCAGTACTCATTTTAATTTTTAGGAATATTGAAATGTTTAGATTTTTTGGTGTCTAAAAACTTTTCCTTAAAATGGATCGCAATCAGTACTCATTACACACCTTCGTTTCTTCTGTTCATTTTGACTATCATTAGACAGTGCCAACTGTCAACTGCCATGTGTCAACTACACCACCAACAACAACAACACAGTGGGGTATTCAGTTTATTATTTACGGTATTTTTGAAATGTTTATATTTTTTTGGTGTCTTAATTACACACCTTCATTTCTTCTGTTCATTTAGACCCCACTGCTTTGCAGGTGGGGGTGGGGAATTAGTGGCATCTCATGTTCCAACTACCCACCTACCCCCAACCCACAAGCCACTGGGTATTCAGTTTATATTTTAGGAATTTTTCAGGTGTTTAGACTCTTTGGTGTGTAATGAATCCTCATAGAGATTCATTATGAGGAAAGCTTATTAGACACCAAAGAGCCTAAACACTTGGGGGGAAAACCCTAGAACATAAACTGAGTAGTACCCCACTGCCTTGCGGGTGGGTGTGGGGTGTAGTTGGCACATGGCAGTTGACAGTTGGCACTGTTGAAAAGAGAGTCAAAATGAATAGATGAAATGAAGGTGTGTAATTAATCCTCATAGGGATTCATTGAGGGAAAGTTATTGTCCACCAAAGAATCTAAGCACTTGAAAATTAATGACTGCACATTTTGCTCCATAACTCCACTTCTACAGGGGCTAGAGCTTAGCTTCCCCCCCCCAACTGAATCTGGGGGAATTAATAGGAGGGATCTAAATCTCAAATGTATTCAAATTGAATCAGGCGCAATTCGATTTGTTCCTGAATCTAGCCAATGGACCACAGGGGTGATTTGTTTTGTCTCCAAATCACTCGAATCAGCTAGATTCAGGTACAAATCAATTTGTACCCAAATCAATTTGCACATCCCTAGCAGAAAGGCTAAAAGGTTTACAATATCAAGATTTTCTTGAACTGTCTGCTTGACTTGACCTCCGGCGTGTTCCTGACCCCTAGCTCCTATCTGTTTGGCTGGACCTCTGGATACAGGTTTGGCCCTTGAGCCCTGACTGGTTGCCTGGCCCTCCTGATCCTGGCTTCTAGCTTTGCAGCAACCAGCAGCCACTGCCCACAGCTCAATCCTTACAACTGCCACCCCAGGGGAAGTATCCAGATTCACATCTATCTGAAAATCACCAGTTGCTATACTGAGCACTAGCACTGAACAATTGGGAGGTAATTTTCCTGGAACACTTGAGAGACCACAGATCCTTCCTGAGTTCAAGCCATCGTTGGATAACTACTCAGAAGTCTAATGTGAAATAGACTGGGTTGGCATTTTGTTTTAAAACTTCCCACATGTAATTTTCTCCTTCTCACTCACTGGGCTGGCAGACATCGGGAATTGCCACAACCAAAGGCAGGATGTTGGATGGTCTGGAGTCATGCCAACAAACAGCAAGTAAAAATCCAACAATTTTTACACAGCTGGGGTTAGACTAATCACCATATATTTATGATTATGGACCCTTTTCTGAGTGACTAGTGACCCTCAAACTTTTGTTTCTTGCTTTCATTGGTGTCATATGGCTGACATTTCCATTGCAGAAATCCTTTTCCAGTACACATGCTCTGTGCTCAAGGTTCCCTATTGGCTAGATTGCATGCTATTCATAAACCATGGAAGGGACAGAAAATCCTGCATTGTAGTAGCAAGTTGTATTAGATGCCTTCAAGATTCATGATGTTATGTGGTTTAGTCATCAAAAACATAGAATAAATAATTAGAAAGAAGGTGACACACTTTAAAACAGATAGCTATGTCTCTTTTGTGGGTACATATTATGCACAAGGAAATGGATTGGCTTATTGCATCACTAACTGTTTTAATGAGACAGAAATCAGCACAAGGAAGTGCAGCAAAAGTTCAGGAGCATGAAAAGTAAAATCCATACTAGATCAAGAAAGCCAACTGTGGCAAAGCCACCAAAGATATATATAGCAGGTTGCTGGAGCACCTTTACCACACTGAATTTCATGGGTCACAATTGAGTGTTTAGATTTATAGCCTGTTCTATCCCAGTAGCTTAACATTGGCAACAAGCACATTTAGGAAATGGATGAGAAGCAAAAGACCACTGTCCTTGGAAACCAGGACAATTCCAACTGCAACATATCCAATGAAAAATGATTTTGATAAGCCACGGTGATCTCAAATAAAAATACAGCTTGCCACAGCAATTCAGCAGATTATGTGCCAGATGTTTTACTGTAGTAATACAACAATACAGTAAGAACAATTAGCGCTTAACAATCCATGTTCAGATTCTATTTTATACAATTAATATAGAGGGAAATTATTTGAATGCATTATAAATTCTTTATTACAGGAATTGTCATTGCAGGAAATGCTGGCTTGGATCCAAAAATCCTACTGCATGAACAGAAGTCATTTCTGTTCACAAGGAGAATTTGCCAGTTTCCTCTCCCATCAGCAGCCTCTAAAACAACTGGGACTGGATGAGTGAAAGGCCATCAAGAGTACAGGAAGATGGGTAGAAATCAGCAACACTTTCCTGCATAAGCAAAGTGTTTTCCACTCACATAGCAGGGTCTTTGGATCCAAACTACAGTTCATAAACATGGATTTTATAACAAAAGGCTCATCGGTTTCATTCTTCACAAGGATTTCATTTACCTTGACCAACACAAGGTCAGGTAAATGAAATGGAAAGAACTTAACACTACTGTGATATGAAGGATGCGGAGGTACAAATGACAAAAAGGTTGTAATGACCTAAGCCCTATTCACACTTTATATTCAACACATGTATAAAGTAATGTACTTTCCTATCTATACCCCTGCATTTGAGGGTGCCTGTACCCAGGTTCACTATTAAAATGAATACATGTACAGTTATTTGAACAAAAACATGTACATATGTACAGAACTGTGTGCACATACAGCACAATGTATGAATAATGCTCTAAATCTTGTCTCAGAGAGCGCCTTCTTCTGTATGATCTCCACCGCACATTAAGGTCATCTGAGGAGGTCCATCTTCAGTTACCACCAACACGTCTGATGGTGACTCAGAGGCGGGCCTTCTCTGTGGCTGCTCCTGGGCTGTGGAATGCACTCCCGGCAGAAATCCGCAATCTGAGTTCATTATTGGCCTTGTTTGGCCTGGTCTTCCAGGGTTTTAAAACTTTTTTAAAACCATAAAGGCTTGGTCTGGTTTTCCAAGGTTTCAAAAACTGTTTTAATTGTTTTAATAATGGTTTTATGTTGTTTTTACATTTTGCAATTTTTACAGATAATTGATTTTAGTGTTGTTTTAATGTAAACCACCCTGAGCCATTTTTGGAAAGGCAGTATAGAAATCAATCAATCAAATCAAATCAAATCAAATCAAAACACTGAAATTCAGTGGCTGAAAAAGACACAAGCAACATTCTTTTCAATGGAAACATCCCTCAGTTCTACTGAAAGATTACTGCCATTTTTGGAAGGGTGGTGTATCAATCAATCAATCAATCAATCAAATAAATAAATAAAATTAACACTAATCCATTTCATTTGATACCATTGTATTCAATTGTATTGATACCTTTCCTATAATCAGGAATATAATAGAAGTATTCTGTTTGATCTCTCCTCCAAAATCAGTTTCAGTGTATGTATCACAAACTTTTATACTTTATAGTTATTAGATCTAACAGTTTTAAGGTAATGGCCCAACAGGTATGCACCACCATAAGATATTTTCCCAGAGGAAAAATAAATGTGAAAAACATTTCCCCATCTATCAGAGCTCATAATAATTAACACACAGGGATTAAAAAACTTTTGAAAGGTTTCACAGAATCTAGTCACTATTTTTATAATGCACAGTCTTGATAGAATAATCAGAAACATTCAACTTAATATTTTAAAATATTCTTTCTGCACGAATTAGATATGCTCAGCCCTACCAAAAATGAATTTAAGTGTGAATAACTGGATTCAGGACTGGACTAAAATTACATCCTGTGCAGTAAAAATAGCCTTTTAAGGAGGTCTTTGTCAGGAACTGTTCCTAATGTTCCTGAAAAATATAATGCATCAAATGATCATTCCAGCAGATTTATCAGCCAAAGTTAAGCTCAACACCATATATCAACTTTCATATAAATATAGGGTTGAAGGTTAATATTAATGAGCATTTGCCATTTCATATTCATCAGCTTTTATCACTATACAATCGGAGTGTAACCATGTGCAATGTTGTAACTGCTGACAATGCTACATAACAAGGTCATTTTAAAAACTTGAAAGGCTGCTGTATTAATAAATTAAACCTGAGTCTTGAATGCAGAGTGCCATCATGGATAGGTAAAGTTGTAGGCTAACTTCAAAACCTACTCATGGGTAGGTAGAGTAGTAGGCTTCACTTCATAGTGAAACAGTTAAAAACACAAGACTTCCAGAGCTTTAGAGTTGGGCAACCTCAATACTTTGCTAGTTAAGTCTTTGATTGGTACTGTATGTGACTGATGTCTTATTATTTTCTAGCAACTGTTAACCTTTGGGGGATTTCTGTATTCTACCATTCTTTAGTTGTTTTGTAAGCTGACCATGGGTCGTAAATAAATATCTGAAATATCTGACACTGAATGCTATATTTTATTAACTAAGTAACTGGTAACAGCTGTCTTGGTTTTAAGCCAATGCTTGGAAGCTGTGATTGAGGCTAAAAAGTTTGGAATAAAATCCATACAAGATGCTGGTAATACTGGTAAGTAGTCCCAATGCTTTGGAGTGGATGGTCCTTCCTGCAATAGATGGGGTGGCAATCTTTCTACTTGCGCAAGTTAAAGGTAAAATATGCCATCAAGTCAGTGTCGACTCCTGGCGACCACAGAGCCCTGTGGTTTTCTTTCAGTAGAATTGTTTATCATTGCCTTCTCCCGGGTTAGGGGCACATAAATGATTGTGGACCCCAATTTTCTGCTTGATATGCAGGTGTCAGCAATGGTTAGGAGCACATTTTAACATCATCTTCTGTGAAAAGAAGGCTATATCCCTTCCCAGAGAAGAGAAATCTTGAAACACCATATGATGCTTGTGTAACTGGTAGGATTTGCACAACTAGAACTCCAGTAATGCACTTTATGTGGGGCTGCCCTGGATGATGCCAACTAGAGCAGAATGCTAGTGTTCTCCTCCTGTCAGATGTATGGGGAAAAGAACATATTCAGCATATAAAGTAGTAATTGCATTGGCTGCTAAATAGCTTTCAGGTCAAATTCAAGGTGTTGTTTCTTTAATGCTCATCATTATCTGTGATACACCTTCCTCAGAGATTGCTTCTCTTCAGAAGGACCTAGCTACTACTTACATTCTGAAGGGCATGTCCTGGACCATGTGTCCACATAAATAAAAGCCAGGTCCTTTCCTGCAATTGCTTTCCTGCAAATGCTTGAAAGTTAAGACAACTTTATGTTTCCAGATAAGATCCAAAGCTGTTCAGTCCATGTGGCTTTTAATGGAGGATGCAAAACATAGCTTATCTGAAAGGCATTTGGGTGTTGAGTAGGCATTTCTGGTTCTGTAGTACAGCTGCTATAAAGTGTTTTAGAGCTTGCTTGCTTGCTTGCTTGCTTGTGAGTGTGATATTTATGTTGTTACAAGCCTTACAGATAGGATGCAAACAGGTTCAGGTTAATCCCACAGTTCTAAATACACTAGAATTCAAATGTGGGGGGTTTGCTACAAGTTGTGCTAAGAAGGTTCACATTTGTAGGATTTTAGATATCTGACAATTTCAAATATCAGAGCCATCTTGGAAAACACAGAGATTCCAGAACTGCAGTTTTTTTAAAAAATTCCTGTTTCATTTAAACTTTCCCATATAATTTGAGAACGTATATAGTGTTGTTTGAGTAGGTTTTGTGGAAAAGGAATCAGTTTGCAAATAGCCCACATTCAGCATGGTAAAACATGGACAGCTGAAGCATTGCCTGCACTCCTGCATCTGTGGAAGCACCTCCAATAGTTTTGTGGATTAAGGCTGTTCAACTCAGACTTTAAAGTGGACATTACTGCTGTTATATCCAATGGTGGTAACATCACACTGCTGTGCTTGCACAGTTTAAAGTTGGAGCAGAACAGCCCTCTTCTGCAACACTACTGGTGGCGTTTACACACATGTAGCATCAGGGGTGGTGCTCCAACTGCCCACCTTTTGTACTGTGCTGAATATGGGCCATTAGGCTTTTAATAATATTTTAACATCTTCCAAAAACATGTTTTGTTATTGGTGTCATTTCATTTTTTCTCCCAGATGCTAGTTGATTGTCACAATTGCCTTACTCTGAAGTAAACTAAACCATAATCACCCTAAATTGAAGGTTATCTTACTCTGGTCAACCACCTCAAAGATTTCAAAAACATGGCTATACATGTATCTGCAGAAGTTTTAGTAAGGCCATCATGGAAAACAGGCACTGCAGTATATCTCTTCCGATCTGGGGTGGTGTGGTGGGAAACACAGGCTGGTTACCTGCTGTTGAAAAGTTAAAGGGTTAATTCTGTAATGGAGCAAGGAGAATGATTTGGCATTTGTGCTAAGAATGGAAGCAATGTAAAAGAGCTGGATTACCAGCTGCAGTGAAAGTGCTTTTTGGTACAACATATAAGAAAGGGAAAGAGAAGTCATTTGGAGGCCTTCTCTCTGAGTTCAGGTATAGCTACAGAGATATACAAGTAGTTTTAAGTGAATGTATTAATAAAGCAGTTCGGTTAAAGAGAAAGATCTCCAGAGCCATCCTTTAGAGCAGGGATCCTCAATGTTGGGCCCCCAGATGTTATTGGACTTCAACTCCCATAATCCCCAACCAAAGGCCACTGGGGCTTGGGATTATGGGAGTTGAAGTCCACTAACTTCTGGGGTCCCAACGTTGAGGATCCCTGCTTTAGAGTGTCATACTGCTGGCTCCCATGCCTGAACATCACCTCTAATTGATGTTCTTTAAATTATACGTGCAGTCACACCAATTGGGTAAGCTCTCTTCAGCATCAGAGACTAGCCCCACCAGCAGTTCACTGAGCAGATAAAGTCTTGTCAGTGGATCACCAAGCAGATGAGAGAGAATTGGCATGTTTGGCTCCAGGCTTCTCTTTGGGGGCTTGTCTTGGTGAGTGCAGGCCATGATTCCTGATGTGATGATAAAGACAGGTCAAAGAGTACTGCATTCAGTACTGCTTTACAGCCAAGCACACCTCCACAAGAATCAGCTGGTCATTGGAGGATGCTGGCAACTCACGGCAATATGCATCATGAAATGATGGCAAATCAGGCCTTTTAGCTTACTTTCCAGTAGGCTTCTGAGATCTCCCGGCATTCCTTGTGTGTGTGTCCATTCCCCCGTATCAACTTTGCAATGGCTGGGCCGATATGAATCAAATCGGGCACAGTTGTAGGGACACATAGAGACAGCTCAATGGTGTAGTTTGTGATTATGTCATCTACCCTGATTCAAGATGGTGGATGCATGAACATTGGAGGCACTTTGACAATACATACACAAAATATATGTTGTTCTGCATGAATGCTAATTTGGCTAAGAGGCACCTTTCAATGTGGTGATTCTCTTTATTTAGCAGGGGGAGAGTAACTGGCCCTATCCACCCCCAGCACAGTACCTCCAGTGACTGTTGCTGGTGTCTATCTTATGTTTCTTTTTAGATTGTGAGCCCTTTGGGGACGGGGATCCATCTTATTTATTATTTCTCTTTGTAAACTGCTCTGAGCCATTTTTGGAAGGGCGGTATAGAAACTGAATAAAAAATAAAATAATAAATAAAATAATAAATAAAAAAATAAAAATTTTAATACAGACAAATTAGTCATAACTAACTTAGTCTGGATCCTGTCCACTGTTGGGCCTTCTAATCTATACTGCAAGTTGTCCAGGGTCTGACTGTCCTGGGCAAGTTGCCCAACTTCTTTCCAAGCCAAGTTCCAGCAACAGGATAGCAATGAAAGTGAAATATCTTGCAAAATGTCTGGCTGGGCTTTCTAGAAGTGATTCAGAAAGAAAAATCTGCACAGTTCAGCTTGAGGGTAGCTTTTGCTGAGTTAATAACATTGTACAATGTTGAGATATGAAACATAATGGATCAAAATACACCTAAAGTCAAAATGGGAGACCAAACTAAATTATTATTATTATTTATTATTATTTAACATATTTCTATCCTCCCTGAAACCTGCATCTCTGGGCAGCGTACAATTAAAAAAAATACAAATTAACCCAAACCAAAAATGATTAAAACATTAAAATCATTTAACACCCAACATAAAAAACGAATAAAACTATAAATCTAATTAAAAGCCTGTATGAACAACTATGTCTTCAGTGCCTTTTTAAAAGTTGCAAGAGATGGAGAGGCTCTTATTTCAACAGGGAGCACATTCCAAAGCCTAGGGGCAGCAACAGAGAATTAGATAAATTGCAGATTATAATCTGCTAAAGAGCAACAGTGAAGACCCACAAAATACACAGTAAACACCTCCAGATTGAGTAAGAATATTTTCTCACTTCCCACTGATGATAGCAAAACTTTCAGGAAGCAAGTATCTACTGATCTATGGCAAAAAGTAAAAATAAGAAGCTGGTGAAGCATTGAGGCATAAAGATTATAATCTTGTAATGATCATAATGAAGATTTTTTCCAGTTCAGATTGTAGTTGTAGAAAACAGGACATGGCTGAACATATCAGCACTTTAATAGGCAATTTAATAACTGCCAAAGTAAATTTGTACTCCAAACACCTTTTGTGCTGTCAGTATTACTAATGGAGTATGCATCAAAATGATGGCATTATCACTCAACCAGCTATCACAATATCACAGGCAAAGTTATAGGCCAACTGGAATCACACTGAGACAGATAATCTCTGTTGCCAGTGTACCTGGGAAAAAAAGGAAATTGTAGAGACAACATATTGGAAAATATTGTTTTCTCTGTGCCAGTCCATAAATCCTTCAATGTGAAGAGGACAAACTTGTTTGTCCAATGCAATTAATTGCATAAAAGTATAGCACAACCACAACTTCAGAAGCATCTGATTCTGGTCTACATAAATTGCACATAATGAAGTCATTCACAGTCAAAAACTGTGTTCTACCTGGATTTGGGAGCTGTGTATGCTCCAAATTTTCAGTTGTGTGGAAGCAAGGTAAGAGGAAAACCTGGGTAGAAGTGACTATGCAGAAGCAAGGTAGAAAGAAAATCTGAGTAGCTTTTCCCTCCTATCTTGCTTCCACATCATCACTTCAACCATGTTTTCCTCCTACCTTCCTTCCACACAACCAAAAATTGGGAGCACACACAGCTCCCAAACCCGGGTAGTACACAGTTTTTGACTGTGTGAATTACTTCAATGTTTAAATTGATAGAGAGATAATTATATCTGAACACATCCTTACCAAAGCTAGGACAATGACAAATATAAAGGTTTGGTAGCATATCCTGCCTTCACAGTGTGAAGGAAATTTGACATTCAATCTAACAGAGAGAGAGAGAGAGGAGATAAACTCAGGCAACAAAAACATCTATGATCACTGCCACCTGTACAAAGTTAAATTTTCAGCAACACTTTTTTTGTTCGAGTGGTTCACTGTCCAGCTAATTCCATAAATGGCCTTGACATAGTATGGATGAGGAAGGTAAGCTTTAAAAAAAAAAATCAACTCCAAAGTTTGCCACCTCCATCACTCCATTGTGAAATGGAGTGGTAATATACAAAAAATTTCCATATTAATGCAGTATACATGTCCTCTTTCCCTGTTAATCGGAACAGTATATGGATATACTGTTCCTATTATAATTATTATACAGAGACGTACTTTTTGGGTAGTACAAGAATATATATATATATATATATATATATATATATATATATATATATATATATATATATATATATAGTGGGGGCAGCAATATCACGGGTAGCGGGCAGAGGGAGGTATGGCAGTGGGAGTTGGGCAGGCCGTTAAAGGGGGAAACGGTCCAGGCAAATGAGGCTTGTTCCTTTTTCCAGCTCTTCTCCCAACCCTCTGACCCCAAGGACCTCTGAGAACACTCCCTCGAGGATTAGGGTGCTGCTGCTGAATGCCAGGTCAGTTAGTTCTAAAACATCTCTCATCCACGATCTGATTGTGGATGAGTATGCTGACCTGGTAGGTGTGACGGAGACCTGGTTGGATGAGCTGGGCGGGGTTGGTCTCTCTCAGCTCTGTCCTCCAGGTTTCCAGATCGCGCAACAGCCCCGCCTCGAGGGTCGGGGAGGTCATCTATCGAGAGATCCTTCCTATTTCCAGATGCCTGGTCAGGCAATCTCAGAATTTTGAGTGCTTGTCCTTGAGGGTTGGCCTCCGAGATAGGCTGGGGATTCTGCTGGTGTACCGACCACCCTGCTACACTTCAGTCTCTATACCTGAGCTGGCGGGGGTGGTCTCGGAGGTGGCCTTGGGTTCCCCCAGGCTTATTGTTTTGGGGGATTTCAATGTTCACGCTGAGGCCCCCTTAGTGGGTGCGGCTCAGGATTTCATGGCCTCCATGGCAACCATGGGCCTGTCTCAGCTGGTCTCAGGCCCTACTCACGTGGCAGGACATCCTTTGGATCTCGTTTTTGCTGACCGGGAAATAAATGATCTGGAGGTGGGGAAATTTGAGACCACTCCCTTGTCATGGACAGGTCATCATCTGTTGGGGTTAAGTTTGACTGCTCCATTTGCCCTCTGCAGGGGTGGTGGGCCGATTAGGATGGTCCGCCCCCGGAGGCCTATGGATCCGCTTGGATTCCAGGCGGCCCTTGGGGAGTTTCCAATATCCAGAGCTAGTGACCCTGTTGACACCCTGGTTGATCTCTGGAATGGAGAGACAACCCAGGCTGTTGACACGGTTGCTCCTAAACGCCCTCTCTGGCTTGGTAGAGCCCAATCTGCTCCTTGGTTTTCCTCGGAGCTTAGGGCGATGAAACAAGTCGGATGATGGCTGGAACGATGCTGGAGAAAGAGTCGTGATGAATCCGACCGAATATGGGCTAGAGCCCATTTTAGGGACTATGCCGTTGCGGTGGGGGCGGCGAAGAAACATTTTTTCTCCGCCTCCATTGCATCTGCTCAGTGCAGGCAAACAGAGCTGTTTCATGTGGTAAAAACACTGCTCCACACATCCCCCTAGGTAATGGGGGAGGAATCATCCACAGCTCGCTGAGATCAGTTTGCTTGTCACTTTGCAGATAAAGTCGCTCGCATCCGTGCCGATTTGGACTCCAGAGTTTTAGCAGTTCCAGCAGACGTGCCTTTGGTACCATCTGGTCCCGCTGTGTTGGATTCTTTTCATTTGGTGCGGCCTGAGGATGTGGACAAGATCCTTGGCAGTGTGCGGGCGACATCGTGTGCTCTTGACTCTTGCCCTTCATGGCTAATAAAAGCTGCCAGGGAGGGTACAGGTAGATGGTTGGAGATGACTATTAATGCTTCATTAAGGGAGAGCAGAATGCCACCGTGCCTCAAGGAGGCGGTGGTAAGACCACTACTAAAAAAAGCCCTCCCTTGATCCCTCCAACCTAGACAACTATAGACTGGTCTCTAACCTGCCCTTCTTGGGCAAGGTGATAGAGCGTGTGGTGGCGTCCCAGCTGTAGAAGGTCTTGGATGATACGGACTATCTGGACCCTTTTCAATCTGGCTTCCGCCCTGGGTATGGAACTGAGACTGCCTTGGTCGCTTAGTGGATGACCTACGCCGGGAATTAGACAGGGGGAGTGCGTCCCTGTTGGTTCTGCTGGACCTCTCGGCGGCTTTTGATACCATCGACCATGGTATCCTTCTGGGCCGCCTCTCGAGTATGGGAATCGGAGGTACTGCATTGCAGTGGTTCCGGTCCTTTCTTGGGGGGAGGGTCCAGAGGGTGGTGCTGGGGGACTACTGCTTGGCTCCATGGCCTCTGGCCCATGGGGTCCCGCAGGGTTCGGTCTTGTCCTCCATGCTGTTTAACATCTACATGAAACCGCTGGGAGAGGTCATCCGGGGACTTGGACTGAGTTGTCAGCAATATGCAGATGACACTCAGCTCTATCTCTCCTTGTCATCTGATCCTAGGGAGGCGGTGGATGTCCTGAATCGGGGGCCGGAGGCCGTTATGGGTTGGATGTGGGCTAATAAACTGAAATTGAATCCAGACAAGACGTAGGTACTGTTGGTCAGTAGGAGAGCCAATCAGGATGAGGAGATTTTACTGGTTCTGGGTGGGGTTGCACTCCCCTTGAAGGAGCAAGTACGCAGCTTGGGGGTACTACTGGACCCAGCTCTGGTTTTGGAAGCTCACGTGGAGGCGGTGGCCAGGGGTGCCTTTGCACGGCTTCGGCTAGTGCGCCAGCTGCGTCCCTTTCTCGAGGAGGCAGATCTGGCCACAGTTATCCATGCCTTAGTCACGTCGCAGCTGGATTACTGTAACGCGCTCTATGTGGGGCTGCCCTTGAAGAATATCCGGAAACTGCAGCTAGTGCAAAATGCGGCAGCTAGGGTTTGGTCCAGAGCTGCCCGGTGGGAACACATCACACCCATCCTGAAAGAGCTGCACTGGCTGCCAGTTTGTTTCCGGGTCCAATTCAAGGTGCTGATTTTGACCTTTAAAGCCCTTAACGGTTTGGGCCTGGGGTATTTGAGGGACCGCCTGCTCCCAAGGGTTGCTTCCTGCTTGACAAGGTCATCTGAGGAGGCTCTGCTCCGGGTGCCTACAATGAAGGAGGCTCGTCTGTCATGCACTCGGGACAGGGCCCTCTCTGTTGTTGCCCCCAGACTTTGGAATGCTCTCCCAGTGGCCATTTGCTCCTCAGACTCCATCACAGTTTTTAGAAAGTTTCTTAAATCTTGGCTTTTTACCCAGGCTTTTACATGACCATTTCTATGCTGCTTCTATGTGTTTTTATTCTTGTGTCTATGTGTTTTTATGCTTGTATTTTATAGTTTTAAAATTAGATTTGTTTTATATCTTTAGCTTAATATTTTAATTGTCACTTTTATTGTATGTTTTTAACTTTTGTAAACCTCTTTGGGGTTGTTTTTAATGAAAGGGGGTACAGAAATTCAACAGTAAATAAAATAAATAAAATATATATTAAATATTAGTAATCACAACTGAAAGGGTCACAATTTCAAGAAATATGAAATGCATGCTGTAAGTTGTTACACAGTGCCTGAAAGTAAAGTGTGAAAAAAAACTGCCTACCTAATCGCCTACCTTGTGTACTGTGAATACGTGCTAATTGTGACCATTTAATGATTTACATGTGTTTTAATGAAACTCAAACTTATGTTTATAACAATCAGAAAACACAGTTCTATTATCCGAAGTCCTCAGTGTACATTTTAAAAAATATGCTTTGCTGGATATTTATTTGAATATTTATTTGAATATTTATTTTATTTATTACATTTATATCCCACTTTTCCTCTAGGGAGCCCAGAGCGGTGTACATGGTTATAGTTACCCTCACAGCAACCCTGGGAGGTAGGTTAGGATGGTGAGTTTCATGGCCAGAGGTGCACCTAGGTAATTTTGGAGCCTGGACCTAAAGGCCTTTGGAGCCCCCCACCCCACCCCACCCCGCAAATTAAGCATCATCATGCTTGGCTGGGCGACCACTCCACCCGGGACAGACTATTATTATTATTATTATTTTAATTTATATCCCACTCTTCCTCCAAGGAGCCCAGAGCGGTGTACTACATAATTAGGTTTCTCCTCACAACAACCCTGTGAAGTAGGTTAGGCTGAGAGAGAAGTGACTGGCCCAGAGTCACTCAGCTAGTTTCATGGCTGAATGGGGATTTGAACTCTGGTCTCCCCAGTCCTAGTCCAGTACTCTAACCACTACACCTGCTGGCTCCCTAAAGAGTAGCACTCTAACTACTACTCCACGCTGGCTGACTAAAGAGGATTTGGCGGCCCCCAGGGGCTGTAGAAGCCCTGGACTTCAGCCCCAAAGTCCAGGGGTAAGAGCACCTCTGTTCATGGCTGAATAGGTATTTGCATTCAGGTCTCCCCGGTCCTAGTCCAACACTCTGGCTTATATATCTTACACCAAGTCAGACCATAGATCTGTCTAGCCCATTACTAAATACTTTGGCAGTGGCTCTCCGGTGGTTGAACCATCTTCCCAGCCTTGCTGCCAAGGGGCCTTTCAGCTAAAGGAGGTTGTGACTGAACTTGAGAATTCAGCCAGGAGAACATCTGCTCTATTGTTATACTATGAGCTTTGCCCTAAATTCCCTCAACCCCCCAAAATCACATTTTGCAGATATTTTTACTTCATGCTTGAGAACTCAGGTGATGCTTTAGCCTGGTTTGATCTCTAATACTCTGTCCTCTTGCATCTGCTATTGCTCCTGAAGTACCAGGTGATGGATATGTCCAAAATTTCTTTTCAGCATGGACTGATCCAGTAGCAGCTGCTACTCACCACTAACTAGCACTACTACAGTATGACCCTGCAAGCTGTGGTGGATTCTTCGGGGCGTTTCATGGACATATTCATGGGGCTGTCTGGAAGAAGCCACAACACAACAGTCTTCTGGATATCCCATCTTGCAGCAAAACTACGGGCTGGGAACTTTTGTTTCTACACAAATACACACACCCCAACCATCGTTTTAAGTGGCATTGCAGCCAAGACTGTGATATTTGGAAACCAGGGATACAGCCTTCAGAAGTGGCTCATCACTCCCTACCATGCACCTCGGAATGCCATGGAAAGGAACTTTTTCAGTTTCTGCCACAGAAGTGTAAAAATGGCCGTAGAGCAGGCTTTTGGGAGGCTGAGGTTCTGCTGGCATGCCCTCTACACTTTGCTAGATGTGGAGGACTTGGTTCCACAGGTTATAGTGGCTTGCTACATCCTTCAAAACATCTGCATGTTGAAGGGGGACCTGCTGCTGGACCATCCAGATCTGCCAGCAGCAAATGAAAGTGGCAGCAGCCAGATGAAGGGGCAAGAGGAGCAGCACCCACCCCTGTTCTGGTAGTGAGCAGTCGGAGCAGAAGCAGAGAAGCATGGGCAGTAAGAGCAGTTTTCTCAAGATATGCCTGGGAGCATCGTCCACCACCCCAACAGCAAAAAGGACAGGTGTGTGGTGCTGGGAGAGCACATCAGCTTTAAAGCAAATGAAACTTGGTCACCTCCCATGTGCACAGCTGAACTTCCATCCAAGCTATATCAGGAATACACCTGCAGTAGACCTGCCTGTGGTGCCCTTCACCTTGTTCAGTAAATTAAATAACATTTCTCTCTACAAATGTGATGTCTGTCAACTGAACCTGTTCATTAATAGCATGCCTAGTGGTGGCATTTAGTGGAAGGCTAGGAAGTCAGGTGCTAAGTGGTACTCCTCCTGTGCTAGAATTTGAAAGGCAAGGGTTCTTAAGTTTTGACAGCCCAATAGTGACATACGCTGAAGAAGAGGTGGTTGATTTTTTGTGCACGTAGGGCAAAAAGGGATTGATGCTTGGACTGGATGGGCAGCCTGCAACACTCACCATGATGTGTTCCCTGCCAAGCAGGTCCTCCACTTAGAATTGCTATTGAAAATGTTGAGTTAAAGAAAGTGAAGAGGCACACATGTGCGGAACCTTGTCATTGATCTAACACCCAATCTAGCACACCTGCCTGGGAAGAAGTCTAGCTGGGCAGCACTACATGGGGTCTCTTGCATTGCTGAACATATATGTATTTTTACAGTGGGCATGGACAGCGGTGTTCCCTCCAACTGCTTGCACCTGTGTGCAGAATGAATGTTTTTCTGAGCGACAGTACCAAGGCAGTGTGTGTATTCATGCATTCAGGGTGTGGTCATCCCGATTCAACCTCTGAAAGATATAAAGTTCCTTGTGTGCAGATCAGAAAGCTGGTGTGTGTGCGCACATGCTCATACGTGAGAGGGAACACTGGTAGACAGGTACAAAGGAAGCTGCCTTAAACCAAGTCAGACGATTGGTCCATCTAGTTCATTACTGTCTACACAGACGGGCAGAGCTCCATTTGCAGGAAGGAGTCTCCCTCAGCCCTATTTTGGAGATGCCAGGGAGGAACTTGGAACCTTACACTCTTCCCAGAGCAGCCCCATCCCCTAAGGGGAATATCTGACCGTGCTCACATATGTAGTCTC
Organism: Hemicordylus capensis; assembly: GCF_027244095.1. NCBI lineage: Eukaryota > Metazoa > Chordata > Lepidosauria > Squamata > Cordylidae > Hemicordylus > Hemicordylus capensis. Next base: position 88,866,616 of record NC_069658.1, on the reverse strand, counting down.
CCATTTGGGGAGCAGGGTTTGCAAACCAGGGTAAACCTTGCTTAGCAAAGGGAACAATCCATGCTTGCTACCACAAGACCAGCTTTCCTCCCAAAGCAGGTAAAAAATGACTGCTTTGCCTGCCACCAATTTAAAGTTGAATTCTGTTTCAAAGCATTCTAAATGTATAGCCCAGCCCCTTTTCTAAGGGGCCCCCCAAGTCCCTTCCTCCCCAGGGAGATTAAGAGAGGCCTCCCACAAGGGGAATGCAGGGATTCTCACAGCCAGAAATGAAAAGCCATTTCTGGATGTTTAAGCCCAATGCGACAGATTCTGCTTAGGGGGAGTCCACTTGATGGTTGTAGGCTCCCATACAATGACGAGGTATGGGTTAGCACTGCAATCACTGATGGGAGCCCTCATGACAGCCCTTTTAAATGCACCAATCACAAACTACATGCAGAAATCCCTCCTTCTCTGAGTTTGGATGCATAAAACGCAGGTCACTCCTCCTGAGCAAAGGTGGCAGTCACATGGCTTCACTAGGTGTTGCCTTTTTAGGCAGGGAACAGTTACCAGCAACACCAGTTGCAATTAATTTACATGAGATCTACCCTAGGTACAGAAGCAGCTGCACGGTAACAATATGGCATCACTTTTTCCAGTGGACCCTCCCTTCTCCCACCCACCTGGCCAACAGCCACAACCCCCTCGGCCCAATTTCTTGGTTGCTGTTCCGCTTCCCTCCCGCAAGACCACATTACAATCTGGAAGTGTCCCTTTGTCATCCTGTATGACAGTGAGAGTTTTTGCAATGCCAGTGGTGCAAGAGGTGTTAGGAAAGGGCTAACATGTTTTTGCCCTGCTGAAGGTGGGCAACCAATGCCGAAAAGGCAGGATCACACTGAACACGCCCCCTCTAACATCACAGCCAATGATTGCTGCTTTACTGACACGCTGATGCCTTGCCCACAGTTTGGTGACGTGAGCAGAAGGGAGCTTGCTGGGATGCAGCCTGGGTGGACTAGGGAGAGAGGGGTTCCTCTGTCCAGGAGCCAGAGGTTGCCAAACTGCAGTTGATCAGTCATCTGTGGCATGACTCCCGGCTTCATAGACTGACTACAGCTTTGTCCACCCGAGGTTTGACACTATGTCTGAATGGGGCCTTGGAGTCACCACACTCATCTGTCACCTATTCTGAAAAAGGAGCTCTGATTGCAGATTCATTTCCAGGTCCAATGGAAAGCAATGGTTTTGACCTTTAAATACCTAATCAGCTTAGTCCCTCATTTTCTGAAGTAATAGCGCCTTCTGTATCAGTCCTACCAGCAGTTAAAAACTACAAGTGAGAGCCTGCTTCGAATTCTATCTCACATGGAATCCAAATTGGCCTTGACAAGAAGCAGGCCCTTTTCTGTTGCACTTCCAGTGCCTTAGGCACTGGAATGTTCTTGATACAGTTATATAGTTCAACAACAACTAAGACTTCTCTTTTCCATGTAGCTTTGGGAGTTGCCTGGACAATTAACGTTGCTGCTATTGTATTCTGTCTTGATGGCTTTTGTTTGCTTTTTGTGTGTTTTATTGTGTCTTGTGTATTTTTAAACTTTTGATTTTGGTATATATTTTCCAACTTTTTATGTAATGAAGTGTGGTTTTTTTAAAAAAAATTAAATGCTTACTTAAAGCATTATTCTAAAACTGAAATGATTTACTAGTATAAGTTTCCCATTATTTCAGTAAGCTGATACTAACATTACTGTGCAGCTTGTTTATTTTACTGCATGTGTAGGTTACATTAAATCTAAGCAAACCCACTTCTGACTTACTCAGAACATATTTTAATGTTCACAAATCAATTGCTTGACCTCAAAAACCACAGAAATGACACCATATACATTCATATGTGCAATATGAAAAGGTTTAAATATGAAAAAAACAAAAAGGCTGCCATTTTTGCACAGCTGCCCCACACTGTAATCTGTAATTTTTTGAGATGGCTTCACATCTGAACATAACATACGTACAGTCCTGCAAAAGGACAACTTCTTAAAGTCTGCAGTTTTCTCATTAGCATTTTCAGTTAGCCTGACAACTATAAACAAGCTTTTTCATATAACACATAGCTGCAGTCCTATACATACCTTCTAGGAAGTAAATCCCAGTAGGAAACAAAAGGGATTTACTTCAGAACAAACATGCTTTGGATTAGGCTGTAGAAGCATTGCATTTCCTTAATATGTAATGTGAATATAAACCTACATAGGAAAGCCCCTACACAATGGTTTTAAAATGATTCTGTTCAGCATTAATATTTGCACATGCATACAACTAGCAAGGCAGGCATATAGTATCAGGTGTGAAAATATAATTATGGCATGTTGCATTCAAATAGCTCTGTGAAAAAATAACCTAAGATCAGGTTTTACTTTATTATTAAAAGCTTATTACTGAAGGAGGAAGAACTTCAGCACAGTGCAATTAATATAGTAAGCCACCCTTTACAACTAAATTGCATAATGTGCTGCAAAGTTTCCAAATGGATTTTATGTATACCAACAGAAAACATGAACATATAATCCTTTTACTCTCAATCTTCAATTCAGCTGATGTTATTAATAAATTTATACAATCAGCTAGAATAAACATGATCTTTTTGACCTACCGATTCATTTTGAAACCTCATGTAGTACATTTCATATTTTTCTGTGTATGGATATATTTCATTCTAACATAAGAAGACTTATGCATTTATTGTTACTTTAAGTTTTGTCTATATTAGGAATTCCTGATTAGGAATGCAATTGATACATATAGAATAAAAATGCATTATGACTCAATGACCTTGCAGACACATAGAAAACCTTTCAAAACCATAGTGGAGAAAGACTAGATACACATTTAAGTACATTATAGATATCAAAGTATGAGTGGTTACTTTTCTTTTCATGGTTGTGATATTCCAGGCTCTGAGTCAACAACAGCTAAAAAGTCCGTCTAGTAGTATGTTTATTTCATTCATTATATTTTAAAGGCATTGGTTTTTTTCTATTCTCCCTTGTAGCGAGGGGGTCTTTTTTCTTTAAAAGCAAGGAGACCTTCAACTCTGTCTTTTGTTGGAATCGTCTATGAAGAAACAAATCATCAGTGCCCACATTAAAATTAGTCACAATTTCATAACAACTTTCACTCTCTCAAGCTGTGATAGTTCCATGCATAATACAAATGCAGAAAAGTAAGATACAAGTGAAGGCAAGATTACAAACTGCTCTACAGCTGCTCTAAAATCAACTGCACCCGTCTGCAGTCAATGTTTTCTGCTTGTATATATCAGCAAAAGAGGAAGCACACAGAGGGCAGTACTGTATCATATATATTCCTTCTGTCTAGACATTATCTCCACGAACGAATATGCAAACATGGATTTATCCATCTTTGTTACAAGCACACAGGTTCGGAAGTCAGCATGGCTTTCTGAATCTGGCACATATGACAAAGTTAAACACAATACTGCACCTAATAATCAAACGTTCCCACTCAATAAAGAATAAGTTCAACTAAAATGGGCTAATCTGAACTCAATTCATCTCAGGCTCAAATTAACTTGTTTTAAGTTCAGGCCCTTTCCAACCCAATGATACTAGTGAGAACACAGTGAGGTCTGGGCCAGCTCTCCACAGCCTCAGCTAAGGAACACAATGTAGCTGTATTCTACCTATTTACCAGACCATTCTCACTTTCCTCAAGATTTACCTGAGGTGTCAATGAGGAGCGCTACTACTACAGCTTTGATGAGGCCCTAAACCACCCCATGGCCCAGTGGGAAAATGGCCTGCCTACCAAGCCAGAGGTTGCCAGTTCAAATCCCCACTGGTATGTTTCCCAGACTATGGGAAACAACTATATCGGGCAGCAGCGATATAGGAAGATGCTGAGAGGCATCATCTCATACTGCACCGGAGGAGACAATGATAAACCCCTCCTCTGTTCTACCAGAGACATCCACGTGGCTCTGTGGTCACCAGGAGTCAACACCAACTCGACGGCACACTTTACTTTAGATCACTACAGCAACAATATTCTGGGTGCCAAATTCCCTGGGAATTGTACTTCCATGACTTCTGGGTGATTATCACAAAAATTTAAGTTCCCAGGGCTTCTGAATACTTCCTATAGATCTAGGTATGCAGAAGCAATGTTTTAGTAGGGCCTAATAAATTTTGGTGGCATCTCTGTACTCAATATATGACAGTACATTTGTGTTCTGTAGAAAAAAATGTGTAAAAGCAACTTGAGGGCCCAATCCTAAATTACTTTAGCAAGTCATAGGACTACTTCTCACACACTTTAACGTAAGGAACCTAAATACCGTATTTTACGGACTATAAGACGCTACGGACTATAAGACGCACCTTAATTTTACCATAAAATGTGTGTTATCCAACAATTGAGCATAATGCATGAAGTTCTAATTCACCTTTCTCACAAAATATTGAATGCTTGAAGAAAGTATTTCTAGAATTTCATTAGCAAATACATGCATTTACAGCATAAAGTTTTATATTAGAAATATAGCAATGAAATTGCATATCAGGTTACAAATATTTAGAGATGAAGAAATACTAGATCTTTAAATTCCAGGTTTTCTTTGTTTTGTTTCTGCGTAAATTGAGTTGCATACCTGAGCATAACAAGCTTCTTCAATTGCTAAGCCTGTTAGAAGATCCACCTGTGAAACAAAAATGTGAAATAGTGTTAAATAAAAACTTTCTATATGTAGCAAACATTTTGAGAAACAGCTAAAAATTAAAGGTCTTCTCTAATACCTTAGCCTAGATTTTCACATTTATGTACAAAGATTTCAGATTTACCAGGAGTTGGTCTTTTTATTATTGAATAATTAGATTATTAACACAGTTTCATTCAGTATTTTACTATGCTGAATTTGTACCAGTGTACATTTCCCCTTTGACATCAACTTAATTTCTTTTAGTTACTTTTAGCAGAAACTAAACCTGGCTATTTCAGTGTAATTAAATAAAAAATTAAAAAAATGATTTGCCAAATTCTGGTAATTAAGTGTATCATAGACGGTTCATGCAAGTCAAGTGAGGACCAGTGAAATAAACAAACAAATGCAACAAGAGTGCTGGAATTTAAAGGGCACTCTGAAGTTTCCTTAAGAAGAAGAGGTTTGCCACTATCATTCTACTTCCCATGCATCACCGTCCCAATCCTACTGTGCTCTAAATAATTCCTCCACTCCTCTTCCCACATCCTCACTCCATTTATAGGGACTTGGCATAACCCATACCATGCTGTGCTATGGTCACATCTTTGGCTCTTTTTCACACAATCGTATGGGGATGTGCTGGAGGGGAGGGCATGCTCATACCCCATGCCTCCAAGATAACCAAACCCCGATTGGATTCATTTACCCAAGCTTCACACAATTGGGCTGCCGTGCGCTCCAAGAGGGAGGAAAATCCTGGAATGGGTCCTCCAGTATCGCACAATACATCGCATGAGCGGCAGAGAGGCTGCAAAACCCTCTGTATTGCAGCAGCTCTGCTCTGCCTGGCCCCTCTCCACAGGACTATTTGATAAAGATGGCCACCAGCAGCCAGAACTGCATTTATTGCCAATTACACATGCAGATGACCAAATGCAAGGGTAGGGGAGCAGCTGTTTTTCTCCTACATCAGTTTATAACAAAGCCAGGCATGGGTTATGCCAAGTCCCAGGTCCAAACAGGGTAGGTGTGAGGAAGTTCTGTGGTCTCAGATGGCCAAAAAAAGAGAGGGGTAAAAGAGCTGGTTTGCTCTCTTCTACCCAGCTTTTATGGTTGTGAGAACAGCCCTCTTGTTTGCCCCTTGTCCAACAATTAATTTAAATAGCAGGAACCAAAAAAAAAAAAAAAAGCTTCTTTACCTCCATTCCTTGATTAATGGCCAATTTTGCGACTCTCATTGCTACTGGTCCCTAAAATGAAATGCAAACCAGGTATAAAAGGTTTCTCACACAGTGATTTTTTCTTTTTCTGGCATTCTCAGAATGTGACCACAGTACTGTATTTATTAAGGTGATCAAATGAATACCTTTACTTGTCCAAGCCTAAGACATTAAGGGCATTTTTTGACAAGAGCTGGGACCTTAATTTGACACACTGATCTTAATGAACACAAGGCTGGATCCACATTCTGAATGCATCTTCCAGTTACAGATGCCAGATCATTACATGAGAAAACTGAAACTAAATGCAGACTTGTGCAAGGTCTTGTGGAGGTGGCACAATGAGAACAGCTACAGAAATGATTTAGCATTGCACAAACTCTTTCACTATTTATGAAACAGCAGTATCAGCTATTTTCCTTAGGCTTACCATTCTTTGGATCCCACCCATGGTTCCTTAGCTAGATTTTAAGTTTGATTTAGCAAATCAGTCCAAAATGAAGAGTCTGATAGTGATTGCAACTTTATCTTAAAATTCAGGAAATCATGGGCCAACTCCTTTGCAATATTAATATTTATATCTAGAGATGGTGACTTGTTGAACACTGTCAGAATTATCTTACACTTTGTAAGTGTGTTTGTGTTACAATTGTGATGGGTTAAACTCAGAACTAACAGACTCTACATTTGGGTGAGTGCATTAATGACATTGTACAGAGGCTGTGTGTGAAACAGACTACAGGGAAACCTCACTATTCAGGGACTTACCATCGTTTTGCGTATCCATGGTCAGGTAATGGACATGCAACCTTGGTATATGTAGGGCAGGAAATGGTAAAAAGGGGATTAAACTTGCATACCCACAGGTTGGGGTGGCCAGAAGTAACCTTGGAAGTCATTTCCAGCTGCCATTTGGAGTGTGGGGGACAGTTTATGGCTCATTTTTTTAAAAAGCCAAAATAAATGTGATTTTCTGCTGAATTCTGGTGACTTTTTGACTTGCCGTGAATCTTTTGGAATCCTGAAGGTCTGTGAAGCATGGCAGGGCACTTTATTTGGCCCATTTTCACATTTGGGTGGCAATTTCTGGCAATTAATTTTTAGTCCGGGAACCTAACCAGCTCCAATTTCCATTGACTTTAGTGTCCCATTATCCACGCCATTATCCACTATCCCACCCTGCAGACAACGGGGTTCTCCAGTACATACAAAACTAGTTTTGTAGCTCCCAGACTTTAGATCTTTATTTATGCTGTACAGACTGTAATTCATTCTATCTTTGAGTAAAATTATTGATCCTTTCTGTAGAAATGATATTTTATATTGATTAATAATTAAATGATTAAACAGTAAAAAACAGAAATTCCTTGCCTACAGTCAGTCAGTCATCGTTATTTGGTCAATTGACGAGCAAATCAAATAAATAAAACAGCAGCACAATCAAGAAATACATTCAAACAATCCCACCAGTCTCACCATGCACCAGGGTGATCCGAATTCTACCAGCAATGCAGCACAATTTCACCACTGAATAAGAGACACTAGAGACTTTATCTTCAAGTAAGAAGTTCACTTAGATAGTTAGGGATACAAAAACGCCCAGGACCATCAGAATATCGAGACAGCAAGGGCACAATTAAATGCTTCCTGACATCTTGATAAAATTCACAATAAAGTAATACATGGGCAACCGTCTCGATCTCATTAGCATTGCAGGGACATAATCGCGCCTCTATTGGCCACTGATGAAATCTACCATAAAGTAAAGCAGATGGCAGGGCATTAAAACGAGCTCTAGAAAAGGCCCAACAAAACTTAGAAAAGGTGACAGTGGACAAGTATTGGGCAGTAGAGAATCCTGCCCACGATTTTAAAGCCATATATAGGATTGGAAGGAGAGCTGTCTCATTCTGTAGCTAAATGTCAGAAAGACATTGGGATACCAGAGTCTTTGCTCTCTGAAATCCCAGCTCCAAGAGTTGTTCAGGGACTAACCTTATCGAAAGCAATTTGTTAATTATCCCCTCAGACCAAGAAGGCTGGAGGGAAATGGAGAGGAAGAAGGCTATTTGCCCTACTGGCAACAGGTGGATCTTCAGCCAGTAGTTAATAGTAGTCCTCCAGGACCTAGATTCCACCTTTGGAAGCCCTGCCTCTTGCCGGAGCACTGTGTTAGCAGTGCATTTAGGAATGTTAAACAGCACTCTGAGAAAACCAGATTGAATTCTTTCTAATAGCCCCAACTGGGCTCCACAGGTGAGCTGTGACAGGGATTTAGCTATAAACAACCTAATGGCCACTGGGATAAAACCACCACCTTTAGTTCTAAAAAATCTGAGTATGGCAGCAGAACTCCGAGCAGAATCAGCTACTGATTGAATATGGGCAGTCAGCTTCCCATTATATTGAAAAAACACACCCAAATACTTAAAATATTCACATGTTCAATTTTATGACCATCAACTTGCCAAGCTGAGCTTTTAAATCTGTTATTAAAACACATTATTTTAGTTTGGGCGTAACTGATGATAAGGCAGTCTTCATGACAATGATGGGCCAGGGTTTTTAAAGCTCATATAAGTCCGATCTTAGTCTGTGATAAAATTACCGCATCATCAGCATACATGAGGATTGGTAGCTTTTTCCCTGCTAACATAGGTGCATGGGAGTCTATGAGCTAGACGTTTTATAAACGAATCAACACAGATATTGAATAAGGGAGCCAATAGGCAGCCTTGTCTCACACCTTTCTGTGTAGAGATTACATTTGACAAATGGCCCTCATGGCTGAATCTTACTTGGAGACTAGTATTCTCATGAAGCTTCATAATCAGAGCCAAAAGGCGTTTATCAATGGTAGTAGTAGCAGCAAGTTTTACCCATAGCTGCCCCCTGGGAGTGGTATCAAAGGCCGCTTTGAAGTCTACAAAGGCTACAAAAAGCGAACCCTTTGCAGAGTGCACGTTTCTCAATTAAGTGATACAAAATCAAGCAGTGATGTAAAGTTGATCTACCCTGTCTGAAGCCCACCTGTTCATCTTCTAAAAAGTCTTCCTGTTCTAACCAGTCAAATAATTTATAGCAAAGATGCCTAGTGTATATAACTTGCTAATTATATTTAAAAGGCTTCTAAGGCCTGTGATTGGACAGATCCGCTCTGCAACCCTTCTTGAAGATGGGGATTATAATGGCTAAGCTCCAATCTTGCGGTATTTGGTCCGTTTGATCAATATGAGTGAACAAAACATCCAGGATTGGGGCTCACCAATCTACATTCCATTTTAAAAGATCAGGAGGTACAAAATCGCTTCCTGGTACTTTCCCACTTTTTAACTGCTGTATTAGGTGTTTAACTTCACAGATAGTTACCAGCGGCCACAGGGGAATAGAATCAAGGGAGATATTTGGAAGATTGTTTGCATGCTGATCATCATAAAGAGCAGAGAAGTGATGTTCCCAAACCCTGACAGAGATTGTATTAGACGTATGATTGTATACTAAATTGGAACAGGAGGACATTAGTCTCCAAAACTCTATGGTGTTATTGATCTCAACAGACTTAATAAGGGCAGACCAATTTTCATGGATCACAGCTCTTTCCTTGTTCCTCAAGAGGACTTTATAAGTTTTTTTACTCTCTAAGACTCTTAATTCTGCGACTGATGACGGATTGTTTTTAAAATCACTAAAATGCTGTAGATCTCTTTTAGCATCTACACAGTCAGAGTCAAACCACTTCCTAGAGGGTATTTTCTGAGTGAAACAACCTGAACCAGGTCTGGATAATAATGGTTTTAAAATCTGTATAAACTCCTCGTATAAACTCAAAAAGGAACCAGCATTGCCTGAGTAGCTAAGAAGTCTATCACAGATCTCTCTACCCTTGGATGAGTTTACCTACTCAGAAATTGTGTTATTTAGCTGCACACTCCATTTAATTTTAAGTCTCTCAGATTCAACAAGCAAATCTAAGTGGGTGTGGGGGCTTTGGCTACAAATGATTGTGAGAATGTTCCAGTTATGAAGAACTCACAGGGCAAGTGATATGCTTAGTTCAACATACAGGCAAATGATGCCAAAGAAAGAAATTCCAAAGATTCGTGCTGGGAATGGATGCAGTCTGCATTACACTGGCGAAAGATATTTACTCAGTTAATTGAATGTGTGCCTGTTCTGCCAAAAATAAACACTAATGTGCATGTAACTCAGTATGATTTTTAAAATGTATGTATGAATGATCAAGTTGTACAAGCTAAGCCTTGAATTACATACTTGGTCCTTCTTTGGTTGTAATTATAGAGTTAAAAACAGTAAAGAAATTTCATTTCACCAAAGCACAGCATAACACAGTAGAGGTAGCCTAGCAATAATATGGTTTTGTGGAATGAATTATGCATTTGTCAATAGAAAGGATGCAGAAAAAGTATGTTTCAGATTAGTATAGTACATTGTCTGAGCGCACTTCTGCAGTTGTTTCACAGATGTAGTTTAGTCCAGGTCTATATTTTTGATGTTGTGTGGAGAGATTCTATGGTAAGGGACAATCTTGACTGATTCCTTCAAATGATATACAGCCCCATATCAAGAAGAACATCAACACTGCTAAATAGCACAAGAGATACATTTCCAGATTGCCACTGTTGTGCACGTTACATCTGATGCAGAATGTGTGTATTTTATAGCAGTATAGTACAGTACTCTAGTATAAAATTCTTGTTTAAATAGAAGCTCTCATGTTTTATAGAGTATCACTAGTTTTAACCTTTGGAAAAAATAGTACAATAACTAAAAAGTCTTCACAGAAAGAATTTGAAAGTTAGAACAAATTCTACTATCTGTAAAGAACTTTGCAGGATCTAATATGGGATTATAATACAACAACTTGTGCAGGTTTGCATTTAATAAAAATTAGTAGATCTTATTTTATTAAGGTATACATCAATTGCAAAAACTCTCTATAAAACAGTTATGTACTGTCTCTAAGACCAAGAACGACACCATTTAAAAATTCAAAACAGGTATTGAAAACTAGGCAGTACCTCAGAACATATAAATGTTAAAGTATGAAAGCAAATCTGACCTGCATTATCTTGCACAATTTAAAAATTACACATTAAGAATAATTAATTAGACAAAAATGTTAGATTGAATACACACAAACCAGCTTGGACCCAAATTAAGTTAGATTTCACATTTTATCCCAATGCTCTAAAGGTCATCTACTCAGAAATCCCAATCTACAGAGCAGCAAGTCTTAAACTGCAGCATTACATACTACTATTTTAAGTTGCTTGTTGAAGTTTTCACCAACATGTTTTCCTGATTTGATAGTTACCATATAGGAGCCTGCTCCAACCCCTCTACACTAATGCAGTTGTACAGAGTACTACCAAGATGCATCACACCAGACAGTATAGTTCAGGTCTTTCATTCCCCACTTTTCTTCACCCTGTGCATTCAGTTTAGCTGCACTACAGCAATGAAGGACTTTAATTTTAATTTGGCATTTGTCCAGACCTTCAGCATTTTCTTCTATAATTCTGGTTAAGGTCCAGAAAGTAGTGGAGTTGTCGTAAAACCAAGTGAGTAGACATCTTACAATATCATCCCCCGCTCCCCACCCCCTCACTACTGCTTTCAGGAAGAGCCAGCAGCCACAGACCTTTTGGGTTTTTCATCCCCAGAGGCAAAAATATTTAGTACTGCCCATCCTGACTGCTAAGTAACACACCCTTGGGGAGCAATTTTCCCTTGTACCACCAGGGAACTTTAAAGCGTAGCAGATGGAGCAGCCTGGAGAGTGGATATCTGACATTATAGTCCACCTATAGCACAACAGCAGATGAAGTAGGGGCAATAACAACTATTACAAGTTTTCCTGCTATTTAGTTTATTGTTGTGGTTATTATCGAATTGTATTCTTATTCTGATTGTAAGCCATGCTGGGTACTTTCTGAGTAGAAAGATGGGATAAAAATCTCAAAATATATACATAAACTGGCCACAAATATTCTCCATATAAAGGTAGAATGGACCCATATGTAAAAACACCACACACACACATGCACCCCATGAACTGGCAAATTTCCAGAGAGGTGATACCTACAGCCTTCTATATGTACAAACCAAGATGGAACTTCTTGAGACACACATTACTGTAGAATATGAAGAGAAAAGTAAATGAAAATTACTTCAGCTTCAACATTAAGGGTTCTTCCAGTTGATGATTTCTGAGAGTATTAGTCCCTTCCTTTTAACACTGGCCCGGTTCAGACATCATGCAGAGCAGGACTGTATACCAGCATCTAGTTTATTTGGTAACTCTGGCCAGTGTTGGTCAAGATCGCCCAATTCATATATTATAACAGATTCCAGCTTGTTCTAAGCCAGGATTATAAGTAGAATCCTTCCATCCCTTGTGCGTGAAAGGGAGAGGGAAGCATATGCCCTGGAAATTAGGTGATATCACAAAAACTGGATGCAGTTCTGGCGCTGTATGACATCTCAACTGGGCCATTCTTTCATATTCTAGTTACACATTTTCTATAATAATCCAAAGATTTCAAATGTCACTCCTGCATCATCAGTATATTGAATGTACTGAAGTTGCTGTATTGGTGCAACTGCAGCCACACAACTCTTTCCCCATCCTCCAAAAAGGAGAATTTTGTTCACTTTTAAATAGGTAGGAGGCAGTACAACCGAAGCACTGGAAAGAGAGATGGTCAAGATAGCCATTATGTACAGCTTTCATCGAACAAGTTATTAGCCTAGTCCCTCTCACAGGTAAGAAAGCAGAACAGAGCAGAAATAAGAAAAACAGTTTGCTTAACTGTAACAGGTGATCTTTGGGTGATCCAGGATCATTCACAACATGGGTACTGAGCCTGCACATTAGCTTTCACAGAAATATTTTATAGCTCCCCAAAACGCTCTGTAGACCCATGCTATGCGTGCAATGCACGCTCGGTATTTTCGGCAACAGAACACCATTTGCTCAGTTCCTGGACTACTGATGAGAAGTTGAGATCTTCTACTAGAAATACTGAGGTAAGTAGACCTGCAGAGTAAGATCCGAGTAGTGGGGAGATCAGGAGGATGTTGTGAATTATGCTGGACCACCCAAAGATCACCTGTTATAGGTAAGCAATCTGTTTATTTTTGTTGTGAAGGATCCAGGATCCCTCACAACATGGGTATTTAGTGAGCTCACTGATGAAAATGGTGAAGGGTGTGAAGATGTTACTTAAAGCACCTTCTTTAGAAGTGCACACCTAAAGTTAGCCTCAGGAGCTGACCAGATGTCTATAGCATAATGTTTTATGAGTGATAAGTTTTAAGACCAGGTGGCGATTTTGAAAATGTCACCAATACTAATTCCAGACGTGTGCTGTGGAGGCTGCCATGGCTCTAGTGGAATGGGCTTTGGTGGTAGTTGGAGATTTGACTCTGTTGCTTATAGCAAAAGGAAGATCAGCAAGTCTTTGTCCAGAGATAGGTCCTCCCCTGTTCTTGCCTTTAAAAGCAACCAAAAGTCTGAGACCTGTGAAAGATCTTAGTTCTGTCCATGTAAAGCAGAAGAGCCCTTCTGACATCCATGAAGTGGAGAGAACATTCCAAAGGAGTGGATGGGTTCATGAAGAAAGAAGGGAGAACAATATACTGGTTGATATGAAAACCAGACACCACTTTCGGAGTAGAGGAAGGGTATGTTCTCAAGACCACCTTATCTTGTGTAAGGGGAGTCTATCCTCAGGGCCATTAGTTCATTGGCCCTTCTAGCCAAAGTGATGGCCACCAAAAAGGCAGTTTCAGAGATGTGGATACTAATGGCTCAAACAGTGATTCTGTTAAAGTAGAGACACCAGGGAAAGACTCGATGATTTTATAGGTTTCCGGAAGGGAGGAAAATGGTTGTTTAGACATTTCCAGGTTGGGATGAGAGGAGAGAGTCTTTGAATCCCAACTGGGATTAACTGAAGAAAGAGCCACTATATGAACCTTAAGAGAAGAGTTAGAGAAGCTCAATTGTTTCAGAGAGCCTCCTTAAGTGGCGCAGTGGGAAAATGCTTGACTAACAAGCAGAAAGTTGCCAGTTTGAATCCCCACTGGTACTATATCAGGCAGCAGTGATATAGGAAAATGCTGAAAGGCATCATTTCATATTGCTCAGGAGGAGGCAATGGTAAACCCCTCCTGTATTCTAACAAAGAAAACCACAGGGCTCTGTGGTCACCAGGAGTCGAAAGTGATGGCACACTTTAATTGTTTCAGAGAGCTGAGATACCACAGAGCCTGTCTAATGGATGATTTGAAAGGATCAAAGCCCTTGCTTCCAATTTAACTAGCAAATCTTTTCCATTTGCAGATATAAGTATGACTAGAAGCCTTACTCCCATTTAACAATATCCTATTTAAAAGTTCAGTTTCCAGGCAGTCAGTTTCAGAGTCCAAAGACTGTGGTGGAATACGTGACCTCCTGCCTGGGACAGGAGATTGTGGCATTGAGGAAGGCAAAGATGGTTGCCCCAGGACAGCTGGAGAAGAAGAGGAAACCACAGTTGCCTGGGCCACCATGGCGTGAGTATGATGCAGGATGTTTTGTCATGTAGAATCTTGATCAGGACTCTTTAAATTATCGGGAATGGAGGAAAAAGGTTGGGAATCTGAAAGGCATCTCCTAGAGACTTGTGTCTCACCCTCACCTGTGAGCAATAGAGTTCTCATTTCTTGTTGGTTGCAGTTGTAAAGGGATCCAACCGTGGTGTTCCCCGTTGATAGAATAGGTTTGAGAGGATTTTCCAATTGCTTTCCCACTTGTGTTGTTGCAGAGTGTTGGACGGGAATCTGCTATGGTGTTGTCTTTTATGAGAAGTGCTAACGGGAGAACTCTGAAGTTTGCACCAGTCCTACAGCTTGATTGCTAAATTGCAAAGGGACTTGCATACTGTTCCTCCTTGATGATTTATATAGGTTATTGCCATAGTGTTGTCCAGATAAAGTTGAACAGATGAATTCTTTAACAGTAGTAGAAAGGATTTGAGTGCCAGGAAATCCACAAGAAGCTCTAAGAAGTTTATATGGAGGGCAGACTAATGAGAATTCCACAGCCCCAGGGTGAGGAAACCTGCACAATGCGTTCCTCAACCTGAGAGAGCATCTGTCATTATTATTGTGGGCGAGGAAGGTTGAAAATAAAACCCTTCTAGGAGGTTCTCCAGGAGAGAACCAGTGGAGTGATATCAGTACCGACTGTGGGAGGACTAGACACATGGATTGGTGGTCTATATTTGGTTTGAACACCGACAGAAACCATGTTTGAAGGCACCTCAGCCGGAGATGATCATACCTTACTATGGCTGTACAGGGTACCATTAAACCTAAGAGTCTTTGTATCGTCTTCGTTCTTTGCTTTAGGTTGGATCTGCATGTGGAGATCACATATACAATAAACAGACACCTTTCTTCTGGAAGGCGTTTTTAGTTGTGTGTCTAGCAGAGCTCCTATATGTAAAGTATCCTTCTCTGTGGTTGGAGGTTTGACTTTTTCCAGTTGATCTGGAGACCCAGGTCTTGAAGTAAAACCAAGCTGTAATGTAACTGGGTACATAATGAGTTTTTCACCAGTGGAGATCACCATACAGTTGTCCAAGTAAGGGAAGATGGAGACCCTGTATCCTTAAGATGGGCTATTACTGCACTCATGCACTTGAAGACTAGAGGGGCAGTCAAGAGACCGAATGGGAGCATAGTGTTATTGGTAAGCTTGATTTCCTAGATTGAAACAAAATAAATATCCTGTGCCTTGGTCTTATCCCAATTTAATGTGGCATCAAGCTGGGGGGAAAGGGGCAAGTCTGATGGTTGAAGAATCTGCTGAAAAAGACAGTCAATGAACAAAGTTGTCAAAAGTACTATTTTGAGTTGGAAGACTACTCTGTGAAGGGCAGACACATCTTGGGGAGGTCAGCAAGCTTTTCTAAGCATCTAGCCCTTCCCCCCTTCAAACCAACTAACAGGAGGAGGGGAGATTTTCAGGGGCTGGTTTCTCTTTAAGGGATAAGTCCTAGTCTCTCTGTGTGTGTTTGTAATTGCAAAGATTAGAATTTGCAAGGGTTAGATAACTTCAGTGTTTGTTGTTTGTCCCTGCAAGGGTTAGAATTTGCAAGGGTTAGCTAACTCCGGTGTTTGTTGTTTGTCCCTGCAAGGGTTAGAATTTGCAAGGGTTAGCCAATTCCAGTGTTTGTTGTTTGTCCCTGCAAGAGTTAAAATTTGCAAGGGTTAGCTAACTCCGGTGTTTGTCCCTGCAAGGGTTAGAATGTGCAAGGATTAGCTAACTCCAGTGTTTGTTGATTGTCCCTGCCTGGAAGGGCTGGAGTCAGCTAGGGCTGGGGGAGGCCCCACATTCCTTTGACTCACATCCTGTGTCAGTTGGAAGACTACTCTCTACATAAGAGGTTATGTTAGGGCCGAGAGCATAGCGAACAGAGCACAGTGAACAGGAATAGCAAACAGGACATAGGAGATTTGCAAGAGTTTAGTGAGAAGTGTGTGGAGGAGCCTGGAACAATTTTGCCAGAACCTAAAGGGTATACTTGTGGGTCAAATGGACCGTAACCCAAAGTTTGGCTTTTAAAAAGCCAAACCTGCCAACCTTGGCACCCAGTGATCACAAAGAGACTGGTGTAGAAGAGAACGTAACTACAAATCCCTTCCTCATATTCTTGGGAAAGGCTGCTTGGACAGTAAATACCTGACCATTACAGCTGAGACCTATCCTTCTAAAAAGCTATCTCTAAAAACTGTAAACAGCCAACAAAAACAGTATGAAGACAGAAGGCCAGCAGGGGAGGGGGCACTTCCCAGTGTATTGCACAGAGTGTCACATGTATGACTATTTGCCCCATGGGCAGAAGTCATAGTTGTGTGCTCAGTGCATGGGGCTCCTGGCTCTGAGGGAGCAAGTTCGTTCCCTTGAGACCAAGGTGGCAGATCTGGAGAACCTCAGAGAGACAGAGAGGCATGTGGACGAGACCTTCAGGGGCATGATAGAGACATCCCACTCCAGGGGTGATAGCTCCTCTGCTGTCAGGGAGAATGAGGGTCTCGGGCAAGGAGGACATCGGTCTAAGGAAGAAGGAAATGCTCCTTTAGAAGGGACTCCTTCCATAAATGATGAGCCCATATCCTCTCACACAGGGGATATTCCTCTGGGGGGTGGGGGCCTCCTTGTAGTGGAGGATTCAATCATTAGAGGTATAGAGAGATGGGTTTGTGACCTGCATGTTGACCGCACAGTGACTTGCCTGCCTGGTGCGAAGGTTGCGGACATCACGGAGAGTCTAGATAGGCACTTAGGCAGTGCTGGGGAGCAGACAGCTGTCGTGGTGCATGTCGGCACCAATGATGTGGGGAAATGTAGTCAGGAGGTCCTGGAAGCCAAATTTAGGTTGATAGGTAGCATATTGAAGTCCAGGACCAACAAGGTAGCATTCTCAGAAATGCTACCTGTTCCACGCACAGGTACAGTGAGACAGGCAGAGCTGAGGGGTTTCAATGCGTGGATGAGACATTGGTGCCGGGAGGAGGGGTTTAGATTTGTTAGGCATTGGGATACATTTTGGGGTAAGCAAGGCCTGTACAAAAGGGACAGGTAGCACTTGAACCAAGATGGAAACAGACTGCTGGCGCTTAAAATCAAAAAGGCTGCAGAGCAGCTTTTAAAATGACACCTGGGGAACAGCCGATGGGAGCTGGGCAGTATCCCATTCGGCAAAAGCCATCCCTTAAAGTGAGAGGGTGCAAAGGATTCAGATAAAACATTAAGGGGACAGAGCAGTACCACATAAAGAGCAGATGGGAGACTGTGCCAGCTGGTCAAAAAGTCAAAAGAAAGATAGCGTACATCAGGTGAGAGATTTAGCGTATAGGTGTTTATATGCCAATGCCAGAAGCCTCCGAGCCAAATGGGTGAGCTGGAGTGCTTGGTGGCTAACACAGAAATAGATATAGTGGACATAACAGAAACATGGTGGAACAGTGAGAACCAGTGGGACACTGTTATCCCTGGATATAAACTCTATAGAAAGGACAGGGAGGGGCGCCTTGGAGGTGGAGTAGCACTGTAAAAGAAGGCATAGAATCTAACAAGCTAGAAAACCTGGGTGGACTGGAGTCCTCCACAGAAACCCTGTGGGTGACAATACAAGGCCTGAAAGGGAACGTGCTACTGGGGACGTGCTATCGCCCTCCTGATCAAAATGTCATTTTGATGCTGACAGTGACTGGGAGTTGCGGGAGGAAATCAGGGAGGCATCAAGGAGAGGCAGGGCTGTAATCATGGGTGACTTCAATTACCCACACATAGACTGGGTAAATTCACAGTCAGGTCATGACAAAGTGGTCAAATTTCTAGATACGCTAAATGACTGTGCCCTAGAACAGTTGGTCTTGGAACCAACCAGAGAGAAGGCAACTTTGGACTTAATTCTGAGTTGCACCCAGGATCTGGTGCGGGATGTCAGTGTCACTGACCCTTTAGAGAACAGTGACCATAGTGCCATCAAATTCAGCATACATGTGGGGAGAGAATCACCAAGGAAGTCTAACACAGACATTTTGAATTTCAGAAGAGGAACTCTAAAATGAGGAGTATGGTGAAACGGAAGCTGAAAGGGAAAATCAGGAGAGTCACTTCGCTCCAGAGTGCATGGAGTTTACTTAAAACCACAGTACTAGAAGCCCAGTTAGACTGTATACCCCAAAAGAGGAAAGGTACCACTAAGTCCAGGAAGATGCCAGCATGGCTAACGCGTACTGTCAAGGAAACCATAAAAGGGAAGAAGACTTCCTTCCGAAATTGGAAGGCCTGACAAATGAAGAGAACAGAAAGGAACACAAACTCTGGCAAAAGAAATGAAAGACAACAATAAGGGAGGCGAAAAGAGAGTTTGAGGAACATTTAGCTAAAAGCATCAAGTTGAATAACAAAAACTTCTTTAAATACATCAGAAGCAGGAAATCTGCCAGGGAGGCAATTGGACCATTAGACAATGAGGGAGTGAAAGGGCTTATTAAGGAGGATATGGAGATTGCAGAGAAGCTAAATGAGTTCTTTGCATCCGTCTTCACGGCAGAGAATACTGAGCATATACCTGTTCCTGAACCAGGTTTTTCGGGGATGGCGGCTAAAGAAATGAGCCAGATAGAAGTGACAAGATATGATGTTTTCAACTGTCTGGAAAAACTGAAAACTAACAAATCACCAGGGCTGGATGGCATCCATCCAAGAGTCCTCAAAGAACTCAGATGTGAAATTGTTGACCTCCTTTCTAAAATATATAACTTATCCCTGCAATCAGGTTCTGTACCAGAGGACTGGAGAGTAGCAAATGTAACACCGATTTTCAAAAAGGGATCCAGGGGCGATCCAGGAAATTACAGGCCAGTTAGCTTAACATCCATTCCAGGCAAATTGATGGAAAGCATCCTCAAGGAGAAAATTGTAAAGCACATAGAAGAACAGGCCCTGCTGGGAGTGAACCAGCATGGCTTCCGCAAAGGTAAATCTTGCCTCACCACCCTTTTGGACTTCTTTGAGAGTGTCAACAAGTGTGTGGATCAAGGTGATCCAGTTGACATAGTATACCTGGACTTCCAAAAAGCTTTCCACAAAATTCCTCATCAACGACTCCTGAGGAAACTTAGCGGTCATGGGATAAGGGGACAAGTACATGTGTGGATTGCTAACTGGTTAAAAGACAGGAAACAGAGGGTAGGGATAAATGGAGAGTTTTCGCAACAGAGGGAAGTAAGAAGTGGGGTCCCCCAGGGATCAGTACTGGGACCGGTGCTTTTTAATTTATTCAGAAATGATCTAGAAGCAGGGGTAAGCAGTGAGACGCCCAAATTTGCAGATGATATCAAACTCTTTTGGGTAGTGAAATCCATAACTGACTGTGAAGAGCTCCAAAAGGATCTCTCCAAACTGGGTGAGTGGGCGACAAATTGGCAAATGCGGCTTAATGTTGGCAAGTGTAAAGTGATGCACATTGGGATGAAAAACCCAACTTCAAGTATATGCTGATGGGATCTGAGCTGTCGATGACTGACCAGGAGAGGGATCTTGGGGTCGTGGTGGACAGCTTGTTGAAAGTGTCAACTCAATGTGCTGAAGCTGTAAAAAAAAGGCCAATTCCATGCTAGGGATCATTAGGAAGGGGATTGAAAATAAAACTGCTAATATTATTATGCCCTTATACAAAACTATGGTACGGCCAGACCTGGAGTACTGCTTACAATTCTTGTCACCACATCTAAAAAAGGACATTGTAGAACTGGAAAAGGTGCAGAAGAGGGCAACCAAGATGATCAAGGGCCTAGAGCACCTTTCTTATGAGGCTAGGCTACAACACCTGGGGCTATTTAGGTTAGAAAAAAGATGACTGCGTGGAAACATGATAGAGGTCTATAAAATCATGCATGGCGTGGAGAAAGTGGATAGAGAGAAATTGTTCTCCCTCTCCCATAACACTAGAACCAGGGGTCATCCCATGAAATTGATTGCCAGGAAATCTAGGACCAGCAAATGGAAGTACTTTTTCACACAATGCATAATCAACTTGTGGAATTCTCTGCCACAAGATGTGGTGCCAGCCAACAACCTGGATGGCTTGAAGAGGGGTTTGGATAACTTCATGGAGGAGAGGTCTATTGACGGCTACTAGTCGGAGGGCTGTAGGCCATCTCCAGCATCGGGGGCGGGGTCTCTGGGTAGCAGTTGCAGGGGAGCAACAGCAGGAGAGAGGGCATGCCCTCAACTCCTGCCTATGGCTTCCAGCAGCATCTGGTGGGCCACTTTGCGAAACGGGATGCTGGACTAGATGGGCATTGGGCCTGATCCAGCAGGGTGTTCTTATGTTCTTTGGTTGTTCTTGCTCCTTCAATTTTTGATGTTGTCTCTACTTTGGACAGTAGGATCTCTTTTGTCCATATTGGTACTATTTCCTGTTTTCTCTGCGGTCTGACTTGTATCTTTGTCTCACAAATTTTTAAAACCCTTAGGTGTAGGGTTGTGAGGTGGAAGACATTGTCAATGTTTTTGCTGGATATTTAAGATCTTTTTCATCTTTTGTGTCATCAGCCTTGAAACTAAGCAGGCCATTCCCCTCAAAGGGCAGGCCTTCTATTTTCTCTCTCATGTCCATTTAGAGTGATGTGGAGCAAAGCCAAGCCATGGTGTCTTAGGGAGATAGCTGCTGTAAGTGATCAAGATTCAGTTTCAGTTAGATGTTTGGCCATGCTTATGTGTTTGCAGGCGACATCAGCCCATCTAGAGAGAACCTTATTGAATTTAGTCCATAAAGACACATCTTTCAGATCCTCTTTGTGGTTATCCCACGTAGACTAGTGATATTTGGCCATACAGGCCATGTAATTGGCTATCTTGATAGAAAAGCATGAAGCTGAATAGCTTCTTATGTCTGATGACATCCGATTTCCTTCCCTCTTTTTCCACGGGTGTTGAATGTTTTCTTCTAGACTTACCTCCCATGGTGAAGTCCACTACTAGGGAGTTTGGAGGTGGACGTTTGAAAGAGCTGTCTCCAGGGGGTTGCAGGGCTAGGGGTGAATCAGCATGTGTGGGGCCTCCTTAACATTTCATATGATTACAAAATCTTACTGACTGATGACATACTGCGTAAACAGAGTGAGTGAGGTTTATGGGCATGTCCAACCAGCCTGGACATATAGTACATTTGTAAGTGAAAAAAGTTAAAAGCACAACACAATGCCTTTGCTTCACAGTTCTCACTCAGACATTCTGGATTACAAACCAACTTGTACATGTACAAATAAAATAAAGTTTATTCAGCGGTTTACAGTTTGCTCTACTTCCACTAGCTGCCAAGTACTCTATGGATACAGATAACTCTTTCTGGCAGGTTTACCACAGTTCGGGGAAAATATTAAAAATCAACGGACTGACCAACCCTTTTCAGTTTCAATATACATTGCCCTCCCATGCTGCCCTATATCTGTCTAAATATCAAAGCCCTATGCCAAGTCATTCCAGGTGATCTAAAGGGTGGGGCAAAAAGTGGAAAAGGCTAATTTCCTCCATGTGGGGGGTGGAATGATGGTCCAAGGGGGATCTTCAGTTGCAAAAGATTTTGTAATTTTCTGCCATGAAACAAGCCACTTGTATTTTGATATTTTTAGAAAAATTAAAAATAAATATATTAAAAACAATTTGTCCAATCAATTTTAATATTCAGAACCCTCCCACCCTGCCCTATATCTGTGCCCAATATCAAAGCCCTATAGGAAGCCATTCTATAAATATATGGGGGGGGGTATAAAAAAGGGAAATCTCATACCATCCATTGCTGGCTCTGAGAAGGAAGAGGAAGGCACAAGCTCTTAGCACAGCCCAGGGCTGCAGGGCAGGGACAGCAGAGGGTGTGCACAGCGCTTTGGTGGGCAGCCAGTGCTGGCCACTGTCTCCTGGCTGGAGAGCTTCAGGGACTGGGGAGAGCTTCAGGAAACTAAGAGGCCTTCAGGGAGGCCTGCTCCAGCAGAGTAGCCCTTGGAAGCCCCTTTCACCCACTGAACAGGTGAGAGTGGGTCCGGGGAAAGGGAGCTCTAGCAGCATCTTCTCTTGTGGAGGGAGTCTTTGGATAGCAAGCAAGCCTGCACGCGACTCCTGCAGGCTGCAGCTCTACAGGTTGGCCAAGCTGGGAGAGGAGAGGAAGGTAAATTTTTGCAGAGCAGGCTGCTCCTCCGCAGGGCCTGTCCCAGTGCAGGGCCCAGGGGTGGGCCTGGTGTTTGAAAAGGAAGGGACAGTCATCTTCCTATACCCTATAGGAATGTTCTAGATATTTAGAGATGGAAGAGGAGGCTGTAGGGGCTTTCCCAAGCAGACTTTGTTGAATTGATGAGAACTGGGAGCATTAGGTAGTGCTGCTGGTTGAGACACAGAGGAAGATAACCTGAAGTCATACACTGGATCTTTGACTTTTGAAGTTGATGCCCAATTGAAATCCAAGAACTTTGGCTATTTCCATAACTTGGAGACAGTAAGATTTAATCTCCTCCTTGGGAGAGTCAAAAGGGGATTGGAACATTTTCTTCTGCTAATAGATCAGAGGGATTCTCTGTTAGGGTCGAGTCTCCATTGGAATCAGAAGATAAAGTATACTCATCATCATCCTTGTTCTTGTCATGAACCAGAGATTTATCCTGTCCAGTTGGGGTGGAGATGACGTGAACATCAGGTGATGCAAGCTGAGTATGCACATCTATGTTCGGAAATGGGAATTGATCTGAAGAAGGTTGTGGGTGTGGATCTTGTGACATTTTAAAATAGGCATCAAGTCCCTTCCCTAGATTTGGATCCTGGGGAATAGAGCTGGATCTCAGTTTTTTGTTTGTTTCCATAAGCAGAACTCCTCATAATTGTAGGTCAAGCCTAGGGAGGGCATAAAGTAGGGATTCCGGGCCCTCCCAACGCTATTGATATAGCCATGATCCAAGGCTTCAGGGGAACTCCAGTAATCCATGCATCTCCTAAGCAAGGAGTAAGCAGGCCCTGAGAAGTGGTATTGCTCCCTCCAAAGTATGTAAGGAGGAGGAGAAAAGGCTCAAGTACCCCTTGCAGGGGAAGCTGAAGCGGTTTTGGGAATAGGAACAAGACCAGGGCTCACAATCTAAAAAAGAAATGTAAGATAGACACCAGCAACAGCCACTGGAGGAATGTTGCGCTGGGGATGGATACGGCCAGCTGTACTCCCCCTGCTAAAGAGAATCACCACTTTAAAAAAGGTGCCTCTTTGCTCAGTTAGCAGTTAGACACTGAGGCTATTCTCACGATGGGGGAAAACTGGGCTAAAGGAGCCCAGCCTGGTTTTCCCCCATCAGTTTTCCTCTGGCAGCTAGCCCGCCGAAAAAGCCCTCCCATTAAACCGAAATAGCAGAGCGAGCGCTCCGGTAACCCCATTTTCCAGGTCGTGCATCACCACAGCATGGCTCCATGCCACGGTGACCCCCACCAGAAGGCTAACACAAGCATCCTGGTCTCAGGGGCATCCTGGGACATCTGAGGAACAGGCGTCCGCCGATCCCTGCAGCCCCTATCAGCTCCGTGTCAAAGCTGGTAGTCGTGTGGGCGGCCAATCCGGCTGCCCAGCAATGAGCGACTGCTCATCTGCAGGGACAGCAGGCTAAGTCGCTGTCCGCATAGAGCCTGGTAAGGCTCTCCACACTGCTTATGCGGAGAGCCTCAATGATGAGATAAGAGAAAGGTTTCCAATCTTTCAGAGCCAGAGCTTTGGACTCTAAGGATACTGATGCAACAGCATTCACACAGGAGAAAGTAACCTGAAGCACCCATTCTTTGTTCATTGGGATGTCAGCCACTGTTTACATGATTTGATATGTGGATGGAGTATCTAGGGCAAAACTACCAGTAGAAAGTTACAGTGGATTCCTATCACATACAAAGATAATTACCTGAAAGAATCCTAAGATGTGCTCTCTTTTAGCTATATAATGAGATACAATTAAGAAATGTGTTCTGTAAAACTAAGTGAAAGGAAGTTGACCTCTGACAACACCAAGTTATGTCTACTATACTTGACACAGGGTAAGACTTGTTTTTTCATTTTCTTGCTTTTGGGCATTCAATTTTTCCTCACTTTATGCCTTAAATTTGGTTCTATAAATAAAATGCACATGAAAAATGCCCACACAGAAAAATTCTTGTGTTGGAGAGTAGTCTACATGTGAGCATTTTTCCGTGCGGGCAATGCTCCATGTGCGCATTTTTCTTGTGTGCTTTTATGACAGTGGGATTTTTTCTGTGCGCAATTTTCTTGTGGGCTTTTTTCATGTGCATTTTTTTCCTGGTTACCCTTAAATTTACATGTAAAGGAATTTCTGTAAGTAAATATTCAAAAAGTGCAAGATATACTATATTCAAGGGAAATTTAAGTAAATATATTCAAGTAAGTGAAATATACACAATATATAAGACAGTAACCAAAAAGAAAATTACTTTTACATGCATGCAAATCCTATCAAAGTTAATGGATTTTGCTGGACTCCAACTACAAAATGCCTGTTCAATACTTTTTATCATGCAGAGAACCTGAAGAATTTAGTTTGGAAAACTAGCAAGAAAACTCACCACAATGAGTATAACATGCTGCAGTAAACGGGCATTTCATAAAAACAAACTGGAAACCACACTTGGAGATGTTAAGCTTAAGCTGCAACTTTTATTCTAATATTATAACTGTTATAACAAACAAAAAAGGCTCTGATGTAACAATGATGGGGGGGCGGGAATAAGATAGTGCCCCAGTAGCACTACTATTTAATTTACAAATAAGGGGTTTTGTTTCTATTTGTTCAAAAGAAATGCTATTTTAATGTATTTTACTGCGATAATCACTTTTGCGATTACTACAGGTTACTTGTTCATTGCCTTCTAAATCACTGAAGCGACAGGTTAAGTCAACACATTCCATTTGGACTGTACCTGAGGTAAAAATTCTTGAGCCAGAGCTAATGCCCTTCTGTAGGCAGCATCCCCTGCTTCATTCTGTTCCACAACGTGACTGATTAATCCTATTGATTTTGCTTCTTCGCCATCAACAACTCGTGCAGAAAAGATTAGTTCTTTTGCCAAAGATACTCCAATTGTACGAGGTAGCCTTTGAGTCCCCCCTGTAGTTTGGGAGAGAGAGGAAATGCAAATATTGATTCTGTAATAGCATGACTTGACCAAGTGGTGCCACAAATCAGCACGATTTATCATGGTAAGCGAGAGCAAGCATCTCTGGATTAATGCACATATTCAGCCACCCCCCTCTTAAAAAAAAAAATGAAATAAGCAGCTCTTTCATCAATAATTAAGAAAAACAAAGAGGATCATAGCTGGCCCAGTAAATAAGAGGCAGAAACTCTAGTTATTAACCAAAAGAACAGTGAGTCATATCAACAAAACATTAGATTCAATCTAGCACAGATTGATTGAGTACATACACTGCTGGTGAAGGTTCTGCAATGATAAATATAAAAATGTGTACTTCCTACCAACCACAATCAGAAAAGAGGTGGGTACAAAACAGATTCTATTATTAAATTCAAATTTGAATTGAATCACAGAATCACTGAATTGTTTTGTTGAAGACAGCCAGCTTGACTGGTTATCTCAAGAAATCACCCTTGAATCACTTTGGCTGATTTGAGCACCATTTTTAGGCCCGTTTTTCCAGGGAGAGCTTGTATACCAATTGAGGTTGGAGGATAGACCAGCCTAGGGATGTGCACGGAACGGGCGGGGGCCAGTTTGATGGTGGGGGTGGGATAACTTTAAGGGTGGGGGAGGATGCACCTACCCCTTTCTCTCTGCTGGCGCTCGCTGGACAACTGGTCCGATGGGGTGGCAGTGTACCTCCCTGCCACCCCGTCCACTCTTCTGTTCAGAAGTAGGCATAAGCAGGCTCATGCACACGCACACATCATCATGCACAAGTGTGACTTGCATGCACACATGAACTACTTCCATCTACTTCCGGTCAGAAGAGCAGACGGGGGGCAGGGAGGTAAGTTGCTGCCCTGCCATACCGGTTTTCTAGCGAGCGCTGGCGGGGAAACGCGGAGGGAGGAGATAAGTGCACCCTCCCCCACCCTTAAAGTTATGCCACCCCCGTCAAACTCTTTGAACCGGCCAGTGTTTGAAGAGTCCTCCGGACAGGATGTTCATGCACATCCCTAGACCAGCCTTCTACTCTAAACTCAGTGTATCAGCCCGCCTCAGAGGACTGGTTTACCAGGTCATTTTAAACTTTGCATTTCTTTCAGCTGCTAAATGCAACACTATATGCACAGCTTCATATCTGCTAGGTGGAAGGTCAACTAATGGTAAAAAGAGTACATGAGCCAACTTCAGTAACTTGAAACTAGAAACAAAGGAGAAAAATCCAACATTGCCACTGATTTTCAACATTCTGATTGAGATGAAGGTGGTCCCTGAGCAAAGTTATGAATTGGATACTCCCAGTACAAACTTAGGATGTGCGAACCAGCTCGAGCCGGCCTGGTTCGAGGCTGAGCCAACCCCCCCAGGCCAGTTCAGGGGTTGCCAGACATGGCTAATTTTTTTTAAAAAAAGATCTCACCACTGCCAAAGACTTCGGTGGCCCAAGGGGGTCTCCAACGGCTCCGTGTGTCACACATGCACAGGGGCCATTTGTGTGGCTGGACCTGCAAATGGTCCAAACACTTCTAAGCTGGGAAGTAGGATGAGGACTAATACTTTTTTAGAGCTCTATACCATTTTACTGGTATGGAAAAATGGAGCACCAAAGTAGTATAATATAATGAATTACTTAATGCCGCCAGTGGCAGACTCGAGAGTACTGCAGCTGCCACGGGGTGTGTGTGTCTGCAGCAGCAGCCACCAGGGTGTGTGTTTGGGGTGTGTGCCTGCGGCAGCAGCCACCAGGATGTGTGTGGGGGTGTGTGCCTGCGGCAGCAGCCACCAGGGTGTGTGTGTGAGGGGTGTGCCTGCGGCAGCAGCAACTGGGGGAGCTTGGGGGTGTGTGCCTGCGGCAGCAGCCACCAGGGGAGCATGGGGATGTGTGCCTGCGGCAGCAGCCACCGGGGGAGCGTGGGGGTGTGTGCCTGCGGCAGCTGCCACCAGGGGTGTGTGGGGGTGTGTGCCTGCGGCAGCTGCCACCAGGGGTGTGCGTGTGTGTGTCTGTGGCAGCTGCCACCAGGGGTGTGCGTGTGTGTGTCTGTGGCAGCTCCCCCTCCCCCAGCTGGCCTCCCACCTCCGTCTTCAGGGGCCATTTTGGCCCCCTGCACATGTTGGATGGCTATTTTTTCGACCACCATGCATGCACATGGGCCATTTATGTGACCACACATAAATGGCCCATGCGCAGCGGCCCCCCACCCAAATGGCCTTTGCATGTGCACAGAGGGCCGAACTGGCCTGGGAGACTCGGGAAGAGGACAGTGAGAGGGAATACGCTGTAGAACCCCCTCCCCTGCAGCTGCCACAGCTGACAGCAGCAATAAGCAATTCATTATTTTACCCTATTTTGACATCCCCGGCCACCCTGGAACTGGGCCAAAATCAGCCCAAGAGGTTCGGTTTGACTTCGGACTGAAATAGGTCTGGTTCAGTTTGAGGTCAAACATCCGAACCAGCCTGGTTTGAATGCAAACTGGTTCGATATCAAATCACATCCTTGAATACTATGAGATGATCAATGAATCACTAACCTTAATAAAGAACTGCATTTCCTTTTTAACCTGCTATGACTCTTTGAACCTCCAATTTTTTTCTCGAGGGATACAATTTTTCATGGGAAGTTGACATTACCATGTTTCCCCGAAAATAAGACAGTGTCTTATATTAGTTTTAGCCCCAAAAAATGCACTAGGGCAATTAGCGGTACATCAGAAATTACTGCTAGGTCTTACTTTCGGGGTAGGTCTTACTTTCGGGGAAACAGGGTATGCACATTTTACAATATGTAGTAAGTACTGTGTAATTATGCATTTTCCTACAAAAACATGATTGAAGAAATAAAAAAATATAGAACTAGTAGTTTACTAGTTCACAGAAAATATTACATAATAAATTTGTAATAGAAGTTCTCAAAGAACTGCAAAATAATTCAGAGATATTCATTCAGATATCAAAGCTAACTTACTAAAATGCATCCATAGGTCTAAAAATATGTAGTCAGCAGATTCTTATCACTTAGCCCTTCCTGGAGAAAATCCAGTAAGTCGCTTATATTATAATCCAGAGACTTTTATCTATCATGAGAAAACCATACATTATGAGATTCTAGACACAATGTGTAAGCAGCTGATATTACAAAGGCAGATGCCTAACATACATGTCAATTGTTTCTGCAGAGTCTATTAAGGTGGTGTCCAGCAATCCCTCTTGCAGTATTAGATTGGATCAGTTTCAATCTGTGATGCCTGATAACGTGGACAAGCTGCTTGGGGCGGTGCGGCCTACCACTTGCTCTCTGGATCCTTGCCCGACTTGGCTGCTTTTATCTAGTTAATATCATTAACTCATCGCTGAGGGAGGATAGGATGCCTCCTTGTTTGAAGGAGGCAATGATTAGACCACTTCTTAAGAAGCCTTCCCTAGATCCCTCAGTGATGGAGAGTTATAGGCCAGTCTCCAATCTCCCATGGTTGGGCAAGGCGATTGAGAGTGGTGGCTAACCAGCTCCAGGGGTTTTTGGAGGAAACCGATTATGTAGACCCATTTCAAACTGGCTTTAGAGTGGGATATGGGATTGAATCTGCCTTGGTCAGCCTGATGGATGACTTTTACCAGGGAATCGACAAAGGGAGTGTAACTCTGTTGGTGATTTTGGATCTCTCAGCGGCGTTCGATACCATAGACCATCGTATCCTTCTGGATCACCTGGGGGAATTGGGAATAGGAGGCACTGCTTTGCAGTGGTTCCGCTCCTATCTCTCAGGCACATTCCAGATGGTGGAGCTTGGTGGCAGTTCCTCTTTAAAATGGGAGCTATTATATGGAGTCCCTCAGGGCTCCACTCTGTCACCAATGCTTTTTAATATTTACATGAAACCACTGGGTGAGGTCATCAGGAGATTTGGTGCAGGGTGTTATTAGTATGCTGATGACACCCAAATCTGTTTCTCCTTATCATCGTCATTGTCATCATGAGGAAATGGCATTCACTCCCTAAATGCCTGCCTACAGGCAGTAATGAGCTGGATGAGGGATAACAAATTGAAGCTGAATCCAAGCAAGACGGAGGTGCTCATTGTGGGGGGTCGGAATTTCAGGAATGAGTTAGATCTTCCTGTGCTGGATGGGGTTACACTCCCCCAGAAGGAACAGGTACACAGCTTGGGAGTGCTCTTGGATACAGGCCTCAACATGGTATCTCAGGTGGAGACTATGGCCAGGAGTGCTTTCTATCAGCTTTGGCTGATTCGACAGCTGCATCCATTCCTTGAAGAGAATGATCTCAAAACAGTGGTGCATCAGCTGGTAACCTCCAGGCTCGACTACTGCAATGCGCTCTATGTGGGGCTGCCTTTGTATGTAGTTCGGAAATTTCAGTTAGTTCAAAATGCAGCAGCCAGACTGGACTCTGGAGTAACCCGGAGAGACCATATTATGCCTGTCTTAAAACTGCTGCACTGGCTGCCGATATGTTTCCAGGCGAAATACAAAGTGCTGGTTATTACCCTTAAAGCTCTGAACGGCTTGGGTCCATGTTACCTTAGAGAGTGCCTTCCTCGGTATGATCCCCATTGCTTGTTGAGGTCATCTGGAGAGGTCTGTCTTCAGTTACCACTGGTACATCTGGTGGTGACTCGAAACCGGGCCTTTTCTGTAGATGCTCCTGGTCTGTGGAATGCACTCCTGGCAGATGTCTGCAGTTTAGGCTCGCTGTCGGCCTTTAAGAGAGCCCTAAAAACCTATTTGTTTGGCCTGGCTTTCCAAGGCTTGTAAATTGTTGTTGTTTTTTAAAAGTATTTTAATTGGTTTTAAATGGTTTTTAATTGTTTTTGAATTGTTTTTATATTGTTTTTAACACTGTGTTTGAATTGTGGGTTTTATGTCTTTTTAAAAAGTTGTTGTACACCCAGAGCCTCTGGATGGGG
This sequence comes from Hemicordylus capensis, assembly GCF_027244095.1. Taxonomy (NCBI): domain Eukaryota; kingdom Metazoa; phylum Chordata; class Lepidosauria; order Squamata; family Cordylidae; genus Hemicordylus; species Hemicordylus capensis. The sequence goes on along the minus strand of NC_069658.1, from coordinate 88,835,995 downwards.
TGGTTTATAAATGTAATAAATACATAATAAATAAATAAACTGTATATTATTGAAAATAAATGTTTCAGCCAATAATGCTACGACAGTCAGTGATGTAAGAAGGAAAATATACATACATAGGAACAAAACGTTAAAATATGAACCTTTATTAACAACAACTCCTTCGTATCAGACTCAAAACTGCCTTTAATATTGGTTTTCGGTTAGGGCATTTAGTATGCTTTCCTTTTCCTTAACTTGACACTGGAGAAGAACTGCACATCTTTCTTCAGGGATATACGGTACCAAGAGAGAAGTCAAGATTTCTCAAATATACAATAAGTAAGCATTGGATTTCTCAAATATACAGCGAGTAAAGGATGCTTCCCATTCAGCTTTTCAATATTTAATGATTACACTTATTTTAATTTACCTCAGAGCCATATGACATTTCAAAGTTATTTTCATTTGTCTTTGATTTCATAACGAAAGCCCAACTTCTGCACATCCTTGGTTAATAAGGAAACTACTATCAATCATCTCATATCACAGTAGACATAGTTACAAATAAGATATACTGCTAAATTCTTTTTTCTTTTATCAGCTCTTTCATATTCAAGACTTCAAAATGGTACAAGAATTGGGTTCAAGACCACAGCAATGCTACACATTTATTACATGTTCCAAAAGTGAAGATGAGTGGGGAAATCTAGATGTGAATCAGCATGATTCCCTTTAATAAAAAAAGTTGTGGAAGATAAATCCTTGGTAGACATGACTCATTTCATTGACTTTTGAACAATAATTTCTCAGAGTTGTCCAGATTAATGGAAAATTAGTTGGACAAGAGAAACCTTACTTGTTAAGAAAAACCTTAACATGTTAAAGTTTGTATGGTGATTCATGAGAAATTACACCACCACCATAATGTACAGAACACTGGCTGACATCCTAACAAAGCATGTGTATGAGGATGCTCTGCAGGGCCATGATGCGAGCCCAAGTGCAACCTCACGCAGTCTTCATAATCTAAATCAGAAACATGCTAAACTGTTGTGCACTTTGAAGTTGTGCAACAGCCCCACCAGGCCTTTAGTATCAACAGGAGACTGTGCAGAATGTTGCCCACTGAACTGTTGCTGTTCTGAATACCTAAATTAAACAAAGAATCTAGAATACTGATCACTATCTGACATTATTCAGTTAGGTATGAGCCCCAAGAACAATGTGCTCCTTGTTGAAATAAGAGCCTCACTCGGACAGTTTTTAAAAAGATGAGTGTGTCTGCAGTTATTTACCCAAGCCTTTTAACTAGAACTAGCTGAACCTGCACACAGCATCTGTGCACTCTTTGGGGCTGGCGATTCCCCCCTGCCTTCTGCCCCAGTCTCTCCTGCCCTCGTCTTCTCAGCTTTTCGTACCCGGCTGCCAGCAATGCTTTCCTTCCCAGCCAGGAGTGGCTCCACCGCCCACATTCTCGGGCCAGGCCGGGCCACCACCTCCATTTCTGCCGTTGCCACCTCCCCACCATGGCCGTTGACGGGTTGCTCTCTTTTGTCCCCGGCCGCCGGCAGCGCTTTCCTTCCCGGCTGGATGCGGCTCTGCCTCCTGCCTAGACGAGCTGCTCTCGGCGGCACGGTTCTACTGCCGCCGGCTCCTCCTCCTCCTGGAGGCCCAGTCACCTCCCTGGGCCAGGCTGCTGCCTCCTCCATTTCCTCCTTTCCCTCAACTCTGCCCTTCTTCCTCCTTTCCCCTCTGCCTTTCCTCCTTTCTTCATCCATTCCCCCGAGTCTGCTGATTCTCGCTTCCCTCCCTCGCTGCCGCTCCCTCCAAGGCAATGGTTCAAGGCATCCAGACGCATCCAGACACAGTTTCCTACGTGAGTGGCCGTAAGAGAATTAAATATATAGATTGTGGTTTTAAATAGTTCTAATTTGTTTTATGTCATAAACTGTGCTGAGGTGTGAGTTTGAGGTGGTATACAAATAAACTAACTAAATAAAGTCAACAGCCTCAATTAAGTAGACTAGACCAGTGGCAGCCAGTCAGTAAGGGCAGGGCAGGGGGGCTGCCCCACCACCACCAAAAAAAGGATAGAAAAGGAAACACTCTGTGGGTAGTTTAAAAAACAACAAGAAGTCAGGGTAGAAAAGAGGCAGCCCAGCCGATCTGCTGAGAAGCAGTGAACTTCCTGCTTCCTCCTCCAGCTGCTCCAGCTTCCTCCCCCACTCTGCCACTGGAGGGAATAGCCTGCTGATCAAGCCTATTCCCTCACCTCATTGCTTTGGGCACCCTGCATCACCGCCTCCCCGGATTAGACATAAAAGGGCAAAAGAGACAAGTGCACATGTACCAGCCATGGGCTGTTTTGGGGTGTGTGGAAGCGGTGCTGGCTGCTGCTAGATTTGAGTGGCTCAAAAAAAAAAAAAAAGCAACTGTTGCCCATGAGTAGGCCCACTGGAAATAATCGGTTTTACTCATGTGTAACATTCACTGTGATGTTTTTGCAATTGGTATCCTTGCGCCCTGCCCCAGATGGCAGTAGCCACCACTGGACTAGACCAATCTAAGTTCACCCTGTTGCTCTCAACCACAATCTCTTTTTATGGTTTTCATTTTCAGACAGCCCAAAATGTAATTCCGACAATCCTACAAAGACACTGGAAACATATTCTATTCACCATACTCAAGATCTTCTAAGCACCCAAACCCTCTATACTATATCACTATATTACTAAAACCAGTCATACTAAAAGCAAGCCACCAAGCACTTAATATAAAAACAGCAGCTGAGTTATTCTCACAAAAAAGCCACATTAGAAAATTTCCTAATGGCACAACCTCCCACCCTTAACTTTAGACCACCTGAAGTGCTACAAAGGCCAGGGGAAGCCTTTGCTATCTTTACCACCAGCCTTATTGAAGACTAAGGAATCACTACTGTTCAGTGATTCAGCCTGAAAGCCTAAAGGGGGTGAAGAATACACTCTTCCATTGTGCCTGGCTCGGTTGAGTGGCCATTTTCCTTGGAGGAGCAGATATGTCAATTTTCTTCATCTCATACATTAATGTGATTTGTGACTTCTTTTCTCTTCCTAGAGGAACACCTTTTGAGGAGGATAGCCAAAGTAAACACTGATGTTCATTTGTGGCACAAATAGATATAGAATCCCTTTCACTTTTCTTCGGCTTGTTATGCTACACAGCAGAAACTATATAGCTACTCCCACACTTTTGCAGTCCCTGTCAAGTCGGTAGAGACTCCTGTAAAAGTTAGAGGTGACAGTCCAGGAGATAGCAGGTGTTTGGCAACAGCTCTCTCCCATGACAGTGTGTAGCAAATACTTTCACAAGATGGGCCATTCTCACATTCTTTTCATCCCTGTAGAGCTTGCAGAGACATTAGCAGGAGCTAAAGCATGACAAGATAGCTGACTGAGACAGACAAACATCCAAAAAGGATGCATATCCATCATCTGTTCTAACAGGGATATTTAATAAGAGAGGGGAGGAAAGGGAGATATGACTATCCCTATAAAACAATATAAAAAGACATGCATCACAGTCTCAACGCTTTGGCCATAAAGACAGATCCGGTTAGTGATAGGGATTTTATGATACCTACCCTCCAATACAGCTAATGGAAGTGCATTAAGAGAAGGCCCTTCACTGGGATAGTTAAACTCATTAAGTAATGGACTAGTTTAGGGTAGTTTGTAAAACTACAAAGGAAGTTTCTTGCAGAGATTCATGCCAAATTGCTCTGCTTTTCAATGTCTGCTATACATTGTTTTATAAGCCCTTTGGAAGCATCAGGACCCAGAGGCATTAAAAATTGAGGAGAGAATCCGAGCTTGCCCAGCATATCTCAGAGTTGTTTACACCAACTAGATCAGAAGCCATCTTCCAAAATGAAGGAGACTAGTCCTTTGGGGGAGAATGATTTTAATCTAGAAGTTAAATACATACATCCAAAGCCTGGCCTCCACTCTTGAAAGCCCAGCCTCCAGGCTTAGAATGACATGGGCACACATTCATCTAGGAGCTGAGAATAAAGCACACAAGAACTTTGAATGAACCATCTCCATTTGCTTAAAAGTATGTGGGACACAAATAGCAGCCCCATACAAGATAGCTGACTGGCGAGAAGTCCAATGCATACTTTCCTCTATATCAGTAGTATCATCCCACCCACCCTATCCTCTACACACACACACACACACACACACACACACTCTCTCTCTCTCTCTCTCTCTCTCACACACACACACACACACACACACACACAATGTGCAATACTACTGGGGATACAGTGCACACTGCTAATTAAAATAAAAGGGCAATGACACTTATTTTACATTGTCCATATCTAATGAAGGAACTGCTGATTATATAAATATCTGTGTACTAATTCCTTCATAAGGTTAGACCTTACATGCAGATTTTGTAAATGTATATAAGAAATGTATTTTGAAGTGTTTCAACTGTTCTCCAAGAAAGAAACCGCAAATTGACACAGAAGTTGAAACATACAAGAACAAAAACCACATAGTCATGGAACACAAAAAGGTATTTAGAAAGACATCGAAATATCCAGCAATATTTTATAGCAGAACCTCACAAATGTGAATATGATAAATGAAATTAGCAATCAATGTAACATCTCCTTGTAGTCTTATTAACTTAAGAGTGCAACTTAAGAGTCATCTGGCAGATGACTCATGGACATGTGAGGCTAGGAGGCAGTGCCATCAAGCCAGTCAGTTCATAAGGGAAGGAAGAGAGGCACTAGCAGAAAGAGGAAGAGAGTGCTATGCATATGGAAATATTTAATGTGTTCTTGAAACTGGCATTCAAAGTTAGTTCGTTCTTGGAAACCATTTGACTTTCATATACATTCTGGAAGTTACTGAAATGAAAATGACCACCACTGTTACACCATTGCTAGTTTGTGTTGCAATCTAGATGAGTGATATTAATTATTCAAATATAAATCAGATGTTTGTACTAATGAGACTGCTTTGCAAATGGTTCAAGACAATGTCACTATTGCAGAGAGAGAGAGAGAGAGATTCAAATTCTACTTTCCCAGCTAACTGGGCACCTTTTAAAAGTGGCGAGTTTCAATTTAGGGGGGAAGAGCAACTGGCCCTATCCACCCGCAGCACAGTAGCCCTCCAGTAACTGTTGCTGGTGTCTTATGTTTTGTTTTTTATTGTGAGCCCTTTGGAGACAGGGATCAATCTTTATGTATTTATTATTTCTCTATGTAAACCTATTTAGAAACTTTTGTTGAAAAGCGGAATATAAATTATTTTTGTTCTGGCTGCACTCCACATACCAGAGCATTAACCAGAATTGTTTAACCCAATGGACAAAAACTGGATTAAGGAGTTTGAAAATTTAATTTCCTCTAATTTAATTTCCTCTAATTTAACTAGCCATATATTGAGATCCCTCCACCCCAAGTCCTGCTATGCTGCCTCATTGTGGCGGCAGGGTGTGTGTGTGTGTTCCAGGGAGAGATGAGCAAAGCATGCCAGGAGGTTTACTCCCAGTAGGGTCACCTAAGGCGTGAAGGTCATCCCAGCTGCTCAGCTAAAGCAGACAGGCACCTATATTAGGCAGGAGTGATATAAGAATGATGGTCACTTTAGCAACAATGACAAAGGCATCATGTCATACTACGTGAGAGAAGGCAATGGTAAACCACTCCTGTATTTTACCAAGAAAACCACATGGATAGACAAGATAGAATGATTGTTGATGTAGTGTCAGATAGAGCCCCTCAGGTCAGATGGTACTCAACATGCTACTGAGTATGAGCGGAAGATCTCTCAGAACACTCATGGCGTTTATGGCACGGTTAGGCTAAAGCAGTGGTTCCCAAACTGGGAACTTCCAGATGTTGCTGAACTACAACTCCCATCATCCCCAGCCACAATTAATAGTTGGGGCTGATGGGAGTTGTAGTTCAGCAACATCTGGAGGCCTGCAGTTTGGGAACTACTGGGCTAAAGCCTTTTGGATGCCTAGCGGCTGGATGTTGCCATGCAGGAAAAGAAAATTAAAAGCCGCAAAAACAGAATTGCAATGAGAACGTGGAACATAAGAAGCATGAATATGGGGAAGCTCAACACAGTGAGAGATTAAATGAATCGACCACAGATTGACATCTTGGGCATCAGCCAATTAAAATGGACTGGAATTGGACACTCAGAAAATCATACTGTTTATTACTCAGGACATGAAAAACAAAGAAGGAACGGTGTTGCTTTCATAGTCAGGAAGGATATAGGAATGACAGTACTTGGGTACAATGAGGCCAGTGACCAACTAATATCAATTGGATTTTGAGGACAACCCTTTAACATGACAGTTTTTCAAGTCTATGTCCCAACAACTGATGCAGACGAAGAGGAAGTTGATGAGTTTTATGCTCAAGTTCAGTCTGAAATTGACAGAACATGCAAGCAAGATGTGCTGCTGGTGGTTGGAGACTGGAATGCTAAAGTTGGAAATGGTAAAGAGGGAAAAACACAGTCAGACTGTACGGCCTATGAAAAAGAAATGAAGCAGGAGAATGACTTACGTAGTTTCTGTTAATCCAATGTTCTATTCATTGCTAACACATTCCTCAAACCAAAGCGGCGCCTATACACATGGACATCACCAGATTGAATACACAGAAATCAAACTGATTACAATATTTGTGCAAGGAGGTGGAAGAGTTCAGTTATAACAACAAAGATGTGGCCTGGGGTAGATTGTGGAACACCTCACGAACTGCTCTTGTGCAAGTTCCAAGTCAAGCTGAAGCAGAAAAACAAAGATATCCAGTTTCCATGATATGAACTTGAGAATGTACCCACCATTTTCAAGGAGAACACCAGGAAGTTCGCTTTGAAGTTCTGAACCTCACTGATAGGGAGCCAGAGGAACTGTGGAATGAAATCAAAAAGTTGCTAAGGACAAATGTGAAGAAGGACTGCCAAAGACCAAGAAACAGAAGAAAGCAAAATGGATGTCAGAACAAATGGTGGAAATTGCCAAGAAGAGGCAAGAAGACAAAGTTAAGGTAGATAAAGACCTCAGGAAGGAACTTAATAGGGAATTTCAGAAAGCTGTTAGAAGAGACAAGGAGCAGTAATAAAATGGCATCTGTAAAGACCTTGAGGATGGAAATAGACATGGAAAAACAAGGAAGGTTTTCCAAAAAATCTCTGAACTCAGAAGGAGGTTCTAACTTCAAATTGGTATGTTAAGGGATGCCAAAAGGACAGATAGTAACTGATTCAGAGATCAGAGATGGAAGGGGTATACTAAAAATTTGTACAGCAGGGATGTCAACATCCAAGTTACTCTAGAAGATATTCCCTACTTGCAAGAACCTCTAGTATGGGAAGGTGAAGTTAGATCAGTACTCCAGTCATTACCATGTCAGAAGGCTACAGGAATTGATGGAATAGCTACAAAAATATGGCAGGCAACAGAAGAAGAATCAGTCACAGTTCTAACCAAACTATGCCAGCAAATTTGGAGAATGACACATGATTGGAAGAGGTCAGTCTGCATACCCATACCAAAGAAAGGAGACTTAACAGATCAGGCTAACCATCACACAATATCCTTAATTTCATATGCTAGCAAAATAATGCTCAGGATCATCCAACACAGATAAGAGCCCTACATGGAAAGGGAAAGGCCGGATGTTCAAGCTGGTTTCAGAAAAGGTCAAGGAACAAGAGATATCATTGCTGATGCATGTTGGATAATTGAGAAAGCCGAAGAATACCAAAAAGAAGTCAACATGTGCTTCATTGACTACAGAAAAGCCTTTAATTGTGTCAGCCATGTCAAGTAGTAGAATATCCTTAAGGAAATGGGTGTCCAAGAACATCTCATTGTTCTCATGAGAAACCTACACAGAGGACAGGAAGCCACAGTCTAGATGGAACATGGTGAAACAGACTGGTTGCTGATCGACAAAAAAGTAAGACAAGGCTGTATACTTTCTCCTTATTTATTCAACTTATATGCTGAACATATACTGAGAGAAGCTGGATTGAAAGAAGATGAGCATGGTTTGTTGGTGAAAGAAACATCAATAACCTGCGCTACGCTGATGACACCACTCTGATAGCTGGGAATGCAGATGATCTGCAAGCTCTAGTAGTGAAAGTCAAGGAGTACAGTGAAAAAATGGGACCACGACTAAATGTAAGGAAGACTAAACTAATGACAACGAGTACAGCAACCAGCTTCAGAATTGATAATGAAGACACTGAAGTGGTAAATAGCTTCTGCCTTTTAGGATCAACCAACAATAGTAAAGGATCCAGAAGTCAAGAAATATGCTGCAGACTAGCACTTGATAGGGTTGCAATGAAGGCCTTGGAAAGGATATTTAGATTCTGTGACTTGACTAAACCTATAAAGATTATACTCGTTCAGACAATGGTTTTCCCTGTGACACTCTATAGATGCAAAAGCTGGACTTTGAAGAAGCAAGATATAAAAAGTATTGATGCTTTTGAACTTTGGTGCTGGAGAAGACTTTTGAGGATATCATGGACTGCCAGGAAAACAAACAAATGGATCATAGAACAAATTCAATCCAGAATTTTCACTCGAGGCACAAATGACCAGGCTCAAGCTATTATACGCTGGACACATTATGCAAAAATCCAGCTCCCTTCTCCCATAAAGATGTGAGAAGTTGAAGGAAAGAGAAGACAACGACCAGCAGCAAGGTGGATGGACTCGATTACGACAGCAATGAATGCACCACTGAGAGACCTTAAAAGCCAAGTTGACAGATCATCCTGGAGAGAATCTATCTATGTGGTCGCTAAGAGTTGACACTGACTTGATGGCACTTACTTAATCAATCAATTAATCAAATATTGGGATTTATAAATGCCTATTCAGTAGGCCCTTGAATTCAAAATGGCTTTCTAAATTCTTTAGTAAAGCAACACAACTATCTCTATTTGTTGAAGCAATGCAAATTCCTCCATAGTTGACATCATTTACTCGCTAGTACAAAAGCTCGTTCTGCTCCCTCATGGAATCTTTAATGAAGATCTTAAGCATGCCATTACTATCAGGACTAAGTCAAACGTTTATTTGATATCTTCAGTTCAAAAATGTAACAATGAATCTCTTAGAACTACAGTAAAGAGTTCTTTACATATCCATCCTGTGCAAGCAGGACCTTGAGCAATCCACAGCAGCTTCTATGGACTGCTTTACTTGTACATTAGTTTAAATTCTAAAAACTAAGTTTAATTTTGATTTTTTAATAAAATGTGAACAATGACTACTACAAGTCTTTAAAACACAGCCAGTCTCTTGCCAGTTAATGTATGTAACATCCAAACAAAGGTATGGGACCACAGCTCAGTGGTCAAGCATCTGCTTTGCTTGCACAAGATCCAAAGATCAATTCCTGGCACCCCAACTATGACAGGGAAAGACTCCTGCCTGAAATCTTGGAGAGCTGCTGCCAGTCAGTGTAGACAATACTGAGTTAGATGAACTCAGTATGAAGCAACTTCCTAACTTCCAAAGCCCACAGTTGTTAGTTACTGCTGAGGATTATGGGGATTTTCGTTGATGTAAAGTTTGTGTTTAAAGATATGCAAAAAAGACAGTAACAGCAGAATTGTAAACACTCTTAAGTAGTCAAACTATAGCTCCATAACCAGTAGTTACAAGAATGGAATTCTGTGTTATAGGGCAACATGGTCCGTACCAGCCATGGAATCTGCACAGTAACTCAAACAATATCAGAACTAAACTGATAGTGGAGGAAGTTGAAGTGATTTTAAACTAAATATCTCCAGTTCCATAGAACATTAGGTTATTCAGTCATTCCAATACACTACATGTAATACTAATCTAACTTATACTAATGGAAACCACCACAACAGTGTGCCTCTTTCATTGATAACATCACATCTACTAGACAATATCCATGGCAGCGCTCATCTTATAGGACATCCAGGATACACTATCAGGTCATCTCACTATCTATTCCAACACCACTGAAAACTTGGATAGTGTTGATAGGGATGCTCACTTCTTTAAAGAACAATCCAAAACAAATGCAATTTAGCTTATATCTTCCTCTTGAACACACATGTACTTCTATTATAGAGGAACAGAAAGCACAATAGGAAGGCAACTTAACTGAGGAATGTGATATAATCATTCTTGGGATGAAGTCTTCATCCCAAGTATGATTATATCACATTCATCAATTAAGTTGCCTTCCTATTGTGCTTTCTGTTCCTCTATAATAGAAGTACATGTGTGTTTAAGAGGAAGATATAAGCTTAGTTTTTAGCTTAGTTTTTTTTAGTAACAAACTAAAAAAACAGTTGCACTGCTGAGTAAAAAATCAGACAGAAGAGTAATAGAAAAGTAAACCTAAGTTTAACTATGTGTGATTTAATTAAGTAGACTGCTTTTAATAGATGTCTTTCTAAAGTGAAACACGTATCTATAAGCTAATTACTCCATCTCAGTTAAAAGACAAAAGAAAGAAGAAGAATATATTTTCAAATACGTAAACAAAAATCAATGAACTGGGGAAAAGTAAACTGCCCACAGCTCAAATACCACATGTTATTTTTATCAAGACACTTCTAAAGCACCACTCTTGATATTTTATTACAAATACGGAAAGCATATGCCATGTTGATAAATACGAGTACTGAAGAACCCAAGGCAATTAAAGCAACCAGTTTTCAAATACACAATTACGTAACAGACATATATGGACATCCAATAACAATACTTCATCAACAATACTTTTAAAAGCATTAAGAATGCTCATCCAATATACATAACGGACCCATTCACACAACTATTTGGGAGGGTGGGAGATAAGGCGGCTGCATAACCTTACCGTCCCCGCAGCAGATGATTACGAAGATGTTGCTGGGTGTGTGGATTACATGTCCAGATGGTCTGTTGCTGCCCCAGGTACTGCAAAAGTCAGGACGCATCATCCCAGCCCCAGGAAATCCCACAAAGCACCATGTGAATGTGCAGTGCATTGTGGGGCTCCCCCTGCTGACGACTGGGAGCCTGCTCCTGTGCCAGCGCTGGCTGGGAGCAGCCGACACTCACACACGAGCAGTTAGCCTGAGTTAAGGGTGTGCTCGCATAAGTGAGTTTGCCACAGCGGCACCATTGGGATCCATATGGATTCCCAGGAGCTCTCACAGGCACCGAAGCCTGGGCTTGGCCGTCTTAGCCCAGTCTTGGCTCTTGTGAGAACAGCCTCAGCAAGCGCATGGCATTATTCAACTAAATGTATTTTGCTCTACACATATAACTAAGGGATTTTGATGAGCTGCCAGAGACCTGTTGATCACAATCAAGCACAAAAAACTGGTAACTAATTCTCGAATTATTATTATTTCCAGACATTTTTGTATCTTTGTACACTGGCAATGAACTATAGTTAGTAATAGGTCAATGGTTAAATTCATTTCAGGGCACTTGAAATTTTTTGAAATTAGAAGTGGCCTTGCTGATGGTGCATCACTATTTTTATTACTGTTTATGTATTGACCAAACAAATCTCATAATTTCGACTACTGCCCCAAACCAGTGACTTATTTTAACTGAGATGGGGCAAGTGTGGCTAATGATCCTGTGAGAATAGATTAGCTGAAAAGCTTAACACAGGAGAATATCTGAATTCTGCAAACAGAATTTTGACCTAGAAGAAAAAGCTTCCTACTCTAACTGATCACTTAAACAAACAAACAAACAAAAAAGGCAGACCTATGAAGTTATTCTTAGAAAGCTAGTTATGTTTTCATTTTTATCTTCAGTGTAAGTCTGTCTCAGTTAAGAAAATTTTTAATTTATAAGCATTAGTTATAATAGTTCATTTGTAACTAATCTGTTTTAGTTATGATAGTTGATTTAGAACAGTTTTCTATAACAATTTCATTTTTTATTTTAAAGCCAACCTGAATGGTGATTAAAATAATTGCTCTAAATCCATTTTTGCAGAGGCAGAACAACCAACAAAATCAGTACTCAACCTAAGTTTTGATTAAAATTGCCTTGGTTTCCCTTCAGATGCACATCAAGCATGGACATGTACAACAGCTGCAAACATATCTCAAGAACTATGCCTTTATTAGAAACATAGTTTTAAAAATGAGAGCTAGCAGCATACACACACACACACACACACACACACACACACACACACACCTGTACTGGGATCAAGGCATATAAGGGTGTGAAACCTATTACTAGCCCAAACATAATTGCAGACTGAAATATTTTTGCTGTTAAGCAATTTGTTAATTTATTCAAAATACAGTAAAACATCTTGTCTGGCTTACTTCATGAATAATTGTTCTTAGCACAACACTTCATAAGTGAACTAGGTACTCTAGGATGTCTGCAGAGCAAACTGCCTCAAAAGGATAAGGATGTGCATGAAACAGATTTTGTGTTCCATTCCAAGCTTGGAATGGAACACAAAATACCCAGACTGTTCCATCGGAACAACCAGTTGGGCCGGTTGTTCCAATGGAATGATCCCGTTCAGAGTCAGAATGTTCTGAGTGCCATTTTAGATTCCAAAATGGTGCTCTTCTGGCATCTGTGCAAGTGCTGCAGACATTTGTGTGGTGGTGCTGACCAGGCAAATGGCTTCCGCACATGCGCAGAGACCAGAAGAATGCCAATTTGGATTCCATAATGGTACTTGGAACATCTGGAACTTTCCTAGTCTGAACATGGTAGTTCCATTCCAAGCTTGGAACAAGCCCTTCATTTGAAAGGCATTCTGTTCTCAGCTTGCAACACTAGAAACTGCTTGTTTCAAGGCACAATGTTTTGAGATTGGAATGTTCTGCACATCTCTACAAAAGGACACCTAGTCTGCAGGTGTCTGCAGTACATGGCAAATGTTGGAACTGTTTTTAAGGAAATTAGTTAAATGGCCATTAGACCTGTTCATTATCAACAAATCCTAGGCTACATTCCTATGGCCAGTTACTTGAGAGCAAGCCTTGTTGAGTGAGATTTACTTCAGAGTAAACATGCACAGGCATATTGCATTCACAGATATCAGTGATCAAGATCTCGCACTAATGCCACTTTTTTTCAATTCTAGCTGAAAAACACGAGTTGCATCATTTAGGGGAGCTATGTCATTTCCTGATGATGATGTCATGGAGAAATAGATTTGGGTGTTATCAGCATATTGATAACACCCTGCTTCAAATCGCGATGATCTCACCCAGCAGTTTCATGTAGTTGTTAAAAAGCAGCAGAGATAGGATAGAGCCATGAGTTCTCATTTCAGAGAGCAATTATCCCCAATTGACACCATCTAAAATCTGCCCAAGAGATAGGAACATAACCACTGCATAGCACTGTTTCCTCTAACAGGGATTCCCAGATGATGTTGACTACAACTCCCAGCATCCCCAGCTGCAATGGCCTTTGGCTGGGTATTACGGGAGTTGTAGTCAACATCATCTGGGAATCCCATGATGATGCATAGCAGTACCCCATTCCCAAATCCCTCAGATGATTCAGAAGGATACCATGGTTGAAGGTACTGAAAGCCACAGAGAGATCCAAAAGAACCAGCAGAGTCACACTCCCTCTGATGATTCCTTGTTACAGATCATCAGGCCAACCAAAGGCTGACTCAACCCCATAGCTTGCTCTACAGCTAGTTCGAAATGCATCTAGAAAATCAGTATTCTCCAAAACTACCTGGAGTTGATCAGCCACCACCCTCTCAATCACCTTGCCCAACCAACCGAGGTTGGCAACCAGCCTATAATTATCCATCACTGAGGGCTCTAGGACAGGCTTCTTAAATAAAGGTCTCACAATTGCCTCCTTCAAACTTGGAGGCATTCTGCCCTCCCCTAGTGCAGCATTTATAATATCAAACAGGTCATCTCTAACAGCATCTCTACTAGATGATATAAGCCATGTTGGGGCATGGATCCAGAGCACAGGTGGTACATCACCAGTAAGCTTGTCCACATCCTCAGGAGTCACAAATTGAAACTGATCCATTCTAAACAAATAAGAGGAGTTACTGGACACCCCTAACATTGATTCTGAAGTAACGGTAGAGTCTAACTTAGGCCAAATCCAAGAGATTTTATGTGCAAAAAAGTTAGTAAAGGCATCACAGAGCGATGATGACGACTCCTAGAGGAATGATGAAGACCCACACCTAGCAACTTTTCTATATCATAGCCATAGTTGATGAAGTATCCAGCTTACCAAGAGACAGATCACAACATTAAGCATTAGATTATTGTTTCTAGTATGACACAATAATTTGAAAAACAGGTTTTGAATACTGTGCTTCCAAAGCATCACTAGTTATATCTATCAAGTCAGTTACAAAGAAATCCATCTGATGTATTGTGTTTTTATTCAAGAAGGGGGGGGGAAGTAGGAAGCATAAATCACAATTCTTCCTAATTTACAGAAGCAGAACTAATCCACCTCTTTTCTATTAACACTCTGTATACTTTGTTTAATTATTTGGAAATGAGAGTAGCTGTTCAAATATCTGTTTTCTACACTATTAATTTATTTAAAAAGAAACATAAAACAAATATTATAAAACTGCAAATAAGACCAAGTTTTCAACTGACTGGAATGCTGATAAATTATTTGGTCGAAGAACTATGGTTCAAACATTTTCATCCAGAAAAATCAATAAACTATATATTTATTAGAAATGAAATGAAATGAAATAAATAAATGAATAAGAACTAAGGTCTAATCACCATTGCTTCACTGCATTTCAATGAATAAAATGTGTCCTAAATTTCTGGGTTCTTTTTTTTTTTTTTTTAAGAGTAGTTAAGAGACAAGATTTTTAAAATATATTTTGGAAACACCAAGAAATACCAAAATAGTTCACGTATGGCACTTGCAAGTTTAGGTTCCTTGTAGTTCCAGTTTCTCTCTCCACATTTGCCTAAACACGAAAATTTCACAGAGAGATCAGTTGAAATACACTAAGTTTAATGGCTTTTTTGAAAAATATTTAATACATCAATAATAGAATCACAAACACAAATAGAATCTATTATGTTAGTATGAGAAAATGTCATACCTGCACCAGGAATGATTGCTAACTTTGTTTCAACTAGACCCATTTTTGCAGAAGTGGCTAGAAAACAAATAGAAAAAGTTAGTTCTTGAGAAGCCTACATTAGTCACATTAATAAAGAGGAACTTGGGTCAACAAAAAAAGCTACCACTGAACTTAACTGTTTGAAGTACAGGCGAACCGCGTCATTCGCGGACCTGACATAGGTGGGATGGCATAGTTTGAAAGAGTTAATTTCCGTGAATCCATGGTTTCAGGGTGGCCAGAAATGACCAAGCTCATTTCTGGCCACCATTTTGAAGAAAGGCGCCATTTTGTGACTCATTTGTTAAAAAAAAAAATTCCATGGAAAATTGCAGGAAAATGGCAATTGTTGGACATTTGGGGGGCATTGCTGACACCCATGAAAAATGGTAGGGCACTTTGCATTATTTCTTCCCATTTTCACCTCCCCCCACCACAATTCTGAAGCTCCAGGAACCTAATTCCCCCAGTCCTACTGACTTAATGCCCCATTATCAGCCGTTCCATTTTCCGCGGTTGTAGCGGAGAATGGAACTCCTGCGGATAATGGGGTTTGCCTGTAAAAGCAATTTTATTAATTCGATTTCTATACCACCCTTCCAAAAATGGTTCAGAGCGGTTTACACAGAGAAATAATAAATTAATAAGATGGATCCCTGTCCCCAAAGGACTCACAATCTAAAAGAAACTTAAGATAGACACCAGCAAGTCACTGGAGTTACTGTGCTGGGGATGAATAGGGCGGTAACATTGGTTTATTAGGGTAAATATAAAATCAAAATGCACATACATCTTGCTTTGGTGGGCTGTGTAAAACAGGATGCTGGACTAGACAGACCTTGAGCCTGATCCGCCAGGGCTATCCTTGTCAGCAGATTCCATAGCCCACTACTTTTTATATAGGTCCACCAATGATTCAGGAGGACCATGAATTGTATCCTAACCTCTCTAGTGCTGGTACTTCATGACCAACATGCAAAGATCATTTGCTAAGACCCTTGTAAGGATCTCTTCCACTTATGGAAAGTTCCCTTACACAATTGTGTTGCCATTCATAGAAGGAGCTTGGGGTCATGGAACAAGGAGCATCAGTGCACTAACGTATACTGCCACATATGACAGGTGCCCAAGTGTCAGTGGAAAGCCCTGCCCTCTTAATATGCATACATTGAATAAATATGTCCATCACATCTATTTTTATTTATTTATTTATTTATTTGATTTATATACCACCCTTCCAAAAATGGCTCAGGCTGTGTAAAAGTGTGTCATGTTGATGTCAGCTCCTGCAGCCACAGAGCCCTGTGGTTGTTTTTGGTAGAATACAGGAGGGGTTTTCCATTGCCATCTCCCACGCAGTATGAGATGATGCCTTTCAGCATCTTTCTTATATTGCTGCTGCTCGATATAGGTGTTTCCCATAGTCTGGGAAACATACCAGTGGGGATTCGAACCAGCAACCTCTGGATTGCTAATCGAGTCATTTCCCCGCTATGCCATTAGATGGCTTGTACAAGTAGTAGTTCTACAGAATATGGATGTCTGTTCAGGAAACTGTCACTTGTGATAAGAAACAAATATGAGTGTGCAGGAAAAATTGTTTTATTACCCATGGGAAAATTGGGTGGGGCGGAATGAGGAACACTTTCTGGCTGGGTTGAATGGAAGAGATAGATTGTTGGTGTATGCTGTCAACTGAAAGCTTCTCTATACCAAATACCATTTTAGAAATATATGCCTAACATATTGGCATATATGCCTGATCTCAAACATGTTGCAAAAGGGCCTGCTAAAGATGCAAGATATGCATAAAGGATCTTTCTCCTTGTGCCTTCAACCTTCACTAGCATTGAAATGCATTTGTGAAGAATTAAGTTAATTCTTGGCAATATACTGCTCAATAGTCTCAGCCTTACGAATCAGCACAGAAAGACTTGCATCTCCAGGGCATTTGCTTATTTTATACCTCAGACTACCAGATCTTTAACTCCTTACTTTGTGCAATAATGGCTCTTCAGTACCTGCCAATTTATTAACGTAGTATTCCCCAGCTGAACTTGAGTATTGTCACACTGGAGCAGCCCTACAAAAACAAACAGAGGGCCAATTCAGACATTATGTGGAGCCAAGATTAAACCTTAGCTTTACGTGACATCCCCGAGTCTTGGGAACACACACACACTCCCTGCTCTGCTGCTTGTGCACCCCTTGTAAAAATTATCTTCCAATTACAGTTAGAAATAAGCTAGGGTCACTCATGATTTCTGAAACAACTAATTCTGTCTTCTTTATCCAAAGCTGCAAAATAAACTATGATCTGAACCCAGCTTCAAGCCTTGGGTTCAGAATGTGGTTTAAGACCCCTGGTTATAAGCTGCAATTGTTCAGTTCAGCCATCATAAGCTATGCCAATTTCTTTCTAACCACAAGAGGAAGTAGAATTATTCTGAAGCTCACACAGGGAGAGGAAGGGAGAGTGTACACCCCTGAAGCTCGGAAATGTCACATAAGAGCCAAGGTTTAATTTCAGCTCTGCATGACTACTGAACCAACCCAGTGAAGGCGATGGAATGTATTGATGCTCCTCAGTACCAAACTTCTATATTCACCCTTCCCTTCCTTTTCTTTCCCTTTAAACACAAGGGTGAAGCCAGGAAGGCACAACATCATCCGCTAGATAAAGAAAGAAAAGAGAAACTAGCTCCAGATGACTCAGTCAACTAAACCTGTTGCACCATGTTGAACAGGACTGGCTTTAAATCCTACTCTCCCTCACATGAATTTTGCAAGAATAAAGTAGAATACTTCTAAGTATCCCGTACTCCTTGAATGAAGAGCAGGATATGGATGTGGTAAAATCAGATTCTGGCTAATATAATGTGACATATTGAGTAGGAGTTTGGGAGTGGAGAACACCTCCATGTATGCATGGAGGGGTGTGAAGGAATGAGGCCTGAACCTCCTCTTTTTGTATATAGGATTTCTGTATTGGAATTGCTTTGCTTATTCCCTATGTTAACAAGTTTTGCAGTGGTCAAAAGTTCACAGCTCTTGTTCTACAATGGTTTTGGAGGGAGAAGAATTATATTGCTTTAATTTTGGAGAGCTGAAGAGTCCAAGTGAACGAGTTAGCATGTGCTGGATAGGGAGCTGAGAAATCACTGGGAGAGTTGCGACTCTCTGGAGGACCGAATCACTCCTAAAGTAGGTGAAGTAACAGTCTAGAATTGAACCCCTAGAACTGGGAAGGTAGAGAAGGACCTGAGGCTGAGCAAGGGACAAGTCAGGCTTGCTGCAGAAGCTGACCAGGAGTGACTGTAAGAGGACTCTTGGTAAGGACTCTGAGGGCCCAGTATTAATGCAGGATAGATTGGATGCATTTTGCTCATATTTTATTTCTTCCTTGTGCTGTTTGTCCTAGATTTTCCAAAAGAAATATTGTTTGGAATTGAAATATTTTAAGTCATATTTTCTTGTTTTGCAGTTAAAAAATTTGTAGCTGCTTCCCCACCCCACACTTAGAAGCCTTTCCACCCTATCTAACTTGGAATGAGACAGAGGTTTGGAAGGCTGTTTTAGTAAACCCAGCCAGAGAAAAAATACAAATGTCTACTTGGTGGCAGCAGTGAAGCTGAAGATCACAGGGTTGTGACATGAGGTGGCAGTATGTGTGATCCATGACAAGGAGTGATTTTTGGCTATTTGCCCTTTCCCTCTACAGCCACCCAGAAATGTGCACCTGAGAGCTGGGATTGGCGATTGTCAAAAATCACCCCTCTCCTCCATGCATGCACAGAAGCATTCCCCACACACAGTTACTACTCAGTAAGTTAGGCATTATTTTTGAGTAGTTTCAAGTGGTTGGGATACAAGGTTACAAAAGAAGTTCCTCAAGCAACCACTCTTTGTAGTATCACTCAGAGCAGAAACAGTATAGACAAGAATTCTGTCACCAAATGAGAGGCCTCTGTTATATTTTTAGTCTGTCCTATTCTGTAAACTTATAGATTTACAATAGTTTCAAAGATGTATTCAATATTAACTGTTGCCAAATGATTTATAATTCAACTAATTAGAAAATGTTGAGAAGACAAGAGACAGCAAAAAAAAAACAGAGCGATAATTCATTTCCACCCACTTGTGTTTCCTTGCTCCACTGTTTCTGTTTTCAAATACCATCTCTAAAGTCGCACACACTTTTGCCCAAGTTTCCTTCACTTCTCCACTCCTTACAACACTTTAAAAAAAAAAAGACTTCCCTTTTCTAACATAGAACTTTTTAAAAATAACTAACTAACTAACTAAATAAATAAATAAAAACACCTCTCTGAGTAGGATGGAGGAGCAGGACAAACAAGCGGCAGCAACAAATGGAGAAAAAAGCAGCGCTCTGCAGGGCAAAAGATTCAGTCTCAGTTAGTGAAGGAGAAAAAGGTAGAAATATTGGTACCAATTTGACTTGCTTTGTCTACAATGAAGAGTTACTAGACAATAGGGGTATGCATGAAACAAAATCTGTATGTGCATGAAACAAAATCACAGACCCCCTGAACTGATCTGTCAAAAGCAGCCCGCTTGGCCTGCCCCAAATCAGTTTGGTTCATCTGCACACAAATTTGAGGCCTGTTTTGCTGGGGAAATGGGCCTCAAAATGCTGCTCTCCCCCGACCCCCGGAGAGCTGTTCTACCAATTGGGATCAGCGGGTAGACTAGTGCTCCACTCCAGACTACTTGGGAAGACCTGTCCTCCGAGGTGGGCTAACTCACCAAGTCTGGAGTGGTCTGCCCACCAATCTCAAGACTGGTCTGCCCACCAATCCCAATTGGTAGACCAGCTCTCCCGGGGGGGGGGGGCATTTTGAGGCCAATTTTTCCAGGAAAACGGGCCTCAAAATGGTATTCACATCACGAAAATCGGTTTGGATCAAATTGGGGACGATTCTCCTTGAACCTAAATCAGGCTCTCTATTTTGAGAGCAATTCAATTTGGGGTGGAATTTGCAGATCACCCCCAATTTGACCCAAATCGATTTGAAGGTGAATCGAATGGCACACCCTTGTGCAATTCAAGGACAGTCAATGGCTTTGAGATAGCTAAGTGGAAGGAAAACTGACAAATAATTGCATAGAAAAAGGCTTTTCAGTGACAAGAGATAAAACTCATGTGAACCTACTCCAGATGCTCCCCAAAAGAGCACCAACTTAGACCAAAGTGGTATAAACAGAACCTGAAATTCATGTTAAGCATCTCAGCTTAATTGATTTTTCAAAAAAGAAAATCAGTTTGCTTACCTGTAATGATGTTTCTTCAAGTGGTTTTCTGTGCATTGACACACATGGAATTTGCTCCTGAGCAAAGACCAGCCCAGAACCTTCAAAGGTTTTAGGAGAAAGGTTTTTGGCGGTAACCCCGCCCTCTTTGTATCCAAATAGAGGCTGTCCCTCTCCTCCCTTCAGTTGGAGCAACCGCCACAGATTCCCCAAAGAAGGAGAACTAGAAAGGCTGCTAGAAAGTTTTAGAAAGTTCTTCCAAAGAAAGAGAACTAGAAAGTGGGGAGGAAGGGAAGGTCGTGTGTGAATGCACAGAAGACTACTCGAAGAAACATTGTTACAGGTAAGCAACCTGCTTTTCTTCATTGTGGCCTCTGTGTATCACACACATAAGACATAGTGAGAGTCTTACCCTAAGACATGGAGGTGGGGCAGCCTTGTTTGTCAACAAGTGTGCTGCGGAGAATTATGGCACCAAAAGAAGCATCGTTCTTTGCTCTAAGATCCAGGGCATAGTGTCTTATGAAGGTGGTAACTTGTGACCAGGTGATGCTCTGCAGATCGCATCAAGGGGGATGCCAGTGAGGAAGGCTGTGGAGCTTGCCACAGATCTGGTGGAGAGAGTTTGCACTCAAGCAGGTAGGGGCTTCCTGGCAATTCCTGGCCAACTTTTTAACTACAGGGAACTTTAAGAGAGAACCAGATGTGATGAGATGTTCACAAGGTGTACCTTCAGGGAAGCAATTGACAAGCCCACCTTTTTAAGTTCAAGCAGGTAGGTGAGAATGTCTTCCACTGAAGAGTGCTGATGGTCAATGTGATGGCCCTGAGCATAGGGCATGGAACGTTTCCATTTCACCCCATTTGTGTGATGTATGGATGTTTTAAGTGCATTGTGGAGAATGGTGTGGACCGTCATTGTGAGTTCAGGTACCATGCTGTTAAGAGATAGAATTGAAAAGTTTGGATGGATTACGTTGGACCCTGGCGGCATGAGTAGGTCTGGTCGGCATGGTAGGCAAAAGTGGGTATTCAGTGCCATGGGCTGCAACTGCCATTCATGCAATGAGTATTTATGTCTGCTGAAAGAGTCTGCAGTGTAGGTTTCCTTACCTGGGATGTGGGTGGCTCTCAAGAAGATGCTATTGGCAATGCACCAATCCCAAAGGTCCAGAGTTAGATGAAGAAGTGATCTGGTTCCGCCTTGCCTGTTGTTATAGGCATCTGCAGAGGTGAACATCACCACCCACTTGTTCTGCAGTGTAGTTCTGAAGCTTTGTAGAGCAAGGAAAAATGACCAACAGCTCTAGGTAACTGATATGGCAGCTCTTGTCTGACTGTGACCACACCTCCAAGGCAGTGTGATGTCTACAGTGGGCACCCCATGCTTTACTGGATGCATCCATAGTCAGAGTGACATTTATCTTTATGACACATCTAGTCATGAGATGGTCCTGAACTGTCCAACACAATGCTGCCTCTGCAACTGCAGGTGGGATTGCCAGCCATTTTGATTGTCTGTGGCTGGATAGAAAATCTTCAGAAACCATTCCTGAATGACCTGCATGCGTAGTCTGGAATGTGGCAGTATGGAGGTCATGGAAGCCATGAGACCTAGAGCATGCGAGATCTGGAACGCAGTTGTCTGACATGCCGAAGAGAGGTGAGTGGCCACTGCTGTGATGTCCCCAATATGGTCTGGTGGTAGAAAGGTGGTGAAAAGGTAAGCATTGAGGTGGATGCCAATGAAGTCTATCCCCTTCAGAGGGTGAATTTGTGATTTTTTGTGATTGAAAGGTGGTGATCTTGTAGGTCTAATTTCTGTACTTGGACCAAGGTCAGTCAGATATGATACCTGAGGATATATTCTGAAAGGGCTATAAGTAACCAATCATCAATTTATGGGAAGAGTTGGATGCCCTGACAATGAAGGAAAGTTGCCACCACGGCCATGGTCTTTGAGAAGATCTGAGGTGCAGAGGCTAGCCCAAAATGGTAGTACAGTGTACTGGTAGAAGTAAGGCCCAAATCTGAAATGAAGGTACTTGTGGTGGCGCTGATGAATGGATATATTCATCCAGGCTTTTAATTAAATATTGTTTTAACAGTTTTAACACTGTTTTTAAATTTAGATTGTTGTAATGTCTTAAATTTTACTATATCATTTATTTTGTTTTAACTACTATGATAAGTTTTCTGTTGTCATTTATTTTAAGAGAGGAAAGGTGGTCTTGTGGTAGCAAGCATGACTTGTCCCCTTAGCTAAGCAGGGTCTGCCCTGGTTGCATATGAAAGGGAGACCAGAAGTGTGAGCACTATAAGATATTCCCCTCAGTGGATAGAGCTGCAAGTTCCCTCCCTGGCTTCTCCAAGACAGGGCTGAGATAGATTCCTGCTTGCAACCTTGGAGAAGCCACTGCCAGTCTGTGAAGACAATTTGCTTGTTGTAAAATGCCCAGAGACGTGAGTTCGGGGTGGTATAGAAACATGTCAAATAAATACATACATACATACATAAAATATGCAAGATCTAGGGAGGTGAACCATGCCCCTTCTGGAAAAAGTGAGTGGATCATGTGGATGGTAACCATTCAAAAGCGGTGGTAGCAGACACAGCGGTTTAGGCCTGAGGTCTAGTATGGGCCTCAATCCACCATCCTATTTGGGTGCAATACCTGGAGTAGAATCCGAGATGTTGTGACTGAGTGAACTCCCAATATGGCCTACTTCTGGAGCAAAGTCTGGATTTCTTCCAAAAGGGGAGGGGCTGGTGCCGTAACAATATGGCCTGACCGTGGTGGAGTTTAGGTGAATTCTATCCAATAGCCATGTTGTATAATTGAGATAATCCAGAGGTCTGCTATAATCTCTTGCCAGTGAAGAAGCTAATCTTGTGTGGTAGTCAGTTCATATGAAGCTAGTCTTATGTGGTAGTCAGTTCTTCTTAGCATAGGTTGATTGACAGGACTTTGTCGCTGTGGGGGCCTGACTTGAAGATTGGGTAGAAGGCTTCCAAAAGGAGCTAAATCTGGGGGTATGGTAAGTATCTGATGGAGGCTGGTAAGGCCTGTTGAACATGGTTCACTTGTTGGCGTCCTCTTGCTGAACGGTAAGGTTGCTGCAGGTTAATGGTCATGGAACGGGCAGTAAGTAGATTTTAACTTCTGCACATGCTCAAGAGTGTCATCTGTTTTGTCACCAAACAGATGCTCTCCATCAAACTGTAGATCTTTAATCCTTGACTTGGCTTCAGGCGTGAGAGACATGGACTTGAGCAAGGCATGCCTTCTCAGAGCAGAAGACATAGAAATGGGACGAGAGAAATAATCTGTTGTGTGGCAGACAGAGTGAAGCAACAGTTTGGTGATGTTCGGTCCTTCATTTAAGACGTTTGATAGGGCCTCCTCCTGATCTAGTTGCATGATCTGATCCAAAAGTGGCAATATTTTCTCAGTGTGTGTGCATAGCATGCCATGTATGCCTGTTATTTTGCGATACAGAGCTGAAGGGCTGTGGTTTAGTAGTTCCTCTTCCCTATGGCATCCAACTTGCACCCGTCCCAATCAGCTGGTATTGATGTGGGCTTTTGCCTTGATCAAGATTAGGACATTTCAGAAAATTCAGTTGCATGCGGTACATGTGGTCAAGGTGCCTAGCAGTTGGAGCCAATGTGGTGGGCTTTTCCCATGCAAGTTTGATCACTTCCAAAATTGTAGGGATGGCTGGAAGCGACAGCAGAGTTTTCGTATTGGATTCAATGAGGCTGAAAACAGAATCTGGTGCTACAAAAGTATTCTGATGCATTTCAATACCCAGCGCGTTTGCCATTCTCTCAACCTGCTCAGAATAAATACATGAACTCTGGCAGGGACTCAGATATGGAGTCTGGTTTGAGCGTATCACCTGCTGGGTCCAAAGGTGGGTAACATACAAATCCTGCATGAGTGAGGCTGCGTCAACTTCTGATTCACATTCTAACGAGGATGTTGCTACGCCTAGGTCAGTATCAGCTGTGGTAGGGGGAACAAGAGGGTGAAGGAGCTCCACTGTAGTTGCTCCAGCGTCCTTTGGCGCTGAGAAACATGTTTGTGCCAGATTGGCCTGTTGCAGTGTTGTCGTTTTGGGCACTGGCACCTTGGGAGTCTGAGACTCAGACAAAGGTTTGGTCTGTACCAAGGCTGTTGTGTGTGAATAAGAGTGGTGATGGAAAGCACTCTGGGTACAAGGAGGACTGCGATCCCTGTAGTGCTGAGCTGGAGACCTGCTACGTGACCTCCACCTCAGAGGAAAACGACTACAAGAGCGTGCACGCCGTCTTGAAGCGGTGACAGGCAGCAGTATGAATTATATGCGCAATCCACCCTATCATAGCCTATAGAGTAGTCTCTCAGTAGCGTCTTGGTTGCTCTTGGGAGAACACTCCCTATAATAGTGTTGGCAGCTGTAGAAATGTGAGTTTCTACATTACCGTGACCTGAGGCAAGAATCCCTGTAGCACTGATCCTGAGCCCCTCATAATCTCTGAAGTGTACATGCTCGTGCTCATCCTCATCCTGCAGGGAGTGTTCACCTTTGGACAAAAGATCGTAATCTTCATCCTTGAGGTCTGCCTCAGGATCATTATCTGGCTCTAATGGCTCATTGTCAAAAGATACCCCAAGACGGTCCCAGCTTGGGGCGGGGGGGGGGTGGAGGTTCCACAGGCGTGGGAACTGTTACCACATGCTTTCTTTCTGGATGGCTCTGCACTCAAAGCAGTTGTAGCCTGGTTTTTCTTTTGAGATTTATATTTCGCTTTAGGCTTAGTTGGTAAGTTTACCACATTAGCTGCCACCACGGTAGAGGTGGAGGCTACATTCAGTGATAATGGCTCAAACCTGTGGCCGGGATGGAAGGAAGAGTTGGGCGGGGAGTCTTGTAGATAGTCTCTGCTGCTACTAATGCCAGGGGCAGCGGCAAGGAGGAGGATCTGGACACCATTTTGTGGGAAGCTGTATGGGCTATCCCAGATAGAACAGGGAAAGCACTACTGGCTATCCCCACAGCCGTGAGAGGCTGGGCAAGCAGCATTGTCTCCTAAAGGAGATAACAGAGACATGAGGCCCAATTGTGTCAGGCTTGCCAAGTAAAGCTTTGGCAAACAGAGCAGGCCTCTACACTGTGTCTCTCTACCAAATACAATAGGCACTTGGAATGCCTGTCAGCAGTGGGTAATTTAGCTGTGCAGGAGGTACAGCATTTAAATGGGAGCTTGCTCACCATAAACCAGTAGGAGAATGAGGTGTGGGGGGTGGATGAGGAGAATGAAATGACCAAAAATGTTAATGGAAAGGCAGAATACAATGAGAGGACTGCAAGAAAGAATAAAACGTAAACAGCTAATTAAGCACTTTCCTGGGGCAAGAAGCAAAATTAAGAACTCCTCTCTCTTTTGGCAGGGGTGGGGTGGGGCTCGAGGCTATGTAAACTCTGAAGCAATTGGCGAAAAACTGAAGAGATTGAGAGTGACAGCCTCTATTTGGATACAAAGAGGGCGGGGTTACTGCCAAAAATCTCTCTCCTAAAACATTTGAAGGTTCCAGGCTGGTCCCTGTGGAGGCGCAAATACCGTGTGTAATGCACAGAGACCACAATGAAGAAAATAAAATTTCCTGAACAAAAGTTAGACAATGCACAACTTCTACAATACTAAGGCTAATATACTTGTAAGAACAGAGAGAAACCTTACCTGCCACTCTTATGTCACAGGCTAAAGCCAATTCCAGGCCACCACCTAATGCAATACCATCTATTGCAGCAATAGTTGGTACTGGAAGATTAGCTGAAAGAAAGAGCAACAATTAGGACCACACAATGACGTTATTTACACAGCGTATTTCACCCATCCCTCATGCCAACATTTTGTATATTCAATGAGATTCAATTCAATCAGTCAATTCAATGATATTACTAGTTTCTGGGGAGAGATTATGCTGCACGTATTTTTCTACACAACACCTCACTTTATAGCAGGAACTATAAACTTGATAAATTTCAGCTGACTCTAGGAAAATTTTACCTTCAATAGTTAAGCTGGCTGCTCATTTTTGTACCTGTTAATTTACCCATTTACTGTCTGTTAAAAAACTAAAAAATGCCCTTCTGAATCAGATGAAGGTTCCATCTATTACAGCACCCTGATTCAACAGTAACCAGCTAGATACTGTAATTTGGGAATGCCCACAAGCAGGATACTGAAGACTTCAGCTCTCCTTTGTCTCCAGGCAAATTCAGAGCTATGCCACCTCTAATAGGGAAGTTCTATTCAGCAGCTTGCTCCCCAACAGAAACCAAATCAAACTAAACAAAGGCATTACTACAGAAATGCACAACAATTGAGACCATCTGGTAGGGGCACTCTAATATTACTAGGTTCTAAATTACTATATTTTAGATGGGGAAATACTGGTGTTATATATTCCACTTTTAAAAGTGTTTTAAGAGTAGTAGACTTTTCATATGGATTTTAAAATACAGATAGATAGATAGATAGATAGATAGATAGATAGATAGATAGATAGATAGAGTTAGTATATAGTATTCCAGTTTTCAACCAAGAAAAAAAAACACCCAAGGCCTGCTTAAACACAGAATAGACCAAAAGGTCTAATCTACATCAATAACTATTGTCTTACAAGGTAATTTGACCATAGTACAAAGATAACACCTCAGGGACTCCTTACATAGGAATGTGCACGGACAGCGGAGGCATGGTCCGATGCCAGGGCGGGGGGGATCTTTAAGGGCGGGGGGTTGTACTTACCCCTCCCACCACTTTTGCCCCTCCGGCGCTCTGTTTTTCAGTGCAAATTTTGGGGCGGCTATGTTCCTCCCTGCTGCTCCTGCCCTCTTGTTGACCGATAAAAGCGGAAGTAACTTCCGTGCATGCGCCCGCTGCTGTGCCCGCTGCTGGTGCGTGTGCTGCACAGCATGCACACGCAACATGTGATGTGTGCATTGGGCGCATGCGTGGAAATTACTTCCACTTTTACCAGTCAATAAAGGGGCAGGGGTGGCAGGGAGGAACGCTGCCACACTGAAATTTGCACTAAAAAATGGAGTGCCGGAGAAGGAAAACCAGCGGGAGGAATAAGTACAACCCCCCCACCACACACACACACCAGCCACACACACAACCCAGCACTGAACCGTCAGACCAGGCCACTTGCAAACTGGTTCGCAGGCCTCTAACATGGCCTGCAGACTAGTTCGTGCACATCCCTATCCTTACATACACTAGGGATGTGCATTAACTTGTTTGGAGGCCCTTGTACGGGCCTCCGAACAGGTTCGAACAGCCAGAGGTTGGGCCGGTTCGAAGGCAGGGGGGAACCTTTAAGGGCGGGGGAGGGTGCACTTACGCCCACACACACGTTTTCACCACCAGCGCTCTCTTAAAAACCAATCTGGCAGAGTGGCAACATACCTCCCTGCTGCCCCATTCCCTCCTCCATCCAGAAGTGACCAGAAGTACCCCACACTGGTGTGCACATGCTGATGTGTGCAAGCGCAGGGTACTTCTATACACTTCTCTCTCAGCCTAACCTACTTCACAGGGTTGTTGTGAGGAGAAAATTAACTATGTATACCACTCTGGGCTCTTTCATGATCAAGTAACTTTTCATTTAAAATAATATGCTTCTAACAAATTGTTCTAGCCTTGGAAACATATATTGAAGGTACCTTAGGCCTCTGTTGTTTTTGTACAACATTCTATCATGACTGATTTCACCGACTTCCAAACTCAACAAGAGTTCATTATAACTAGTTTATATTAATAAAGGTACTTTACAGATTTTATTAAAATCTTCCAAATATATATGCCAGAGTGGAGAGGAAAAGAGTTGCAGCAGTACCAGTAGGGACATAATATACTAGTAACAATTGCCATAAGGAGAAACATAATTTTAGTAAATAACTATTACAATGACGGGGCAGGGAAAATAAAAATCACATTCTTCACATCATTATTTAACACATGCTCTCAAATTTAAATATAATGGCAGACATCCAGACTAATGCTCACTAGTGATATGGGGGAAGGGTGATTTTTGCTCATCTCCTCTTCCCTCTTAAGCCTTCTGTGCCTACCAAAAATATGTTCCTAAGGATTACATAATCACTACACCATTAGTATGGATGGCAGAGACCATTATTTCCAAATGTTAAGAATTATTTTCTAGTTTAAATACACCCATTATATGAGCTACTTTTTGGCTACTCCATAAAAAAGCAAAATTCGAGTCAGATTGTTAAACAATATGGTATTACTTATGATCAATTAGATTCTTACTTACCCATTTCATTAATCGCTGCTCTTGCTTTTGAAACAAAAGAGCTTACTTCACTAGAATGCATTTTGGCTCTTTCTTTAAGGTCAGCACCTACAAGTGACATTTTTATCATCATATTTATATTAAAAATATAAGTACTGTATCAGCTAAAATAAACCATTATAAACCATAATGGCATTATTCATACTTCCAAAAAGATCAAATTATTCATCTGAGGTGAAACCTAAACCCATAACAAGATCG
Organism: Hemicordylus capensis; assembly: GCF_027244095.1. NCBI lineage: Eukaryota > Metazoa > Chordata > Lepidosauria > Squamata > Cordylidae > Hemicordylus > Hemicordylus capensis. Next base: position 88,807,009 of record NC_069658.1, on the reverse strand, counting down.
GGGGCTTACAGATCCTCTCTCTTTATGTACTATATAAATTATGTACCTATATTTTCAGGAATAAATTTATTAAGTACTTAACACAGAACAGACAGAAACTAAAAGAGACTGACCATCTAAGAACAGAACCATCCCACAAAAAAGGCAGGTGCTGACATGACAACCTGAATTTCCCAAGTATGCTTGGGAGTTCAAGGGCACCTCACAAGAACACCTCATGGTCATGGGGTACTTCTCCTTCCTCCACCTGCCACTCAGATTCATTTTCCCCTTCTCTTTATGGAGGTAACTAAAGTGCAACATTATTCCTGCACTCATGCTAACATTAGTTATGGCAAGCTTCAAACCACACTTTGCAACCATAGCAAGAAGCATTGCTGCAAACTCTGGTCAAAGCTAGCCATGACTATTAACATCAGTACATATGCAATGCTGCCACGATTAGCTCGAAGGAGAAGAGAGAAAAGCACATGCACCTTCAGTTGTACAGCAGGGAAATGTTTGACTAACAAGCAGAAAGTTGCCGGTTTGAATCCCCGCTGGTACTATATCAAGCAGCAACGATATAGGAAGATGCTGAAAGGCATCCTCTCATACTCCGCAGGAGGCAGCATTGGTAAACCCCTCCTGTATTCTACCAAAAGAAAACCACAGGGCTCTGTGGGCGCCAGGAGTTGAAATTGACTTCACACGGCACACTTTAAATTCAGATGCAAGGGGCAGGAAGAACAAGGAACAGGCCACACATCCATGAGGTGTGCTCGTTTTATCACTAATCATGACCAGGAGGTTGGGAATGTCAGCACTGGACCAAGAAAAGAGGCCCCCAAATTACTATAAGGTAACTGACATGACGAAAGCCTAAGCAAATAATTGGGTCTTTATATACTTGATGAGTCTTTATATACTTGTTTAACATTATGACAATTATATGGGATGAAAGATACATTGTAAAAAAACATCAGGTCCAGAAAGCAATACTGTACAGTACTCAGCAAATATAGCAGTTTAAAACAAGTTGTTCTAGTAAGAACTAATCTGCTTACTTTCCTTTCACTATCCCTACCACTGGGCTAAATTTGATCCAATTTGGTTAGGTGGTCCACGGATCCACGGACGTGTGCCTCAAAACATTCATGTATCCGCCATCTTGAATTGGGGTAGATGACATCATACAAACTACGCCATTGAGGTATCCCTATGTGTCCCTACAACTGTACCCAATTTGGTTCATATTGGTCTAGGCATTGCAAAGTTGATAGAGACAGACACACAGCCAGAATGCAAACTTACAGGCCACTTCTGACCAGCCATTTGCATATATTTTCAAGCATGCAGATTTGTGTACCAGATCCACTTTTATCTTTCTTCAACTAAGCAGTCAATACAAAATTACCTCAAATTGCAAGGCTGACACGCTATCAAACAGCATATCACATATCTTGGGTTCACCTCAGCCACTATCTGCCAAACTCTTTTCCTTCAGTTTTTCTTCTCCCACATAAAATACATTTCAACATAACCTACTTTATACAGTTAACTCAACTGCCAACCAAATTAGTGAATGCTTTATATCTTGCTCTTTCATTAGAACACAAATAGCAAAAACAATCAGATCAGGCCTAAATCAGGCCAGACGGTCTCTTAAAAAAAACCCAACCACTACCACCAAGTATTCACTGCTCACTGACAGGCAAGCAGCAACACAGAGAAACAAGCTTCCTTGGGGAAGGCGACGCAACTGAAAAATCCTTTCATGTGTCCCCACCTGATGAACATCTACCAGTGGAGAGAACCACCAACAGGGCTTCAGTTGTTGAGTGAATAATATAATTCAAGATAACCCTGAAAAAACAACCTCTGAATCTTAATGGTATTTAGATTTCGGACTGTGAGTCCCTTGGGGGCAGGTATTCTCATTTAGAAAACACAAGGGAAAGCTGCTCAGAATCCATGGCATAGAACAGGACACAAATCGCACATAAACACATTTCTACTAGTGCAATGGTATAAAAGGTATACTTATAAAAAATAATAAATTTTACTGAAATGTAAGATTTAAAATGGCAAAAGCAGGATCTTCCTAAAGCAAGACCTAATTATATATGTCAAAGTTACAGAATTTATCCACAAATGAATAGATTTCATGTTTACGTTTTCTCTCAGGAAGAACACTCTGCAACAGTTGTTACCAACATCTATATCTATAATGGGGGTGGGGGGCTGCACTAAAATTAAAGTTTGCAATTGAAGTCCATTTACCTAATCTAAAAACAAACCACCTGTCTGCATAAAGAAAAAGGCTTTATGCTTTGTAGACCAAATGCACGTGTATGCATAATTAAATGTGACTCAAAGTTTCATATAATCATCCCACTCATGTTACAGAAATAGCTAAGACATATTTAAAAAAAACCCAAAGATGACAAAAATCCAGTGATTTACTAAGTATGCTTTATTTTTGCCAAAAGAACATAAAAAACATATTTAATAACTAAAACATTTAAAGTAAAACTAAAGCCATGTGTCAGACCTAGAATGCATCATGCCCACATCAGGAGATGGGGATTTTTAAACAAATAAAAAGCTTAAAATAAGCTATTCACTTGAACACGATAACAGAAGTACGCCATATACTCCCTTAACCCAAGCAATTGAAAATGCTTATCTAGAATTGTCTTGAGTTCACTAGCTCAAGTTTCACCCCTTACCATTACCTGAAACTAAGTATTACACTGTGATGGGAAAATTTTGATTGGATAAAAGTGAAAAGCAAAACGAAGTATTACAGTAGCTGTGATCCTTCATCCCAAAATACAATATGATTGTGTCCAGAAACCTTTCATGCAATCTGAACAGAAGACGATAGAATGGATGTTGCAGAATTCAAAGGGACAATTCCATGGAATCATCATGCTGCCACTTACACTCCCATCCCCATTTTGAAATGCTCCCTGCAAAGGATTCGCTCTGGGGCAATAGTGGAAGTGACTGGCTATGTATGATACCAATACCTCTGATCAACAGCATAAAATATGGCAGAGCACAGTTACAGAGCTCTTCTATTCTCTTAGTGAAGATATTCAATCAGGGCCACAAGATAGGCTGTTTGCCAAACAGCAGTCAAACTGGACTGGTTTCTGGACTGGCAGAAACTCAAAGCTGACTTGACAGCTTCCAGATTTGCAATTTTGGAGTAGACAAATTACTAATCAATTTTCACCTATTCACCTGCCACCTATCTTAGCTTGAAAGCACTTTCTTGACATTATGGCAGTAAAAAAAAAAGATGTTTTCAGCACTGCCATCACTAGAATAGAATAGAATAGGGTGCAATCCATTATTTTAAAAGAAGCGAGACTAGCAAGTACATAAAGGAAAACCTCGGTATTCGCGGGGGTTACATTCCCGGCTAGTGCTGCAGATACCGAAACTATGAATACCGAGCAATTGGAGCAATAGCATCGCAGAGGTTAGGTTCCTAAGCAGGGGAAATGGCCCCCAAATGGCCAAAAACACGAGAAAAATGCACAGTAAAGTGCCGTACCGTGCTCTGCGGGTCCCCAGTAGTCCTGTAGTGCCGCCACCCTGAGTAAAAAAAGACCAAAAAAACCAAAACCCCACACGCTTCCCCCCACCCACCCCATGAGGTAGGAGTAAAACCAACACAAAATGGTGGATGGAAATTACCTCCGAGGTCATTTTTGGAAGGGCAGGATAGAAATAGAATAAATGAATGAATACATACATAAATTTCAAGCCATCCCCATCCACAAATATGCAGGTTTCCCCCCACACCCCCGATTTTCTACTGTGTATACCAAGGTCGGATGTCCGTTTCCCAACCAGATACACAAATCCACGGATGCAGAAAAAATGAATAAAGGAGGGTCTCCTGTAAGTAGCATACTGAAGTATAGGACCCCCGCGGTAGCATTCTCTGAAGTGCTACTTATTCCACACAGAGGGCCAATGAAACAGGTAGAGCTGAGGGGCCTCAATGAATGGATGAGATAGTAGTGCCAGGAGGAGTGGATTTAGATTTGCTAGGCACTGGGATACATTTTGGGGCAAGCAATGCCTGTACAAAGGGATGAGCTCTTGGTTCAAAGGGATGACTCAAAGGGATGACCATCTTGGTTCCATGAACCAAGATGGAACCAGACTACTGGCGCTTAAAAAACAAAAACAAAAAAGGCTACAGGGCAGCTTTTAAAATGATGCATTGGGGATTGCCAACAGGAACTGGGTAGTATTTGGAAAATCCCCTAAGGTGTGAGGCTGCAAATGTTTCAGATAAAGTAGAATGAGAGAATAGAACCAGGAGTAGAGCAGACTATTAGCTGGTCAAAAAGGTCAAATGACAGAAAAGGAGATAGCATATGCCAACGCCAGGAAAGAAAATAGGCGTATAAGGTGCCAGAAGCCTCTGAGCCAATGCCAGAAGCCTCTGAGCCAAGATGGGTGAGCTGGAATGCTTGGCTGCTAATGAAGAACAGCTATATTGAGCATAACAGAAACCTGGTGGAACAGTGAGAACCTCTGGGACACTGTTATTCCTGGGTATATACGGAAAGGACAGGGAGGGGAGGACTGGGGGTGGAGTAGAACTGTATATTAAAGAAGGGACAGATTCTAACAAGCTAGAAAACCCAGAAGAACTGAAATCCTCCACAGAATCATTATGGGTAATATGAGGAATGAAAGCAAATGCGTTACTAGTGACGTGCTATTGCCCTCTGGATCAAAATGCTGAGAGTGAACTGGAGCTGAAGTACCAAATCAGAAGGGTGTCAAAGAGGCAGAGCTGTAATAATGTTGACTTCAATTACCCTCACACAGACTGGGCAAATTCATGTGTGCAATCTATCATATTTCTATACCACCCAAAACTTGCGTCTCTGGGTGGTTTACAATTAAAATCATTTAAATATTAAAATCATTAACACTGAAATCATTAAAAACCAACATTAAAAGTATTAAAACTATAAATCTAATTAAAAGCCTGGGTGAACAAATATGTCTTCAATGCCTTTTTAGAAGTTGCCAGAGATAGGGAGGCTCTTATCTCAACAGGGAGTGCATCCCAAAGCCCAGGGGCAGCAATGGAGAAGGCCCGTCCCTGAGTAGCCACCAGACGAACCAGTGGCAACCATAGATGTACCTCTCCAGAAGATCTCAGTGGGTGATGGGGCTCATGGCAAAGGGTTTTTCTCTTAAAAACCCAGGGCCTAAGTTGTTTAGGGCATTATAGATAACAACCAGCACCTTGTATTTTGCCCAGAAACTTCTCGGCAGCCAGTGTCGCTCTTTCAACACAGGAGTAATATGGGCTCTCAGAGATGACCCAGAAACCAAACTTACCTTCGCATTCTGTACCAACTGCAGTTTCTGGACTACATACAAAAGCTATGTATGAATTTCTAGATGTGCTAAATGTGCCAGAGAAGGCAACCTTGGACTTAATCATGAGTAGTGCCCAGGACCTGGTGCGACATGTCAGAGTTGTAGAACTTTTGAGGAATAGTGACTATAGTGTGATCTGATTCAGATTTTGTGTGAGTTGAGCACTGCCAATGAAGTCCAACACAGATGCGTTGGACTTCAGAAGAGGAAACTTCACAAAAATGAGGGGACTGGTAAAGGAAAGCTGAAAGGGAAAGCCAGGAGGCTCAAATTACTCCAGAAAGCATGGAACTTATTCAAAACCACAATAACAGAAGCCTAGTTTGAATGTATTGCAAGAAGGAGGAAAGGTACCACCAAGTTCAGAAGGACACCAGCATGGTTAACAAGTCAACTATAAAAGGCAATAAAAGCTATAAAAGGCAAGAAGATTTCCTTCAGAAAATGGAAGTCCTGCCCAAATGAAGAGAACAGAAAGGAACATAAACTCTGGGAAAAGAAATGCAAGGATACAATAAGGGATGCAAAAAGAGAATTTGAGGAGCATATAGCTAGAAGTGTCAATAACAAAAACTTCTTTAAATACTGTATACCAGAAGTTTAAAAAAAACTTGCCAGGGAGGCGGTTGGACCCTTAGATGATGAGGGCATGAAAGGGATTATTGAAGATAAGGAGACTGCAGATAAGCTGAATGAGTTCTTTGTATCCGTCTTCATGACGGAGGATACTAACTATATATCCACTCCGGAACTATGCTTCTCAATCTTGGAGGCTGAAGCACTGGGCCAATTTGAGGCGATGAGAGGATGTTCTAAACTATCTTGAGAAACTAAAAATTAACCAATTGCCAGGGCCAAATGGGATCCACCCAAACATTCTGAAGGAACTCAAATGTGAAATAGCTAATCTCCTAGCAAAAATATATAACTTGTCCCTACAATCAGGTTCTGTATCAGAGGACTAGCAGGTAGCTAGTGTAACTCCCGTTTTAAAAACGGGATCCAGAGGGGATCTGTAAAATTACAGACTGGTTGGTTTAACTTCTGTGCCAGGTAAATTGATGAAAAGCATACTTAAGGACAAAATTGTTAAGCATATAGAAAAAACAGGCCTTGCTGAGGGAAAACAAGCATATGGCAAGTCTTGACTCACTAACCTTTGGGGTTTTTTGAGAGTGTCAACAGGCATCTGGATAAAGATGATCATAGTATACCTGAACTTCCAAAAAGCTTATGACAAAGTTCCCCACCAAAGGCTCTTGAGTAAACTTAGCAGTCATGGGATAAGGGGACAGGTTCATGTGTGGAGTGGTAACTGACTAAAGGACAAGAAACAAAGGGTAGAAATCAACGGAAGTTTTCACAATGGAGGGAAGTAAGAAGTGGGGTCCCCCCGGAATCTGTACTGGGACTAGTGCTCTTTAACTTGTTCATAAAATGATCTAGAAATTGGGGTAAACAGTGAAGTGGCCAAATTTGCAGAAGACACTAAACTATTTAGGATAGTGAAATCTAAAGCAGATTGTGAGAAGCTCCAAAAGGATCTCTCCAAACTGGGGAGTGGGCGACAAAATAGCAAATACAGTTCAATGTAAGCAAATATAAAGTGATGAATATTGGGGTAAAAAAACAAACAAACCCAGCTTTACATCTACACTGATAGGGTCTGAGCTGTCAGTGACTGAACAGGAAAGAGATCTTGGTGTTGTGTTGAACAGCTCATTGAAAGTGTTGATTTGGTACGTAGCAATAGTAAAAAAGGCCAATTCTATGCTAGGGATCATTAGGAAGGGATTGAGAATACAAATGCTAACATTATAATGCCCTTATACAAATCTATGGTGCGACCATGTTTGGAGTACTGCATGCCGTACTGGTCACTGTATCTTAAGGACATTGTACAACTGGAAAAATTGCAGAAAAGGGTAACCAAAATTATCAGGGGCTTTTAAAATGTATTTATTAATTACATGTATAAACCGCCCCATCCAGAGGCTCTGAGTGGTGTACAACTAGCTGAATGTTTTAAGTTTGGAAAAGAGGCAACTACGAGAAGACATGATAGAGGTGTATAAAATTATGCATGGAGTAGAGAGAGTGGACAGAGAGAAAAATTTCTTCCTCTCTCACAACACTAGAACCCGGCATCATCCCATGATACTGAAGGCCAAGAAATTTAGGACCAACAAAAGGAAGTACCCCTTTTCACACAGCGCATAATTAATCTATGAAATCCTCTGCCATGGGATGTGGTGATAGCCACTAGCTTGGATGGCTTTAAAAGAGGTTTATACAAATTAATGGAGGACAAGTCTATCAGTGGCTTCTAGTCTAGTGGCTATAGGCCACTTCCAGCCTCAGAAGCAAGATGTCTCTAAGAACCAGTTGCAGGGGAGCAACAGCAGGAGAGAGGGCATGCCCTCACCTCTTGCCTGTGGGCTTCTCAGGGGCATCTGGTGGGCCACTGTGTGAAACTGGATGCTGGACTAGATAAGCCTTGGGCCTGATCCAGCATGGCTGTTCTTCTGTTCTCTTGTAATTTGCCATTCACCTGCAGTGAGTAGCAATAATCTCCAAGTGAGCATTTGTGCAAACTACCTACTCCACACAAGATGTACTCTGAACGGTGAGCTGAATATGCAGCTGTAACAGCACTCTCCTATATAGCAATGCTGAACCATCTTGACATGACTCATCTTTCGCCATGCCTTCTCATCTCAGGTAGTATGCAGTATCACAGTAGTCGCAAAGAAAAGAGAGCCAAGGATGGGATAGAGATTTGCCCATTATTCTGTTTTCAAAGTGGGTTGACCTGCAGATTTGCTGTGTAGAACTGTAGGAAAGGCAGACCAGAAGGGGGTTTCAGCATACCAAATGGCATTCCATGATGCAAGAAAAATGTGTTTAAGAACACCCTTCCACAAAATCTGTGAGGATTTGCTTCTCTTCAGCCCAAAATTCAAAGGGGAGATGAAGAACTGTGATTTTGGAAGGCCTGCTGGGTCCTCTAATCCACTATCTCCAACAAGTCATTGGGCTGATGAGAGTATACCAGGCAGCACCTACAATGCAATGTTTCCAGGTGCAACTGTCACCCAGGTCTTGTTGTCTGCCAGCTCCATGAAGCCAAGAGTGGAGAGAACCACCACAATCTAGCAAACTGATGTGCTGAATGCTTCTCAAGCTGGGTGCTTGCCAAGTAGAGGGTCTGTGGGTGCCATCTACTTGTTCTATGGCATTAGGAACTTGAGGCATGGGAGAGAAAGTGCAATAGTAGTGGAGTGTGGGGGTGGAATCTCCTCTTCCCTCTTCTTCCACCTCTGTGAAGGCTTTTCACTGATCTACACTTCTACATTATTTTACACAAATCTATACTTGTACATTATTATTTGCAACTATTGGTGTTTCCACGCTACAGCAGAGGCATTGCTTTCCTACAATTATTTTTTTAATTTAATTTATATACCGCCCTTCCAAAAATGGCTCAATTAGCTGAAAGCAAAATTAAAAACAGAGTCTACACGATACCTAATACAGCACTTTATTACCTGCAGTAGCCAAGATTATTCTACAATACTGAAAGAGAAGTTACATGAGACAAACCTCTTTTCCAATGCTTATTGTATGTCTCATCTTTGCTAGTTTAGCTAATTTTATTCCTCCCCTGATTAAAACAGCTGGGAGAATAGTGATGAATCATCGCTGAATTGCCTTTGAGTCGGTTTCTTTTCCCACCAGAAGGAAACGGTATTTAGGTATTTTCTTGCCTTTCTCTCTTTTCTTTTTTAAAGAGCAGAATACACCATAAACAACACTGGCCAACATCCAGAGCAGCATTCTGAGGACAAAGCTAGAACTGCATCCTCACAGCAACAGGCTGATGTTAATGCAGCCAGAGGCTTCCTAAGCAGCACAGCTTTTATGGAAAGCAATTTTTGCTGATCACCCCTGTTTCAAGAAGTCCCTGAAGGTTGTGCATCCCTCTAGAACACATTTCTACAGGTGAAACTCAAAAAATTAGAATATTGTGCAAAAGTCCCTTAATTTCAGTAATGCAAATTAAAAGGTGAAACTGATATATGAGATAGACGCATTACATGCAAAGCAAGATAAGTCAAGCCTTAATTTGTTATAATTGTGATGATCATGGCGTACAGCTCATGAGAACCCCAAATCCACAATCCCAGAAAATTAGAATATTGTGAAAAGGTTCAACAGTCTAGGCTCCAGGTGTCCCACTCCAATCAGCTAATCAATCCATAACACCTGCAAAGGGTTCCTGAGCCTTTAAATGGTCTCTCAGTCTGGTTCATTAGGAATCACAATCATGGGAAAGACTGCTGACTTGACAGTTGTGCAGAAAACCATCACTGACACCCTCCATAAGGAGGGAAAGCCTCAAAAGGTAATTGCAAAAGAAGTTGGATGTTCCCAAAGTGCTGTATCAAAGCACATTAATAGAAAGTTATGTGGAAGGGAAAAGTGTGGAAGAAAAAGGTGCACAAGCAGCAGGGATGACCGCAGCCTGGAGAGGATTGTCAGGAAAAGGCCATTCAAAAGTGTTGGGGACTTTCACAAGGAGTGGACTGAGGCTGGAGTTAGCCACCACACACAGACGGATCCTGGACATGGGCTTCAAATGTCGTATTCCTCTTGTCAAGCCGCTCCTGAACAACAAACAACGCCAGAAGCGTCTTACCTGGGCTCAAGAAAAAAAGAACTGGTCTGTTGCTCAGTGGTCCAAAGTCCTCTTTTCTGATGAGAGCAACTTTTGCATCTCATTTGGAAACCAAGGACCCAGAGTCTGGAGAAAGAATGGAGAGGCACACAATGCAAGATGCTTGAAGTCCAGTGTGAAATTTCCACAGTCTGTGTTGATTTGGGGAGCCATGTCATCTGCTGGTGTTGGTCCACTGTGCTTCATTAAGTCCAGGGTCAATGCAGCCGTCTATCAAGAGATTTTGGAGCACTTCATGCTTCCTTCCGCAGACGAGCTGTATGGGGATGCTGACTTCATTTTCCAGCAGGACTTGGCACCTGCCCACACTGCCAAAAGTACCAAAACCTGGTTCAATGACCATGGGATTACTGTGCTTGATTGGCCAGCAAACTCGCCTGACCTGAACCCCATAGAGAATCTATGGGGCACTGCCAAGAGAAGGATGAGAGACATGAGACCAAACAATGCAGAAGAGCTGAAGGCCGCTATTGAAGCATCCTGGTCTTCCATAACACCTCAGCAGTGCCACAGGCTGATAGCATCCATGCCACGCCGCATTGAGGCAGTAATTGCTGCAAAAGGGGCCCAAACCAAGTACTGAATACATATGCATGCTTATACTTTTCAGAGGTACGATATTGTTCTATTTACAATCCTTGTTTTATTGGTTTCATGTAATATTCTAATTTTCTGGGACTGTGGATTTGGGGTTCTCATGAGCTGTACGCCATGATCATCACAATTATAACAAATTAAGGCTTGACTTATCTCGCTTTGCATGTAATGCGTCTATCTCATATATCAGTTTCACCTTTTAATTTGCATTACTGAAATTAATGAACTTTTGCACAATATTCTAATTTTTCGAGTTTCACCTGTAGAAGGCAAAGAACACTTCTCAAGGCAGGGGAGATAAATGAAAATTGCTTTTCCCCGCCCCTCTCATCTGCATGTGCTCTGCTGCTCAGGAAGCCTTTGACTGGAGGGATGCAGCATCTTGCTGCATCCTCAGTATACTGCAATGGCTGTCGGCCACTATTTGTTATTTGTTTTTAATTTTAAAAAACCTTAAATAATGACAAAGTAATAGTCTCCCCATGCCCTGCATGAGAAAAGCGGCCATAAGGGCAATTTATACAGTCTCCTTAAGAGGCAAATCAGAAGCTATTCAATACAAATATCACTTGTGCAAGTAGGAAGCTTACAGTGATGGTGGATTAATTTAATAGCCTCTGATTTCCCTTAGCGGTTTATTTGCCCACGAGAGAAAGCTTTAATTTCTTATATATGCTTTTTTATTATCTTTAGTAGAACTATTTAGAGAGATATTCTGCCATTAAAGAATTGAAAAAGAAGATGATTGTAAGTAATGAAAGCCTCTCCCCCCCCCCCACCATGGGAAAATAAACTACTAGGATAATTTATCAAGGGGCAAGTCAAAGGTTCTTTATGCTAATATCCCAGCCTCACTGAAAATGGAAGTGTCTAAGTCTGCAAGTATTCCATTTTAAAGGCACAGGAAGCATGAAAACCCTTAACAGTGCACAAAATGGCAATTCCTGAGAAGGTTTCTAGCCTGGAAATCTGTACATTACACTTAGATTTGGTACAAATGTAGCATGATCTTCAGTCTGCTTATCCTCTGCATTCACTGGCTTAAGATTTCACAGATAAATAGTTTCAGCATCAATGACTAATAGCAATCTGCTGTTCACAGTTCATGTGATTAGCAGGAGCTCACAGCTGGAAAGTATCAAAAGGGTGACATACTGACTGGACAGAGACTGATGGAAATAAATAATACACTTTGTTAGCCACCCCTAACAAATTGTTCTCTGGGTGGCTCACAACACAGCATTAAAACATCAAGTAAACTCACATAAAACACATCAAATCACAACATGCATACACAAAACAGTACAAAACCATTTTAAAACTTTTTTAAAAGTCAGTTTTAAAAATAAAATAGAGAGAGTGAGAAATGGAAATGGGCCCAAAGAATAGTCTTCTGGTAGAACAGCAGTGGTGGGAGAAAGAGAAAGGAAATCGCAAAATGAGAGGACTGCATGTTGACAAATGATATTTAATGGGGAAGTAGGGAGAAGATGAGGAGCGGCATTCAATCATGCTGATGAGTTTGTATGTGGCTTTTAAGCTTAATAATTTTGGTCTAACAGGACAAAATATCTGGTTTTAAGAGTTATCAAGAGGAGAGAGAGGGGAAAGAGTTAACAAAGTATCTCCAAACATATATGTGTAGATTATACTCTATACATTTTTTTTAACACTAAAAGCAATCCTACCCCATCCACTAGAAGAACTGCCAAAGTTAGAGCAGTCAAAGGAACATACCAGAGAGTGAGCAATGAAGGGTTGCAAAGTGTTTCAACACTAGTAACTCTGCATCAGTTCCTCAGCTGACTTTGTTTTAGAAGCACTGTTCAGGTATCCAGCTAATCATTAACAATGTACCAGATACAGCATCACATCCACACTAATGTTCCTGTAACATTAAGTAAGTAAAGTGTATCACTGAGTCGGTGTCGACTCCTGGCAACCACAGAGCCCTGTGGTTGTCTTTGGTAGAATACAGGAGGGGTTTACCATTGCCATCTCCCATACAGGAGGAGTTTACCATTGCCATCTCCCATACAGTATGAGATGATGCCTTTCAGCATCTTCCTATATCGCTACTGCCCGATATAGGTGTTTCCCATAGTCTGGGAAACATACCAGCGGGGATTCTAACTGGCAACCTCTGGCTTGCTCATCAAGTCGTTTTCCACTGTGCTATTATTTGGCCAATTAGTTCACTAGCAAGCCAGAGGTTGCCAGTTTGAATCCCCACTGGTATGTTTCCCAGACTATAGGACACACCTATATCGGGCAGCAGTGATATAGGAAGATGCTGAAAGGCATCATCTCATATTGAGCAGGAGGAGGCAATGGTAAACCCTTCCTCTATTATACTAAAGACAACCACAAGGCTCTATGGTCACCAGGAGTCGATATTGACTCGACGGCACACTTGACCTATAACACAGTAGTGTTCCTATAAGTACCAACCTCACTCTTTAACCCTCACTGTAGCAGAGCACAGCATTCGTCTGGAGGAGATCAACTCAAAGAAGGATCTCCCTGTTATAAGGAACGTTGGTGCCCCAGTGTTCTTTTCCACAGGGAGAATATTTCCCAGGAATCCAGCGTTGCTTTCCTCAAACTCTGTATTCAGGGGGTGCAGTGCTTACAGGTATGCTATTATGGGCTAGAGAGAGAGAGCATCATCTGAGCTTTATTTAATCATACAACTTTTACAGCACTGTATGTAAGTCACAGCAAGCACACCAATATAATCTAAATTACAATAGTTCTAGAAAAACTAAAAATTGTCTTTGCTCCTAACACCATCCAAAGGACCAAGCAAACAGTGCCAATGTCAAGATTTGGCATCACAAGGGCCCAAGATCCTCACTACTAAGGATTCCCAGGAACATCTCTGTACCCATAGCATTCACATGGTGGTGACAGAATGACTCTCTCAGGCCCAGCCCACACATAAGGGGGTCTATTGAGGACAGTTTGCCAAAGACCCCAAAACCTGGAGTTAGCTCTTAAAACTATACAGATAACTAAAATTCAAGCTACATTTGACAGAGACAAAGATCTGAAGTTAGAAAAAAAAATGAATATGTTGTCTTCCACCATTATTTAAAAATCATACTGCAAAGCACCTTTCCATTATTTAATTTATAGAATATTTTTCTGGGATAACAGCATCTTAGTTTGCTTCATTCTCCAGTTTGCTTATGCAAATATGTCTGAAGACAAATTAAACCAAGCTTAATTGATTTCACATATAGGCTCTTAGAACATTTTGTTTCATCTCATGTTGGCATAATGACCGTGTCTTTATAAAATAGTTCAAGTGAACATAATTAAAAATATTTTCCCTTTGAAAAGCTTAAGCGGTTTATCAGTATACAAAGCTATAGCAATCGGCCCTCCCTTACCCTATAGAGTGAACCAGAAGTGAACCCTGTCCTGACTGACAGGCTAGGGAACAGCCACTCAGCACACGGTGGGTGGGCCCTTAAGGGCCATGCGGCACAAAGAGAAGTGTGTCTTTGTTCTCAGAAGGAGCTAGGAGGCGGATGAGAGAAGATGGGCGGAAGGCTTAGTGGTGAGCTTTTGCTGCCTCATGGTCAAAAGCTACCCTGAAAAATTCTCTTATGGAAGGACATCCGCAGATCCTTAAGAGACAGGATTGCAGGAAGCTTGAAATCTCTCCTAGAGTTTGGAGTGCATTTCAAGGGGGAAGGAAGCCAGGGCTTTGGGGCTTCTGAAGGGTTTAGCGAGGGAACAGTTTGTTAGCTCGTGTTTGTTAGCTTTCTTTTTGTGCTACGCAAATCCTTACAAATGGTTTGTTGTGTTTTTATTTGTAACGTAACCAACTAAGAGAAATTGAGCCTGTGCCCTTTCTTTCCAACTAGGGTACTGCAAAAGTCTCTGTAGACTCTCAAAGGTGCTTTTTGCATTTTCTTACATTTGTGTTCTTTGCAACTGGGGAACCACGATTTTTAAAGTGTGCTGCCCCAATATATCTTAGGGTGCTTTTTGAAGTATTCTTGTAGTTACTGAGCGTTCCTTTTTCCTGTAACTAAAAGCTGAGGAAGCCTCAGACTACAGCAATCTGTAGTATTTTGAATAAAGTTTTCTCTTTTCGTTCTTTGTATTTTACCTGTCTCAGAGGATTTTTAACGCAGGAAAAAGGGGTTTTTACTCTGGTACAAACACATCACAAGTGCGCTTATCACATGTAGGCTGCACATGGGAGGGTTTTGGACTTTTCCCTTAGAAAAGGTAAGGAGGGTCTCCCTGGACATTCACACAAATCCTGTAATAATTAGGGTGTGGTGGCAGCAAATCAGCAACTGAGGAAGCAGTTTAAGTTTTTAAAAGGAGCAGCCTTTGTTGAGCAAACATGGAGGGAATGATTCAGCATTTTTCTTTCCCCCATGTGGGCTTGCTTTGAGACAAAGGCTGGGCTTAAATCTGCTACAAAAGCCTTTAAGATTCTGTCTTATCAACTGGCTATCTTAGAATTACAGGTGTAGGTTTCTGAACATCTGCTGGCCTAGAACCATTATTGGCAAGTATTGTGAAAAATTTACCAGGTCCACCAATACTATTGGTCATGGATAAATCCATATTATGGTCCATAACCAATGCTTTTTAACATCTACATGAAACCGCTGGTGGGAGATTGATGCAGAGTGTTGTCAATATGACGACGACACCCAAATCCATTTCTCCATGACAACATTAGGTAATGGTATAGTCTCCCTAAATGCCTGTCTACAAGCAGTAATGAGTTACATGCAGAAAAATAAATTGAAGCTGGATCTGAACAAGATGGAGCTTCTCATAAGGGAGACTATAACTCAGATGGGATAGATATGCGTGTTATGGATGGGGTTACACTATCCCAGAAGGATCAGGTATGAAGTCCAGAAGTGCTCCTGGATCCAAATCTCACTCTATTAGGGTTGAAGCAGTGGCCAGTACCACTTTCTATGAGCTGAATAGAATGATCTTAAAACAGTGCTGCATCTGATGATAATCTTTAGGCTTGACTACAAAAATGTGCTTGTGTAGGGTTGCATTTGTATGTAGTCCAGAAAGTTGTTAGATCAAAATTCGACAGCCAAATTGATCTTTGGGGCAACATATTAATCCTATTTTTAAAACATTTGCATCTAATATGTTTCCAGCCAAAATATAAAATGCTGAAGATAAAGCCCTAAACAGCTTAGGACAGGTTACCTAAAAGAACACCTCCTTCATTATCCTAACTGCTTATAAAGGTTATCTGGAAATATCTACCTTTAGCTACTGCTGACTTATCCAATGGCGACTTAGGGTTGAGCCTTATCTGCAGCCACTTCTGTGCTTTGGTACACACACTCTCATTGCAGAAATACGAGATGTAATATCTTTTGCAGTCTTCAAGAAGGCCTTAAAAACACACTGGTTTAGCCATGTGTTTGGTTGCTTTTAACTGTTTTAGTTCTTGTAGTTTAGCTGTAAACCACCTAGAAGCATTTTATTACAATTTATGCTGCCAAATCAAAAATAAAGGGAAAAGCTAATAAACCAAATAGGAGCAAGTTTCAAAATATAGTCTCCTTAATATTACCAAACAAGGTTAACTTGGACTAGAACCATCACAGACCAAACGATAAGTCCTCTCTGAAACTGTCAAGCTTACTTTTAGCTATATGATGAAACATTCACCACATGGGCACAACTATGATTAGGCAAGGGGAGACAGTTGTCTTGGGGCCCCCAGAGCACGTCACATGACTTCCCCACTGCCCACCTGCCCAGCCCTGAGGTCCCTCAGCCACTTGCCCTGTTCGCCCTCTCGGCCAGCAATCTAAGCAGCTTGCAAGCTGCTAAAGCTCCTTCTCTCTGTGCCTCTCAGCTGATTGGCGGGGCTTCCGGAGAGGCCTCCGTGTAGGCCTCGCTGAAGCCTGAAGGTCTCTAGGCAGCAAGGAAGGAAGGAGGCAGGCAGAGTGGCCAGCGCTGGCTGCCCTTACCCACCACAGTTCTCTGCAGACCCTCTGCCCAGGCAAGCCAGCCCAGCCTTTGCCAGTAATGGAGGTAGAATATGAATTCCTTTTTGTGGTTAGCCCCCACCCCGGATATATAGGGATCTGCTTGCCATAGGGCTTTGATATGGGGTGCAGGGGGAGAGACTGAGAAGTCTCTGAATATTTAATTTAAAACAGATTGGAAAATTTGCTGGCTTAAAAAAAAACTATCTAAAAAGTCCTATAAGTGGCTTGTTTCATGGCAAAAAAAATTACAAAAAGTTCTGGAACAAACAATATTATATTTATATTTATTTATTCATTCATAAATGCACTTATGTTCAAGTTGTTTTGCAACCCAGAAGTAAGGTGAGAACTGTGAAGCATGTGTTGTGCTTTTATTTTATTTTATTTTTCTTTAGAAATGCCAAGCTGGTTGGACAGGACCAAAAACCTCACTCACACTATTGGCAGTATGATTCTGTAATGATATGAAATGTTAAGGAGGCCTTGCACATGCTGATTTGCCCCCCAGCTCCATACCCCACTAGGGATGACCCTGCTTCTGAGTTTTTAATCTTAGTACAGTGAGAGACCACAAACAGCCCTACTTCCACATTGGGGAGTAGGAAAACGACTTTTAGGACAGACTAGGGCATAACTTCAGGAGCTCCTTGAGCCCCGGCATGTTGCATTTATCTTAAAATTTTACCAAGAGAGGCAGATTCCTCATTCCCCCATCCCTTTTTATCCTGAGGGATAGTGCGATTTCTGCTCTTTTCTCTATTTCTCCCCACCTATCTTCCTTGCAGATAGCACAAATTAGTTTGGGTTGGTTTACATCCCTGAGCATGTGCAATCCTATATGCACTTACCAGGGGAGGATCTCAGACAGCTGAATGTAGTGGAGTTTATTTTTAAGTAGACATGCTTTACTTGCTAGTAAGTCCTTTAGGTTTCAATGAAATGTACTTCCAGCTAAACGTGGTTAGATTTGCTGCCTGAGGCTGCAATTCTCCACACACTTACCTGGGATTCTTATTATCTATATATATAATTCTCCTGGGTGTGCCAGGGGAAAATGCGTCCCGCCAGCCCAGCTGATTGGCTGGGCTGTGGAGGCGCCTGATTGGCTGGCGCACCCAGGAGAGAGGACAATTGGCCAGCAGCACGGGCCAGGGCCACTGGCGGGCCCGGCCTGGCGGTGACAGGTGGTGTGAGGGGCGAGGCGAGGAGGAGGACCGACTGAGGGGCGAGGAGGTGGCAGCGGTGGCGGGCCCTGATACTGGGGCAGGGGGTGGGGGGAGAGGTGGCTGGCCCAAAGAGGCCAGCCCCAAAGACTGGCAAGCGGCTCTCGGTGGGCCTGACAGGCGGCGGCCGCAGTGGCAGCACTTAGCCCGGGGGCAGCAGCCCGCACTCGGCACTCAACCCTGCCGGAGACTGGGAAGAGGGGGGAAGAGGTAGCCGGCCCCAAAGAGCGCACAGATGCTCTGTGCAGGGTCGGCTTGTTGTTGTTGTTAATAATAATAATAATAATAATAATAATAATAATAATAATTCGATTTCTATACCGCCCTTCCAAAAATAGCTCAGGGCAGTTTACACAGAGAAATAATAAATAAATAAGATGGCTCCCTGTCCCCAAGGGCTCACATTATAAAACGAAACATAAGATAGACACCAGCAACAGTCACTGAAAGTACTGTGCTGGAGGTGGATAGGGCCAGTTGCTCTCCCCCTGCTAAATAAAGAGAACCACCATGGTAAAAGGTGCCTCTTTGCCCAGTTAGCAGGGGCAAATTCTAGCTGCAATTCTACACACACACACACCCCAGGCTTTACTGCAAGTTTACTGGGAGGCTTTACTGCAAAATTGAAGTTGTCCCAAAGAACCAATGCAAAATAGTGGATTTTTTTTAAAACTCTGGATATAAATCAGGCTATACTCTAACGAGCAGTGAAAAACCTGAATTGCATGTGAACTGCTCCCCAATAACTCCCAGGGACTTCAGGGTAAATCTGGCCAACATGTGAATGCAGCACCTCCATTCCAGAGGAGATGTGTGTTAAAGGGCTTTAAAAGTCCCATGTGAAAAACCTCCTGAAATCAAACTTTACTGAATTTGTTCAGAATTCTGAGAAAACATACATAGGCAAACACTGCATGGTTGAAAGTCTCCTTTGCTAATCTGCAGCGAGGGGCCCATTTTAATAATTAGTGTTTCTAGTGTGTTCTAGGCATCAAAAGTAGCACAAATATATAGTATTCAATGTACATCACTATATATTGTGAAGTGTGCATGTGTGTATTCAGTGAAATGTATTTCCAAGCAGCATACTTATTTCGAAATATCAGACTTAAAACCTTGGGAGCCTGGGGTGTGTTGAGGCCCTGGACTTTGAGGGGGGGCATTTTAAAATCTCATCTCTGGGCCCACCCCAACCTTGCTACGCCCCTCATTCACCGTGACATTTTTGTGCTTTCTTTAGTAATTTTTAAGGGTATTGCTGATGTTAATTAAATACAGAAGCTGACCAAGAAGGCTGAATTTGCTGAAGTAGGTTTTGGATTCTCAGTCATTTCTACTGAATTTCATTACAGATTTTCCAATTAAATTAGTATAATTAAATATGCATACCAGCACAAAATATCCCAGGAACTTCACTTCGGAATATAACCGTCCGCACTTTTTTGTCCATTTTCAAAGCTTCCACAACTTTTGAAATCTATAGAGGAAAGTGTGTGCAAGTTATCACCACTTTCAGTATTTCACATTCATAGAAAATTAAAGTTTCATCCACTTACCGTTTTGATAAGATTCTTATTAAGTGCATTTTTTGCATGTGCTCTGTTTATTCCAAGCACCACAATTCCTATACAAAGGAGGAAAAATAATGTGAATCAATCATCTATAAACTGTAAAAAAGATTTAGTGTCATATTTCAAATGTATCCAGTTACATATTTCAAATGTATCCAAAAGAAAAAATCCAGTTAAGTTTTTACATACAGTTGACACTAATTATCTATCAGATTTCTATACCACCGGATATCTAGGTGGTTAGGGTTACTAGGCATGTAAGAAGTATTTTCATGATGATCTAACCATCAGTGCACACAATTTCTGCAACAAAAAATTAGAATATGCAATAACTAGAAATGATTTTTAAAATATATTTAAACATGTATACCTCTTAAATAATAATGACTCTTTCCGCTGGGTTGGAAATTTACTGAAATACACACTCCCACACATTCTTCATAGTTCAAAGTCATTTAGTATACTTTGTACAGTTGGTAATATTATAATGCTAGACACTAGCTATAATGCTAGCCCTATGTAGAAGACATTTCCTCAACTTTATTTGTCCACATTATTTTTAAATATAAGAATATTTCATTTTCAGGTAAATTGTCTATTAAAAATAAGATATGACTTGTTAATGGCTTGGGTCCAGGCTATTTAAGAGAATGCTCCTTTGTCATGAACTCTGCCCCCTTTTAAGGTCTTCTGGAGAGGTCCAGTTACAGTTGCAAGCAGCTTGTCTGGTGGCGACTCAGGACCAGGCTTTCTCTGTGGCTGCCTAAGGGCTTTGGAATATGCTACCTGCTGAAATTATACCATCTCCTTCTCTGTTTTCAGGAAGACCCTCAAAACTCTCCTGTTCTCACAAGCTCTTAATTAGAATTAATTAGAATTAATTTAAATAATTTGTTTTATGTTCTTATTGTGTTATGTATTTTAATCTGTGATTTTTAATATTAAAATTTGTACACTGCCTAGAGATGTACAAATCAGGTGGTATAAAATATAATCAATTAAAAAAATAGGAGCACCTGACAAACATAAAAGGGGACATAGGAAGCTGCCTTCTACTAAGTCAGACCATTGGCCCATCCAGCTCAGTATTGTCTATACACAGCTTCTCCAAGGTTGAAGGCAGGAGTCTCTGTCAGCCCTGTCTTGGAGTTGCCAGGGAGGGAACTTGGAACCTCCTGCACATAAGCATGCAGTTGCTCTTCCCAGAGTAGTCCTATCCTTTAAGGGGAACATCTTAGTTTAGTCACATGTAATCTCCCATTCAAATTCAAACCAGGGTGGACCCTGCTTAGCAAAGGGGACAATTCATGCTTGCTACCACAAGACCAACTCAGAGATGAGTTAGAGGAAAGACCACTTTTGGGCACAAGCATTAAAGATTAGTGGCTGACATGTATTGTTGTATTTGCACAGTCACCAAAACTGTGCAATGATACAGCCATTGGAAATGTTTTACTGTATTGTTGCACAACTCTGGATGGACAATTTTTAAGAACATAAGAACATCCATGCCAGATCAGGCCCAAGGCCCATCTTGTTCAATGCTATCTACTCCACCACACTAGTTCTGGGGAAATGTTAGGAAAATATTTATTTCCAAATGGGTTGCAGTCGCCAACGTTCAAGTGTAAGCAGTACAGTAAAGATTTACTGCATAGTTGAATGCACACTTTTCCAGAATCAAGTTCAACTGAGTTCAAAGTAAGTTACTCTCAAGCAAGTGGGTGCAGGATTGCAGCAGTCTTAATGTTTGAAATATAGAACCACTGGTACACTCCAGAACTACGATATTTTGAAATAAAGAAAAACCACAATGAGGTTCCAAAGTTCTCAAGTAAGAGATATACCCTTTTAAAAACAGACTTCAAGCAGAGGCTGGACAAAAATCTGTTAGGGATGCTACACCTCTGGATCCTATGTCGAGCAAGGGGTTGGACTGCACAACTTACAAGAATCCTCTATGATTTTATTTCTATTATTCATCATCCTGAACTTAGATCCTCCTCCCCCACAGGGTCTCCAGCTGTATAGGAGTCATTTGCAGATATGTGACAGCGGACAAAGGCAAAGATTTGAATGAAATAAAGAAATAAAATTCCCTGACTGATAACTGAGTAAAGAGGTACCTTTTAAAAGTGGTGATTCTCTTTATTTAGCAGGGGGAGAGCAACTGGTCCTATCCAACCCCAACACAGCATCCCTCCAAGGGCCACTGCTGGTGTCGATCTTATGTTTCATTTTTAGATTATGAGTCCTTTTGGGATAGGGAGCCATTTTATTATTTATTTTTATTTCTCTATGTAAACCGCTTTGGGAACTTTGCTGAAAATACTCATAGCAGCAGTATATAAATATTCATAGTAGCAGTATAAAATAAGCGCTAACAGGAATTCCACTGGGGAGGCACCCCTTTGAATTAGACGTCAGAATCCAACTACAGCGGAACGCGGGTAGGCCTCCCTTGGCAGAGGGAGACGCCGCCGTCGCGCATTTGCACAGACACGCGTGGATGAGTGCATGATGAGGCCTTTCACCCACCCCTCTCGTTTGGAGAGTGAAATGGCCAGCGCCATCATTCCTTTTGAAAGCTAACAGCTGATTTGACAGAGAGCGCGTGTGTCACACCGAGGAGTTGCCTCAGCCCGCAAACGGAAGAGCGAGAGCCGGCGCTAGTACGTCTCCCAGCAAGAGGGAAGTCAGTGTGTGAACCTCTCTCGCGTTTTCTCTCCCTCCCGGCAGCGGTGACTCATGACACTCAGGGCAAGTGCCCGCCCGGAGACCAGTGAGCCCCACCTCCTCCTGCTGCCGCCGACGCCGCCGCCGTTACCTTTGTGCTCGTCGTCCAAGTGCCGGACCCGCAGTTCCTCCTCCCCCACCTTCGCCTCAGAGCTGTAACCTCTCCCAGCCGAGGTCAGGGCCGCGCAGTGCCCTCGCGCCAACCCGCTCAGACGACCGAGAGAGGAAGGAGAGGAGCAGGAGAGAGTAACGGCGGCGGCGGCAGCCGACACCGCAGCTAAACCCCTTCGGCGTTGCAGAAAGCCCAGAGCCACCGCCGACCCCGCTACTGCCGCCGCCATATTGCCTGTTTACCGACGCGCGCCACGCAAGGCCACTCTCCTCCTCCTCCTCCTCCGACGCCTAACGCAACGTCACGTGATACACACTCGCCCCGCGTGTGCTGCTGGTGGCGCGGATCGTGACTGGAACCGCACGTGGTCTCCCAGGGCATGAGGACGGCGCTCTGCATTCCGGGGGCGGAATCCTTTATTTCCTGCGGGGTTATTTTGAGGTAGACACAAAAGGCACGACCAACAATTGCTAGGGTGTTACGTAACCAAGAGTTGGTTACGTGGAGAAAGGAATTCCCTGAAGGTAAACCTTGCAAAATTCGGAATAAGGTACCAAGAAGTATACCTTCTTCACACACAAAAATTATTAATTTTAATCTCACCCTTTCTCCAGAGCAGCATACGTTCATGACAATCCTGCGAGATATGTTGAGATTTTTAAATTAAAGATAATATAAATGTAATAAAAGTGCCACGGACAAAGTGATTATTCAAATGCCCATTAGATAACTTCTTGTAAATGCCGTCAACTATACATGTTGGGGTAGGTGGGTGTAGTTCAGTAGGAGAGTGTCTGTTTTACATGCAGAGGACCCCAGGTTCAATCCCTTGGGATCTCCTGGTAGAGAGCTGGGAAAGACTCCTGCCTGAAACGTTGGAGAGCAGCTACCAGTCAGTATATAGACAATACTGAAGATGGACAAATAGTCTTAAGGGAACTATGTTTCGATCCTATCAAAGGAAATCAACAGTCAAATGGAACCAAGCCAATACTTCCCACTAACTGCTAGTCAGTTCAAAGGTGGCTGGGAGGGATTGATTTTAAGGGCCTGCGATGTCAGGTACTTCCGGTAGTGTAGGGTCCTACAAGGGAACTGGATGGCAGGGATGTACGCTGTCGCCCTGATGGACCCTTTGCTAATGGAGCGCCGGTGGGGGTAAAGGTGTGGGGTAAGTGCATCCTCCCCTGCCCTTCAACTCTCCCCCGCCTTCGAACTTCCCCCACACAGTTCCGTGCACATCACTAGTTAGAGCAGGACTGGAATTGGGAGGTTGGTGGGTAGGTTTTACACACCAGACATGACCTCTGTAGAGCTAGCTTGACTATCAAATGTCAATGCTGGGTGTGTACGGTTGATTACAAAGGATATACAGCCAGAAGGGTTGTATCCCAGTAAAGATGTTGAAAGTCTAAAGAAGGTTCTTATTTCTAAATAGTCAGCTCAGTAATTTGAAAGTAAAGCCTTTGTTGGTATACTGACATAATCTTATATAATACCAGTTCGAAGTATAAGAGTTGGTGTACATTCTTGCCAGTCCTAAGGTTGTAACTTTGTCTCAGAAACGATTATGCATTTGACCCTACATTGTAGTGAATAAGAAACCACTAAAGCTATTGTACAGGAATGAAGTTATTTTCTTTGGTTTGGAGCTTTAAAACTGTTTCAACTATATTTATTTACTTCTCTCCACATTACCACTCAGATGCAATACTAAAGTTAGTGTTAGAAACCCAAATTAGGATTTAATTTTGTGGTGGCAGCATAATAAAGAAACAAAAGGGTTTGAAATAAAGGGTTACGAATATATTGTTTATTTTAACATCTATATATTTTAAACACTAATCTCCCACTCCCAGCCTTGTCCTAACAGCACCCCCAAACAATAGACTTCACAAAAGAAAAGAAAAAACTGAGATTAACACAGGCTGCAGTCTTTGGAACCTCCTTAGTTCTAGTTGTGAGTGCTCTGGCATTAACTTATTGAAATGGGGCCAACCTTGATATTAGCTCAACAACTTAGGTTTATAGAATATTTAGCAATGTTCCAACTTCTCAGGAGTCTCTTTTTTATTTTGTTTTTTAAGGCTTAAAAGTTGGACCACTGGCAGCAACCTATTACCAAGGACACATCGTGCTTTTGGCAGGGAATGGAACCAGAGCAGCACGTTTTGTAATGTTAGCCAGCTGCTACACTGATGGCATGATCCTAGCCATGTTTACCCAGAAGCAAACTTGCTTTATTTTATTGTAAACTCCACTCAAGTAACTGTGTAGGAACAATGTCTATGTGAGGAAGTCGTACATGAATAATAAGGGTGTATGAGAGTGAGAAAGAGAGGGGGTGTGTGAGAGAGGGGGAGAGAGAGAAAGAGAGAGAGGTGACTATAGAATGTACTGAGAATAAAACAAACAATACCTGTACATTTTATGCATCTTTACTTGTTTAACTTTATTGGTATTTCTTATTGGTCCCCCTCCCCGCTAATTCACTGTTAGAAAAATGTTTAACTCCAACTAAGAACCATCTAAAAAGCCTAAATTGCACTTTGTGATGACACAAAAATGTTACATCTTAAAAGGAAATTAACATATATATGTTGTACTTTAGTTAATAAAACCATATATGTAGTCCTTGATTAAAAAATAAACATCATTCTAAATAATACCTGTCTTTGTCACTGAATCAACCACTGGGAAACATCCTGCTATATATTGTTGTTTTTAGCGTCACAATGCAGTTTTCAAGATGCCCAGCAACTCCTCTCTTTACACTGGCATTTCAAATATGAGTCAGAAGATTTGGATGAAAGCAGAGTTTTCCACATACACAACTCCTTCATTGTTCACTGTGGTTTATTTCATCCCACTCATTTTAAAAGCTAGAACAACAAAAAGAAAGTTTCCAGAGCAGAATATGAATTTTTGGTAAACATTTTTGAAGTTCTAGAAACTGATAATTTTAAATATCATTGAAACCACAGATACTGATGCTACAGTTGCCAACTTGTGACCAAAAGAGGGCTTTTCATTATTTAATAAGGATATAAGTAGCTGAAAGTCACAATGCTAAAGTAGCAGGAAAGGTTTTGCTGACTAAATACATAGAGGCCATTCACATGACTTATTGGGCAGGGGTAAGGCTTTCCAAACCTTGCCTTCACCCCAGATGATGAAACATAGCCCCAGCAAATACACAAGCAGTTAGCTTGGGTTAAGGGAGCCCTTGCTCCCTTAACCCCAGCTAACAGCCAAATTTGAAAGTGGGGTTATGCGGCGCTGTCCCGCAGGGATCAAGCCTGATCCTGGCAGTTCTCACACACAGCCTAACCTGGGCTGGATGTCCCTGGCCCAGGTTAGGATGCCCATGAGAACAGCTTCATGACTTGTTATGCATCTAAGTTCGAGTCTGTATAATTCACTATCACTTCCTATTTGAACTACCATTTACATTTTCCTTCACTAACTTGCCATTCTTAAAGTTAAGATAAAGTTAAGATAGGAATTTTGACATTTGTAGATCTACTTGGTAGTTCACCTCAGCTGCTGCCAACGAAATGTCTGTTTTCTCCTCAAGCTCTATAGCCCTAAATTAGGCTGTTCTCACAAGCAGCCAAGACTGGGCTTGGATCCTGGCAGTACCTTGGCAAGGCATGCAGATCCTGGCAGTGCCTCAATGCCAAGTCCTGAACTGAAGTCCAGCTTTTAGCCGAGTGTGAGGGGCCCATGGAGCAGGAGGCGGAGGACCGGGAGAAGCGGTAGACTGATCGTGGCTATGGGGAGCCCCTTTGTTGCTTGCTTACCCCTGCCATGGGCAGAGAGGTCACGCCTCCTGCCCATGGCCTCCCGGACTGGCCCGTGCAGAGACCTGGGGAGACACGCATAGTTCCCAGTGAAGTCCCGCAAGACTTCACAAGTATGTCACGAGATTGTGGACAAATCTGGTGGGACTTCAGCCCAAGACCTCATCAAGAGCTGAGATCTCACAAGGACTGCCCCATCTGTCGAGCTTTATAACAAGCAGACAGCCCATGATGAGGGGCCATTCTATGAGGCAATGGAGCTCTGGGAATCATGGAGGAGTTGGGAAGCTGCTTGGGGCAAGTCAGGGAGCCTTGTGAGTAGAACAAGCCCATGGCTGAGGGTAATGCCCCCACTATAATCTGAGGCCAGCCTGCAGATAAAGCCCCTGCCTCAGGAGCAGGATCCTTTCACTCAAGCTGGAAGATGGGCACTGAGGTTAAGGGCACAAACATGCCCTTAACCCAGCTGCCAGGGATCGTGTGTCAGCGCGAGCTGCTTGCAGCTCATGCTGACACAGAGACGGGCGCCTAGAGCATCCCTGGAGGAATTCCCCAGTGCATGGCATGCAGTGCACTGTGGGATTGTTGGTGGCCAGGAAAACCAAGTCCCGACCTCAGAGCAATCCATCCTGCTCCATGCTCCTACCAACCAAAAAACCATCATCGGGGGTGGTGGGGAAGCAACCTCTGCAGAGTCTTCCACTTGCCCGCCCAGTAGGTCATGTGAATAACCCCATTCGCTGTCAAGGTTGACTTGATCCATTCAGATTTCTCCTATCACAAAGGTTTGTGAACTAGAGCCTTATTTTCTCATGTAGTAAAGTGAAACCTTCCACTATCAGAAACTTTGTCTTGTTGCAGCAGACAGGAGAGAACAAGGTGAAAGGAGAAATGGAGAATAGTTGCATCACAATCAAGAAGGATTAAGATAATTATTTATGCTGTTTCCCTCACCCCACCCCTAGTTTAGGAACATAGGAAGCTGCCTTATACCAAGTCAGATCATTGTTCCATCCAGCTCAGCATTGTTGATACAAACTGGCAGCAGCTTCTCCATGGTTGCAGGCAGGAGTCGTTATTAGAGATGTGCACTGAACCACACAGGGGAGGCTCGAAGGCAGCGGGTGTGGTGCTTTAAAAGTGGGGGAGGGTGCACTTACCCCTCCCGCCGCTTTCCCCCTGCTGTCGTCCATTTCTTTCAAAGTCCATTGGGGCAGCAGCGTACCTCCCTGCCGCCCCGTTGCCCCAATGTCCGGAGATGACCAGAAGTCTCTGATGCGCCTGCATGTGCATGTGTAGGCACATCAGAAACTTCTGGTCATATCCAGGAAACGGCAGCAGGGAGGTACGCTGCTGCCCCGATGGTCTTTGAAAAAAACATGTGCTGGGGGGGAAAACAGTAGGAGGGGTAAGTGCGCCCTCCCTCGCTCTTAAAGTGAGACACCCCCTACCATCGACCAGTAGGAGGGGTAAGTGTGCCCTCCCTCGCTCTTAAAGTGAGACACCCCCTACCATCGACCAGTAGGAGGGGTAAGTGCGCCCTCCCTCGCTCTTAAAGTGAGACACCCCCTACCATCGACCAGTAGGAGGGGTAAGTGTGCCCTCCCTCGCTCTTAAAGTGAGACACCCCCTACCATCGAACCAGTTAGGAGACCCATAAAGGGCCTCTGAACCAGTTCTGTGCACATCCCTAATCTTTATTAGCTCTGTCTTGGAGATGCAATGGAGAGAACTTGGAAGATTCTGAATGCAGGTGCTCTTCCCAGAGTGGCCCCATCCACTAAGGAGAATATCTTAACAGTGCTCACACATGTAGTCTTACATTCAGATCCAAAGCAGGGCAGCCCTGCTTAGCAAATGAGACAATTCATGCTTGCTACCAGCCACCTAATGGTGCAGTTGGGAAATTACTTGACTATCAAGCCAGAGGTTGCCGGTTTGGATCCCCACTGAAACACCTATATCGGGCAGCAGCGATATAGGAAGATGCTGAAAGACATCATCTCATACTGTGCTGGAGATAGCAATGGGAAACCCCTCCTGTATTCTACCAAAGACGTCAGGAGAGACGGCATACTTTACCTTACCACAAGACCAGCTCTCCTCCCATTGGACTTTGGAAACAACAGGAACTGGTGTATACGGACACATATGATCCTATATTTCTCATTTGCCATGATTGCAGCTCCTTTTCTTCATCTCAGCCAATGAAGCTTGGAACTAGCTTGGAGCTGCAATTCTTCCTTTTAATGAACAAATGTTATGTTAATAGGAACTGAGTAGAAAAGGCTTTAAAAATGTGTAATAGCTAAAAATGCTTACTCTCTGAGTCATAGATTGTGCTATTCAGATGAAGCCACTCATGCATATCTCACAATGTGTGAATTCAATGCCTTTCTGAAACTGTGGTTTCTGTGTTCTTTTTTTCTTATTATCAGTGGACTCCAGGAGCTGTCTCTTGACTAGTTATGCTTATGAAGGTTCTAAGTAGCATACCACCTACCTGGAGCTTTTGTGTATGAAATGTTTTCTATGTTTGCCATGGAAGTATGAAATAACGGTATTGTGTTGCTTCTTTATTGTGTTGCTCAGTTATTCTGTACTGCCTTGGGAATAGCATTTCCAACCCTGTTTTCAGGTTTTTAATATGCCTTCTCCTGTTTTCTTTGTTTAAACAATGCTGTGTCAGAAACATATTCCTTAATTGTTATCAATCATTTATAAACAAGCAGAACACATGGCATTCCCCCTTTGGCACTCTGCCTCTTTAGTGTAGTTTAGAGGCATCTGTTTCCTCAAATTGTCTATTCTCTTTGTTAGTACAGCCTTCAGTTTATAAAACTAAGTAAACCCATATGATTAAAACATTTTCTTTTCTCTTGAAAATTTCTACCTTTTTAGGGTGCCCATTCCAACACAACAACTTCAGTAACAATTTTCTTAATCTTCTACTCAGCGTACAAACTAGATAAGTGAAACTACATGGATTTCAGTAGCTTGGTCCTACTGTCCTATGCACATTGATCCAGACGGAACTAAATTAGAGTATATCCTACAGGTGCACAGAGATCTTTTGGGTTTGTCATCGGGAGGTTATTTAATCCAGTGTACATAGTGGCTAGCAATGGAAGCCAGAGGATGGACAAGTAGGAAGACAGGGAGGAGGAGTTTACATTTGTTTTTGCATACCCACTGGAGTGAAATATGGCTCAGTACTTCTGTAGCATTTCTTCTTTGCAATGGACAGAGTTATAAATAAGGCATGACTGCCTTGGTAATCAGAGAAGAGGTGTTTAGTCAGGGTGAATTATTCCTGAAGCCTCTTTCCAGTGAACTGCCAATATGGCTTTCTTCACTGGTGAAACGTCACAGGTCCTCACTTATACATAAATTGAGGGCCAAATTAGATGTGATACTCAGTTACAGTCTCACAATTACTCTTTCTCTCTCTCTGTATGTGTAAGTGTGTAACTCAGGAGGCTGCAAGTTTAAGCAGAAGAACCAGGTGGGGAGGAGGTGTTGAACCTTTCTTCTCTAGCAACTTTTCTATTCAAAATCTCAGGGGATAGGGAGAGATATCTTTGCTGTGATAAAAAATACATACATGCAAGAGAACTGAGAGCTGTGGGGTGGTCTGTGTGCTCAGAGGTGCTATATATGCACACACATTGGTAGTCAGGATGTCAGCCACTGTCTTTAGATGAATGGTAAAAGAGACACCCCCATTTCAGAAAGTTTTTTTACAATGCTTGAATCTGATTGTATACCTCTGGTTATTTTACTTGCTCCTTCTGCTTTGTTTTTATTTTGTTCTATGTTATGGTTGTTACGTTGGGATGTTGGGATATGTTGGGATCTGAAGACCTATATCTTGCAGAAATATGAAAGAGGAACTTCTTTCCCAATCACTAAAAATACACATTTTAATTATTTATGTATGTATAGCATTTCTATACTGCCAATTCTTTTAAAAAATTCATGATAGTTTCTGGCAGCAACAATAGTTAATTAAAACAAACAATTGGACAGCTAAAACAATTAAAGCCTTTAAAACAATAAAACTTCAGCTAAAAACCTGGTTGAACAGGTGCATTTTTAAAGTCTAGGAACAGCTGGATATGTTGAATCACTTACTCCAGCAGGGAGTACATTCCAGAGCTCAGGGGAGGCTACAGAGAAGGCCCAATCCCGAATCACCACCACATGAGCCGATAGCAACTGTAAGCAGACCTCACAAGATGATCTTAAAAAGCTGTGAGGCTCATACTGAAGAAGGTGTTCTTTGTAGTGGTCTGATTGTCATTCACACTGAGGATGTCTGCACACATGCTGACCACATCTTGGAACCTTCCAGAGCTTAGATATTATTTTTGGCCGTATCCCTGCCCACTTATAGCCATATTTGAAGTACTTGCCCATCTAATTCCCTCAGTCTATTTTCCAGCCACCACAACAGCGAAATTGGAGAACTTTCTGTGTCACCAGTGCAAGTGACAGAGCTAAACAGAAGAACATTTCTTCACAAAATGAAAATGGCTAAGCCTATGGGTCTGCAATCTTACGAACAGAAAAAATCCAAGCAATGCCCTTGGTTTTCACAATACCATCAGAAGTCTCCATACCAGCATGTCAACAAGACCAGAGAAGGAGCAGATATCAACCTTACACGTCCTTTTAGAAGTCTTCTTCACAGACTCCACTTCTACAAGGGCTAGAGTTTAGCTTTTTCTTTTTTCTTTTTAATGAAAGCTGGGGGTCCATGTTAGGGTTAGGATAGGGAGACTTTGAAACTGCATTGTTTCTTATGGTGGAAATATACAAAATCAGTAAAAACTTTTAAAAAATCATTAGAAATCAACCAAGTGACCCACTGACTTGAAATCTGGATGGTAGGTGGCACCCTTGAGGACCTATCCACCACCCAAATTTGGTGTCCCTAGGACCTTTATAAGTGGTCTGAATAAATCCAAATCAAATCCAAATTGAATCAGGTGATTTGCGGGGACAGATTTGGACACAAAACAAATCAGAGGTGATCAAATTTGGGCACAAATCGAATAAAAAAATTGATTCGTGCACATCCCTAGTGGCTAGCTATAACTAAAGATCAGTGGGTTCTAACCATACTGTTTATGGTTTATGCTACAGAATTAGACAGCCCTCCACCCTTTTTGGGGATCTAAGGTATGACCCCCTACACCGATTTTACTACAAGAAATGTGCAGCATTTTGGAAAATGGCACCATCTAATAGGGATGTGCATGAACCATTTCTGTATGACAAAACCCCTCCTGTATTCCACCAAAGACAACCACAGGGCTCTGTGGTCACCAGGAGTCGACACTGACTCAATGGCACACTTTACTTTTACACTCACATCCTACAATTGTTCCAAAATGATTGGTTCACATCAATAGATCTCAAGAATGCGTACTTCCATTTTTTTATTCATCCAAATTCCAGGAAGTACCTGTGGTTCTGCACAGGGAACAGGACCTACCTACCAATACAAAGTTTTGCCATTTAGCCTCTCAATGGCCCCATGCGTATTCACCAAATGTATGGCCATCTATGTCAACAATCCATTAGTCTCTCCCTATAACTATACAATTAGCTCCTAGTGGCACAAACAGAACAAGAGCTACATCAACACCTCCTGATAAACCTGCACTTATAAGGCAAACTGGGGTTATATGTCCACTAGGAGAAATAAAAACTTACTCCCACAACTTCCATAGAATTTATCGGAGCTCTCCTCAACTCTGACCATGCTAGCAACATTGCCACAGTGCAGGATTAGACATCAAGGCAATGGCACACCAGATTCTCTCTTCAAGAACCCACACAGCACACACTATACAGAAGCTGTTAAGGTTCATGGCTTCCACTATGGTCATCCTACCTTTGACATGATTCCAGATGCATCCACTGCAGGGATGGCTCCTCTCCCTGATATATCCACAGGAGAACCCCAAAAGAAGTTTCACATACTGATTGAGACATAACTCATGGCCCACTGGGGGACAAAACAACCCATCCTGCAGAAGGGTTGCCCCTTCACTTACACTCCACTGGACCTGGCAACAGACGCATCCAACTCTGGTTGGGCTGCACATTGCAATGGACAAATCGTAGCAGGTTGCTGGTCCAGTCCCAAACTTTCCTATCACTTCAATCATCTGGTGCTCTTGGCCATTTGGAAATACATGCAAGCATTCTTAACACTCCTCTCCGGGAAGACAGTATTCATCCTAACAGGCAATGTGACGGCCAAAGCCTACCTCAACCACCAAGGGGATACCCGTTCCCAAACCCTGTCCCAACTCACCATCAACATGTGGAAACGGTGCCTTCACCATTGAATCTGGCCCTTTGCAACTCACACAGCAGAGAAAGGGAATGTCTGGGTGGATTCGCTAAGCCACCTAGAACAGCCACATTCACATGAGTGCACACTAAACTACACTGTAGTGAAACAACTGTTCCATTGGTGGGGCCAATTCTTTGCCACACTAGAGAACAAACAGTGCATGGAGTATTGCAGCAGACTGGGCCACAGACCAGAATCTCTGGGAGATGCCTTCTTGTTCCATTGGAACACAAAATTTCAGTGCATGCTCCCTCCATTGCCCCTGCTACCAAAAGTACTTCAGAGGATTCAAACAAAGAATTTAAACTGTATTCCGGTCGTACCATGGTGGCCAGAAAGCTCTCAAATGCTCTGTACGTGCCCCTGCCCAATCACTACAACCTACTTACCAGAGAACAAGGATCAGTGCTCCACCAAATGTGGAAAACCTCAATCTTCACGGCATGGTGGATTCTTCCAAAGGAATACAGGGCCAGGAAGTCCTAGACATCATCAAAGTATCCCTGAAGCTGTCCACAAGATATTCCTACAAAGCAAAGTGGAAACAGTTTAGGATTTTTGCCAACTCAAAGGGAATCATGGGATTTATAGTTTTAATTTTTAATGTTGGTTTTACGTGATTTTAATTGTTTAATTGATTTAATGTTTTAAATGATTTTAATTTTAAACTGCCCAGTTACACAAGTTTTGGGCAGTATAAAAATATGTAAGCAAGCAAGCTCCAGAGCAGCTTCAGTTGAATTCAGTTGAATTCAGTTGAATTCTTTTTTACCTGTTAAGAAACATTTAAAGAAGCTGAGTTTATCTATTGCTTCATTGAAAGTTAATCTTGCTGCCATTGCAGCCTAC
This sequence comes from Hemicordylus capensis, assembly GCF_027244095.1. Taxonomy (NCBI): domain Eukaryota; kingdom Metazoa; phylum Chordata; class Lepidosauria; order Squamata; family Cordylidae; genus Hemicordylus; species Hemicordylus capensis. The sequence goes on along the minus strand of NC_069658.1, from coordinate 88,773,599 downwards.
ATCACACATGTTCACATCTTCTCTATGGAACAAGTTAAACGTTTCTTCAAAGGATTGATCTGCTTATTCTTGCCCCAATTCCCCCCTAGTTCCTAGACTAGCCCCTCCTTGGGATTTGAAGCTAGTCCTCACTTCACTGATGCATATGCATCAAACCTATGGCCACATGCCTTCTCAAGTACCTTACCTTCAAAACAGCATTTCTGCTAGCATCACATCAGCCGGTCGAGTAGCAGAACTCCATCACATCAGCCGGTCGAGTAGCAGAACTCCACACCCTTAGAACAGACCCTCCATACCTGTCCTTCCAACAGAACAAGGTATTCCATCTAGATGCCACATACTTAATCGCCCTGAGCTATTTTGTAAGGGCAGTCTAGAAATCAATCAAACAAACAAATAAAATAGTACCTAATTTAGTTCATATTAATCCAGGCATTGCAAAGTTGATGGGACACACACAGAGACAGACACACACAAGGAATGTTGGGTAATCTCATAAGGTTACTGGAAAGTAAGCTAAAAAATGCCAGGTCAGGGCGTGGGTGGTGTGCTGGTGGCTGTTAGAAAGGTTAGAATAAGCCCTGGCATCAGAGGTAGCCCACTTTTGTCTGTCCTCTCTCCCACACACATCTTCTCTCTAACCTCTGAGGAAGTCTTATTTTATGCTTGTACACAACAGTAGGAATGTGCAAACCAGCTCGACCAAGCCAGTTTTATATCGAACCAGTTCAGTTTGACGGTTTGGGGTCGAACCGAACAACCCCCTGTTCGGTTGGACCCCGGACCGAACACCCCCAAATATTCGGGCTGTTCATGAACGTTTTTCAATGTAAAAAATAAATACATCATTTTACCTTATTCCCTTCTGGGAAGTTGCTGGAGGCGGGGATGGTGGTTTTCCACAGAGGTTCCCCCTCCCCCTGCCAACTTTCCTTATTCGGCCACTTTTCGGCCTTCTCTGCTCAGAGCGGCAGCCATTTTGGAGGTCACATGCCTGTGCGAGTGGCCTCTGCATGGCCCAGGCCATGCAGAGGCCAATCACACAGGCGTGCATCCTCCAAAATGGCCACCACACTGAACAGAGAAGGCCAAAAAGCAGCCGAACAGCTGCTGAACTGGTCAAAGGGGGCATAAGGAAAGCTGGCAGTGGGAGAGGAAACCTCTGCGCGCGCGCGCACACACACACACACACACAGCCACCTCCAGCAATTTCCTGGAAGGGAGTAAGGTAAAAAAAAATGTACATCAAAAAACGTTTGTGAACCCCCCAAACCAAAATGAATGGGGGCGGGGGGGTTGACGGTGCCGGATTGAACTGGCCGGGTCAGGTTTGAGTCTGGTTCAGACACGAACCGAACTGGGCCAGCCGGTTCCGTGCACATCCCTACAAAATCAATCTCTCTCTCTCTCTCTCTCTCTCTCTCTCTCTCTCTCTCTCTCTCTCTCTCTCTCTCTCTCTCACACACACACACACACACACACACACACTCTCTCTCTCTCTCTCTTAAATCAGTTAATATAAGATCGAGTAGTTTCCCCCCCTCTGAGAAAATGTTCATTTTAATCAAGTTCATCCACTTTCTTCCCTTCCCCAAGTACAAGCAGTATCCAAAGAGCTTGTCCATGGGGAAGGGGAAAGAGAAAAAAGCCCATGAGTTTGGACTCACCCAATAGTATGCTTTACTTTTTGTCCTGTGAACAGCTGACTAAAAAATGAGTGAAAATCCCCACATGAATTCCCCATATTGTATCACGAATTATTTTTGAATGTTCTCTCAATTGCAGAAGTGTTTTGCCATGCATCACTGAAACACAGACACACAAATCTGCAGCACCCTTGGGTACACAGAATAAGTGATTCTTTCAGGGACACAGCTATAATTGAACGTGGGAGAATGTCCCTGGGCTTCTGAGGGAAGGGACCTCACACTTCACTCTCCCCTTCCCACCTTGCCAACTTACTGGCATGCTGTTGGCTCCTAATCAGATGACTCATTTTAACTTCAATAAAGATGAACCCTCTCCAGGAGGTATGTATGTAGGTGGAAGATATAGACATTTAAAAAACAAATTCTGAACCAGGGAATAGACATGTGCAAATGTGTGCATGAAAGTGTCTGCACGTGTGGGAAGTATGTTATATTACTTCTATAGGTATGACAGAAAGTGCATGCCGACTGCCAAGACTATTTTGTTTTTCCACCATGTCCTTACACTACTCCTACAGCAAAGACACAAGGGCCTATTTGGGCACTTTTGTTCCAGGATCCATTTCAATGGAAGCCCATTTTCACTTTTATCATCGGGCACACTCCAACCTTGTGACAGCCCTGGCTTATTTAGATCCCAGCACATAGTTTAAATAAGTATTGAAATTGGAAAAATTTATATGTCTGGTCATATTACTCACGTGTATAGAGACAATGGAACAGCAGGTGGTGGAGAGTGAATGTACCCGGGCTGCAGAGCCAAGGGGGCCACCAAGGCACCCCCTGATACCCCTGCTCCATTACCCCTTCCCCCCACACTTTCACCCACCATCAAGCCCAGGCACACTATTACATGCTAGCCACCACCCCTTCCCCCTGCAATATCATGCCAGTGCTAGGGCATGGACAGTGCAGGGAACAAACGTGTGGTGGCCCCTCACCCTCTCCAGTCAGCAGAGCACTTTCTCTGCTGGCTGAATGGCTCCTTTTTCTCCTTCAAAGGAGAGAGTTAGAGGCCGCTGAGTGTTCACTCCCTATGCCAGTTACACCGCCTGCCTCAGCATAGTGAGCATCTTCGGCAGCTTGTCTCCAGGCCGCCAGGCCCCTCACTAATCCCGTGATACTACTACTACTTTAAATATTTATATACCACTTTTTAAAAAGCAGTTCTTAAAGTGGTTTACGTCGAAAAAAATAATAAATAAATTTGGCTCCTTGTCCCAAAAGGGCTCACAATCTAAAAATAAACATATGGTAGACACTGACAACAACTACGGGAGGGATACTGTGCTGGGGCTGAATAGGGACAGTTGCTCTCCCCCTGCTAAATAAAATCACCACTTTGCTCAGTTAGTAGTGGTCATGTGCCTGGCTCACACAAAAGCTAAAATAATGTCAGCTCCCTTGCAGTTCTTTCTTATTCCTTTTCCACATTAAGGCCTCAGGCAGAGAACAAGTTTCAAAAGGCTCTAGACTCTAGACTCCACAGTCCCATAGAGAACTTGGCAAATTACAGGCAAGCCGTTTGTTTTGGTTCCATTTTACATAAAGAACATGTGTTGATAAAGCTCAGTGAAGTGTACCGCCCCACACAGTAAGAGAGCAAATACTTGAAAGGTGCAATGAGAGACCAAATGGAGAGGAAAGGGAGAGTTTGGAAGCAGGGCCTCAGAAGTAGTGGCTAATATACCACCCAAAGTTGGTTATAGGCAGCCCAAAAGAATCACTACCCCTCATCCTATACAAGAAGGGACATTTCTCCCATTTGAATGTGCTGTGTAATCTCAGATTTTGCATTCTGTAATCTCAATAGAGAAGACCTTTGAGGATCCCATGGACAGCCAGGAAAACAAACAAATAGATCATAGAATAAATCATCAATCCAGAATTTTCACTCGAGGCACAAATGACCCAGTTCAAACTATCATACTTCGGACACAATATGTGAAAACCCAGCTCCCTTGAGAAGTCCATAATGCTGAGAAAAGTTGAAGGAAAGAAGAAGAGGATGACGAGCAGCAAGGTGGATGGACTCTATTATGACAGCAATGAATGTACCACTGAGAGACCTTAAAGGCCAAGTTGAAGACAGATCATCCTGGAAAGAATCCATATGGTCACTAAGAGTCTACATCGACTTGACAGCACTCAATCAATCAATCAATCAATCAATCAGTCTCAATAGCTAAAACAGTGAGGCACCAGTTTGAGCCCTAATGTTATTTTCCCCCCAAGTCTGTGCACTTTGGGCTTTCAGAGAACTCAGAAATATAAAGGTATTCACTCAACCGGCCTTGCACAGCCCTACCTGGATATGGCTGGTTGTGGGGTGCCGGGATTGATCCCAATCCTGGTGATCTCCAACCAGGTAGCCTGAGTTTTCTACCCAGCATAGAAGTGAAGTGGAAGGGCTCATGCATGCTCTCCAACCTCACTGTCCGGATGTATGGGTGAGCAGGCAGCTGGCAGCAGCTCGACCATAGAGCCAGGATGAAGTAGCGTCCTGGCAGCCAGCATTCCTCTCAATGCACTGCACAAGCAGGGTGGTGCATTGTGGGATTCCTGGAGGCTGGTCCTCACTCTCACTGGCTCTGGATCACTGTGCCACTTGTCACAGCAGCAATCAAATGGGCGAGTTATGCAGAGAAGCAGGGAAGGAGTCATCACCATGTAGGGGACAGTAAGTATAATCCTGCCTTCCCCCTCAGCCCTCCCTAGCCCCAGGGATTTTGGTTGTGTCAACATCCTTAGTGTGTGAGAGAAGCTGATAATGCTTTAGAGGGGCAGCCTTTCCATGAGGCAGTGTGAGATGGTTCAGGTGTGAAGAAGGGTGCCAGGAGCAGCAAGTGTTGACTCACCACCACCATGTGCACCACTCTTCCTTGCCCCAGTGGGGCACACCATGCAATTTCCCCTCCTTACCCCACCAAGGTACACCACTCCTCCCCCCTTGAGCTAGAAATGCTCCTAACACCACTGCCTGTCTTGGTAGCATAACTAAGAGTGCTTATACTGTATGTCACCATACTGTCTTAGCAGAGCACCCACCCACAGATGGGTGCTGGTGGTGTCATATTTTGTTCTTTTCCTTGGACATTAAAATGTCTTGGACTGCTCCTGATTAGGGAAGTGCATGGAACTGGCTCCCTTTGAACCGATGGTGGGGCGGGAGTGGCTTTAAGGACGGGGGAGGGTGCACTTCACACACACACACACACACACATGCACCGCTTCCCCCCCCCCGGCACTCTGTGGATAAATAGGCAGTTGGGGAGGCAGTGTACCTTCTTGCCGCCCCGTTGTTACAACAGGAAGTGGGACCAGAGGTGCCGTGCATGCATGCTTGCCCATGACGCACGCACACGGCACTTCCAGTCCCACTTCCGGCCGTTGCAACAATACGTACGCTGCCACCCCAACTGCCTATTTATTCACAGAGCGCCAGAGGGGGAAACGCTCATGGGGGAGGGGGATAAGTGCACCCTCCCCCATCCTTAAAGGCACCCCCGCCCCTGTGTTCAAACCAGCCCAAACGCGGGGATTCCGAACCTGTTTGGTGTTCTGAGAATAGAATGTGCACATCCCTACTCCTGATGCTTTAACATGGTGCCCCACATTTATGTGACTGTCACCTTAAGGTTTTCTCCAAGGATACTATGCTGGAATCCTAGGAGTTCAATTCTGCCCCTTCCCCCCTACACCCTCTCTGGGAATATCCTTGTTTCTCTCACAAAGGAGTTTTTTTGGACTTTTTAATGAGGTAACCTGCTCCAGCTGCACTCAAATTAAGGGCCTGGATCTCAGTTTTGGTAGCATAGTTAAATTAGGACTTGCCCTAACTTTTTTAAACTAAAATGGAGAAATGAGGCTTCAGCAAACTTTTTGAAGTTTGCAAAAACTCCATTCAGTATTGCAACTGCAAAGGAAGGGGAAAGAAATGCAAAATGCAAGGCTGATTTTTGGTGTCGATGTCAGACAAGGTAGAAGTAAATATTTACTTTTCACATAGCATCTGTTCATGTGTCAGTATATGCAGTCTGGATCCAGAGTTCTTTGTCTGGGAGGTAGAACTGGCAAGTTTGTGCTGCTCGCTGGGAAAAGGAAATTGTATCTGCCTTGCAAGAAATTAGATCTGTGTTTTGTCAGGGCTGGCAGCAGTTGGCAAACAAGATTTACACACTCCACGCACCTCATTAAAGTTAATGAAGACTAAGTAATAAGAGTAGATTAATACATTATCATGTGATCTTGTGCAAACTTCTGCTTTCAAAGTGGCCTAATATCAACACAGTGTTTATGTACCATTCTGGAGCAATTGCCATTTCCCCTAAATTGAGCCTGTACAATTGGTTAGCTGCTCTGTAATATCAACTGTTCCAGCAATAGATCTTGAGGGTTATGTGTAGAAGAAACATTCTGTGTATTTTTCTGCTCTAGAGAAAATGAGTCAGAGGCATAATTGGATGAAAAGGTCAATAACAGCTAGTGAGCTGAACATTTTGAATGTGGTTCTCAAGTCTGCTTGGAATATCTTTTAGTAAATTCTGATGTTCCTGTAAATTAGTTTATTTATTCAGGAAATATTAGCACTCCATCACCTGCATACATAGATTTCATTGCCATTGCTATTTGTCCATTTATAAAACTCTTACATGGACAGTTATTGATTATGAATTACAATGTAGTTATGGATATAGCTGAATGGATATTTGCATGCACATTTTTGAGTTATGTTTTCATTCTGCCTGATGAAGAGTAACTCAGAAACTTGTACAGGTGGCCCTCATTATTTGCAGGGGTTCTGTTCTCGCCTATAGGTGTGAATATGGAAACCACGAATAACAGAACCTTACCCATATGGGAATCCAGGGGTTTGGTTCCTACACACCAAAAAGGGGCTAAAAAGTAGGCAAAAATAAGAGAAATAAAGTACTGTAACTTGCTCTCCAGGTCTCCCACAATATGCCCCCCCAACTCCAATTCCTCTGATCTTCTGTGAAAAATCATGAGAATTTTTTTTAAGAGCCACAAAATGTCTTTGTACTGTAAAATGGCGGCTGGAAAATGACATCAGAAGTATTCTCCACGTCATTTCTAGCCACTCAAACCCACAAATAGGTGAATTTTCACCTATTTTTATACCAGGTCTCGAAGACACAAAACCATGGTTGTTGAAACTGTGGGTAATGAGGACCACCTGTATTCTCCTACATGTATTTATTTTTATTTAACCTATTTCTATACTGCCCAAAACTTGGATCTCCAGGTGGTTTGAAATAAAAGATACCCAATTGAACTATTTAGAATCAACAGTATATTTTAGGCAATAATTATCAGTATAATCAGGGTGAGATGCATGCAATAAGCATATACTAGCTGGGCTGGGTGCAGAGCATCTGTGCCTCCAGCTGGCCCACCCACTGCCGCTGCTTTCCTCCCCCCACCGGCACGCTTGGCTTTCTGGTCGACTGGCCACTCCCCCCTGCCCGCTTCTCCCCGCCCCCATGCTTTCTGGTGAGCCGGCCAGCCCACTTCCTCTCCCTTGGCCAGCTGCGCCTCCTCCGGCCGACCAGCTGCCACTTACATTGTCTCCCCATCACTGGCCTCCATGCAGCTGCTCTCAAACTCTTGCGAGAGCTGCCATGCATGGGATTAGCGACGGGCACGATTAGAAGAATTATATATAGAGATAACCCAAATATTGTTGTATACAGGTGCTTGGGGTGTGGAGCAGGGAGATCTTGGGTCCAAACTTGCATGATTTGAGTGGTAAGGGCACTGTGGAATCACACTTGTGCTGTGTTCCATATGTTCAGTTGTCTCCCTCAGTTCAGCAGAACTGAGCTCAGGGAGAAGTGGTGCTTTGTGTTTGGAGCAGAAGCCCAACAACTCTGATCAGTTCTGATTGGCTAAGGGGCTTGTGATGTCAGTATGCACGCTACCCTGCGATCAAATTCCTGCTTAGCCAGGAAGCTCACTAGACAACCATGTGCAAATTACTCTCTTTCAGTATAACCTACCTCACAGGGTTGTTGTGAGTGTAATGTGGAGGATAACTCCATGTAAGCTTGGGTGAAGTTCTTGGAGGAAGGGCAACTATGGAGATGACCAGAGGTGCTCTTACACCCCTGGACTTCAGGGCCCAATTCCAGGGCCTCCACAGCCCATGGGGGCTCCTAAATGCTCTTTAGTCTGTCCCAGGTTGTGTGGTTGCCCAGCCGAGCAAGATGTTCCTTAATTTGCAGGGGAAGTGGGGGGCCTCCAAAGGCCTTTAGGTCCAGGCTCGAAAATTACCTAGGTGCACCTCTGGAGATGACCATTACTTCAGTCAAATGGGCTGTTGGAATAAATGGCGAAAGTCTTGGTTCAGGGTTACTGACATGTTAGTTTTCATCATGTGAAGGTGGGACATGTCTGAATATATTACATATTCAAATCTAAGTCTAAATGTGTTTGTTCACAAATACATCCTCCTGAGAATACTAAAATGCTCTCCCTCTCTCTCTTCTTTGTTGCAACTTTTGGTGACTAAGTCTTGTGGTCAGGCTAGCTGAAGACCGTGTGTTTGCATATGTATGTTTCAGAAATTCTGGCAGTGTTGAGGCAGATGAGACCTAATTAGTTTTGTCCTCAAATTTCTGTGATTCATCCTGTGGAATTTCAGTTATTTGCCTAAGATAGAACTCTATTTAAAATAATGAGCTCAGAAAACTACAAATACTTCAAAAGTTTTCTTTTCTCAGTTTACAGTTTTGAGATATTCACACATTATTAAGGAGCTGACTCAGTTAATCTCCTGTAAAAAGAACTCTTTGTCATGCAGTTCAGCTTTTCACATAATAAATCACCCTTAAAAGTACCAAATGTATAAGCATAGCTCTGTTTTATCTCCACATAAGACAGACATCAAGAGCCAAATCTCTCTTAGCAGCACCAACATAATACTGTCAGCAAAATGCTCTAAAGCAGCAAATGTTTTCTTATGTACAGTACACCATAGAATTATTAATTGATCCCAGCAAAGGCAGCAGTGAATTTAGAGTTTCCAAACCAAGCTGTCAAAGACAGACAGACAGGAGGTAAGGGAAAAGATACAAAAGGCATAAGTTCATGCTTTGTTATACTAAGCCAAGAAGGAATCATTCAGCCTGCAAAAAGTTCTAAGAACAAGTCCTGGTTGTTTGCAGATAACAGCAGCTGTGCAGGCTGAGTCAATTGAAGGTAGCAGAGCAGGCACTAATCTATGCATGGAGGACCTCTAGCAAGCATGCTGCAAGTGCTGGAGGAACCAATTTGTAGATTCTGTGGTGCCATTGATTGCATTTGTTCAGATTCATTTCATCTGAGGATGCAGACAGGGTACCTACTTAAATGTGCAGAAACCACATGTGCTCTTGGCCCTTTCCTAATCTTTCTTTGTATGAGAAAGAGTCTGCTCTTTGAAGGAGACAGTATTATTACATTTTTTATCATTACTACTACTACTACAGGACCCATCATGTGATATGAACTGGCTCTTCTAATTACCAAATGTTACCATCTGGTTTCAGGTTTATCATTCTTGGGCAAGATGACAGAGCAAAAAACGGGCACTTCTGCATGCTCATTGATATTGGTTTCCCAGATCTGTTTCAGCTGAATTTCAGGAAAGGTTTTGTTTTGGAAGCAAAACTGAATTGGCAGCCTTAGTTCATGAAATTTGTGTATAGAGACTGGAGAGTGCAACATTTTGAGTTCTACTGGATCTTTCCATTCAGCCCTGGATTAACCATAAGGGAAAACAAGCACGTGCTTAGGGCATCAAGGGAATGGGGGCACCAGAGAGTTTTCCCCTTAGCTATCATGCCCTTAACTCTTTCACTGAACATAAGAACGCAAGACCATAAGAAAAGCACTGTTGGATCAGGCCCAAGGCCCATCTAGTCCAGCATCCTGTTTTGCACAGTAGCCCACCAGATGCCGCTGGGAGCCACAGGCAGGAGTTAGGGCATGCCCTGTCTCCTGCTATTACTCCTATGCAACTGGTACTCACAGGCTTCCTGCCTTTGAGGCTAGAGGTGGCCTATAGCCCTCCGACTAGTAGCCAATGATAGAACTCTCCTCCATGAAGTTATCCAAACCCCTCTTCAAGCCATCCAGGTTGTTGGCTGTCACTACATCTTGTGGCAAAGAATGTCACAAGTTGATTATGTGTTGTGTGAAAAAGTACTTCCTTTGTTGGTCCTAGATTTCCTGGCAGTGATTTCATGGGACAACCCCTGGTTCTAGTGTTATGTGAGAGGGAGAAGAATTTCTCTCTATCCACTTTCTCCATACCATGCATGATTTTATAGACTTCTATCATGTCTCCCCGCAGTCATCTTTTTTCTAAACTAAATAGCCCCAGGTGTTGTAGTCTTGCCTCATAAGAAAGGTGCTCTAGGCCCCTGATCATATTGGTTGCCCTCTTCTGCACCTTTTCCAGTTCTACAATGTCCTTTTTTAGATGTGACAGAATTGTACACAGTACTCCAGGTGTGGCCTCACCATCGTCTTGTGTAAGGGCATTATAATATTAGCCGTTTTATTTTCAATCCCCTTTATAATGATCCCTAGCATGGAATTGGCCTTTTTCACAGCTGCCACACATTGAGTCGACACTTTCAATGAGCTTTCCACCACAACCCCAAGATCCTTCTCCTGAGTCACCTACAGCTCAGATTCCATCAGTGTATACTTGAAGTTGGGTTTTTCGTCCCAATGTGCATCACTTTACACCTGCCAGCATTGAAGCACATTTGCCATTTTGTCACCCACTCACCCAGTTTGGAGATATCCTTTTGGAGCTCCTCACAATCCCTTTTGGATTTCACTACCTGAAAGAGTTTGGTATCATCTGCAAACTTGGCCACCTCGTTGCTTACCCCTACTTCTAGATCATTTATGAATAAATTAAAAAGCACCAGTCCCAGTACAGATCCCTGGGGGACCCCACTTCTTACTTCCCTCCATTGTGAAAACTCTCCATTTATCCCTACCCTCTGTTTCCTGTCTTTCAACCAGTTAGCAATCCAACATGAACTTGTCCCCTTATGCCATGACTGCTAAGTTTCCTCAGGAGTCTTTGATGAGGAACTTTGTGGAAAGCTTTTTGGAAGTCCAGGTATACTATGTCAACTGGATCACCTTGATCCACACACTTCTTGACACTCTTAAAGAACTCCAAAAGGTTTGTGAGGCAAGATTTCCCTTTGCAGAAGCCATGCATGTTCTTCCCCAGCAGGGCCTGTTCTTCTATGTGCTTTACAATGTTGTGCTTTACATCATTCCTTGATGATGCTTTCCATCGATTTGCCTGGAACGGATGGTAAACAAACTTGCCTGTAATTTCCTGGGTGGCCCCTGGATCCCCTTTTGAAAATTGGTGCTACGTTTGCTACTTTCCAGTGCTCCGGTACAGAGCCTGATTTCAGGGATAAATTATATATTTCGGCAAGGAGGTCAGCAATTTCACATTTGAGTTCTTTGAGGACTCTTGGATGGATGCCATCCAGCCCTGGTGATTTGTTAGTTTTCAGTTTTTCCAAACAGTTTAGAACATCATCTCTTGTCACTTCTATCTGACTCAGTTCTTTAGCCTCCATTCCCCAAAAGTCTGCTTCAGGGACAGGTATATGCTCTGTATCCTCTGCCATGAAACTGGATACAAAGAACTCATTGAGCTTCTCTGCAACCTCCATATCCTCCTTAATAAGCCCTTTCACTCCCTCATTGTCTAATGGTCCAACAGCCTCCCTGGCAAGTTTCCTGCTTCTGATGTATTTAAAGAAGTTTTTGTTATTCCCCTTGATACTTTAAGCTAAATGTTCCTCAAACTCTCTTTTTGCCTCCTTTATTGTCACCTTGCATTTCTTTTGCCACCTTGCATTTCACTGTCACACTCAACTTTAGTTGATTTTTTTGTAATTGTTTTTATCTGCCATGTTCGACTTGAATCTGCATTGTTAAATAAACGTTTTCTTTGGCTCGGTGAGCAACTAAAGTTTTGAGAAACTACTAAACTATGTATCTGAAGTAAAAAGACATTGATTTGCGAAAGATTACTGTAAAGAGCAGTACAAAATATTGATAAAACTTCATGTAAAAGATGGTCATATGTTATGATGTCTGACCTTGAAGATTAAATATTTTAATCAATCATTCCTTCTGTTGCGGCTATTTATAAGAAATTATAGCTAGTGGAACTGTTTTGTTTTACCTTAAAAAATCCAGAAGAAAACTTTTAAACATTTAAATAAATATTAAGGTATAAGTACATAATTTGCTTGAGTCTTAATGTCTTGTCAGTTAAGCAATGGAGGGGGCCGAGGGGGGGGGCACCATTGTTGGGCTGTGCTTAGGGCATCAGTTGCCCTTAATCCAGCCCTGTTTCCATTAATCATCAGCCATTGCTGAACTGCCTATAGGACTGAGGGAGGGCTAGGACACCTTTGCACTGGTTCCAGTTCCACCACACATGAATCACAGAAAATGATTGTAACAAACTAGCCCCAGCCCACGTGAAAGGAATTGAGCTGAGTCGCCTCTCACCAGCACCTCGTGGGCTGCCTAGTTCCAAAGTAACACAAGGAACCTTGGTAGATTGTCTCGCCACTACCAATCACCCCCTTTTAAGCAAGGTTTATCTGACTGAAAGTGGGTGACAAGCCTTCAGTCCCCCTCTTTAAATTGCTAGCAGGCAATATAAAACCATGGTTCCACTTTATAGATATAGGTAGAGAGGAAAACAGTAGGGCTTCATGGTCCTTTGGGGGTATCTGAACTATGGAGTCTCCCCTTCTTCCAGAACCAATCATCCACTCTGAGATAACTTTTAAACAAAGAAACCAATTTGTTGTTTCACTCCAAAATAAGCAGATTCAAGTTTTCAGGCGTAAATGATTGTATATAAGAATAGCTTCTTGGTGGTTAGAATGGTTTTTCTAACACCCAGATGTTCTCAGGTGGTGCTTAACTTAATCCATTACTAGGCTAATGTTGAAGTTAGCTATTTACAAAGCAAATACCTGGGTATGTGTGTGTGCGCACACACACACACTGAAAAACAAACACTTCTAATGCAATTCTTACTTGTAGTAGATCAAGAGAATGTATCAAGAGTAGATCAATGTTGTAGCAGTTCAAGAGAAGAGCTTGCTCAGGCTCTTCGGAACTTGAGGCCACACACCCTTTGACATCACATGCAAAGGGGGCGTGGCCTTGAGCTCCGAAGAGCTTGAGCAAGCTGTTCAGCATCATTTCAGGCAGCGCTTGCTGCCTGAAAGCATCTATTCTTCCTTTCTCACCCTCTCTGGAGAGAGAGAAAGGGGAATAGACACTTTCAGGCAACAAACACTGCCTGAAATAAATGGAAAGTGCTGGGCGGGGCGCCTCTCTGGATCGCAGTTGGGGTAGGGGGCGGGGCATGGCAGGCACTTTGTGCCCCCTGCAATGGCACCTGGGGCACATGCCCTGCCTGCCTCACCTTCGCTACGCCCCTGGGTTGCAGGTTGGCTGCCCACTACAGTGATATTAGTGACTATTGGCTATGGTCCTACAAAATCCAGAACGAACTGAAGAATTCTCTCCAAAGAGCCTTTGGAATATAACAGGGACCTTTCTTCTGAGCCCAGTAATTTAGCACTTTCTTCTGTCAAGGAAGAACAGGTCACAATTTTGCTGTGTCTTCAAAGAAACTATCTTAATAGTTGCCAGCATTATGAACAGCCCTTTAAGGCAGGGTCTCTAGTGACTTTTATAATAGATACATAGAAAGATAGATAGAAAGACAGAACATCCAAATACATACATACATACATACATACATACATACATACATACATACATATTAGGGATGTGCATGGAACCAGTTTGGCTGTTTTATGGTTCACGGCTGCTTTATGGTTCACGGAACTGGTTCGATCGGCGGCCAGTTCCGGCAGTTCGATGGTGGTGGGGTGCAGCTTTAAGTGCAGGGGAGGATGCATTTACCACCACCACCACCACCACATTTCCCCTGCTGGCGCTCAGTTCCTTAAACATCCCCCAGGGCTGCAGCATACCTCCTGTGCAGGCGCATCCACTACTTCTGGGTACTTCCAGTAAACGTAGTGAAAGGGGAGGCACGGAGGTACACTGCCACCTCGTGTGATGTTTAAGGAACCAAGCACCATGGAGGAAAATGCAGCAGCAGTGGGGGGGAGGGGGAGTGAATCTTCCACTGCCCTTAAAGCAGCAGCAGCGCACACACACCCCTTCTAACTGGCCCCTGCCAGTTCTGTGCATATCATATATATATATATATATATATATATATATATATATATATATATATATATATGAATATATGATGAGCATTTATAGAAGATCCCAGGAAACTTTAGGGCAGAACCAGACAGCAAAACATTATGATTACTTCTTCATTACTGTGGCCTTAATGTGATTAAACCCATATTATGGTCCTTTAAGGTAAGTGGGTTCCTTTTAAGGCAAGCAGGTAGGAATCCATCTGATTGTGTGGGGTGGGAATTGCTGTGAACCTATTCAGTTCTAGTTAACAGGGCTGAGCAGAGACCTACTCGCATCCATTAGCTGCAAAGAAACCACATCACCACCCCTAGAACTTCTTGCACAAACACAGAAACTCCTTCCTTAACCAGAGAGAGAGAGAGAGAGAGCGCTACAGGAAAGAATTGTGTTCAGTTCATATATCAGCCAAGCATTACAACCAACCAATTTATATTACAAACCAATTTATATTACAAATCACTAGCCTAGAGCCTGGCTAAATCACAGGGGCTACGCCACCTCCTCCCACCAATCTAGAATCTATTCTAGATTACCCCTGAGCAGTTGTGAGCACATGGAAATCCACCATCATGATGGTACTGTGCAACACACCCATAACTATTTCTTTAATATCCTCTCCTGTAGCAATGGTCTCTAAAATGGTCTCTAAAAGCTTTATGTAGTGTTATTCACATGTTATATTAAACGTTTGTAGAACAAGTGTACAGAGGTACAGATCTGTACACAAGCACAGTTATTCACATGTTATGTTGAACACAGGTACAGCAGTACACTTGCTATTTGTACTGTGCATTTGAGGGGCCTGAACCCAGGTTCACATTTAAAATGAACACAGGCACAATCATTCACATTAAAAGATGCACCTGTGTACAGCAATATGGTACAACAGATACAACATATACAGCAGGTACAACATATCTAAACAGGACATACAGTATGTATTATCTTATTCTGGAGCCTCCCTATTTTCTCAAACTCAGACAATGATCTTTACATTAAACCCACTGGTGATCACAACTATCTGGACTGGAAATCTTGCCATCTAGAACATATTAAGTGAAACATCATCTATACCTAGCTATGAGAATTAAACAAAACTGCAACAATATAGAGATTTTTTTCAAAAGGACCAATGAACTAAAAACACATCTACAGAGAGGAGATACAATCCTGCCAAATCAACTCTGGTTCCCTCCTACTTACTGTCTGGTGGTGTGAATCCGCTCAGATTTTCAAATCCCTTGCTCAGCTAACTAGGGGTCTTGGATGAAGTGGCTATTTGGATGATGGCCAGGACAAAGGGCTCTTTTGTTCTCAATCTACATACTTAGTATAAGTTCCTGAAGTTGATTGCATTCCAAGGTACATGAAAAGGTTAAAGCTCATCATGGCCTTACATGCCTTCGTACATGAACATTTCCTATTTACCAGAACCTGATTCAACAACAGAGGGGAACCTTTCCTTTTGCAGGTGGATTTTCCACTGGTCTAGCCCCCTTCCAGTCAGAACTATTCATTCAATTGCAAAATCTAGTCTCTAGCGTCAGAGGGCCTGCCTGAGATGAGGCCTCTGACTGGCAAGCTATCGGTTCTTTGCACGGGGTGGATGGGAAAGCAGACTATCTGCTAACAAGTAATCCAATGGAAATGATAAATTGAATTTCTAAACCTCTCATTGAAGCTATTCCTTCCCTTTTACATCTTAGCCTGGCTTACGTAATCTCATTCTCTTATCCAGTAGAAGCCAAGAATTCTACCATGAAGCTGTTACTGCAGTCCATTAGCATGAACAGTGCAGGCTGCATGTTTGGGGAGCTCTCTGGCAAGATGTGTCAGAGGGCCCTGCTCCTCTTCCCTTCCATTGGTCACTTGCTCTATCTCTCTCTCTGGTCCCAATCCCTACCGCCTGGGGGAAAGAGCAAATGAGGAAGGCAGGGAGCAGACAGTAGTAGCAGGTGCTCCTGCTTACTCCCATTGCTCACCCGCTTATGCTCTCCTTCTGGCCAGAGGGTTAGGATGGCTGTCAATGGCACAGAGAAGCAGTAGAGGTAGGGTATTCCAGTGATCAGCAGTGGCCCCTCTACTAATGTGTGGACATTGGCAGGTACCCAATAATGCCATTCATTGTGCCAACTCGGAGCACAAATGCCTGTTCCCATATATGAACCTATTGACTCCAAGTTATGGTATGACATGACCAGAGATCATAAGAACAGCCCTGCTGGATCAGTCCCAAGGCCCATCTAGTCCAGCATCCTGTTTTGCACATTGGCACACCAGATGCTGCTGGAAGCCACAGGCAGTTTAGGGCATGCCCTCTCTCTTGCTGTTACTCCCCCGCAACTGGTAAGGCCACGGTGCTAATCTCTGGAGAGTTAACTAAGCACTTCTGCTTTTTTAATTTAAATTTTATTTATTACGTAAGCCAGGAAGTACCTTAACCTAAATCTGAAACAACTATTTTAAACTACATTTATGTTAAAGACATTCCAGAGAAATAGTCTGGATACAGACATTACTTCTTGGTAATCAGCTGCACATTTGAGCCTTCAAAGGCATGATCGCAGCATATTCATTGCTATTGCATATTGATTCATGAATCAGTTTAGTAAGTCTTGGGTTGGTTGGTTGGATTATTGTTTTTAAAAATAGCTTAAAATTTAAAATCTCAAAAGCTAAGAGGTTTCTTTGCAAAATAAGTGTTTGTTGCAAGACCCAAATTCCCAGATTAGATCCAGTCGTAAGAACATGTTTGCCCCATCATGTCAGTTTTGCTTGTGATTTTGAAATATGTCCAAATGCATTTTGACAAATCTATTTTGTGGTGCTCTCCTATCTAGCCTCCTAGTCTTGTAGAAACATCTGTGAGACATATGGGATAAGACTTTTGCTAAAAGATTGTGGGAACATAGATGCTCACTTCCTGTTCCAGATTATTTATTGATATAAATGCTTATGCAACACTTGGTGGACAATCAAAAACGGGTTCTTCCTGATGTGTTTAGTTTGTTGAGTCTCAAAGCAAAGTCCATGTTTAAATGACATTTATCATATATAGACCAAATGATCTTCCTGCCACTCTCTGCCACCACCTCCCTTCAAGAAGTTGTGGTTAGGGATTCACTCCAGATGCAAAACACAAATGTTTCTAGCGAAAGGGTTTGGGGAAGTTTGAACTGAAAATTTTCCCTAGTGTAGTTTTTCCCACGACTTTCTGTTTACTTAACTTTCAGCTTGATGTTGTAGTTAATCAGCTATGCTGAGAGAAATTATTTTGATTTCATTACATTTTTGTTGCCATTTCTCCCCAGTTTAATGTTAGTTCCCATAACCTTTAAGTGCCAGAATTAGTCAAACACCAGAACAGAAGAATTCCCATTGCTCTAGTGGAAGTTTTGGAAATGTGCTAAGGCATAAAACAACAGACTATTTTCAGCAGTCAGTGTAGATTTTCCTGGAGGAAAAATGACAGCTGGTAGACTTACAGAAGTACACTGTTAGCGTTATATATTAGCTCAACTGTAATAAAACATACTAGATCAAATGCTTAAAACTACTCTGTAAACATATATAGATCATTATGATTTCCTCAGGGTACCTCATAAATCCCCAGGGGAACGGGGGAGTGTCTGGATATCTGTTTTCCACTTGCATTCACGTATCATTCTTAGTTGTCATGTTACATCTGCAATCACAATTCAGTTAGCATTTTACATGTTGAATGGGAAAATATTGCCTGGATCCTTTTCTTGATTAAGTTAGTTAAAGTGAGGTATAAAAACTACATTCCACCATGATAAGCCCTTTTAGAAAGGGGAATTAAGCAAGACTAGGGGAGGGAATAAATGGAAGGACGTTTCAAAATATGTTGGTGGAAGGGACAATTGGAAAATCATTTTAAAGGGAAAAAAATTAGGGGATTAGTCTAAATATGTCTAAATATTACAACAGTTGAGTAGAATTGGACCACAGTCAACTATTCTTTAATTCTAATAAACAACCTCCTGCTTAGTTTGTGCTAACTGCAGAACACAACTTGGTGCATTTTTTAAAGATAACCCTAATGTGCAACAAAATTAAAGAAGTAAGATTTTAACTAACACACAGCACTGTTGTGATATGCCAGTTTAGTGCCAATTTATTTAAAAATCTAGGAAATTAAAATATTTTAAAAACTTTGGTTTAAGATAAAAGTTGCTTTCAATTATCATTTCTGCTCTAAAATCATGGAAATTGCAAGTTAAGATGGTTATCTTAATGTCCATGCCATGCAAGCAATAAAGACTTTGTACCATCTCATATATTACAAATTAGAGGGGGGGGGTGTTATATTTTAATATGAAATGACAACCAGCCACATATACTATAACATTAACAAGCAAATAACTTCTTCATATTCCAATAATCTGTTCTCTTCCTTACATGTTACATGGTATTCTTTTCTCTTTCTTTCCCTGAGTCACTGCCAGCTCACTCCTTAGTCATCTTGTATAGTTAACAGTTAACAGTGCCATTTTGTTTTGTTTTGTTTTAATGTAGTCGTCATTTGAAAAATAAACATCAAGTTCCTGACTGAGATTTATTTGGGGTTGGTGTGGCGGCAGGCAGGGGGATGCTGCCATTCATGAAATCTACCCCTTGACAGATGTAGGTGACCATAGTGTGGGTGCTTCAGTCATGTGCTTACAAGCAGGGATGTGCACAAACCTGTTTGAAGGCCCTTTTAAGGGCCTCCAAACTGGTTGGGACAACCAGCTGTTCAGCTGGCTCGAAGATGAGGGGGCATACCTTTAAAGGCAGGGGAGGGTGCCCTTACCCCCTCTGCTGCATTTCCCCCACCGGTGCTCCTTTTTAAAAGTGTCTGTCGGGGTGGCAGAGTATTTCTCTGCTGCCCTGTGTCCTCTTCAGCCAGAAGTAACAGGAAGCACCCAGTGCATGTGCACACGCCAGGTACTTCCTGTTACTTCTGACCGAAGAGGACATGGGGCGGCAGGGAGGTATGCTGCCGCTCCAACTGAGACTTTTAAAATGGAGCGCCAGCAGGGGAAATGCCGTGGGAGGGGCAAGAGCACCCCCCCACACCCTTAAAGGAATACCCCCCCAGCCTTCGAGCCACCCCCCGCCAGTTCCGTGAACATCCCAACTTACAATCAGAAACAGTTTACTAGGAAAGTATGACAAGAAGATATTTTGTGCTTCTTTCTAAAGAATGGATTATTAGTACAACCAAATATATTCCGCATTGCTAAGGTACAATTTTGCAGCTGTCCAATGAGTTCTTATTACCACCGATCAATTGTGGGTAGTAGTAATAAGGATTTAAAATATTCAATATCTATGGCATTGAATATTAATTCAAATTCAGACAGCAAGCATAACACAAATTGTTAAACTGGGGAAGACTATAATTGTTTCTTTAAAAAAAAATCCAGCTCTAGAGCTGAAACATAAATGGGACCAATTGCCATTAAAGTAAAAGTAAAGTGGGCCATCATGTTTTCGACTCCTGGTGCCCACAGAGCCCTGTGGTTTTATTTGGTAGAATACAGGAAGGGTTTACCATTGCCTCCTCCCGCGCAGTATGAGATGATGCCTTTCAGCATCTTCCTATATTGCTGCTGCCCGATATGGTACCAGCGGCGATTCAAACCGGCAACCTTCTGCTTGTTAGTCAAGCATTTCCCTGCTGTGCCTTTTAATACCTTCCCTCTTTGCCACCTAAACTCCTCTGATACCATTGTGGTGTTAAATTCCAGGCACTGGGACTATAGAATGAAGGAAGGATTAGCTAAAATCTGCTCCTGAGATTTGGGAGACCCTCAGGAGCTGGGAGAGGGTTCACTGAAAATTGTGATGGAATTTCTGCCATTTACACAAATTGTTCTTAGGGCACAAGCCTCCTGAAATTGAATAATTGTTAATTTGACCAGTTATTGGAACCCATATCTTCAATGCAATCCCAAAACAATTTAGGAAGATTATATCAGAGAGCATGTGCAACCTATATCTGAGATGCAAATTGCCAAAGAGATTGCTACCAGAAAAACAGAAAAGATATATCATGCCGGGGTTATTCTCACGATCAGCCAAAATCGGGCTAGGACAGCCTAGCCCGATTTTGGCTGATCGTGTAAACCACTGGGCTCGCAGGCGAGCCCAGTGGCTTATAAGCAGCTAGCCTGCTTCTAGCCCTCCTCAAAGCCTGGGTTTGTGGAGTGAGTGCTCCGCAAACCTGTGCTTTCTGATCATGAGTAGCCGTGGCGCGGAGACCCCCAGAGGGAGGCAAAAAGCCGTCTCCCAGCTCCAGGGGTCTCCCCAGAATGCCCTGCATGCTTGCGCAGGGCATACTGGAGCTTCCGGGGGCCACGCGGCCCCCGAGCTCCCCGCCCCTGCCGGCTCTGTCACAGAGCCAGCAATCGTGTGGGCGGCTGATCCAGACGCCCAGGGCTCCCTCCCTGCTCATGTGCACAGCTCCGGAAACCGGGTCTCACTGATTGTGAAGATCATTCTCTTTTTTGTGATCAGATGATTTTCCCTTGCTCAGGTACTAATGTTAGAATGGAATTCAGTGTCTTCGATTAATTGTATTTCATAATTTACCCATAATTTAAAATGGCACACATTGAAGAAATACCACTAAAACCTCTCATCTGGACAGAGTTGCATTAAAATATACCTTAAAATGACAGATGCAATAAGTCATACATTGTCATTAGTATGAGGAGAATTTTGACAAAGCACTTCTGAGAATTAGTGGGTGTTTGACAGAAGATCTGAGTAATATATTTTATAGAACTTCAAAATTCTGCTCTCTTAATGTCAAGTAGTTTCAGAGAGATAGTTTGCAGCCAGTGTTTGCCAGCCAAATGTCAGCTTGCTTCTGGCATGCTTCCTGCAATGACTGTTAGATTGCTGCTGTCTTCCTAGGAGCTTTGTCTCCCCAAATACATAGTTCTTCCTTGAAGCACGAGTAAGTTTGGGCCCTCTCAGAAGTCTGGTGAGGGATGTAGCTATAATTGAACATGAAAGGACAAATCTCCCTGGATCCCTGAGGGAAAGGGGACCCATCAACTGAGAGCTCTTTGCTCTCCCCTCTCCTGCCTCTCCAAAGAAGTTGTGTGTGTGTCCATCTGCACTTTTTGTCCTAGGGCCCAGGGGTGTAGATATAATTGAGCAGATGGATTCAAAGAACCTGGGCCCTGCAACTCCTGAGGGCCTCCTAGCTCCACCCCTCCCTATTTTCTTCATTATATCCCTCACTCCGAGGGGCCGCCAGGGAGAGGGGTAAACATGGGCCCCTTCTCCCCTAGCTATGCCCCTGTTAGGGCCCACTCTAGCCTAGCTACACCCCTGGCTCTGGTATGATGTTCTAGGAACACCCCTTGCTCTCTCTTGTGCCACATAGCTTTGTAATGGCTCTCAAGGGTGATCATGTACAAAGTACAAACTTCCATAAGTTGTTTAGTGACTGTATAGAGTGTACTGTACTGTATATAGTATACTTCATAAGTTGTATACAGCAACTGACTGACACCTTTTGCCCTTACTTTTCACTCCATGGTCCATTAAAAATACTTAGCCCAGTGTTGAAAAAGAAAGTTGAGAACTGTTGTCTTCTCGTAATAAAAGAAGAGAGTAGCTGTTCATTTCAGAACTGTGCAATAATAAGGGCCTCAGCACTTGGCCTAGTATATTTTATCCTTGGACATGATGTTCTGTACCAGAACATTCATGCTTGTTCACTTTTGCAATGAAAACTTTTTTTTGTAATCATGTGATTACCCAGCTTATGTTGTGCAATGAGCTGTAAAAAGCATTTTTAAACAATATGGCAGTAATAAAAGCCATATTTTAAATGTACTTCTCCACTAGTTTTATTGGCATTTGACTGGCAGTACTTTCCCGAAATACAAGGTCACACATCACTATGAAAAAACAAAGTGTAACTTTTTCAAATTTTGAAACAATTTCAATAAACGTCATGGAAGGAAATACTTTAAGGTGATTGATGCACAAGGATGTGGCTGTTGCCACGCACATCTCTCTCTCTCTCTCTCACACACACACATACACCCTATTTGCAAAACATTAAACTGGAATGGTGTTTCCTGGTCTGGTGTTGCTACATTTCATTCTCTAGTCTGCTTCAGCCACCAACTGAAAAGCAGAATTAGAGGAAGCAGCAGGGATTGACCAAGTGAGTTGCTGGCCAAGGGCCCACTACTGAGGGACCAGAGCCCATATTACGGGGGTGGGGACTGAACGGAGAAAGTGGTAATGTGAGTCTCTTGCACCATTGTTGCCTTCTCTACATGCCTCCCCATCTTCCAAATTGGAACATCCCCAGTGGCAGGGATATTCCCAGTCATGAATGGAAAGGCAGGTAGAAGAAGGCAGTGGCAGCACAAAAGACTCATGCCACTGCTGCTTCCTGCCTCCCTCCCCTTCAACAAATGGACTTCCTCTCAAAGCCCCTTGCAATGACAGAGGGCTCATTGGGAAGAAACCCATTCTCCAAGGAGAGAAGGGAACCACTGCCAGGAGGCTCCACAGTAGTTCCTCTCCTTCACCCTTAGTGTATGGAAATATGTGCAGCGGCATCTCCTCTTTCTCCCATCCTCAGGAAGAACAAGAACAGCTGCCATCCCCACACCCCCTCATTCACCAGGAAGAGCCACCAACGGTCTCTCGCCATCATCTGCCAGTTAGCCTGGGGTATACGTACTAGGAAGATGTACTACTGGTGAGCCAAGTGCTGGGCTTTGCCCCAGGCATCCTGCAATTTGGTGCCAGTGCTGGGTAGAATCCTGTTTGCTCCAGCCCATAGGCAATGTGGGCAGAAGAATCACTCTTACTTGCAGCTCCTGGAACTTTTACACACAGCAGGCTTTACCGCAAGTTTACTGGGAGGCTTTACTGCAAACTTGAAGTTGTCCCAAAACCCCAATGCAAATAGTGGATTTTTTAAAAAACCTCAGATATAAATGAGGCTGCACTCTAATGTGCAGTGAAAAACCTGAATTGTGTGTAAACTGTTGCTTGATAACTCACAGGGGCTTTGGGCTAAATCTGGCAGATATGTGAACACACCCCCTCTATTCTGGAGGAGATGCTAGTTAAAGGGGTTTAAAAGCCCCATGTGAAAAACTTCCTGGCAACTTGTGAGTGGCTTCTTAAATCCCTGTTGTCAAATGCTTGGTGTTTCAAGGCTGAATTACATTTTATACTAACAAAATGGCACCCCTATGTTGACTTGTTAAGTGTTTTCACACACCCTCCACTGGAATCCAGTGAAACAGTATGGAGGCCAGGAAATGCATGCTGAGGTCACACCACAGAGAAAACAATAGTACATGGTACAGGGAGAGTGGAGATTAGACTCAACATGGAAGTGCTGTTTTCTGTGGCAGACCCATATCCAGTGCAATGTGTAGTTCTGCCCTTAAATTACCATGGCTGGGGATAACTGCTTGCTTGAGTAACTGTTCCAGGGGTGGGCAAACGGCCCTCCAGCTGTTGTTGAATGACAACTCCCATCATCCCCAGCCACAATAAAGTGGGAGTTGTCATTCAACAACAGCTGGAGAGGCAAGTTTGCCCACTCCTGATCTGTTCAGATTACCAAAAACTAGTTGTGGTTACATGGTAACTAGCTGTGCAGTGGAATGATGATGTAATTCTTTCTGCTTTAATCAAAGTTCTGCTTTTTGTTTTTTTAAGATGACATTTATATGAGAGTATAAATTTGGTTTCAATTAATGGATAACGTTACCTAATTCTTCCTTTTGGTTAAAGAAAGGAGCACTGTATTTTTAGAATATGAAATCACAGCAGCTGATGATTCTCATGTACTTGAGAAGACTGACTCAGATGTTGTATTTACTTATCTCTCTTAACTATAGATGGTTTAATCCATCTCAGGGGAGTAGAGATGTGCACGAACTGGTTCGGGGGCCCAGATACAGATTTCTGAACTGGTTCAAAGGACTGGCGTTTCAGCCGGTTCGACAGCAGGGGGGTTACCTTTAAGGAGCAGGGCGGGTGCTCTTCCTCCCACCCCCCGCCAGCACTGTAATTAAAAATGGTCCCACAGGGCATCAGGGTGCCTCCTTGCCACGCCAGTGTGCGTTGGACCGGAAGTGCCTTGTTCCGTATGTGTGAAGTTTAGTGCTGAAGAGCCAGTGGCGGGGGGAGGGAAAGCGAGTGGGCTGATCCTGGAGCAGCAGTGTCAATAGCATCTGCAGTGGGATGCTGCAGCTTCCAGCTGGATCTGAAAACAGCAGTATGGGCCAGAGCCCAGAAGGCAGAACACACTCAGAAGAGTCAGGCTGGCATGGGGAGTGGGGGAAGGAGTGGCAGTGGGGCCAGTGAGTCAGAGGGTGGATCAGTGGGGAGGGACAGAACAACACCAGCCTGATGAGGGTAGACCAGTGAGTCGACAAAGCAGAATCATTGCCAAATCTAGGCAAGGGAGTTGCAGAATGGGGTCTGGGCTGGTGAGGGGGTAAAGGAACATGGAAGGCAGCAGCAGCTGGCTTCTTTTCAGGAAGAATGGAAGCCCACTAACCTATTTGCCTATTTCCTGAAGGCTGCAAGTTTGAATCTCACATCATCATGTACTACATAGAGATCTCTAATGCTTGAAGTAATACTGGGAACCACAACTATTTGGTTAGATAAGTCAAAAACTGACTGGTTAGTCAGCAATGACCACATCATTCCTTTGGGTATAATGTATCTCCATCACGCCATTTTAATGGGATAAACTTTGACTGTCTCTCTTTTCTTTATCAAGGGTCTACATGTATTATCTTGGTTTACTAGCCAAGAATTGATCTGTCTTCCAAATGCATCAAAGATTCCCGAGCTCTCACATACTTCAAACATGTACAAACAGACCCCCAATCCCACACACACCAAGCATACTCCCAATGCACATGCCCCAATGCGCGTGCATGCACACATACACACACACCCCGAATATGCCCATCACACATCCCACAGGGTCCTCAATTATGGAATCCAATCCCACCATGAGAGCACAGTAATATTGTGTGCATTTTCAAAATAAATAGCCATTGCATTAAACTGAGGTTATATATTAACTCAGGCTTTATCCAGGGTAATCAACACATGTATTCCTCCCCTTTTAATCTGAGATTTCAGGATATTGTCCTTTCTGATTTTTAAGGTTGATATTTTATTAAAAGCTCAAATGTTACCATTTACATTTTCGATTGAAAATCACAAATATGTGAGAATTATAGATTCTGGTTAATATTATATTCTTAGATTCCAGTAAATATTATATTACCCGAGGGAAAGGAGAGCTGGTCTTGTGGTAGCAAGCATGACTTGTCCCCTTAGCTAAGCAGGGTCCACCCTGGTTGCATATGAATGGGAGACTAGAAGTGTAAGTACTGTAAGATATTCCCCGCAGAGGATGGAGCCACTCTGAGAAGAGCAGAAGGTTTCAAGTTCCCTCCCTGGCTTCTCCAAGATAGGGCTGAGAGCGATTCCTGCCTGCAACCTTGGAGAAGCTGCTGCCAGTCTATGAAGACAATACTGAGCTAGATAGACCAATGCTCTGACTCAGTATATGGCAGTTTCCTATATTCCTGGTGAGTTAAGTGTTATTTGAATTCTCTGTCCAAAATATTCTATCACAAATGTGAAGAATAACCAGATTTTTGGCAAGCAAGAGCCCTCATTTGATCACCTCACAATGACCGAAAAGGCTTTTTAAAACTTTGAATAAAAGTCTTTGTTTAAAAGGGAAGATGATCTATTATATTTCAATTATAACACTTCTTGGCCTGTTCTTATGACCCACACAATTGTATTTAAAGGGTTAACTATGATCACCTAGCTGGGTGCACTCCTGCAGAGCATGCCATAAGAACATACACTGTACTACTGACCATAGTCCCTTCGCCATGGTTAACTAGGATTAACTACAACCAGCAGCTGCAATTTGATCGTAGCTGCTGATCCTAGTTTGATCCTAGTTAGCTTTTGGGGGAGGGGGGCTTACCTACCATCACTGGTACAGCACGGGTTCTCACATCATACCCCGCAGAAGGGCATGTGGCTCAGCAATCATATTTTGCCCTTTGACTATGATTGCATGGATTGTAAGAACAGGCTCATTTACTTCCAACTGTTCCCAGCTAGAAGTTTTGACTCTTTATATAAATTCTCCTAAGACCACAACCCTATGAACACTTTCCTGAAAATAAGCTCCACTGAAATTAGTGAACCTTACTTTTGAATAAATATTCATAGGCTCAGGCTGTAAAGCATATTGGTTGAAAGGCTGCATGGCTTAATGCGGGCAGTTCAGAACGAGCCATGGTGATACAGGTGCCTAAAAACCGCAGCTGTGTATCATGGCTCTTCTGCCGATTTACTCTTGTGCAATTGCATGTTTCAATGCTACTTCTACTACTACAGCTTAGGTCCGGTTTTCCTTAGAGAGCGCCTTCATGATCCCCACTGCACGTTAAGGTCATCTGAGGAGGTCCATCTCCAGTTACCACTGGTTCATCTGGTGACGACTCAGAGGTGGGCCTTCTCTGTAGCTGCTCCTGGGCTGTGGAAGGCACTCCCGGCAGAAATCTGTAGTTTGAGTTCATTGTTGGCTTTCAGGAAAGTCCTTAAAACCTATCTGTTTGGCCTGGCCTTCCAAGGTTTTTAAAACTGTTTTAAATGTTTTAATTGTTAAGAGTTTTATGCTGTTTTAAGATTGTTCTGTAATGATTGTTTTTAAAAGGATTTGTGGGTTTTATTTTTATTGCTGTGCACCACCCAGAGCCGTTTGGATGGGCCGGTATATAAATGTAATAAAATAAATAAAATAGTAAATACTTGCATTATTCCCAATACAAGTAGCATTGCATACATACCTGCCAAAATGTCCCTATTTTCCCATTCACCTGAATGGGAAAATAGAGACATGTTGGCAAGCATGGTGTTGTGACATGCAATTGCACAAGGGTAAGTAATAGCAGAAGAATCCTGTTGCATGGGCATGGTCTCTGGATGCTTGCTGTGGAGCAGATGGTTCTGACTACCCCTACCCCCCCTCCATGCTGCACTGCAAGATAAATTATCACACAAAGCACTGTTACCATTTATAAATGCTTGCTCTATTTTTCTAAAGATCTATTCTTAGCTAGAAGCTCTGTCAAATTTAGACAAATATTCAGCCCTTTCCTTCTGTCTCTTCTCCACTCATCTTCCTTAATCTCTCTCTCTTTCTTTCTGATCTGCAATTTTTTCCATCCACAAGGCATGCCCTTGCCTCTTTCTCTTGTTTTCAGTTTGGAATCCCTGCCAGCTATGTAAGATAATTGGTAAGATAACTGTCCCACCCCCAAAAGTTCCTTCAGAGCGACTTGGCCAGCCATGTACATCTTTAGCATTTGTGCTACAGATCTAAGCAATTAGTAAACATTAAAGCCTGCCTGCTGAATTTCATCCTTATTAGCTCATTGACTGTACTATCCACCCTTTTTGCCAGATTTGGGAGGGGCAGCAGCCAAAACAAGCATGGCCAGTCATTTTGTGGAATCCTACTCTATCAAATGCCTATGGGGGGAAAGTATGATCTCACAGTTTCCCCAGTTCTGTGTGTGATAAACTGCACTATTTTAAGATTCTCTTTTTAAAAAATTAGCTGTTACGTGATCACAATAATATAGTTTAATCAGCTATTTTAAAACACAGTAGTCACAATCCAGAAATATCCTTTTGGTAGTTCCAAGGGCTCCTACATGCCTTCACTTTTGCCTATAAATCCCCTACAATACCTTAACACTGCCCTGACACAAAAGCAGCTTCCTACATAGAATAGAGGAGGTTATTTGGGGGCTGGTTAATGAAAAGAATGGTGAGTTTCCTGGATTGTGCCAGTATGTACAGTTAATAGGAGTGGACTGACAGCAGGGGGGGCAACCCTTAAACGAGGTAGGGTGAGGTGGTCATTTCAGGCATGAGGAGGGGTTCAGCATACAGGGGCACAGCATCACTCTCCTTTCACCACAGGTGCCACCCAATGGGCCACCAACTGCCACCATCTTTCTTCACTCCACTAGGACTGCTGTTCATTTCCCCCTCCTCACCCCACTGGAGCATGCCTCTTCTCTCCCCTCCCCTCTAGGAATGCCCTGCCTGGCTTCGTAGCATCATCTGAAAGTGTTCATGTACTGCTGCCTCAGTAGCATGCCCTCCCCAACCTGCCGCTGGTGGGAGAGGCAGGGCATCCAATTATCCTTGGCCTCAGGCAGCAAAATGTCTTGGACCACCCTTGACTGACAGCATACCAATCCTGGGTTTGTCACCAATTGTTTATTGGAGCTGGCAACCTTCACACTTTATAGTAACAGAACAGAAAAATAATGTTCACTATATACAGCCTTTGCACAGGCTACTCGACTATACACAAGGCATAGTGATCATGAAATCTAGTCTTCATATTCATTTGTGCACAAAAGACACCAACCATCCGACATTATGTGAACATTACAGTGAAATGACATCACAAGTCCAGTGAAAATTCAGCATAATACAAAACTTATCAATCTACTGCAAATGAGATCCTTTAAAACAATAAGCATCTATTCAGTAGTAATTTAGCCAGAGTCTGAAGCAGAGATGTGTTGTGTAGTTATAAGTCTTTTAAGTGTAGCAACCTCTGCAGACAAGTTTGCTATCCCCTGCTTCAAATACAAGTTCTCTGTCTCAGACACTTTGTAGGAATTGTCTTTAATATCAGCCACTCCAGTTTTACAGCCACTTTGAATTTTGTCAGTGAGTTCTTTTTGATGGTGCCAGTGCTCTGGCTTCAGAGACCAGTCTTGGATATTAGTTACTTGAACAGAGAAGGGAGTGTGAGAAGTATGTACCAGATTTTGTGCATTGTGCTTTTCAAGCTCAAAATGTCTTTTTGATGACATATCAATTGGTGATGATAGTTTCTGGGTAGCATCAAATTCATTATCCAAGCTTTCCACTTTGATTTGCATGGCCTTGGCCTTAATTCTAAGCTTATGAGGCAATGCAGAAGAGCTCACCTCTGGAACCTTGACTGTAGCATGAGTATTTTTGAGCTCAACCGGGGAGTGAATTGGACCTTTAGGAACTTGCTGCTCATCTTCTCCATCTGATGATTTTCCTACTACACCATCATCAGCCTCTGAAGTTCTTGGAGAGTTACTGGAGGATCTATTAACTTGCAACAGAGGAGGGGAATGTGAGTAGCCATTAAAATTGCTTCCCATGTAATTTGGATAGATGGATGTTGTATAGGAGCCTCTTTCATCTCGTGCATCTCGTGTATAGTTTTCCAATTCCATAGGCTCCTGCTTGATGATTTGGAACTTACTGTCAGGATTTCTGCAATTACTTTGGTTAGGGCTTGCTTGAGTATGCTCCACCGATGACACTTCAGAAACATCAGATAAAGAGCTTTGTGGTGAGTGCTTAATGACAGATATACAGCTACTGCTCACCATAGCTGGTTCATGTTCATCAATGAAAGAATTAATAGTTGATTTGGCATTCTGATACTCCTGAAAATACATGGCTGTTGCATTACTGAGCTTCTGAACCTCTTGGGCATATACTGAAGAGCTAATTAAACCAAATTTCAACTTCAGTGAAAGTAATTCAGCTTTTAAAGTGGCATTTTCTTCTCCCAGTGCAATTAGTTTGTTCTCTAACACAAGGTCGTTCAGTCGCCGCTTTTCACGAGACCTTTTGGCTGCTTCATTATTTTTCCGCCGTTTTTCCCAATACATAGCATCTTTCTTTTCATCAGGAATGAATTCCCGCTTTCTCCGGCATGCTGAAGATTTGTTTTTCACACTATTTCCTTCATTGAGTAGCATGTCTTCACTGGAAGCTAAGTCATCTGTTAATGCAGAATTAAGTACCATGATTTTGTCCACATTGCTACTTGTATCAGCAGGTGCCTGTTCTGTTTTAATGGACTGCATTTTTCTCAGCTGCATCAGAAGCAATTTTTAGGAGGTATGCAAATAGTAACAGAACAAGTTAATCTTCTATGACTTCTTGAACCATAACAACTCAGTAAATGCAACAATTTTAAATCCATAAGCATTCTTCTGTTTGTTTCATAGTTTCAAGTATCAAGCTGTCTCAATCAAATTTACTTCTGAGTAGATTCAGTTCACAATCTTCTAAATAACCTGTGGCACACAAAGAATAATAATTATTCAGTTATTGATTTTTTCCATTTTCCATTTTAAAACATTTAAAAACATATTTAGCAATTAACCCTAGAACCTAAGAAAAGAATACTCATAGTCATAAATCACAGAGACAGTTCAACTTATTGGACATATTCTGATAAATAGGTATATAGTACTTTAATGTGTAGATGAAGAAAGGTATACCATGAACTACACTGAGCTTGTTGCTTGTGCAGCTCCAGAATATGGCCCTTTCAGACTGCAGTTACAGAAGGGAAGGAGCACCCTGGAGTTGCATGTATTTAGTGGGGTTTTCTTTGCCTAGGTGGCTTCCTTTGTTTTTTTATTTTCTTTGCTGTGGTTGTTGGTGAAGCTGTAGACCTAGTATGGTGAAATTACTTGAAATGTATTGTTGTCATTGCGTTTACCCTGAACAGCTTGGTTTGTGTAAGCTAAATATCTGGAAATTAAAAGGGAGGCAGGATAACAACTGAAAAGCAGGGTAATGCTGCATTAGTGCAAATAACAAAAGTGCACATGTGGAAGAAGGTTATATAGTTGAGGGAATGCTCAAAAATGTTCAGTCTCTTGTGGTCATGCAACATGGACAGCAGGTTGCGTTGCATTTCCCCCTACAACAAATATGGACTGAGGAAGAGGCAGTGACGTAGCTAGGGGAGAGGGGGCCTGTGTTCACCCCTCTCCCCAGCGGCCCCTCAGAGTGAGGGAGAAACTGAAGAAAATAGGGAAGGATGGAGCTGGGGGGCCCTCAGAAGCTGGGGGGCCAGGGTTCTTTGAGTTCATCTGCTCAATTATAGCTACACCCCAGGGAAAAGGTTTCAAAACATGCCACAGGTTACACAAGCATATCCTGTTGCATCCAGTCACTGGATTCCAGTGCGGCACGAGTCTGGAGCACAAGCTCCCAACCACGGGCATAGCAAGGGGAGAGGAGGCCCATGTTTACCCCTCTCCCCGGCGGCCCCTTGGGGTGAGAGAGATAATGAAGAAAATAGGGACGGTGGTGGATCTGGGCGGGGGTGGGGGGTTCTTTGAACTCATCCACTCAATTATTGCTACACCCCTGCTCCCAGCTTAACAAAACTAGCTAACAAAGCATCCTTGCACTTGTGCAACATGTTTGCACTTGTACAGCATTAGTCTGGAAGTCAGCCAATCAGCTTTTGTGTATGTCTGTGGAATGCACTGTAAGAAGCATTTTGTTAATTGTTGCAGGTGAGCTTGCTTTCACTTTCTCTCTTCTTGGGATGTTGCCTTAAGGATGAAGATGAACTGTATCACTACCGCTCACGCTTAGATTTGGACACTGACATTATTGTGGACAGTGACATTTGGATAATGACTGGTGTTGGCATCTAAAGACTAGGACTGCTCAAGCATTGAAAATTTTGGAAGTTGCCAATAGAATTATATATTGTACTGCTATTGTGAATACCTGCACAGGACCTTTTATTCAATTTAATGTTTACTCTTGTTGGCTGTATAAATGTACATTTTAGAAAAGTTATTGCCTCTGAGTCTGCTTTAATATCTGCCCTTTCTTTCTGGAAGTTTTCAGTGAATTAACCTACTCCTTTCATGAGTGCTAAAAGTTATATTCAGAGTGGATTGGGGACTGACTGATATCCAAACCAATCTCTAGCACATCTGTTCAACATCATTATCACCATCACCACCACCCTCATCCAAGTTGACTTTAAAAAGAATTATACTTTACTCTTTATTGCTGTACACTGCTGTAACCATTCACAGATACACAGAACTCTAAAAGATCTTTAGAAAGTTAGATATTATTAATCATTTACATAGTACTTTTACAGCCAATTCTAGGACTTGATGCATCAGCAAAGATACTCCTAGGAAGGCATCAGCCAATTTCTTGCAGCAGCATCATTTAAAAAAAACCATGAAATCCTGATGGAATTATGGGATATTACAACAGCACTGCTTCCAAATGGTTTCTAGTGTCTGAAGTAAAGTCCTAATTCACGATATGTCTGTATAAAAATTGTATAACAATTTTCATTTTCAAATAAAAATATTAAGTTAAGAGCTAGGAACTTGTCAAAGTTTGCCTAATGAAATTTCAGTTTTATTTGAAACCTGGGTTCATAGATCCAGAAGCCTATAGCCTACATCCAAGCTAAACCTACATCCAAGCTAAGAGTGGCACACAGGGAACATTTCCACATGTGGACAGAAGGGAAGGGTGATTTTCAGGTTCTGTCTGTAGCCACCTCTTCCTCCCAAAAATATGCCCTTGAGGGTTGTGGTGGGGGCATGTTTTCAGATGGCACACTCAGCTGCAGAGGGAAGGGGGGATCACTGAAAACTGCTATTTTCCACATGCAACTCTTAACTTGGATGTAGGAACGGTTGGATGTAGACTGTTGGATGTAAAGCAACATCCAAATAAATATTTATTTATTTATTGAATTTATATACTGCCTAATATAGAAATCTCTAGGCAGTGTACAGAATTAAAACAAAATATAAAACATAAAACATTTAAAATTCATTTTAAAAAGATAAAAATCACAACAAATAAAAATACATTAAAATTAAAAAATTTAAATTGATGCATAATACTAATATATTTGATAGCAAGGCAACTGTAAAAGCTCTGTTTCATCTAATTTGGCAGTTCTCCTCTTCACCTACTGAAGTTTCACCTACTGATACGTAAGAGAGCATATGGGACATAAATAATCTAATTTGCAATTAATACCCGAGGGATAGAAATGTAATATATTAATTAAGCTTGGCTCACTTTCTGTAACACAAAATATTGTTAAGTAATCTGTGAAATAATATTCTCATTCTCTAACAACATCTGCTGATATCATTTTCATATTACGAGAGCTGTTATAATACCGTTCAGGTTTTTCATACCTAAAGTACTATTCGGATTAAAATAGAAGAAAATGCTTCCACTAAAAACAGGAAACGATCTGCAAATGGAAGCCCATTTAGAGTGGTGGGCCTTCTGAGATGCAAAGTGCTCAGTGTGGAGGCTACAATGGCTTTTTGTGGGCAGCTGCCTGTCAGATTCTGCCAAGGCTGAGGTTCCATATGTCCTTGTGGCAAATCACTGCACTGTAGCAGCC
Organism: Hemicordylus capensis; assembly: GCF_027244095.1. NCBI lineage: Eukaryota > Metazoa > Chordata > Lepidosauria > Squamata > Cordylidae > Hemicordylus > Hemicordylus capensis. Next base: position 88,740,218 of record NC_069658.1, on the reverse strand, counting down.
TACGTCAGGCCTCACCCAATGAGACCAGTCTTCAGGTCTCTTCCCATACATCAAGAATATAAGAACTTTCTGCCAGAAACCAGCCTTGTCTTCTTACTTATGATATGTTGGTTCTTGCTTGTCAATTCTCTGCTTGGCTTGACCTCTGGTGTGTTCCTGGCCTTTGGCTGCCAGTTTGTCCCCACCTTCCTGTTTGTCTACTCTGCTTGACCTCTGGTGTGTTCTTGACCTTTGGTTACAGGTTTGTCCTGACTTGTGACTGACTATCCTGATTTACCTTTGGTTTGTCTACCTTGCCCTCCCAATCTAGGCCCTCCAGTCCTGTGTCTTCTAAGCTAGCTGCCCATGACCCAACTGTGACACTGCCCAACACTTTGCTCTGGTCACAACAGATGCAGAATGGCCACCTAAACTATTAAATGAATAACTGAATGGATGTTATTAGTTGAATAAAATGTTAGCATTAGTGTAGCATCTTATAAAATTTATCCCATAGATATGCAAAATTACTTCATTCCTATAGCATCTGGAGTTATTTAGAGATGTTAGGTTTACAATCATACAATAATTTGAATCTAGGTTTAATGTGGATTATCAGCATTAGCATGATTGTGTGAGCCCATCCCAAGATGGAAATCTCAGGCCATAAACCACCTTGGCATGGGTTCACAAAATCACGTCAGTGTTGATAATCCACATTAAACCTAGATTCAAACAATAGTGTGAACAAGCCTATTGCATGTATAGGATGTAGGGTCCAAGTAGGTGAGGCTATTAACACGCATGTGCAAAATCAGGAGGGAGCCCAGCCCAGTTTTACACGTGCATTGCAACCACCGGGATTGCAACTGATCCTGGTGGCACCATGGCAGCAAACCTACCTATGGAGCCACCCTTGGAAACAAGGTTAAGGGAGCAAATGCTCCCTTAACACCATTTTCTGGATTGTCTGGCAGCTGTGGCTGCAAGCAGCAATGGCTAGCAGACTGGTGGGGAGGGGGGATCCCCATAATGCACCGCACACTCATGCTGTGCATTATTGGAGCTCTGAGGGAGGGGATGATGTGGGGCAGTGCATCCCAGCACCCCAACCCTTGGAGCTGCCGGCTGGAGCTGGTGTCCATCTGGGTGGGCAATCTTCCAGCCCAGGGACATCACAAGGATCATCTGCAGGGAGGTCATCACTTTTGGGCTTGTTCCCCGCAGAAACGTGAGAACAGGCTCAGTGTGTCCAACGAAGCCAATAGGTTGGAAAGATGAGTACAGTATGCAGAACAAGTAATTTAGAAAGGGAACACAATTTCATAAGCATTACATTAGGGTAATAAAGAAACCCATATTCCACACAGGTTTTCAGATAGGAATAGATTTAGAAGAAATAGTATATGTTTTGTTTCAAAGTCAAAGGCTCTGAAACCCCTACATCCCTTACACCTTTAAAAAGAGTGATGCAAATGAAGGAAATAGTAGATGAAGGTACCATTTCCTGTGTCAGTGTGAAAAGTATTACTGAGGTCAGAACTGGATTAATTTTCTGATAGGAACCTAATATTTATGTAGCCACAGAGTTACAGTGGTTTTGTTTCTCACATTGAGCCTTTTGAAGGGGATACTGTTTTGTATGTGACATGTTTTTGGTAATTCCACCCAAACTCTGCAAGACTACAATCTCTATATCTGCCTTCAAATGTTTGTTTTAATGAAAGACAAAAGTTATCCACATGGAAAAGACAAAGCCCTCATCTGTTAATATTTATATGTGATATGTGTGCCCGCCGAACTACTCGTTGGTTAAGAAACTAGATTCCATCTGATGATAATAACAAAATGCCTTTAGTAAAAACAAGCTATTTTTACCTTTGCTGTAATGTATAATTTTGCAGGAAAACAGGAATATTTACACAAACTTATGAACTGAAACGAATCATACTACTACATTTCAAAATCTAGCACATTCTCATATGATTAATTTTGGAATTGCTTAATAATTATCTCATAAACTAGTCTAAAACCAACACTGAATACTGTCTTCCATTAGTTATTCTTTAAAGATCTGGTGCTTTAAAAAACTTTTAAAAGTTCTTCACATCATTATCCTGTTAGATTAATTTTACTATCCTGCCCACAGATTTGCACCAGTAAGTCCTATTTTTAATTTAGCATCTGGAAAGGATAATTGCCTGAAACCTTTGGGTGGGTGCCTGCAATGACGCACCTAGGGCAAAAAGGAGCCTGGACCTGAAGGAGTCTGGATGCCCGTGAGGAGTGTCGCATGTGACTCTTGATACTCACTGTGCAGGCACCCCCGCTGACAGGCCGACCAGCTGCTGCATCTGCGGCCTGCTGCTGCCGCCACCCGAGGAAGCCTGCTTCGCTCAGCCACTAACCCCACACACCCCCGGCGGTAAGGATGACAAATATTTGCAGGGCAGTGACAGGCACAGGGCAGCGACGGGGTGGGCACAGGGCAGTAACACATTGGCAGGGCTCTGGGGAGGCCCCCTGATCATTTGGAGGTACCCCCAGACAGAGGAGGCCATGGATCTGATCCCCAAGGTCCATGGTTAAATCCTCATCTGCGTGCCTGACTGTACCACTCTAGGATTGGGAAGGGAGCATTGCCAAAGGTCGGTGCTGGGAATGGTGTAAAGAGGATCCTCAACTAGTGTGGTGCCTTTCTTACACCAATCTATCTGGTTTGAGGGACTGCTGTGTGATTTACAATCCTGTCCGATATGTTTATTCTGCTGCAACAGGCAGGCAGGGCTGTCAGGCATAGATGTGTCAAAGAGAAAGACCACCCATATTTGAGGGACTGCCTGCTCCCAAGGGTTTCTGCCCACTTGACGAGATCATCTGAGGGGGCTCTGCTCTGTGAAGGAGGCTAGGTTGTTGTGCACTCAGGACAGGGCCTTCTCTGTTGCTGCCCCCAGGCTTTGGAATGCTCTCCCTGTGGCCATTCGCTCCTCAGACTCCGTTACTGTTTTTAGAAAGCTGGTTAAATCCTGGCTTTTTATCCAGGCCTTTACATGATTGTTTTATTGCTGCTTCTGTGTGTTTTTATTCATGTAGAGTTTTTTGTATTTTGTATATTATATATTTTAATATCGGATTGTTTATATATTTTTACCTAAATACTTTTAATTCGTTTTTATGTGTTTTAACTTTTGTAAACCACCTTGGGGTTATTTTTAGCGAAAGGCGGTATATAAATCTATAAATAAATAAATAAATAAATAAATAAATAAATAAATAAATAAGAAAGATGAAGTGGGGGCTGCTTCAAATGCCTTGGGAGTTTCTAGCACTAAACTGGCTTTACACTGGGAAGAATCAGTGAGTCACATACCCAGGGTTTGATTACAGGCAGCATTGGCTTTTATCTTGTGCCATTCACTTTCCAATGTATTACCACAAAGCATTCTGTCCCTACCATCTATTTATCAAACATTTTAAATAATGGAGATGCAGTTTATCATTAGCCCAGCTTTGAATATTGTCTCTTTTGCTTTTCCTGCTGCCATTGTAGGCCAAATTAGATGGCCAGCCCTGTATCTGCTGTGAACATATGAAACCACTCCATACTGAATCGGGCTATTATTCATGTAGCTCAGTATTGTCGACACTGACTAGAAGCAGCTGTCTGGGAAAGAGGGCTCTTTCTCAGCTTTACCTGGGGGATGCAAGAGATTGAACCTGGGACTGTCCCTGTGTATGTGCTCAGCCACTGAGCTATGACATATTCTATTGAAACAATTGTGAACAGGATCAAATAATTTTATACAATTTACACTAAAATGAATCAGAAATCATGACTGGCAAAGACCTAACCTGATCTATACATACTTACGACTATGAATATTTATATACTGCTCTTCAACCAATGTTCTCAAAGTGGTTTACATAGAAAAATAAAAAATACATAAATAAGATTCCTGTGTACTAATAAGGTTTCCTACATATACTAGAGAGTTGATGTTGCAGTCTTTACCCATTCCTGTAAAGCTTACGGAACATTCACTGTGACAGGACAAACACTAAATTCTAGGTACATCAGCGCTTGCATTTAATGTCAAAGGAGCTCATTAAACTCTTGGTAATTAATCACAAATGCATATGCTTTAATTACCAAGCTCCCAGTGTTGTAGGACTGAACTTCTGCCAGTTGTATGAGAGGTTTAAAGGACAAAGAGGGTTACAGGACTAAGCCTTGTATTTGGCCATTTTCTCTCTGAGTTCATTGCCAATGGCAGCTCTGGCTTGGAATACGCAGAAGTGATAAAATATTTTTATCTTCTTTTTATCTTTGATGTTTACTTTCTTCAAAATTCTTAGCACAGTATTGTAGAAACTGGTTATTTATACATATATACTCAGTTATTTTGTCTTTACACTAAGTTGACTGGACTATATCACTATTGGAGAAAACTAATATTTTTCCAATTGTTCTTCAGCCTTCTAAGATGAATTGTTAACATTTTCTTAGAATGACCTAAAAAGCGACCCCTGTAAAATTCTATTTATATTTGCGGACAGTATCATAATGGTATGTCATGACTTATTTTAAAAGAGCAAAATCAAATTTCCAGTCATGAACCAGAAACATAATTTAATAAACATCAGTGTTTATCTCTCTTGTACATTTTGCACAAGTATGTACTTAAATGCACTTGCTGACATACTGTGCAAGAGTACATCAGCCTAGTAGTGTTGTATTTTTGAAAGTTAGACACTGTTACACAATAGTAAGGACATTACTTCTAATGGGCTTAATTTTGTGTAACACAATTTGCACAAATTTTGCACTTATACAAACAGTGCAAATGTAGTATTACTAGGCTGATGTTTTCTTGTACAGTATGTCAGTTGCTATTATGAAATGTCATAGCAAAGTCTAGTTAAGGCCTTTGTTGCCTAATCCATAAACAAGTTTTTTCCGAATGCTTAAAATGCCATCCTTAACCTCTCTGCACACAGCAGAATTCCTGGCAAGAATATTTGTGAACTGATATCCAATACTATCAACTTTGGTTACTTTTTAAAATTTTTAAAAAGGGGGGGAAAGTGAAGAGTATTATTCAGAACATTAAACATATAGGCTGATTGAAATGACACAATGTTGTTAGCTGTTTTGACTACTGGCCCCAAACACAAATCCAAGTTTGGGTTGTGCAAATCACTATAGCCACCTTCAGATGTCATGAGAAAACTGAGGCAAACTCACCTCAGGTTCACCCCGTGATGTCCGAATGATTGGAACCACAGTTCCTAGATCCAAACGTGGTTCCAATTTCAGATCCCAAACCTCAGAATGAGTCCTCGGTTTGTAGTGAGTTACACTCACCCAACCGAGGGTCCATTGCCTCCAGCAAGTTGTCAGGTTTGTGTAACTTGCACAAACCAGAGTTAAAGGGAGTAAGCTTCTCCCCCTCTCAAACACAATTGGCTGTCACAGCTGTCCTTCTTGCACTGAAAGAAGCCTGGACAGCCAGTTAGTCCCCCTTTTGCAGTCTCCAAGACTGCAAAGGATGATCCTCTGGGAGCGCTCCAGGGGAATTCAGGCAAACGGTGGGTCCGTTGGACCTGTGGTTTGCCGTTAAGTCTGAAAGCAGCCTACATCTCAGCTGACTTACCTATCTGTAAAATGAAACTATGATCACCACCGGGCTATTAAAATGAACACAAAAAAAAGTCTAAGGAATTCTACTAACTAAAAAGACTGTGGCCGAATTCAGACATAACACAGAACCGGGAACCCCAGTTCTGTTCTTCCCCACCCGCACACGCTTACCTGTCTGAATTTAGATGTAAGCACTGGCCTCCTCTTTGCAGTCTGCGGAACTGCAGAAAGGAGGGGGAGCTGGCCTCTAGGCTTTGATTGGTGGACAGCTACAGCAGCCAATCAGGATGGACAGGAGGAGGAGCTTCCTTCCCTCAACTCCAGTTCCAGGGAAGGCTGCCTCCAGTTCTGCATTCAGATATAATGGAAGCAGCCACAAACCAGAGACCTAAGCAGCAAAACTCAATTCAAACCAAGGGTTCCAACTGGAGTTTGGTGAGTGAACCCTCGGTTTGAGTTAGGATCCAAACTGCAGTTTCACGCATTCATACACACAGTTACATGAACCCCAGCCACATGTAACTCCAGTTTCATGTGATGTCCAAATGTGGCCTATGTAAATAAGAAATAGTAGTTAACTTGATTTCCTTACATTTCAGATAGCAGGAGAAATATTCCCATTCCTAATTCGGCAGATTTTAAAAACCCTGAGTATAATGCTTTGGTAGCAAGGCTGCACACTCAGCAAAAACATGTGTCTAAAGGATAGATTTCTCATTCCTAATATGGATGTCCCATGCAGCTGGAGGCAGAAGTTGGAACAGAGACACAAGTAGCTATTAACAAGACAAGCTCTGTTTTACATAACAGGTTAGTAAAGTCAATGCAGTTTAAATTCTAGAGTTTGGACTTTCTGTGGCAAAAATAGCAGATCATTACAACACAGAGGCTACTGAGTGAATCAAGTTTTGGATATTAATTCTGACATTAAGACTGTCTATTAGCTCAGTTCTGTGCTGCTAAGGACACACCCTTTCGTAAGTCAATAGCTATCTGAATTGTTCAACAATGACAGAATCAACCTGTAATTAAATTGTAGGCCAGTGTAATTTGCGAGAACTGTGATGTAATTTTCTTGCATAGTAATGAATTTGCGAGAAACATTTTCCAGACAGCTCTGAAAAATAAAATAAAGAGGGAACCTTGGGAGAAAAATCTATTAAATATGATTATAAGATGATCACATTGTCAGGGAACACTGTCTTCAATTGTATAAGTACAAATGACTGAAGGTACATGCAGTTCTTTAGTAAAGGTAAAGTGTGCCATCGAGTCAGTGTCGACTCCTGGCGACCACAGAGCCTTTTGGTTGTCTTTGGTAGAATACAGGAGGGGTTTACCATTGCCATCTCCTGCACAGTATGAGATGATGCCATTCAGCATCTTCCTATATTGCTGCTGCCTGGTATAGATGCAGTACTTCTATATTATTAAACTGTATGGTTCAGAAGATGATACAATTCCATCATTATGAGTAGTACAGTTACTGTCTGTGCAAATAATGACAAGTTAACTAATTGATGTACAGCCATGCATCTCCAAGGTGAAGTTACACATATGACATGTTTAAATTATTCTTTAGACAGCATTTAAATGTGTTCCAGAAATAGCAATTGGTTAAAGGGATCACAGCTAAGATTAGTGGACCTTCATGTGACTTTTCCCCTCATATATGGGGAGTCTTAATTTAACGTTCTAATTCATTTCCAAAATAAGTATGCAATATTTGATCTATAAAAATCATAGCTGTTAATAGAGTGCCTAGGGGGGAGAGAGAGAGAGAGAGAGAGAGAGAGAGAGAGTGTGTGTGTGTGTGTGAGAGAGAAAGTGTGTGTGAGAGAGAGTGTGTGAGAGGTCCTCTTCCTAAAGCTTAGCTATTAAGCTTAGTAGTGATCAGTGATTTTTTAAATTTAGTATCAGTTCTTAGAAAGCAATTCTTGCATGACTTACACTGGTGTAGTTTCAAAGAACTCAGTAGGACAAGTGATCAGTAATCATCCTGAATGCTCACATGCTCACCCATCCACACAAATGGTTTGGTCGCTGTGCAGGAGTGTAGTACAGATCCCCCCGCCCCATATTTGCGGAGTTCCCCCTCATTTTTCTGACCACCACGCCAAGCCTAATAATCCATACCTTCAATCCCCAAAACATATTTTCTCTCCCTCACAAGCGTATCTTTACTCTCTCCTGCAAAATTTAAGTGAGGAGTTGCTCCTCAAGCTTTCTGACTGCCTGAACATCTGTTGCTTTTATTCTGCTGGCATCTTTTGGATGTATTGCATTCAGCCTTGTAAGTCTCCTTGAACTCTTTGAAGTGGAAAGGCAGGATATGAATTGTAATAATAATTATAATTATTATTATTGTTGTTGTTTTTAAAAAAGAATACTTTTCTGATTTCATTTCCCTATGTTGTTTATTATATTTTGCAGTCAACGGACATGAAAATGCAAGAGTTCTGGCATTTTTAGAAAATAAAAGCTTCTTTTCTAGTGATTTCTACTTTCTAGAGAAAAGGAAAGAACAGTGGAATTCTAAAGCTGATCCGCAAACTTCCTATTATCCTTTAAATGACTTTAAATGGCAACTGCTGGATTAATCTTAATGCATTTCCATCCACTCAAAGGCCACATTTAGTTCAGTCCATCACCCACTGATCTCAGTTCCAAATGCACATGGTTCTTACGTGGAAGCAACACTTGAATGATGGTATCCACTGTTAAATGGTATGCACACAAATAAGCATAATGAGTTCAGTGACACTTTACAAAGCTGAAGACCTACCTTCTTTCTTTTGCATATTTACATTTATGTAAACAGAACAGCTATAACTGGACTTGTGCATCATATTTTTGATTTAAGCAGACCTTGACTTAATTAGGTCTACATATTTCATTAGATCATGCAGAACTTGCAATCTCAGTCTCCCTCCCCCCCCCCCCGAAAGTTTGTAGTACCTATATAAGTCCCTTTTGGTTGTTAGCTATTAAAAATACAGCTGCCAGCTCTACAATTGTTCAGGTAATCCAGTTGGCTCACCTATGAAAACTGAATACGGTAATTCTGTTACCAAATTTGGTTATCCAGTGTTGGTTCTGAGTGAAGTCCATCTGGAACTGAAATGAGATCAATCAGAATTATGGATCACATCATCCACTTCTCAGTAGTTAACTCTATGGCTTATTGTGAGACCAACTGTGAGCTGGTAAGCATCTGACAAGAGCCTCATGTAACCTTAAAAAGTCCCCATAAAATTAGGTTGTGTTCAATAGCAGGGGTAAAAGAATAAAGGTTTTCACAACACGTATAAGGAAATGTATCCCTAACTGCTGTGCAGCCTCCAGCACCATATTTTTGTATGGCACAAAACACTTCCTGTGGAAGGGGAGATTGTCAGTTTGCCCTCACCATTGAGACAGCAGTGAAGATGAGCTTTTCAGAAGCACCAGTGCTGCATTAGCAAGGATGTCAGCCACTGTGTAGAGACTATTATTTCTAGAAGCATTTACCATTGCTGAGGCATTAACTCTAGCAGTGTTTGGTAGTATTTATAGAGCACTATGGACAAGGGAGGATTTTCCTGTGAATGGAAAATTCTGTTTGAGCTATTTTCATAATTGCAGCTGTTTTCCATAATCTCACTAAATGCAAGAGGGATGTGAAATTAACTGGACCAGGTAGCAAGCAGCTTCTGGCTTAGTCAACTTCACTCCTTTGGATAACATTGTACTCCCCCCTTCCCTCCGCCCCCAAGCACTATGAGTGCATATGTGGACATTTACACCCACACCACTTGCGCAAAAGTGATGCATGTCAATTGCAGCAGTGTTAGTCATGCTTTGGGGGCTTGCTTCAGCTTTTCCAAGGTATAGCTTGAAACCCTACTCAAATGTGCAAAACTGGTTTACTCACAGACCATGGTGGGACAAACATAAATGAGCACAATGTTATCTCTATAGTGTCCAAGTTTCCTAAAAATTATCAGCCCTAGGCAGTTTGGACTGGAATCTGAAAAACATTTAATTAAGCAAAAATGAACTCAGGTTTTAATTACTATGAACTTCCAGTAACAAAATATTTTAAAAGTAAAATTATTTCTAAGCATGCGTGTTATACACACACACACACACACACACACACACACACACACACACACACATATATACTAATATCTACTCCCAGCAGTAATAGACTAAAAAGTACTATTTTTTCCAGAGCAAAAGTCTGTGACATAATAGCCTTCCCGAGCATTACTGTAACACTAATTTGGGCAAAGACAAACACCAGTGCTATTTAGTGTGTGTTTGGGGGTGGGAGGTGAGATATCAGACAATGTAGTACTGGTTGCTAACAAATTATGGCAAATTCAAAAAAATGAACAAAGGTTTTCTGCAGTGCTTTTTGATACAACTTGCCGCCAGTGTTAATTGATGTTGAGACTATTTCACTTGAAATGTTTCTACCATCTGAGGTGCAAACTGAAAACACAATTGATTTAAAATAATTTGAAGTCTGCCTGTAAGCTGTACCTTCTCAGCTTCAGAATTTGTTTCTCAGAAAAGACTAGAACAACCACAGCAAGGTCATCTAAGAATCTGTTGAGCTGTTGAGTCATATATGTTGCTTAACAATATGAAATAACCCTAAAACAAAGCATTTTATTTATTGTTCAGGTTATTGCATCATAGTGATGTTATAATAACTGCAGCTCCTACTGATAATCAACAAGGCAGGCATCTGGAAAAAGGAGGTAATTACATACATGAAGTTTACTCAACCTTTAGCAAATTAAGCCCATCTTAAAATAAGTTAAAGGTGTCTGTCTTGTTTCAAGATAAAAGCATAGCAGTGATTGATAGACCATACACACATTGCTAACACTGCTTTCCTTCACTGGAAAAGATAAACTACAAGAAGCCTGAGTAAGCTCACACTCCCTATGGATAGACTAAAAAGCCTTTTAACCACAATCAAACAATTTCCTTAAAAAATAAAGTTTCAACAGAAATTTGAAATCATAAGGGAAAATCCAAAAAACAGAAAAGTATGAAAACTAGCCAACAATTACTTGACACATAAAGAAGGCTAAAAATAGATGGTAATTAAACACTGAAAGGAAAGGACAATGACTGTGAAAGCTATAAATACACTAATATCCAAAGAAACACAATTGTGTGTATTAATATATCCATATATTTAACCCCTGCTAACTGAGAAAAAAGGCATCTTTTAAAAGTGATGATTCTCTTTATTTAGCAGGGGGAGAGCAACTGGCCCTATCCAACCTCAGCACAACATCCCTCCCGGGGCTGTTGTTGGTGTCTTTCTTATGTTTCTTTTTTAGACTGTGAGCCCTTTGGGGACAGGCAGCCATTTAATTAATTAATTAATTTCTGCATGTAAACCCGCTTTGGGAACTTTGATTGAAAAACAGTATATAAATTCTTGCCATATTCATATATCTGGAAGCACAAAGGATCTGATTCCTAAGGTCACAGCAAGTCTGTGGATGGAGGGTTGGCCTCAAAGCTGGGATCAGGTTCCCTCCCCCACTCCCACCACAGTCATAGTGGCCTGGCCTTGGGCAGATCGTAACCTAACCTATCCTACCCTATCATATTTCCTATCCTTAGTTTCACACACACACAGGCACACAAACGGAAACCTGATGTTCATGAAAATGAAATGAAGTAAACATTGCAAAGCACTGTGCATAATGAGTGCTCTGCAAGAAGTTATAAATAATGTTTTCTGGTTATTTTATTTAAACCTTGGCATCAAAGTTATAACTATACACCTGTGTAATCAAATAGAAACACACTTATCTTAAGGAATGATGGAGGGGGAATGAATGAGATAAAACCACAACATTCTTGAAAGGAACTAGCATGGGGACTGAGTAACTTTGCAGGAGAAGAACTCATAATTATGAGTGCAAACAGGAACACAGCAACCAGTGATCAGTCATTAAAAAGATAAAAAAAGTTGGGGCACAAATGGAGATGCCAGAAAGCCAGGTTAAGCAATATGCTGAACCAAAGAGATAGAACAGTACATGTAATCAGGACTGAATGGCCAAAGTGTGGCTATGAAGACAGGGATGTAGAAGAACTTCGGGCAGAAGCAGAAGCAGAACTGGGTCCAGATATATTTTGATCTTGCAACTGTTTATATAAACATGGGAAAGTCGGAGTTGTAAGTTAGCTCCAATAACAAAACAATAACCAGAGCCAGAGAATTAAGCTACCACAACCAATTAAATAGTGTTTTGTATGGGAATTATTGTTCATAGTATAAAGTTGTTCTATGTCCTACATGTTTTATGTATAAAATTGGAGTCCTATTTATTATTGCCCAATGAACTTCTGTGTGCTTCTGGGCTCAAAGGAAAGTAACACAGGAGTGCTTAAGAACATCCCTTATGGCTGAAATCTGAGATAAATTCTTGATACAGGCTTCCTAGACAATCCCTGATAGCTCTTTGTAAAGTCAGAGAAAAGCATTTACAAAAGCTTGTTCACGATTCTCTCATTATGCAAGGTTAATTCAATTTAAAAGAGCTTCTGTTTGAAGCTCCTCTTCCCCATCTCCCTACCCATAGAGAACACAGTAGCCCAGCCCCCAATTTTGCCATCTATGGCATGCAGAGCACTCCGCATGCCTAAATATTATCATAATTAAATGTATTGCACAGTTACACAATTCCAGCTACAATGGATAAGAATACTCAACAAATCCTCAGAACACAATGGTGCTCATCATTCATATAAATGCATATTGAATGTATAAATTGTAACATGGTTCAAGGAACATTAAATGGTATACTAGAATGCTACTGTTAGCATGAACACCAGTTGATTGAATTCATCCATTAAGTATCCAGATGCACCCTAGACATGGCTTAACTCTGATTTCATTATTTCCACAACAAATGCAATGGATTCAAAATCCAAGCATTTTTAATTTAACTGGATTATGATTTGTCCTTATGGTGTGCCACTACATTACAGCACTTCGCAGTTTGAGGGCATCCATCTATGGTATGCAGAGAACTCCATAAAGCCATTCCCATATCTCCACCTCCCAATCTCCTCCTACTTGGAGGGGATCAAAAATGGTAGCACCTGTCATCATCATTGCTCATTGTCAACAGGGACACCACCACTGCAAGCAGACAGCCGACCAACCCTCTGTCTAGGAGGCAGCTAACCCACCATACCTCGTTGGTGAACCAGTCATGCCTATAGTGGCATATGGACTAATATGTGCATATAAACCATGCACTCTCTTAGAAGTTCAACAAATATATTAAATGGTTCAGCTGGCCAAGTAAACTAGAGTAACTATAGCCATTTAATCAGTTATCGGATGCACTGAGTTGTGTCCTTACCACCACCATTGCAAACATGTCAGCTAGTACGATAGTAATAAATAATTAGTGTGCTTCCACACAGTTATATGAGAAGAGAAGAAACTATCTTTAAAGCTGCACAAATAGCATTTTCCCCAGGAAAAAAGTTACTGCACACTAGTGGGAGCGGAAGGGCGGCAGATGTATATCACTATATGCTGTTATGTGTGAAGACCATGTAAAATGTACTTTATCAGATATTTGCTCAGTGGGAACCCGCTGTCCATTACTTGTATGATCTTCCCAGAAGATCATACAAGTAATATGCATAGAAGTTTTATTGTAGAGTTTAGTAATAAGAACATTCCTCAGTAAGGCCCTTCATTACTTTCTAGGAAATATATGTTCCTGGGCACAGAAACTGAATCAAAGCTAGATTCTTGTGTGGCTTTGACGCTGAAATTATTATTATTTATTTATTTATTTACACAGTCAGACAGGTGTTATTGACTGGTTTGTTTTATCCAGACATCGAGTCCTTCCCAAGGACCTGGGATGGCTGAATTTTATTGTCAATGTTGTTGCTGTTATTATTATTATTATTATTATATTAATAATATAATAATAATATTAATAATATTATTTATTAATAACAAAATTATTATTATTATTATTATTATTAACAACATTTATGTACTGCTATTCAGTATTTTGCTATCTTGTGATGAACTTCGGGGAGAAAATAAATGGGGCATTTGCAAATCTTTTTTTTTTTTAATGGTGCAAAGCAACTAGAAATGAAGGGAAGATTTAAGGTATGTTCCCTAAACTTGTTTTTACGTTTATACAGTCAGGCTGTAAATACTGGAAAATGTGTGAAATCATAGCACTATAAGAGGCCATTTAAATGTTAGATGCCTGGAGAGTAGAGACCACTCCAGACAAGCAGGTGCAATACACAAGCAGACAGCCAAAGAGAACATCTGTATTATTGGAAATTCTTACTGAGAGAACAATGGGTTCAAAAAGCTGAGAATGTGATAGAATATGTTCAGGCAAGCAGAAGAGCAATAGACAAGAACCGAAGTGAGGCAAACCGGAAGAAAGCAGCATGATCAAAGGGCTCTATTATCTCAGACAATGCAAGAATTGTTTGTATTTATGTATTTGTATTATTTTTTGAAAAGGTATATCCCTTGGAAATTTCCAGAGCAGCTTACAGCAATAAAATCTAAGGACAACAATAAATGGAGATGAGAGTCTGTCACTGACTATTCCCAACCAGTGTGGTGATGGAGGAGAAGTGCTAATATGTCATCACAAATCTTGCCTCTAAACTTGGTTGTGGCAAACCAGATCAGCCTTAGCCTGGAAAGCTCCATTCAAATGATGGAGATTTGCTGCTTTTCTAAGAGCTACTCAAACATTATTAATCAACAGGTTTCTCAGTTCCCTGGTGACTATACTTGTATGGCACATGTTTCAAACACGATTATCAAATTTCACAAATTATAGTAAGTTGTACATGGGAAATATTTTCATGTACATGTTAAAAACATAACATGTAAATAGGACTTCATGTGACAATGAGAACATTAGGTTTTTGCTCTTATGATTCCTAAAGTTTTCAAGGTGAAAATAGCCCTAAAGGCTCAGCTAAAATGTCTGAGTAACATTGTCCTTAGTTTGGAATAGGTGTGGTTACTACTAGAGTAAGTACTCCTAACCTGGAGTAAGCACTCCTGTTTTAAACTAAAGACAATTTTGGATGTTATCCTATGCTTTTAAATAGCAACATATTAGCATGTGTTTCCATGTCATTATTTGGGTGCCTGACTCAGAATTGCTGCCGAGGTTGGCACTAGTACAATTAAGTCAGCAGTGAAGCTGCTTACTCAGTTTCAGTGGGCTGTGGATCAGCTCAGAGACGTCACTGGCAAAGTGTTTTAAGTTAGACTTTCTATATTTCTTTACAAGGTTATCAGCATGTCTTCATTTCAGCAAAATCAGGGAATTCATAAAAATGAAAGTTGTCAATAATTCCTCCAACAAAATCATGGAGGTTTGTAAGGAAAAAAATAGGCAACCCCCCGCCCCCACTTTTTTAAATGCCTGAGGGGAAAAATAAAAGAATGCAAAATAAAATGTCTTAGTGGTGGTGGGATTTTTATCATTAGCTACGTAAACTGCCTCTGAATAGTTATTTTTTCCTTTCACCTGTGGCAATAACTACTTTGGGGCTACAAGAGATAATACCACCTGTGAAATAACATTGGTTGGAGATCATTAGTTATGGTTAGCTGTGTAAGTATTTACCACCAGCATTACTCTCTTTCCACCAGTCAAATGTGGTCATGTTTAAGTCATGGAAATACTCTTGCTTCGGCCATGGCTATTACTACTATGGCTAACAACTGCTCTCATGCTTAAGCTGCAGACTTATCTCTGGGTGCAAGTTCTACTCAACACAGGGGGACTTACTTCTGAGTAAACATGCATAGACATGTGCTATTTACTCTGATAAAGCACATTTTGCTAGCAGCAATTCACACCAGTGGAATACCAATTTGCCAGTATAAAAATACCACTTTTATAGTCACTGCAAGGGTGGGTGGGTGCCTGGA
The DNA here is from genome assembly GCF_027244095.1 of Hemicordylus capensis. Classification (NCBI taxonomy): domain Eukaryota; kingdom Metazoa; phylum Chordata; class Lepidosauria; order Squamata; family Cordylidae; genus Hemicordylus; species Hemicordylus capensis. Next base: position 88,724,622 of record NC_069658.1, on the reverse strand, counting down.
AATTATAGAACTAATAACATCATTGGTAGCACCGTTAAATCCTTTCCGTTCTGGAAATGCCAGATTATCCCCTCAACGCTGGTGGGATCTAGGAACGTCTATGAGTCTCATACCACACCTGTCATTTCTAACCCCCTACAGGTTAAGCTATGTCACCTCAAGAAATCATTTCTTACAGGAATTAACACCCCTCCACTGACATTAAGCCAACACAAGTTGGTTAACAACAAGTCTCAAGTATATGAAACATTTGAGGAAAGGCTTGAGCCTAGGAGGGAAGAGAGAGCAAACTGGACATTTTTTTTTTCATTTTTTTTTATTCTGCTTAAGAAGCAACTGAGCTGCTGCGTGAGGAGCAAAAATAGACCTTTATACACAGTCCAGCACTGGGCATTTTCGGCCTTCCGTTCCATACAGTTTACATCATCATCATCATCATTATTTAAAAAACCAACAGCAACACCCTTGGCCAGCGTGAAAAGTAAAGGCACGCAAGAGCAGGGCACTGAAGGGTGAGACAAGTCCTCGCGCCAACCAACTCTACTGAAAGGAGAGGCAGCAGCATTCCAGGCGGCCAAAGCGAGGCACAAAGGCAGGGTCCTTCTGGTTGGCTCACGAGGGAACGTGAGAGCTGCCTGACTGGCTCGACACAGTTCCATTCCCAAGCCAAAGAGGGCAGAGAGGAAGGCGGAGGGAGAGAGCGAGGAGCTCTCCGCCCGCCCTCTCCTCGTCCCCGTGTTGAACAGCGAGTACACACACTACGTGACTGGAGCCGCATCCCTCCCTCTGGCCAGCTTGTTCTGCTCTCGCTCCCTGTCAGTACAAAACAACTGTTATCTTGCCTTATTTACTCCTCTTGCCTACCCTGCTCAAGCCAACCTTGCCTCCCTCTCTCTCTCTCCCTTCCCCGCCCCACTGAAGAACTGCTGCCTGCCTTGTCTTCTCTCCACAGAACAAAGGAATGTGAAGCTCAGCAGCCTCTTCCAGCGCGCTCCTTTCCCAGTCATAACAACCACCGCCTAAGGCTCGGCGAGCTTCAGACTCGTGCAAGCCGTTCTCACACCTACCCCCCCCCCACACACACACCCTCTCTCTCTCACACACACACTCGCACACAGACGACCCCACCCCGAGCGCCCTCCATCAACACAGCGCAAGCCACCGTTGCCCCGAGAAAGAACTGCGCTCCCTACAAATCTAAGGAGTTCGTTATCCCCTCACGGCTCTTCTTCACACACCCGCGCCCCAGTCTGCATTTATTCATTAATTGCTAGGCAGGTTGATTCCATACATTTCGGAAAGAGTTTTATTACTCTCTCATGCCCCGAGTTAGGCGACGGTGGGGGGGACGACACATATTGGAATTGGATCAAATTATATGCCCCCGCTTTCCCCCTTCTAACCGGATTTTTGAAGTGACTCCGGATCAAGTTCGGTTTCCCACCCTTCGGGATCCTTGGGATGGCAATATGGGTTTAATTGTTGCACAAGTGGAGGAAAAATGTGGAGGGGGAGATATTGCGCGAGCACATATGTTATGATCACACGTTAGAATTATGGCCATTTGAAATGTAATACTGATCTAGAGGGTTGGTTGAATTAAAATGGTACACAGATCATAACATACAAGAATACTTTCTTTCCCCGTCGTCGCGCCTTAGTCCAACTTTATTACAATTTGCAAGAGCGATGAGAAGAGAGGCGCTCTTACTTTTCCCGAAATGCCTTAACAATCTCCTTAAGGGTCTTGTGGAGGGAAAGCGAGAGACAGAGCGAAAGGGGATTCATATATGAAAGCCGACACCTATCAAACCACTTGATGTCTGAGCGAAATGCCTTCCTAAAAATACCAGCTTTATCAAAACGTCTCCGAAGGCGTGGAGTTCAAAACGCAAGCAAATGTCCTTGAACGTCTATTTGCACAGCTCTGGAGAAAAGACCAGAAATAGCCCATGAAGCCACAATTGCTCAAATGTGATAGGGCTAAATATAGACGTGCGCAATTTTCATTTTAAGGGACATGGCACGCATTCAACAAGCCGAACTGCTTCCCCACTTACACAGCGATCTACTTTTATTGAGGGGTGGGGGCAGAGAGAAGAACGACTTTGGAAATCTGTTAGACTGACTGACGTTTTTAAGGCCGAGATTGCTGTAGGGGTGTTTCCCCCCCCCTCGGGATTTTTTTTGGGGGGGGGGGTTCTTTCTTTCTTATTTTCTTCTTTTTCGGTGGCGAGATTTATAAAATCGCATAATTAGCTTCCTAGCCCGACTTGCAGCTAATTATGTGGTTACATAATGCAACATTTCCAGGAATGATCAGGAAACGCAATGCCTGAAAACCAGTTTACCATAGTGAGCAAAAGGCACAGGCTAATTAATATAAACGGGGCGGGGGGTGGGGGTTGAGAACAACCACCATACAAAATCCTGGAAGAATGAGACGACTGTTACGTATATTCTTTTTATAGTTTAAAAGTGGGATCCAGGAACGTCATGTAAGGAAGGAATAAAAATGGAATCTTGCGATCAGAAACCCATGTTCAGTCAATCATTCGACTTTTAAAAACCACGTTTTCTGGGATTTTTAGAACAGATGTAAAAAAATTAGTGTCCGAATTCCCTAACGCTGCACCAAAATTACCAAAGCATTGCACGCTCACATCGTATTTTAACGCTCGCCAATGATTCATAGTGGACGGATAGGATTATGCAATATATGAAAGAACACGTCCCACCAGCCTCCCCTCTGGCTATTTAGACATTCGGAGAGGGGAGCAGTGTGGTCGTGTGTTTTTAAAAGAACTCTTGTAAAATGTACGCAACCTGCCAACAGACATTTTTCTAATTCTAATCCCTTCCTCATCAACCACCAAGAATGCATTCAGCCAATGACACCCCCCCCACCTCCATGATAACACAAAATGCCAGCTCTCTCTTATTCATCTCCTTCTTTACCTCTCCTTCTTTACCACTTTAACACGCGCGCCCTTCTCTCTGCCCTAGCAGGGTTGCTCAGTGTTGGAATCAAACCTCCCCTGTCTCTTTTCTGCTCCAAAACATCCGCGTCCCTCAAACAAGGAGACATATTATGCAACAACAATGTAGAGCCAAGAGCCTCAAACAAGCGGCCGGCAGCAGCAACACCAGTCGCCGCTCCGAGTCTACGAGAGGTTCAGAGGGGCGCTGCAATCAAAGCAATCACCTTAAGGTGGCGAGTCCCACTGTTGATGTACCAAAGGGTTTCAGAAGTTACCAGATTAGATAGATAGATAGATAGATAGATAGATAGATAGATAGATGTCAGGCACACGTATAGCTCTAGCTAAGTAGGAAAAATACACGGATATAAATGTTCAAACGGAACAAGATGAGGAGAAGAAAACAAGGGTTACCAAAATAAACGCACTACAACGCATACTTCCACGGAAGGTTATATACCTTGGCAATTGCCTCCGATTGAATGGGACAGGGTGAGTGTCTTCCCAGAAGATCCTTTTAGCATCTGCCTTCTTCCGTCCGAAACCGATTACTTTGAAACGGGGCCGAGAGATGCAAAGTGCTCAGGGACGTGAGTAGCTGTGAAGACTGAAGGGGAGACCCTTTTAAAATCCCTTGTCAATGGGAGCGCTGCCTCCTCCCAGCAGCCCAAAGCACGTCCCGTGTTAGAAAAGCGAGGGAGTGAATACGCCAGGCAGAGCAGAGAATGGGTCTTCAGTTCTTGCTGCTAGAAGCCGCCGCCGCCGCCGCTGCTGCCGCCGCCGAAGAGAGATCTGTGTTAGTAGGTCAATACTGTACACTCCTCACAACGTACAATCCTCATGCCAGCCTTTGCTATGAGTGGCGGATGCGCGGCCCCAATCAGAGCTCAGCGCTTTTAGGAGAGCAGCCAATAGATGCCTCTAGGAGGGAAGTGACAAGGGCAGGATCAGACTTGAATTGAACCCCTTCCCCCTCCTCTCCTTCCCCCGCCCCGACACACTTCCCCCGCCCCGTTGAGCTCTCTCTCTCTCTCTGTGGTACAGTAGATGCATGCGCTGGGTATTGCATAACTAGGCAAAGCGGGAGGAGGAGGAGACGAGGGAAGGCTGCTGACATTTACGTAATTGCCCAATGGAGAGCCAGAGGGGCCAGAGTTAAGGTGGAGACGCTGCCTAAGTCTCTCTGGCTCGCAGACTGTTAAACAAGCTCGGCAATGTGTAGTCATATTGTAACTGACATCACAGAGACGGGCAGGGTGTTGGAACCAGGGTTGAAAATAACACCGTGAGCCAGCCGCTCGCGCTTTTGTCTCGGTCTCGTCCCCACCTCCAAATGCAAAAATGTTGCACGGAAAAAAAGAAGCGGGGGGACCCCCACATTGGTGCTTTTTCTACGTCAGCCTAGAAGGTTACAAAACATACCCACTTGCGTACACAGACACAAATACACACATAAATCACCAGATAGTCAAACCTATACTGAAAGACCTTATGGGAAGGGGCGGGGGAGAGAATGACCTCTGTGCAAAATGAGAATTGTATTTTTAAACGGGATGATTTGTATTTTCAGAGCTCGAGGGAGAGGTTTAGTGTGGAGGAGCAGGGCAACAGAGAAAGAGGCGTGTTTGCAATGGGCAAGTGTAGAGTGTGAGGACGCTTCCTCAGTACTGTCTAAGACCGGTGTCTCTTTCTGATAAGTCTTTGAGGATCTGTTTTGTATCCCGTTGAGTGAAACATTCATCACAAACGTATATGATCAAAACCAGTGTTAGTGATTTCATTATCTGATCATTATCTTAACATGCTCAGTTAAGTTTTATCTTTAGAAAACCAAACAACCTCTAAAGCTGTATTCTGTAGTATGCGTCTGTAAAAACTGCAAGACATAAATAGTCCAGGTCAGAGTTCTGAGGTACTAACTGTATTGAGAAAGTGGATTGCAGAAGACTGCAATGGATTTGTCAATGCATATCTGCCACCTAGCCGGGCATATGGAATAATCTTTCAGTGAGTTAGGTTTACTCTTTGGTTACCAAACAAGTCTACAGAAGATATGCTGGTTCATTACTGGGTGTGTTTTTTGCTGCTGTGCCAATTGGCTTTTTGTGCTACAGGCTACAATGCGTATACTGTATGCTTGAGAGTAGAGTTAGTGTCTTCATTCAGTGGACTTCAGGGATGAAGGATTCTGCTAATTTTACTTCCACTGACCTAATTTCTCTCAATGCAGCCATTAAATCCTGAGAATTGGAGCATATTATCACATTTGAGCTAGCAAATCAGTGCATACTCGTAAGTTTTGACCAGTAATTTTTCTTCTCTTAAAAAATTGCACAAAAAAAACCTTGGGAATTCTTGATCACAATTAAATATTTGTCATATTTTGCATTCTTTTCCTAAAATACAAAAAGAATGCCATATAGCTGCTAGAAATAAAATGCTCTGCAAATGTGGCTAAATTTAAGTGGCATCTAAGTATAGGGCATAGTGTCATCATTTGGCAGATTTTGTCACAGCCCCACTCACCTCAGAAATTTCTCCACCCTCACCTGAGCCACACTTCTGCTCCTCCTCCTCCATCTGGTTGTTTCCATCCTGTTCACCCCTCTTGGTTGTGATTGCAGCATTGCTGGCATCTATTGGCTAAGCTGTAGCCCCTATCCCAGAGATCTCCCCACCTTCACCCAAGCCCTGCTCCTGCTCCGCCCCACAGGAGCAGCAGCAGCAGTGATTGACTGGGTCCTTCCTCGCTGCAGGGGTGGAGCCACCATTGGGCCAACGGGTTCAAAGAACCCATGCCGTGCCTAATCAGGGGCTGCGTCTTGCAGCCCCGACACGCCCCCCCGCGTCTGACGTCAGATGTGGGGGTGCTGGTTTAGCTCCCAAGCGGGGGCCGCATGACCCCATTTGAGAGTTAAAGGCAGGGAAGAGCTGCTCTAGGCCACGCTGCAAATGCAGCGCCAGCCTAGGTAGCTCCTGCAGGGGCCACGCAGCCCCTTCGGGAGCTAAACAAAGGCGCCCAGGAGTGGCTCTTCCCAGGGAAGAGCCGCTCCTGGCTGCCCTGCAAATGCAGCATCAGACTTCATTTAGCTCCCGAAGGGACTGTGCAGTCCCTTCAGGAGCTAGATTCCATCTGCTGCTGAACGGAGGCTTGCGGCTCCATTCGGGAGCCAGACCATGCCCCCAGCCCCATGTGTCTGACATCAGACATGGAGGCATGGCTAACCCTGTGTCTGATGTCAGAAGCAGGGGGTGGAATGAGCGGGGCCGCCGCCGCACACTGGCCGCCGCTGGCTACGCTCCGCCACTGCCTAGCTGCAAACGCAGTGCCAGCCTTCATTTAGCTCCCAAAGGGGCCGTGCGGCCCCTTCAGGAGCTAGATTCCATCTGCTGCCAAACAGAGCACCGGCCACTGGTGGTCATGCTCCTCCACTGCCTCACTGCCACCAATGCCATGGTCGCTCATTCCCCTCAAGCCTTTGACAGGCCCAGGCCAATCTCTTGCCTGCCTGCCTGCCTGCCTCCGCCAATGGCCTCGGTAGCCCCAAACAGCAGTAGTGGTTGACTGGGCCCTTCCTTGCTGCCAATATGCATCACCATGGCCACTCATCCCCCTCAGGCCACTGACAGGCCCAGACTTCCTTCTCGCTCTTCCTCTCACCCTTCCTTCTTTCTCTCTTCCCTTTCTCTTTCTCTTCCTGAGTTAACAGATCTTGTTCATCTTGTTTCCTCATCTAATTCACACAATGGCAGCCCCCTTCTCCTGAAGGGGCTCTTTCCCGACCCCTACCTTCGCCGACCTCTGCCCACTATTCTTATATCCTTATAGGGAGTGTAAGGAGGCAAAGAAGTCACGGGGGCATGGACTGTGTCACCTTGTCTCCTTGACCTTTGTCTGGAGATATTTCATAGCCTCCTTAGCCACCCACTTTCCCCCAGCTCGGCGTGGACAGCTCGGAGGTCAATCTGTGTAGCTGTTCTTTGCCCTTTCGTCTTACTGAGTGCTGGCAACGATTTTCAACTGTGAGCACTAATTTTCATCTGGGCCAGTTTGGAGTCACCTGTGAGAGAGGTGACTCTGAGTTTTGGGGAGCCTATAAAGATGGAGGGAGCGCCAGCGGTGTAGCTTTCAGTGCAGCCAGTGACTGACCTGTAGGCAGCTACTGAAGCCTGCCGCCAAAGGGGGCCGGCCTTTGGTGCCTTGCCTTTGGTGTGGTATTGAGGGCTGGGGCATACTATATTCCTATTGGTTATTTTAGGAGTTGCAAAAGCTGGTTTGCCCACTTGTTACTGACACTGGATTGAAGTTAATTTGTAACGTGTCTGGGATTGTCTGGAGATTGGGAGTCAGTGGATGAAGGGGACGACCTGGTGTGTATCACCAAGACTTAGTTGGGGGAGGCTAGTGGCCCAGTCTGGTCATGGCTTCTCCCTCCAGGGTATTCTGTAGAGGAGCAGGTGAAGGGACATGGGTGGGGATGTGGAGTGGCTGTGGTCTATAAGGATAACATCTCCCTTACCAGGGTCCCTGTTGGGGTATCTGACCATATTGAATGTGTGTACTTAAGTTTGGGGACCAGGGATAGTTTGGGACTTCTGTTGGTGTACCAATCACCCTGCTGCCCAACAGAATCCCTTACTGAGCTCACGGATTTGGTCTCAGAACTTGCGTTGGTGTCTCCCAGACTTTTGGTGCTGGGGGACTTCAATGTTCATTTCAGGACCAACTTGTCCGGGGCAGCTCATGAGTCCATAGCGGCCATGACAACTCTGGGCCTATCCCAAGTGGTCTCTGGACCGGTGCATATTGCAGGTCATGCACTTGATTTGGTCTTCTACTCTGATCAGGATGGTGTTCTGTGGGTGGGGACTCCTATGATTTCCCCATTGTCATGGATGGACCACCATCTGGTTAAGGTTAGGCTTACAACCACTTCCCACCTCCGCAGGGGTGAGGGACCTATTAGAATGGTCTGCCAAAGAGGTTATTGGACCCAACAGGATTCCAAAAATCTTTGGAGGGATTTAATGTTGGCTCTGACGATCCTGATGATGCCCTGGTGCTGGAGAACTGGAACAACATGCTTACCAGGGCAGTAGACACGATTGCTCCCAAGTGTCCCCTCCGACCCACTTCAAAATTGGCCCCTTGGTATATGGAAGATCTAAGGGGGCAGTAGTGGCAAGGTAGGTGACTGGAATGCAAGTGGAGAAAAACACAACTCGAATCCGACAGATTATGACATAGAGCAAATTTTAAGATCTATGCTCAGGCAATACGTGCAACAAAGAAGCAGTTCTTTTCTGCCCGTATTGCATCTGTGAGTTCATGTCCAGTGGAGTTGTCCAGGGTTGTGAGGGGACTAGTACGTGCCCCCACTTTCTTGAATCAGAATTTGGAGCCATCAGTTACCTGCTGCGATGTGTTTAATGAATTCTTTGCAGATAAAATCTCTCGTATTCCGGCTGACTTAGATGGAGACTCCACAATTACTATAATGTCTGAGTTGGAGGTGTCCAGCAACTCCTCTTATGTGGTTTGACTGGATTGGTTTCGGTTTGTGACTCCTGATGATGTGGATACGCTACTTGGAGCAATGAGGCCTAACACTTGTTCTCTTGATCCTTGTCCAACATGGCTTGTTCTATCTAGCAGGGAGGCTGTTGTAGGAGGCCTGCACTATATCCCTCTGAGTTGAGCATTTATAGGCCTGTCTCCAGCCTCCCATGGTTGGGCAAGGTAATCGAGCACCCTCTGTGCACTACACCACCACTCACTCTGGGCCATCCCAGCAACCCCCAAGTGTCTTTAAGGTTTTTCTCCATAGGGAAGAATGGAGGTTTCAGCTGCCCCATAACTGCACTTGGGGTGTGCTGGGGTGGCCCAGAGTGAGTGGTGGTGTAGCACACAGAGGATGCCAACCACCCCCATGGGTTGCTAACCCACGGGTTACAGGGTTTTGTTGTTTCTGAGGTGTTCTGAGTGTAGATTCTCTGGTAGCATATGAGATTTTCAATGACAAACCATGAATCCACTCTCATTTGCTAACCTTAAAGACACGTAAACTTCAAAAATCACTTTAAAAAATCAGCCTTTTGCCCAATTCCTTTCAAATAATTCTGGTAGCTTCCTTGCTCCCCTTTGAAACTACCACCCACCACACTCTGCTCTAGGCCACCCCTTTCCCCTCAATGTGAAGCTATACATATGCTGCAATCCTCATTATTCCCTATGAGGAATTCAAAAATACTTTTAAAATTCACCAATAATCGGAGGAGTGTCTGATTGCCTTGGGGTTTTGTGGGTCTTAAGACAAGACCACCCACCCCACTTTTTTGCCCCTAGGTGCTCCACAGTAGGGGGTATTGGGCTGGTTCGGGTCCCATTATATTCTATGAGCAAAATAATTAAAAATATTTCAAATATTCATGCAAATAATTGTAGGAGTGTTCGATTGCTTTGGGGTCTGGGTGGTTGTTGGCACCCATGGCATATTGCTCCACAATAGGGAATAATGTGCTGGTTCAAGTCCCATTATACCCTATGAGGGGAAAAAATTAATTTCAAAAATTCATAAAATATTGTACGAGTGTCCGATTGCTTTGGGGTTTGGATGGTAGGTACCCATGGGTGCCAGCTACCACCTCACCCACTTTTGGAGGTTTGAGCCAGTTTGAATTGAACCAGCCCCAGTTTGGTTCGAATTCAAACCTGCAGCTTGAACCTGATGGCTGGTTCGGTTCGAATTCGAACCATCGAACTGACCTGGTTCGAATTCAACCCGGTTTGCACATCCCTAGTCTGTCTCCAGTTGCCACCACCTTGCCTAGTGGCCACATGGGGTTGGGCCTTCTCGGTTGCTGCCCCGAGATTGTGGAATGCACTCCCTACTGAAATACGATCCTCCCCATCTTTGACAACTTTTTAAAAGCATTTGAAAACCCACCTCTTCACCCAAGCTTTTTCAGCTTTTAAAATTGTTTAGGTTTTTAATCTGTGTTTGATTTTAATTGTTTTTAATTGTTTTAAGTTTTTGTGTATGTTTTAAACTTGTTTTTATGTTATTGTTAACTGCCCAGAGACGGATGTTAGGGGCGGTGTACAAATCCGATAGATAGATAGATAGATAGATAGATAGATAGATAGATAGATAGATAGTTTCATCTCCTCTACAATCAAGAAATCTTCTGACCAGTAACAGTTGCATTCCAACCTACCTTAACCATCACAGGCTCCTCCTCCCTATCTGCATATGGAATCCCCACTGCCCAGTCACCATGGTGTCACAGGCTCCTCTCCTCCCTATCTGCATATTGAATCCCCAATGCCCAATCACCATGGTGCTTCTGCTCTCACAGGCTCCTCCTCTCTATCTGCATATGGAATCTCCACTGCCCAATCACCACAGTGTTTCTTCTCGCAGACTCTCGCGAGAGCTGCCACACACAGGATTAGCCACGGGTACGCCTTAGAGAATTATATCTTTACTAGCTGGGCTGGACACAGAGCATCTGCTCACCCACTCACCGCTGCCTTTTTCTCGAACTGCCCCCGCTCCTTTCTGGCCGACCAGCCAGCCAGCTTCTTTTCTGGTTCCCCTCTTCCCTAGCTACGCCCCTATTTGGAATCCCTGTGTATTGCAGCAGCCTGTATGGAGTGTTCTTAGGAGTATTTGCAGTATTTGCAGTGAGCGCCATCAAGGCCTCCTCTCATGAATCAACACATTGGATGTCTCATAACACATCCAAGTCACCACTGCAGCTGCACACTTCAGGGAAAGATGATAATGGGTGGGCAAGCTGTCTTTTAGGGAAGTCTGTCCACCATAACCGACCATCCCACTGAGGAATCCTTGATAAACTTCCCAGGAATCCTTGGGAACTAGCCTTTAAGGAATGAACATTCTATCGTAGTCAACTCCATGCTGTGTTAGTTTTCGTACTGCACGGTGAGTTTTGTTTTTTACATAGGAGAGCATTAACAAATGTGAGCCCCTCCCTGCAGTTTATTCTACCCAGGACTTTTCTAACTCATTCTTCTTTGCACATAGTGCTGCAAGTGGGTGGAATGTTCAGCTTGTAGTCTGTCTCATCTTCAGTTGGGAGTTTTGACATTAGTTTCAGTTAGTGACTGCTGGTAATTTTGAAACTGTGCCCCTTCATGGATATCATTGCCCATCTGGTGAGTGTCTTCTCTTCTCACCCCTGTCCTCTACATGTGTGCAATAAAGTTTGATGGTCAAAACTCTGCTGGTTTAGGACCAGAGTTAAGGCTATCTCTGTCTGACTCGTTCCACAATACTGGGAAATTAGAACCTAAGACTGATGCCTAATGATGTTGTGCAGTGTCGCAAATTGTGCTCACTTAAAACTTGCCCTCTTTGCACCCATACACTTTTCCTTGGTCTTTGAGGCCCAAATCAAGATGGGGAGGATGGAGTGCCTGGCACCAGCAAAGATGTCCCATGTTGTCCTGCTTCTGGACTGCTTTATGAAACATCTGTGTTGCCAGATGAATTTGCATCACATGCATGCATTGTCTGTACATTTGTATTGCATGTGGTGTCTGTGCATTTTGGGGTGTCGGACATTTCATCTCTGTGTTTTTGTGTATTGCATCTGTGTTTGTGTGTATTTGCTGTATTTGTGTGCATTTCTGCAGTTATGTTGCATGCATGTGTTTGTGTATTTGTGTTGAGTGGGTGCATTTGTTGTGTTTGTGTTTCTATCGTGCGTGTGTGTGTGTGTGTGTGTGTGTGTGTGTCTCCATCTCTGTGTTGCATCTATTTGTGGGTTTGTGCATTCTGTCCGTATTTGTGCATTTGTGTGTGCTTCTGCATTTATGTTGCATGTGTGTTTGTGTGTTTGCATATTTGTGTTGCATGTGTGCATTTGTGTCCGTGTCATGTTTGTGTGTTATGTGTTTGTGAATAGGCAATAAAAAGGCTAAGTGTAGCTGAGATTACCTCAGTGAATTTTGTGTTCTTAAAAAAAACAAAATAGGTTTAGGTAAAGTAGCCCTGCCCACTGAAACCAATGACACCTTCTTATAGCAGGAGTCAAGTGCAGTTTTCCTGTCAACATTCTAACAATGGGGATGGGCAGCAAGACACTGCCAACTAAGAAAAATGGGAGGTAATTCTGAAAATGTGTGAGGGAGTCACTCTCTGCCCAACAGTTAAGAGAGGATGGGAGTGGGGAGAAAAGGATGCTGCAATCATGGACAGGCTTACTAAGAAACAATCCCACTCCCTGCTTCTTCCCCACACTGCTCTCTAACTACCCACCTGGCTTCCCCACTATATCTGACCCCCTCCCTCACTGCCCTGACTGAGAATTCATGTTCCATCGCTTTAAAAATAGGCATTTCTCTGCAATAGAATCCAATGGCTGGCTCTCCCTGCCAATTTCAGATGGGAAAATGTGTCAGCATCCCGGCTTCGTTATCAAAACAATCATGTTCTGCATAACTTTGCTAGTATTTGCTTCCCATAGAATTTAATGGGGCAGGAAAACCTTAATAACCTTTGAAATAGACAATGGGAGGGGGCAGGGTTTAGACAGGGATTTGAGTCCTGCCAGGACTGTACAGGGCAATTTAACTCCAAAGCAGTCAGTGGTGGGGGCTGCTCTGAAACAGAGAGCCGGTTGTCCCAGGAGAGGGAGTCGGCAGATAGCAGCAGTAGAGGAGGAGGAACCAGGTGAAAAACCAACCCCTTTCCCATTATTACTCTGGTGCTCTGGAGGAAAGGATAGACCAAGCATAGGGGAACAGCCAGTGGTCCAGGGAAGAGACGGTTTCCAGATCCTGGGTCTGACAGTTTGGACAAAAGGATGACAATTTACTAGGAATGAGAACAAAAATGGATTCTGCAATTTGCTTTAAGCTCAAAATGAATAGCAAAATCCTCGAATCAATTCGTTGAAACAGCGGCCCAAGCCAGCTGTTTCAGTTAATCAACCTCGAAACACTTGATTCGATTTGAATGTTTTTGAGCACCATTTTGAGGCCTATTTTTACAGGGAGAGCTGGACCGATGGGTAGACTAGTCCTCTGCAGCAGGCTGACACACTAAGTCCAGGGCAGAGGCCTGGTCTACCCACCTCACACAGCAGGTAGACCAGCCCTCTGTCCAGGACTTCATGCATTGGCCCACCTTGGGGTCTGGTCTACCTGCAAACCCCAATTGGCAGACCAATTATCCCAAGAAAAACAGGCCTCAAAATGGCACTTGAGACACTCTAATTGAAACATACTCCTCATGCATGCAGACACTTTTACACACACACACACACACACACACACACTTGTGCACGTGCATTTCCCTGGCTCAGAAACATTTTTAAAGCATATATACCTCAGCTTGAATCTGAGATTAGTCTCCCAATAATAAGCCAACAGCTGTCAGTGAGTCAGGGAAGTGGGATGGGGAAAGCAAAGAGTGAGCTGTCACCCATTCAGTGGGCCGTCCATCTCTCATGGGTCCAGGGACATTAGTCCCTCCCACATAGCTACTTGTTCAATTATAGCTATAGTCTTCTGGGCTGAAGCAACCTGACTAGTGTAAACTGCCAATGAAAGAACATTTGCATCCACCAAGGGCTAATGGAGTTCTAGCTGCTCAGTCTCACTTCCTTGCTGCAGAGATACTCAGAAGGGTGGCTGCCCAGAAACTGTTAATAAATAAACTGTTAATAACAGCTACCATGAAGGGCTGAGTGCGTTCTAGTTGTTCAGCCCCAGAAGTTTGTCTCAGAAGTTCTCAGCAGAAGTGTTTCATGGAAGGTAATGGTTGAAGAAATACAACATCAAATGATGACTGCAGGGGACCAAAGTCGAGCACAGGAAATATTGACTGACACCTTGTGGAAGCCATGTTATTTTTGCATCTATATTGGACCTTAATGTTGAGAAAATACAAACATACAGGTATATTCCCTCATTTTAGGAACTCTGGACAAATGGAAATTGCGCATTAAGTTGGCTACAACTCTGTTTTTAATACCACATATGCACTTTATTGTTTTCAGGGGATGACTCATTAATCGATCATGGGATCCACTATGTGAATCATTACCATTCTACTCTGTTATTAGCTCTGTATAGAAGGGATTGGATGGAAATGGTATATAAAGTGGCAGTTTTCTAAATCATTAGTTGGCTCAGGTTCGCAGTGACCAAATGTTGATTACAACCATTTGATTACAGTGTGGGATGAGTAGATTTATCTCAATTTGATCACTCACTCATCTTCTCAAACAGTATTGCTTTGGGAATATTTTTATTTTCAATTCAGTTGAAGAGAATTTCAACTTCATGTGTTTGGTGAGTTAATCTCCAGTTTAGCTAACACAACAGTAACAGATGTTGTGTTGCCTTATTTTTCTTTGCCTTATAGAGATTCTGTGTAGTCCTAATGGAATTGACACAAAGATGCACACATACAGTAGCATGATAGGTTGGTTGTTTTTATTGCAAAGTTTCTCTTGGAATAAAATTCCTTGCTGGGCAAATCCCATTGAACTATATCAGACAAACCAAGTAGCATACTTTGTGTAATCAAATCAAATCAATCTTTATTCTGGTCATAGACCAGCATACTTTGTATAATCTGGACAGCCATGAATAAAATAAAATAAAATAAAATAAAATAAAATAAAATAAAATGTTCACTATATATGCTTGATACAGACCCTTTGCATAGCTGAAAAAATGTATAGCAGCAAATAGCATTACTGTCAGGGCTGGATTAAGCCAGTGCGGGGCCTGTAGCATATGTTATAAAGGGGCCCTAATTTTTTTTAAAAAATGCACATAAATATTAAAACATAAATTATTTACTTGCATAGTAAAGTAATTCATTTTTTTTCATTTGCTATATTTTGAAGTATGGGAGACCAAGCCACAAACTCACACTTACTACAACAACAGTAAACATTTATATACCGTTTTTCAATCAAAATTCTCAAAGTGATTTTCAATCAAAATTCTCAAAGTGAAAAATAAAGAGTGGATAGATGCTTCTCTGTCTCCGAAGGGCTCACACTCTAAAAAGAAAAATGTGGTAGGCACCAGCAACAGCCACTGGACAGATGCTGTGCTGGGCCTTCTCTTAAAAGGCACATTTATCAGAAAAGGGATATTTGATCTAATATGGACCAAATAAAACAGGTAAAGTTTTAACTTTAATTCCCAGTTGGAAGCTGGGCATGTGGGGCCCTCAAAAACGCGGGGCCTGTAGCAAACGCTACATTTGCTACTATGTTAATCCGCCTCTGATTACTGTATGAATATACATTGCCTATTCCATCTGCACAAAGATGGAGTCCACCTGTTATTGTTTCAGACCTCACAAACCCAGCCACTTCCCCTTTGCTCAAGCTGGAGGAAAGAATTTCACAAGACATCCTCTGCAAGAGAAGCAGTTGAGGGTAGGACCAGCCTGGAATTCCAAGAGCAGGATAGCAGCAGTCAATTGCCCAAACTTTTCCTCTTCCCTCAGGCAGGTTGCAAAGTTTGCAAACAACCTCTCTTCAAGTGACACTCCCCTGCCTCCTGCCTCCCCTGATACCCAATGCTTTCTGCCTCACAGGATATCTTCAGCGAGGAAAAGAACCTGTGCAAAACCAAGACACATGCACATACGTGTGCACGCGCACACACACACACAACACACCTGATCTCTCATCTCTGCCCCTCCCTTGTGCAGTAA